>NW_022631038.1:9288545-9892874 GCF_010015895.1 Lontra canadensis
CTTCTCCTTCTCCTTCTCCTTCTCCTTCTCCTTCTCCTTCTCCTTCTTCTTCTTCTTCTTCTTCTTCTTCTTCGTCTTCTTCAGATTTTATTGATTTATTTACTTATTTATTTATTTATCTATCTATCTGTCTGCAAGAGACGGGGAGAGACAGCGTGAACAAGGGGAGGGGCAGAGGGAGACGCAGACTCTGCTGAGCCGGGAGCCTGATGTGGAACTTGATCCCAGGACTCTCGGATCATGACCTGAGCTGAGGACAGATGCTTACCCAACTGAGCCACTAAGGCGCCTCCCTAAATTTTCTTCCGTGGGATTTACGCAGTATGATTCCTGGAGACTGGTTTCCTGCGTTTGCACCTCATTGCGCATTGTTAAGTCTGCTCTCAAGTTAGGCGGGCACAAACCTGCCCGGTGCCGGTTGAAGAGCACAAGCCCTCTTTTCTCTGTGACTCGGCAATGCTGTCCCATGTCCGCATGATGTTTAAATGGCCCGATGAGCCCAGTAAATTAAACAGATTTCCTACTACAGGATTTTTGAGAGACTCTGATCCCTCAGTGTGCAAAAGGGAGGGAGACTGCAGCACAGCATTCCCAAATACAGTGGAGGAGCTCGTTCTGAGGGAAGCCCATCGGGTAAAATGCTCACCAAATTACACTCTGACAAAGGGAGATGTAGGTGTTCCCCGGGACTAAGCCTTCTTCTAAACCTAATCTTTGCAAAAATTTGCTGAAGTCTAAAAAACGATCACTTAGAAAGCTTCTTTTGTTTGTGGGTCATCTTTTAGTAACTATATTTTTATTCTTTCTTCATTACTGTGTTTTTAACATTTCCTGTGAAATGTTTGTATTAATTTTATAGTCATAAAAAAGTAAATTTACTTTAAGAACCTAAACAAATGCTCTAAGGGAACCTACTTTTGTATTCTGTGTTGGATTTTTTTTTTTTTTTCCACTTTGGGGAATTTCATTTTTTCCAGTAAACCTGAGAGTGGAGATGTGTGCCTGATATCCCTCCTTCTACCAGGAGTACCTGGTGCTTTTCAGACATATTTACTTCCACAATCCATGATCTTAATATACACAGTGTAACTTAAGAATAATTATTTAATAGATCTTAATTATTTCAAAAACCTCATTTATTCCAGAAAACAGAAAAAGAAGCCGGACACTTCAGGGTAATATCTAATCAATTCATATTTATCCTTCCTCCCCTCTTTCCTTCTTCCTTCCTTCCTTCCGTTCTTTTTTTAAAATTACTAACAGTTTAACTCAGTAGATTAGAATTTTATCTACACTATTCTCTCCTCTGAATTAATTCCAGGGTCCATGAGGTGGGGATACCCAGTCAGTAATCTTGAACTGACAGTGGAAACATCTGTTGAGTGTAAATCCACACTTTCTGAAGTCTTTGCTGGGTCTGCAACACTTCTGGTCCCTACCACCAGGACTAGGTCACTCTCTTTTACAAACTCACCCTTACGATACAAGTTAAGATACATCCCCAGTCTTTTGATTTCTAGGAATCTAGAAGTCAGTGCTTTAGTAACAATATAATCTTAAAAGCTCACAGTTTGTTGTTAAAACTAGATCTTAAATATTCTCACCACAAACAAGAAATGGTAATGATGTGAGGGGATGGATGTTTTAGCTAAAGGGAGGGAGGGAGGTGATCATATTGCAGTATATAAATGTGTCTAATCAACACATGGTGCACCTTAAACTCATGTAATGATATATGTTGATTATAACGCAATAAGAAATGTAGTTTTTTCTTCACATTTTCCATGAAACAAATTCCATTTCTTCCTTCCTATGACCCTGTCTTCTGGTCATTGGGTTCTACCTGGTTTTCATTGTTGTTCCTGGGGATGAGAATCACTGATTATTGCTTAGGAAGTCCCAGATTGCCATTCACTGTGCACCAACACTTTCCCTATGACAGAGCTATTACCCACTTCTCAGAGCTTTTCTCCTTTGCTTTGATCATCCTGTATTTAAAGCCATTAACTCATTGAGAGATTGGCTTGACCAACACTCAAGGTCAAATCCTGTATAACAGCTGAACTCTGACCCACAGTCTCTACAGCAGCTAGCCCTGGAACCCAAACCAGGATTTGCAGAGCCCTGAACTACTAGGACTTGATAAAAGAAAAACAAAAAACTGCTGGCTTCCATAATTTTGCCCCCAATTCCAATTTAGGATTAGAGAAAGGGCAATATGCACCAGTAATTAATCACATAAGATGTCCTGTTTCTAGTTAGCCCATTTCCTGCTTCCCCATGCCAACAACCTTTAATCAGAATACAAGTGTCATCTTCTCTCTCTCTCTCTTTCTTTTTTTTTTTTCCCCACTTTCAAACTTTCCCACTTTCCTGCTGCCTTTGGGACCTTGCCAAATGTAACTGATGGCGCTGCCTCGCTCTCTGCTGCAAGCTCCTAATAGTTTTTACTTGTTCTCATCCGCGTGGTCTTTGTTTATCAGACCCATATCAGACTCAGGATTCCAGCCCATCACAGAACGCTAGTAATGGGGAATAGCACAGGTCAGGGGAGCAGGAGCTGCAAACCAACTCCGCTCAAGTTCCTAATTTTGTGGTTTGGTCCTTGCCTTAATTTCCTATGGCCAAACACCTGCTTTGAAACACAGTTTTAGAAAATGTATCTTGGTGTGAAAAGGCTTAGGTCTGGTTCTCTTTTTTGTCCTTTTCACTTAGGACTAGGATTATGTTTTGTCTCCTTAAAAGTCCAAGGACTGACAATCATTTGGAGTGCCACCTCCAGTGACCATATTTCATGTCCAGACTTTCCTGCAACTAACATCCTGATTACTTTGGACTTAAGAAAACACTTTTTTTGGTGGAGACTTCTAATAAGAACTGCCCTCCTATTTGGGAGGTTTGGTGACACTGGACTTCCAGAAAACCTGCTTTTCCTTTACAGATCTATGTAATTTAGCATGAGTTAATAACTGGCACTTTAAGGTTTGGTCTCTAATTATTCCCATTTACATCTTCTGATTTCGGTTCTCAGTTTACTCAGCTGAATATCTGTTAGCTGAATAATGATATTTTCAGACTCCACAAATATTTTTATGTCTATTATATGGTTTTAACTTGACTTTACATTTCCTACGACCCATTCCCCCCACCCCCGAGAATTGGTTTATTATTTCTTGGCTTCACCATTTTTTTACTCCAATACAAAGGTATCCTTGCTCCCTGTTCCTGTTTAACACTTTATAAGACATATGATTAGCCCTTTATTCAATTGTTCCTATAGTAATATAAGCATTCTACATATTAAAAGTATTTTTTAAGTTCAGGAGCGCCTGGGTGGCTCAGTCAGTTAAGCATCTGCCTTCAGCTCAGGTCATGATCCTGGGGTCCTGAGATCGAGCCCTGCTTCCAGCTCCCTGCTCAGTAGGGATCCTGCTTCTCCCTCTGCATCTCCCCCTCTGCTCATGCTCTGTCTCTCACTTTCTCTAATAAATAAATAAAATATTTTAAGAAAAGTATTTTTCAAGTTCAGATTGAAGTAGCAATGTCCATGCCACATACTGAAGGCACTCCTTATTATTAAACTTAACTAAATTATTGGCTATTAGCTTCTTATTGAATCTGTTACAGGAAGACAATCTCTTCTTGAGAATCTATAAGGTAAATACCAGAACGTTGTGGTTTTAACAGAAGAGTTAATAAAACTCAACAGGAACAACATGGTCTCTGTCATTTTTCTTACCAAGTGCTAATGTACATCTCTGTATCACAATTTAAGCATTTATAGAGATAAGTCTATTTCTTTTTCTATGCTCAATGTTGACTTTTAGGAAAAAAAAAAAAATCCCCCATTTGACTTTCCAAATGTTTTCTCTTGGTTTCTCTTGGCTGTACTGCAGAGTTTATTCATGCAAGATAGAAAGTTCCTGATGAATCATTTTTCTCTTGAACCAGATTACAAAACATGCATAAATTTGGGTTGCAGTTTGATATATGTTAATAAGCAAGTGACATGATTCATCTTAATAACCATAGACATGAAACAATAATAAAAATAATTATTATTATCTTAATATTATTATTGCAAATAGTGAAATGACTCCATCCTTTAGGCATTCCTAAGTGTATATGACATCAGAAGAGAAATTCTGTGAAAATCACCACTCTTCTGACGCATTCTTCCGGTCTTTCCTCAAAGATGCCCATATGCAGAATCTGTCATCATTGTCTTTTCTTTTTTTTTCATCCCATGGTCTAGCCACCCCAATATTGATGACACGTCACTCACTCGCTACTTCATACATTGGCCGCTAATTACTGATATTATTGTTTGTGGAATGATGAGAAGATATATTCAAAATATTCCTGTAGTAAGTAAGATGCATCTTCAGGCACTTTCTGGGAGGTGAGGGGTGAAATGAGCACCTCCAGCAGTTTCCTCGGAGCTGTAAACATCAGGAGCACGGCTTTCAAAGATAGTTTTAATTTGTAAATCAGTTATTGTTGAATGTAAATTAAAAATCAGATTGTTGATAGGAAATTATAAAGTAGATATGCATATGAATGCTAATATAGTGCTTTTTAAATAGTTGGCATTCAGATGCAATGGGACTTGTGTAATTTAATGTCTTTAGACGTCTACGCACATTTTTTATTGTGGATCAGTTCAAAATGTCTTCGCACATGAATCTCTATAATTATAAATCTTATTAAAATTCATCACCAAATGATTCTGAAATCCTTTTTGTTGGTTCCCTTTGAACTGAACAATTCTTCTCTATCTGATGGCAGGATAAGTGATTTCTATGAAAAGTTTCCTCAAATAATATGCATTATTCTCAACTATAGGAAATTATAGATGCAAATAAATTACTTTCTGAAATTCCCCATTCTTTTGTTTTCCTAAGACAATTTCAGACTTGAAAAATAGCATAATTTGAAGTTTCCGTCCACTTTTTGTGGGGTCGGTCACACAGGTTTCCTGCTAATGCTCACTTAGCCTCAAGACTCAATTTTTTTCCTAGAACTTAATCATGCTGAAGCACCTTATTCACACTTATTGTCCTGGATTTTTTTCCCTTTTAAAATAAATGAGAAGCTTTATTGTGACACACAGGCACAGGGCCTGACATTGTAAGTTCTAAAGAAATGTGCACAGAATGGAATAAGCAGCATATATTCTAAGAATAATGCCTCCAGTGAGATACTTTCTATTTATTCATTGTATGTGATGAAATGTTTCCCCATATTAACAAAGATTAACTTTTTTTCTGTTTACTTGCATTCATTGATATGTATAATTATGTGTCTGATGGGTTCACATAAATCATTTGTTTATTAGCCATGAGCATACAAGGAGAGATTTTACTCAGGAAATGCGTATTAATTCTGGGAATAATTTTGAAGTTACACAGTACATTTTGCTAATAACAATATTTTAGACAAATGCTGGTTTAAGAATATAAGTAGCAGACACAGATTGGAAGAGCAAATACTGTTAAAATGTCTATGCTACCCAAAGCAATCTACACATTCAATGCAATCCCTTCAAAATACCACCAGTATTTTTCATAGAGCTAGAATGAATGATTCTAAAATTTGTATGGAACCAGAAAAGACCCCCGAATAGCCAAAGTAATGTTGAAAAGGCAAAACAAGCAGGAGGCATCAGAATTCCAGATTTTAAGCTGTATCACAAAGCTATAATCATCAAGACAGTATGGCACTGGCACAAAAACAAACACGTAGGTCAGTGGGACAGAAGAGAACCCAGAAATGGACCCACAACTCAATGGTCAACTAGTCTTTGACAAAGCAGGAAAGAATGTCCAATGGAAAAAAAAAAAGACAGTCTCTTCAACAAATGGTGTTGGATAAATTGGACAGCCACATTTGGAAGAATCAAATTGGACTACTTTCTTATTCCATACACAAAAATAAATTCAAAATGGATGAAAGACCTAAATGTGAGACAAGAATCCATTAAAATCCTAGAGGAGAACACAGGCAGTAACCTCTTTGACTTCAGCCATAGCAACTTCTTACTAGCTATTGGGATTTCTTCAAGGTAAAAATCTTCTGCACAGTGAAGGAAACAATCAACAAAACTAAAAAGGAGCCTACAGAATTGGAGAAAATGTTTGCAAATGACCTATCTGATAAAGATTTAATATCAAAATCTAAAAAGAACTTAGGAAATTCAACACCCAAAAAACAAATCAGTTAAGAAATGGTCTGAAGATATCAATAGCCATTTTTCCAAAGGAAACAGCCAGATGGCTAACAGACACATGAAAAGATGCCCAACATCATTCATCAGAGAAATACAAATCAAAACCATAATGAGATACCACCTCATACATTTCAGAATGGCTTAAATTAACAACACAAGAGACAACAGATGGGGATGCAGAGAAAAGGGAATCCTCATGCACCGTTGGTGAGAATGCAAACTGGTGCAGCCATTCTGGGAAACAGTATGGAGGTTCCTCAAAAACTTACAACTAGAACTACCCCATGATCCAATAATCACACTACTAGGTATTTACCCAAATGATAAAAAAGGGTACCTGAACCCTGATGTTTATAGTAACATCAACAGTAGCCAAACTATGGAAAGAGCCTGAGTGTCCATCAAATGATGAATGGATGAAGAAAATGTGGTATATATATATACAATGGAATATTACTTAGCAATCAAAAAGAATGAAATTTTGGCATTTACAAGGACATGGGTAGAACTAGAGTGTATTATGCTAAATGAAATAAGTCAGTCAGAGAAAAACAAATACCATATGATTTCATTCATATGTGGAATTTATGAAACAAAATAGATGAACATAGGGGAAGGAAAAGAAAAATAAAATAAGATAAAAACAGAGGGGGGCAAACCATAGGAGACTCTTAACTATAGAGAACAAAATGGAGATTGCTGGAGGGGAAGTGGGCGGGGGGAGGATGGGTTAATGGGTGATGGGCCTTAAGGAGGGACTTGTTGTAATGAGTACTGGGTGTTGTATGTAAGTGATGAATCACTAAATTCTATTCCTAAAACCAATACTATACTATATGTTAACTAACTTGAATTTAGATAAAAACTTTGGAAAAGAAATAAAATATAGTCTTTATTAGGAATGTGAAATCTGAAAAAATAATAAAACAAATTAGTTCTAGAATTTAAAAAAAAGGATATAATTAGCAGTGAGTGTTCTATTGCAGAAGCAGGAAATGTATCAACTTCAGAGGAATCCTGAACTTCTCATTCTGAGAACAGCAACAGTGGAGGTGGGGTGAGAGACAAAATTCTATAGCAGAATCACATAAGAACCTTCTTGAGATCTGACCCAGTTTGTCCAAATGCTACCTAGCTATTCTTTTTTGATAATAAAAAAGATTAGACTTAGAGAATGATATAAGATTAATTAATAATTTTTACTTTTATTTTTCTTTACTTAATACCTCTGGGGTGGGGAACCTCTAGGAAAATAAAAGAAAAAAATATGCTTTGAGGTTTAATTTCCTAAAATTTTGTATAGGCACAGTTTTGGAAGAGGGCACAAATTAGAAACAATACAGAATGGCAGTAGTGAGATGTGGGAGAGATTCAAAATGTACGAAATATGGAGGCTGGATCAGAAAGGATTGTGGGAGGAGAAAACACAGCTCAGTTTGGAGGAAACAAAAGGAAATGTCATTGTGGAGCAAAAGACCAAAACTCCCCGTATTTGGTGATGAAATTTACTGAAAATTACCAATGACCCCCTCATTTTGTGCCAGATATACACAAATTAAGTCTCTATGGATAAACAAATCTTCCTGAAAATAATCTAGAGTTCCCCAAGCTTAATTGAGTCCATGGTGGAATGTTCTACACAGACTACATTATGTAGCAAAATGTCTTGATTTAATTGAGCAGAAGTAAAGTAGGGAAGCCCTTCCTTCCTTCCTTCCTTCCTTCAATCACTCCTTCCTTCTTCCCTCCCTCCGTCACTCCCTCTTTTCTTCCCTCTTTCCTTGTACTCAATTTAACAAAACTAATTTTGGTTAGAGTGTAAACTTTGGATCCAGAACGTGGTGTACAGAGCAACTAAAATTTAGAAGAGCCATGTGGAGAAGTTCAGAGTGCCAGAGAACCCAAACTATGGTCATTCAGCTCAAGGTTTTCATCCTTTCAATGATGCCTTGAAGTGATTGTTTCTTTCTCTTTCATAAGTGTTTGCTTGCTGCTTTAGCTGATTGTTCCATACACAAGATTTCTTTCTGGATCATTGGTAGGTTCCAGAGCCTTTTGAGTTGTGTCCATAACACATCCGGGTTTTTAGGGACGACTGTATGCAAAACATTTTCCAAGGTTTCATGAGGAATGTAAAGAAGACTGTGAAAACCTTGCATTTAAACTATTAAAATTTAGTAAAGAAGAGGGAAGTAACTCATATAATAGCAAGGAGAAAATCTTGGGAATTCAATAATTTTCTTTTTCTCTCTAGTATGCTCAGAATCCTCAATGTATTACAGAAAGACCCATAAGAGGTAACAATACTGTGCTCTGTACTTATAAAAATAGTATCATTGGCCGTCAACATCAATCTTTGTGTCACAAAGCTTTTTGCAAAAGTGTAATTTAAGGAAAGTGTTTTAACTTTGGTCCAAGCCCAGCATATTATGGCACTTAGTTCCCCCATTGTATTTTGTAGTTCCAAAACAAACCATGAGATCTGAGTGACAGAAAAGTACTTCTCGCACCTGTAATTGTTTTTCAGAAAACAAAGAATTCATTTAAAAACATATGTCAAGAGCAAGAGCTAAATGATTTCTTTTTATGTTCAGCTCAGATTAAAATGGCTTCAAATGTAATAAAGACTCCTTTAATACCATATATTTCTATGCATGACTTTAAAGCCACATTCCAAGTAATGAATAAACATGACAGAATATAGACAATAAAGGAACGTAGACTGTGGAACAGTAGCAATATCATTATTTCCAGCCTCAGTCTTTGAGAAAATGTAACCTAGAAAGTATAGGTATGAGTTATTTATAGAAATTTGATGGCTTGTCGGAAATTTAAAAATGAAATCTTCAATATTTTGATCATTTTAACTATTATTTATCTTATATCTGGAAATCTGTTTGTAATGCAATAAAATGAATTAGGTCCAAACAAAGAAGAATATTAAAGAATGGTGCCAGTAAATTTAAAATTTTTATTTGGCTGAATAATAAAATTAATTAAGATAGTCAGATGTTCAGAATATATACATTTATATTTATTTTCTTTCATCACCAGTAGCATTATATCTCAGATTTATGTGCAGCTATAACATTAATGTTTTTTCCATAAGCCTAGGTGTCTGGAAACAAACGCAAGGAACACAAAGCTGTTGACTTATAGGGAAACAACAAAAAAATCTAATGTCTATATTTGGCCTTCATTTTTTCTTTGAAGTTTCTGGTTTGGAGTTTAAGATCTTTATTTTTTATGCCATATGGGATGGTTGTTCTTTGAAATATTCTGAATGGATCAAATAATTCATCCCTCAAGGGCTTTCAGAAATGGGGTGAGACCCCTGATATTTCAGAGAATCTAAGTTTTATGTTACTTTTTTATGTTTTAAAGGTTATCTCAGCTCTATCCTTAAATCCATTCGTTCAACAAATATTTATGAAGTATGTAATTGGTAGTAGGATCATATTGACGGTGGATTCTGTGTTTACATTACTTTTGTCTCATAAGAGAGGACACGCAACAATATACATACCATTCACTAAAAAGGGATAAAGACAGAACAGAATAAACCCTTTCCTAAGTGTATCTGTCATATCTATGATTGCTAGCCTCATTCTTTCAAGGAAATAAGCCATTAAACTCATTTTTGGGGGATACACTCTAAGGAAAAAAACCGTTTGTGGTCCCTGACTGTATCTGCTTCATACTCCACATAAACAAACAATATGGATACAATATAGATTATTTGTAATCTTTCACCGGCAAGTGAGAAAACAACTCAACCCAGTTTAAGCAACTGTGTGTGAGCGTGTGTGTGTGTGTGTGTGTGTGTGCGCGTGTGTGCCTCAGCACTTTTTTGGTTTTGTTTTAAATATTTGATCATGGCCCTGCTGGATCCGTGGACTTCTATCATATTGTTCACTGTGTTCTTTTGTCTTTCTCCAGCTTTGGCTCGCTCTGACTCTCACTCTTGTTCTCCACCCCCAACCTAAAATCTGCACCTGTTCCTCTCTGCATAACGGCTATATTCTCTCTTTCTGCACATAAACCTTCTTGGTGTGTCAGCAAACATGCTTGCAGGCTTATGTTATTCTACCTTAAGGCCTCCGTGGAGAGAGATTATTTTTTCCACTAAACAGTTAAAGAATAAAATCTCAGAGAAAGACTTGGTATTGACCGAGACTGAGTTACATGCCCAGTCCTTGGACTTTGGTCGGTTACCTGGACCACTGACTGGTTAGCCATGGACTGTGCACCCTTTCCTGTGTGCAAAGGGAATGAGGGTAATGTGATTGTTATTGGGTTACTCGGTTCTTGTCCCAGAGGCACCAAAGAATTGGAAACCCAAGACCCGAATGGGGAGATAGAGTCTGTAGAGTGGATACGTGTAGTACACATTCAAGAGTGAAAGCCGGCCAGTGCCAGAGAGAGAGGCAACGGCTCTGAGAAGCTCTAGCTGCGTCTTTTCAGTCTCCTTTGTGCACCTGTAGATTTGGCTTTGATTGACATTTTTGACTGACAGCTGGTGGTTGTATCACATTTTGGCCACTGCGCGTGTGCCCACCCACGACACATTCAGTTAGAATTGTACTTATTTATGCATCGCATATTTATGGACTTTTAATGAGTTTTGTTGTGACTTTAAAGGTACTTACCGGCATGTTGCACACCTCGTGTGCCTGCTCGGATCTTAGAAGTCCCCTTGTGGTTTTTGAGCCAGCGCTGTGGCTCGGCCTTACTTGTCCTGTTAGCCCTTAGAGGCGGCTCTGAAGATGTGGCTGCTAATCCTCGGGGGTGGCTCCAGGACTGTAGCCAGCACCTGCTTTGTCCATCTTTGCTCACGCCTAACTGCCTAACCTGACTGGCAACCATGCATAGCGTAAGTTAGGGGGAAAAAAAAAAAAAAGTCTTCTAATCCAGGTGAGGGATTTGGCTACCAGAATAAAAGGGTTATGTCTTACACTGGATACATCAGAAGCAGACCCTGGGATTGGGTTTTGGATTATGTCATTTATTTGGGAGGATGTTTTTACTTACAGAGGCAAGCAGGCAGTAACAAACTGGCCACAGGACCAGGTCGTCTAGACAACCGCTACCGCCGCCCTGGGCCTTTCTTCTCTTGCTTTGATTTGTTTCTCTGCTGCAGCATCGTCACGTGGTGCAGCTGGTGCTGTGAGCTGTTCCTTCCGGCTGCGTTGCAGAGTCCCACCAAGCTCTGTCAGAGATTTAGATCAACCTAAGGCCACAGTTTTGAAAACTACTTGGCCATAGGTGCGGTAGTTTGGGATCGGAGCCTTCCTTAAGGTGACCCTGATCGTACATCTCAGCCAAAAACTGCCTCCTGCGTTTTTGAATGAAATGGGGGCTGGTGCTAGCTAGGCTCGGGGGAAAACTGTACCTATGACAGATTACCTGTGCGATCAGTCAGGTGCTGGCCCCCAGTCTGTCGAGCCCTCCGAGGAAAAGAAACTATCCCAAGTAGGAGACATAGGCTCGTTGGGTGATTGCTCACAGGAAGAAGCAGTCTTTATTTATTTTTTTATTTTTTTAAAGATTTTATTTACTTGACAGACAGAGATCACAAGTAACAGAGGGGCAGGCAGAGACAGGAGGAACCAAGGCTCCCTGCTGAGCAGAGAGCCCGATGGGGGACTCGATCCCAGGACCTTGGACCTGAGCTGAAGGCAGAGGCTTTAATCCACTGAGCCACACAGGCGCCCCAGAAGCAGTCTGTAGAGTGTATGTAGACACAGAGTGAAGAGAGAAGCAAGAAGAGAAATGGGAAAAAAAAAAATGGCTGGGAAGTGGCATTTTGAGACCCATACTTTGAATCATATAAATATCCTTAAATATCTGTGCTGCTGCTGCCACCACTGCCTAGACTTCTGTCACTACAAAGGTCCCGGTCCTCAGTGTTAGTCAGAAAAACAGTCTTGGCTCACCTGTGGTACAGAGAAGAGGATAATTCAAGCCCAACTCAGGCGTGGGGATATAAAGCACTCACTGCTGTAGGGAAGGTCCCCAACCTGACAGCACTGATTTGTGGCTTCCTGGAGGAAGAAAATTACAAAGCTGAGCAGGGTAGAGAGGGTCACTCTGGTGTTTATCTAGTGATTAAAAAAGAGAGAGAAACAGACAGAAATGAATAAAAAATAGAAGGACACCTGGATACAGGGGAGGAAAGAGAAAACAACAACAAAAACCAAACCTGAAAAAAAATGTCCACAATCTGACCCAATTGGAAATTCAAGATTTAAAAAAAAAAAAAATTATGCACAACCAGAAGACAAAGGAGTGCTGAATGGGTTTTGCACTTCTGTCATATAAGTTTTGAATTAACTTTAACATCTGCAGAAAATGCACCAACTGCAAACCTTCATGTACAGTGGGACTCGCAGTGTTCAAACAGTAATGTTGTTCCCAATATTACTTGAGGATTTTACTAGGTTTGAACAGGATATCATCAATCAACTTAAAGAAGTCAGTGGATATAAAATAGACGACAAATAGATATGCCCCGTTGGTACTGCTGCCTTACTTCCATCTCCCACAGTCTTAGGATCCAGTACTCTGAAATATTTCATAGAGGGTATAGATACTATGACCTAATGAATAATAAATTAAAATTAAATTAGGTTTTTGGCACTTACAAATTGGCTTGACAAACCATGGAGCTTACCTCCCAGTTAAAATAGTTAATGTGGTGTAATATAAATGACACAGAGTTGTCAGGGTTTGAAACTAATTTAAGAATATATGTATATAAAAGAGCTAATTTGTAAAGGGGTGAGTATCTCTACATCTTCTACATGTAACAACTCAACTCAGCCTATTTTTAAACCCAGAAAAAAACCCTGAATGGTACTTCAAAGTGGATTACCTCAAATTGAATAGTACAGAATCCACGAAGGTTCCCACACCCAATATTATTCAAATTACGGACTCCTTCCAACTGGCAACTCTTCAACGTTTTGCTGTTCTATCTTTGGCTAATAGGTTCCTGCGGTGCCGATTCTATAACTTCTTAGCAGCAAGGTGCTCTCCCCTCCACAGAGACACAACACACCTGGCCCTGGCTGCCAATGTCATACCTGAATAGCTTCGCCATCGCGCACGAATTCTTCAGGAAAGGCCCGAACGGCACCCATCTCTCCCGGGGGGGCTTGGATGGGACGTGACATGGATCCCATCCTCCTCTAGGGAGAGCTACTTGACACTTCTTAAGGACATGCAGATGCTCACAAGAGCCCACAAAGCGGGGGGGGGGGGGGGGGGTGAATCATTGTTCCACCTATAGTGCACGTCCCTTTCCTCCAGATTCCTGAAAATGCTGGGAGTGGAAGGGTGCTGTTCAATAGAACTTTCACCTCCCTATCCGCCTCAGGCTGCAGGTCCCACAGAGCGCCATAATGACAGGCTTAACTTCAAGTACAATGAGATCGAATGTCACATTTCGGTCATCAGCCAACATCAGGGGAAGCTGTAATCCAATGCCTAATCTCAGGTTTTGATGTCTGAATGCTGACGACTTTTATGTCTCACGCCTGCCTCTTCTTGGGCCTCACATGCATGCAAGGTCAGAGGAAATTCTAGGGGCTCCCTCCTCTGGCATTTGCAGGAGGAGCCCAAACCACGGGTCCTTGCTGGTCTCTATGAGAATCCGCGAGATTCCTCGCCTCGGCCTCACCCTTAACACAATAACAATCCAGCCCAGTTTCCCTTGCTTGTCCTCTCCAGACTCCGTGGACCTACTTGAGAGGCCAGTCCTGCTCTCCCCACAAACATCAGTTACGTGGATGTTAATCTTTTCCTCCCCTCCTGGTCCATGTTAGACATTACTATCAGCGCTGACCCCAGGACCAGACTCCGGAGAGAAGTCCGTCTGCCTCCACAGGCAGCCGCAACAGAGCCGATCCCAGAACATACAGGAATGAAGGGAGGAGAATGAGATAGGAGGGGGAGCTAAGGGAAAAAAACGCATGATGTGCTACTGAGCAGTTAACACTGGCGGCAGGATCTCTGTCTCACCCGGACGCATACACAACTGCGGAGTGCGCCTTAGCACGTCCCCTCCGAGGGTGGAGGAATCCTGAGACTTCTCGACCGAGGCCCCTGTTAGGTTAGGGCTGACCCCCGAGGACCCCCGGCTTGCCTCCCACACTGAACAAGTACCAGGCAGAGAGGCGGCAGGTTACAAACAGTGCTCGGTACAGGGAGTGATGCTGGTGCAAGGATATAGGAGACCACTTTCAGACTAGGTTCACTATTTTAAAGGAGGACCTCTTAGGAGAGAAATACCGAATAGTCTGGCTTTTAAATACGTGTATATCCACCAGGATCACTTCAGCTCTCACCTGTTAGATTTTGCCAGTAAGATCAGTCCCAAAGGGGTGAGTCTGTGTAGAGTCTATGAAACACAGTTTTTAGGAACGGCGCCCTTCCTTACCAAGTATGTTCTCCCTGACTAGCGTCAGGTTCAGAATCTTTCCTTAGGACCCCAGTCCCTCTGTGTTAAACTGAGTATGAGGATGTTAGTAACTCTAACTTACGTACTTCCTGAACTTTACAAGCTTCAGAAAGAGATTCATTTGTATTGTAGAATCTTAGCCAAAAAGGCTCCGAAGCACTTTATTAATTCTAACACTCCACTGATACATCGTCCCGAGGGCAGACAAGCCCACACCTGCATCCAGTGCAAGGAGGTGAGAGATCTCGGTTTATAGCCTCCTCTATTCATCCGTGTTATTGGGGTTAGTGGAGCAATCCATAAATTACTTTCCAGGAAGTTTGGATAGACAGAACTTAACATTTTATTTTAGAACTAAAACTTTTATTTTGGGTCTTTCCGTAGCATTAACCACATTACCTCTTCCGAGGTCAACGAACGGCTGAACACATTTTGGACATGAAAGATTTGTTAATTATTTATGTTCCCCAACAGCAATGTTGATTATAGGGCCGGCCCAGCAAGCATTCAATAAACGAGTGTTAAACAAATTTTGTGGTATATTCTGGGTGAATCCTAAGCCAAGGACAAATGCAATTAATGCAGCCCTGGGGATTACTCCTGACAAATTACTCTAAGTGGATTTATATGATTTTAGTAGTGGAGAGGCTGTGGTTGTGAGAGATACTTCCTGGATTAAACTTATAAATACTTGCGAGGGGGACCTACAAAACATTCTCTGAAGGAATGCAGATATGATTTCTCCCTTTCCTCTGTTCTCACCATGAAGTAGAGAAACACAGTACAAGGGCAGGGAAAGGATGCTCATTGTCTTTATGGAAGACTAGTTAATCCCAGAATCTGCAAAAATGAAGAAACCTGAAGTGAAAGGTGCTTCTAGAAAGGAGAATGGGGTAAACTGGGCTAGAAGAGGTCACCTAAGTAGAAGAGTTCCAAAGCCCCCCATCCCCCTTTTCAAAGATGCCCCTAATTATGCAGAAGGTAGGGGTACTACAAAGGCATCTTTCCCTTTGTCAGGTATGAAATCTGAAACAATGTGTCTAAAAAGAAAGCCTCCTCTCTTCCCTTATTTCATTGGGCTTCATTTCCGGTGTGTGTGTGTGTATGTGTCTGTGTTTGAACCAAATTACTTTAAAATCCAAAGAACATAGAGATCATGGAATATATCAACATGTGAGATTAAGAATCTAGAAATTAAGTACATGCTTCGATGTGGAGGAACTTTGAAATTACATTAAATGGAAAAAGCCAGCTGCAAAAGACCACATATTGTATGATTCTTTTTATATGAAATGTGCAGAATAAGCAAATCTATAGAGACAGAGGTCAAATTAGTGGTTGCCAGAGACTAGGAGGAGTGAGGAATAGCGATAACTGCTTAATGGGTATGGGATTTTTTGGGGGGCAATGAAAATGTTTGGAAGTAGAAAGAAGTGATGGTGGCACATCATTGTGGTTGCACTAAATGCCGTGAAGTTGTATACTTGCCCATAAAATGGTTAATTTTATGTTATGTGAATTTTACATCGGCTAAACTAAAACATAAAGAATGCAGAAGAGAGCCAGTGTAAAAGGGAAAGACCAACTCATTTTAGATAAATCTGCATGTGAACAGGCACCTGTGTTACTGAAAGTTGTCATAAATATCAGTTTCATGGAAAATGAGTAGAGTATCTCACTTGTAGTAAATACACAATACATTTTGAATTGTTACTGTAATTTGAAATTTTTTCAAAAAGATTTTATTTACTTATTTGTCAGAGAGAGTGCACTAGCAGTGGGGAGGGGCCTAAGGAGAAGCAGGCTCCCTGCTGAACAAGGAGCCCGATGTGGGACTTGACCCCAGGACCTGGGATCATGACCTGAGCCAGAGGCAGACACTTAACCCACTAAGCCACTTAGGCATCCCCATAATTTAAAAGTTTTGAATAAAAAAGCATTGACCATGGGAAAAGGATAGTTTGTCTCTGCTGGATATTCTAAATACTTAAAAATATAAAACATTTGTATGTTCTTTAAAATTACACAGAATGACAATGTTTCACAGTGGAATGATGTCCAAGTGTAGAGCACAGATATCTGTGTTGCACCATGGAATTTACAACTAAGTGCTGGCTAGAAACACATACTAGTTAATAATTCTAGTCCTTCATTTTGTTTTCTATAAAATTAAGAATTCATCAGAGGAACACTTAGTTCTCTCCCAAGTCTAATATTATAGGATTCAACCATATAAATATACATTACAACCATATACAACCATATACATTATGGAGTAATTCCTGTGATTTAGAATTTGACTTTCTGAAAAGATAAGGACAACGTGAAGATTTTCCATATAAAGTATCATGTCATCTGTGAAGAGACAGAGTTTGACTTCTCCATTGCCAGTTTGAATACCTTTTATTTCTCTTTGTTGTCTGATTGCTGTTGCTAAGACTTCTAATACTATGTTAACAAGAGTGGTGAGAGTGGGCATCCTTGTCATGTTCCTGATCTCAAAGGGAAGGCAGTCACCTTTTTCTCATTGAGGATGATATTCACTGTGGGTTTTTCATAGATAGATTTTATGAAGTTCAGGAATGTTCCCTCTATCCCTATACTTTGAAGCATTTTAATCAGGAACGGATGCTGGATTTTGTCAAATGATTTTTCTGCATCAATTGAGAGGACCATGTGGTTCTTCTCTCTTCTCTTATTGATTTGTTCTATCACATTGATTGATTTGCAAATGTTAAACCACACTTGCAACCCAGGGATAAATCCCACCTGGTCATGGTGGATAATCTTTTTAGTGTGCTGTTGGATCGTATTAGCTAGGATCTTGTTGAGAATCTTAGCATCCATATTGAAAAGGGATATTGGTCTGAAATTCTCCTTTTTGGTGGGGTCTTTGCCTGGCTTGGGGATTAGGGTAATGCTGGCTTCATAAAAAGAGTCTGGAAGTTTTCCTTCTGCTTCAATTTTTTGAAGCAGCTTCAGGAGAATAGGTATTATTTCTTCTTTGACAGTTTGGTAGAATTCCCCAGGGAATCCGTCAGGTCCTGGGCTCTTGTTTTTTGGGAGACTTTTGATCACTGCTTCAATCTCGTTAATAGATATTGGTCTATTCAGGTTGTCAGTTTCTTCTTGATTCAGTTTTGGAAGTTTTTAGTTTTCTAGGAATGCATCCATTTCATCTAGGTTGCTTAACTTATTGGCATATAACTTTGATAATAATTTCTGATGATTGTTTCTATTTCCTTGGTGTTAATTGTGATCTCTCCCTTTTCATCCATAATTTTATTGATATGGGCCTTCCCAAAAGACTCCATCCCCAAACTACTAGAACTCATTTAGCAATTCAGTAATGTGGCAGGATACAAAATCAATGTACACAAATCAGTTGCTTTCTTATACACTAACAATGAAAATACAGAAAGGGAAATTAGAGAATCAATTCCATTTACTATAGCATCAAGAACCATAAGATACCTGGGAATAAACCTAACCAAAGAGGTAAAGGATCTGTATTCGAGGAACTACAGAACACTCATGAAAGAAACTGAAGAAGACACAAAAAGATGGAAGACCATTCCATGCTCATGGATCAGAAGAATAAACATTGTTAAAATGTCTATACTGCCTAAAGCAATCTATGCTTTCAATGCCATTCCGATCAAAATTCCACCAGTATTTTTCAAAGATCTGGAGCAAATAATCCTAAAATTTGTATGGAATCAGAAGAGACCCCGAATTGCTAAGGAAATGTTGAAAAAGAAAAACAAAACTGGGGGCATCACGTCGCCTGATTTCAAGCATTACGACAAAGCTGTGATCACCAAGACATCATGGTACTGGCATAAAAACAGACACATAGACCAGTGGAACAGAGTAGAGAGCCCAGATATGGACCCTCAACTCTATGGTCAACTAATCTTTGGCAAAGCAGGAAAAAAAATATACAGTAGAAAAAAGACAGTCTCTTCAATAAATGGTGCTGGGAAAATTGGACAGCTATGTGTAGAAGAATGAAACTAGACCATTCTCTTACACCATACACAAAGATAAACTTGAAATGGATAAAAGACCTCAATGTGAGGCAGGAATCCATCAGAATCCTAGAGGAGAACATAGGCAGTAACCTCTTCGACATCGGCCACAGCAACTTCTTTCAAGATATGTCTCCAAAGGCAAAGGAACAAAAGCGAAAATGAACCTTTGGGATTTCATCAAGATCAAAAGCTTCTGCACAGCAAAGGAAACAGTCAACAAAACAAAGAGGCAACCCCCAGAATGGGAGAAGATATTTGCAAATGACAATATAGACAAAGGGATGATATCCAGGATCTACAAAGAACTCCTCAAACTCAACACACACAAAACAGATAATCATGTCAAAAAATGGGCAGAAGACATGAACAGACCCTTCTCCAAAGAAGACATACAAATGGCTAACAGACACATGAAAAAATGTTCATCATCACTAGCCATCAGGGAAATTCAAATCAAAACCCACATTGAGATACCACCTTACACCAGTTAGAATGGCCAAAATTAACAAGACAGCAAACAATGTGTGCTGGAGAGAATGTGGAGAAAGGGGAACCCTCTTCCACTGTTGGTGGGAATGTAAGTTGGTGCAGCCACTTTGAGAAACTGTGGAGATTCCTTAGGAAATTAAAAATAGAGCTTCCCTATAACCCTGCAATTGCACTACTGGGTATTTACCCCAAAGATACAGATGTAGTGAAAAAAAGGGCCATCTATGCCCCAGTGTTCATAGCTGCAATGCCACAGTCACCAAACTGTGGAAAGAACCAAGACGCCCTTCAACGGATGAATGGATAAGG
Source organism: Lontra canadensis (assembly GCF_010015895.1). Lineage (NCBI taxonomy): Eukaryota > Metazoa > Chordata > Mammalia > Carnivora > Mustelidae > Lontra > Lontra canadensis. Next base: position 9,308,068 of record NW_022631038.1, read on the forward strand.
AAGATGTGGTCCATATATACAATGGAGCATTATGCCTCCATCAGAAAGGGTGAATACCCAACTTTTGTATCAATATGGATGGGACTGGAAGAGATTATGCTGAATGAAATAAGTCAAGCAGAGAGTCAATTATCATTGGTTTCACTTATTTGTGGAGCATAAGAAATAACACAGAGGATATGGGGAGATAGAGAGGAGAAGGTAGTTGGGGGAACTTGGAGGGGGAGATGAACCACGAGAGACTATAGACTCTGAAAAACAATCTGAGGGTTTTGGAGGGGTGGGGGGTGGGAAGTTGGGTAGGCCTGGTGGTGGGTATTATGCAGGGCATGTATTGCATGGAACACTGGGTGTGGTACATAAACAATGAATTCTGGAACACTGAAAAGAAATTTTAAAAAATTAAGAAAAAAAAAAAAGACAATGTGAGGATAGCACCTTTGAGGTCAGATATCATCTGGGTGATTTAAGAAAGATGCAAAAGAAGTTGTTTCATGTGCCAGATCTGGTTGGTGGGTAATAGCTAATCCTCCAGAGGCCTACGCTGGGAAGGACATTATGATTTGGTGCTGTGAGTAACCAGTGGTGTTGGCCATGCTTGGGTGGGGGGGTTGGGGAAGGGGGGATAGGCTGAGAGGGGCTGGCCATACAGAGGTCACCTATTAGGTTTCCATGGGGAAGGTGAAGAGTAAACCGTTTAAGGATGGAAACAACAGATATGGTCCATTAAGGGAAAAATGGATGGGGGAGCCTCATTTTAGTTATTCCCTTCAACTAAGCCTAATAAATGGTAGTTTATACCCAAATTTCACATTACCTAGTGTATGACTGTGAAAATTCTGAACATAAATAGATCTAATCTTTTTTAAATAGAAATACTAACAATTTCTCCAGTCATTAATGCGTTCTTCTCTCAAAAGGAAATTTCATGTTTATCAAAATTTCTTATATCTGCAAGTTTATTATTTGAATGTGCGTGTGTGTGTGTGTGTGTGTGTGTGTGTGTGTGTGTGTGTCTGAAGGTTGGAAACCAAGTTTTTATTTTCTTAACTCCTGTGGGCATCACTTAAATCCATTAAGACTCAGCAGGCTATGGAGCCATCTCTAGTTTTTCTTGCAGTTTGGTATTTAATCAAAAGGTCCGATGGCATTATGCAGATTGAGAACAATTTTGAAAATGCCATATGGCAACTCCTGCTAAATCAAGCTTTTGAGCTATAGTGGGTAGTAAGATCTCCATCAGCAAGGAAAGAGATGTCAATCATGTTGGGGATGATGTGAAACTGGGGTGCACTGAGGTGGGAAAAGAAAAGGAAGCAAGCAGTGGGCGAGAAAGATACTGCCGTGGAAGGGATGGCCCCTCTGAGTGGAATTCTCTGGTGTGTTACCTTTCATAAATGCTAAAAAGCCCACGTTGTCAGAGTGGGAGAAGGATTTATTAATTTTTCAGGCTCTTTCACATACCATAATTCATAAAATACGCTATTTTGATGATAGGCAAAGTTTACTAAATTCAGCCTTTCCTTGTAGTCTGTTTAATTTCCTAAGGTAAAAATGTTTGTGATAATGTTTAAGGCAACAGAATACAGGCTTCGAAAGTTCCGGGGGTGGGAGGTAGGAACTGCAGTTGTATCCCTGCTGAACCAACAATGGTCTCCCAGCCAGCTCTGTTTCTTTAGCTGCAGTCATAGCTAGATGGTCCTCCGGAGATAAATACGTGCTCTGGGTTTCTGGTTAGAGCAGTTAAGATAAATACAGGAAGACAATTTTTAAGTGTTTTTTTCCTCCTCAACTGCAAGTCTAATATGACTTAGGAGCTCGTGCAGAACCTTTATTGTAAATCTGTGAGCATGGTTCTGTGGTTCTGGCTTGAATCTTTGGAAGACGTCCTGTGCCATTTTGAGTTTTTGGCAATTACACGGGTCCAGATGGCACCTGCTTGCCTATGGGTGTGAGGCTCTTTGTCATTGGAGTGAATGCTGAACTGATTACATAGTCATGGATCTTTCATGTTTTTTCACATCACCTTGTAAGCCACTTAAAATCATAAAAACCGAGAAGCAGTCAACTTTAAAAAAAATAAATAAGTGGGAACCAGTCAAAATAAATTATCTACAATTTATCATTTATCAAATTTATAATTTGATATAATTTATCAAATAATATATTATTAATATATATTAATATATATTATTAATATATATTGATATATAGCATATATTATATGTATATTTACAGTAATATTATAAATTACACAATAAAAAGGAGCTCTATTAAATTGCATTCCACAGAGGGAAGAAATGCTACAATTCTGTTGACTCACCACTTGGTCTTGTCCATTCCACTCTGAGAGGAGTCACGTGGTGTGCATTGTGGTGGAGGTCTCTGCTCATATGTGCCGATGCCCCGACTCTGGTAATTCCAATGTCCCGGAACCCCCCAGTGTTTTTACTGTTTTCCTGTGGCATTATTTCCTCTTTTACATATTTTCAACTAAGAAATGTCAATCAAAAGCACACAGACTTCATGAAATAAGAATTAAACCTCTTTGACATAAAAATATAAATATTCATTGAAGTAATTTTATAAATAACTGACATTTTTGTTGTATTCTTCCAGCTTATAAAACCCATTCGAATACATGATTTCACTGACTGTCAGAATGACCTGTGTATAGTTGATGTAATCACTTATCCCATATTATACTGTGTATGGCCTTGGTCAGGAGGTTTCTTGGTACCTCAGTTGTGAAGGAGGGTAGAGGAGATAAACCAGAACTAAAGAAACCCACTCAGCAATGGGTTTGTTTCCCTAGACAGATCAGTAACCCTCAGTCTAACTCACAATATCTGAATGGGCACTAGCTTTTATCTGGACCAGTGTCATAATACTATAATTTCAAATCCAGTGGCTAAGGTTTTGCAGAAGTGTCTGAAAAATGACAATATTCAACATTAAACGGGGGCATTAAATGCACCTGAGGGGTCCGTTAATTGTGATAAGTATGGTCAAAAATAAAATCATCTTACCAAATCACTAGGCAAAATGATGCATCAGAACGAAATGGGCAGGTTTCAGAAGTACCTATATCCAATTGAGGAACTGCAATGTTTATTGAAAAACAAAGCAGTGGGGCGCCTGGGTGGCTCAGTGGGTTAAGCCTCTGCCTTCAGCTCAGGTCATGATCTCAGGCTCCTGGGATCAAGCCCCACATGGGGCTCTCTGCTCAGCAGGGAGCCTGCTTTGCTCTCTCTCTCTCTCTCTGCCTGCCTCTCTGCCTATTTGTGATCTATGTCTGTCAAATGAATAAAGAAAATCTTAGAAAAGAAAAGAAAAACAAAGCACACACCCAGTTATGTGGATTGGCCGAACATGAAGCAGACTTCATTGTAAGTAGGAGAAAATAATTCCAATTGGGTGTCCTTTGTACCAGCACAAAATCCTGGAACTAAAGGGGCTTAGTCTTCTATTTGATACATTGATGGCCTTAAAAAGGAGTGGTTTAGCAACATGATAAATTATGGCTTTCACAGTGAAGGTATCATGTTTACAATCAAGAGGAGCAGAGGAAAATGGAAATTCTGCAAAGTGCACATAACATTTTAGAATAGCCAATATGATTTGTCTCCCTCCCCTGAAGCAAATTATACATTATATATTAATAAAAAAAAAGAATAGACAATATGAAGTACCTGGTATGAAACAGGTGTTTTGAAAATGGGATATTTGATATGATATAAAAAACAAATACTGATTTCATCTTAAATTATTAAATTATACAGTTTCATTATTTTCATAAGCTTCATCTCTTCTCTGTCACTAGCTCCTTTATAATGTCTATCTTTGTTGAAAGCTTTGTAGAGATATGTGATTTTTTTCTTTTTGTGGTAAGTGATAATCTTATTTTAAAATCTCCAGTTGTAATGGATTATAATAATTTTAATTTTATAGTCACATTCTATGTTGATTTAATTTTAATTTTTGTCCTTTACATAATGGTGAAAATCACATGCTTACATGGCAAAATCACTTATCCTAGTGTTGCACACAGGTCTTACTGTAATACTTCATGATTTTCTTAAAACGACATGGTCATTTATGACTGATGGTATATTTTATAGAATCTGAAATCTTGTATCCAGAGAAGAAAGATAAGGTGTCTTTTATTTCAAAACAAATATTAAGTATTTTCTTTCTAAAATAATATCAATAGTGGAAATGTTAGGAATATTTTTATTTTTCTTCATGGTTTTATAATAGAGTTAGTAGCTGGTACTTAGTCAAGAAGACACCACTGATTGTTGAAAGTCAGTATGAAAAACTGGGTTAAAATCTGTTGAAGTTGGATAGATAGTATGTTAATTTGAAAAAGAATAGCTCTGTAAGCCAAATAGGCTGTTTTCATATCTTGACAGTTTCAACAAATTAGCAATGGAAAATTGACTCAATCTCAAATTGTGAGCTTATTTTAAAATGATGCCATATTGTTAGAGCCCTCAGCAATGGGCAGCATCAAATCAAAAATCCTCTCTGCATAAAGGTACCTTTATTCCAGGTCTGAAACAAACTCCACCAATGATTTTTCTGGGACAGTAATCATCGATACTTATTTGCATTTACCCACGTATTTTCCCCTATCCCATGGTTCTTCATTCCTTTCTCATCTTTTAGCTTCTACCTGGGGTTTTTGCCTTTGTGCTGAAGAAAACCTGTTGTTTTTTTGTTTTGTTTTGTTTTGTTTTGGTTTGGTTTGGTTTGGTTTGGTTTTGGTTTTGTTTTTTTAGTAGCAGTCTCTTGCTTACATTGTGGGTGCAGATCCCCAACTCAAGAGGAGAATTTTATTTTGATGACAACAGTTCAGAGCTACTACTGAGAAGGTCTAACACACATATAATTGGATTATCAGAGCGAAAGTAGAGAAAGAAGAAAGGCACAATTTAAAAAGATAAGAACTAAGAACTTACTAAAATTCATGCAAGGTATCAATTTACATTTTCACAAAGATTTATAAACTCTTTAGCATGATAAATAAAATAAATTTTACCCAGGCAAAACATAGAATACAATTAAAATGTGGAGGCAATAGCATATATTTTAAACCACCCATAGCACTAAAAATGGGTATGTTTGTTCAGAATGTTGCAGTGAGCTCCCTCCTAGCTGGTTCTGAGTAGCTCCTCACTATTAGATAGTAAGTCTCCTTCTGAAGTTGTTCTCATTTCCATAACCCAACCACACTAATACGCTCTTCTCTTTACCTCATAAAAGCTTTTGTTCAACAGACTCTTATATCAACTTTAGATAGAGAGGCACACCTTTCCCAATGATATGCAGTCACTACACTTATTTTTTTTCTTTGAAATGCAAGTCATTTTTCTCAGCTGTGAGAATATCAGGCAGAGACTACCGAGGCTTTAATTAATTTGGTACCCCAACTCATAGTGCTTTTCTCATCATTCTTATGTGTCCTCTTTTGAAAAAAAATAGAGGGGAGTTCTTTAAAAGTAGCACTCATCAGAATCATATACTATGGGCTTTAGTTTTATTTCCTGAAAGGGTAACCACTAGAAATCTTTTCTGGACACACAGTATATCATACGTGTGCTCTCACTGTTTCCTTTTTCTTAATTAACCTTTATTCCTGTTCTCATATTCTTTCAATGTATGTATAGTAAGAGCACAGGCTCTTCCGAAGACCTATCATCTGGATGATGGTAGGTGTGAATTACAATAGGGCAGATAATGACAAGGTTATAAAATTGGGAAAAACAAGTTACACATTTGAGTTTATAAAATTGGTAATTAAGTGGGTTTTAAAATACCTCTTTTAGGAAGACAATAAAAGAGGCACCTGTATAAAGATGTATTGTGTAACATGTATATTAAACACAGCTACAAACTCAAGTTGATTTAATTCTGAACATATTTTTCTGCATAGTTTTAATATCATATCATTCATGTTCTCTCCCATTCCTGTCCAAATCTTACTACATGTGTTTTATTTGTTTGTTTTTTACATTTTTAATACTGAATTATAATAGTTAATAACCATAGTAGTGACCAGAACTTAGTACAGAATTTAGCCTCAAAGTATATCAGATTCTATACTTACTGGTAAAGTTTAATCAAATTATATACAAATAAATGCAGAGAGTAAAAATTAGACAATATCAGCATAGTAAAATTTTAAAATTAAGTACTAACCAGAGTTGAAACATGGTGAGTGCTGGTTGAGAATTTCAGGTTTATACCAATCCAACCAATATCAAGTTGGTAAAATATTGGTGTATTTTCAGACAATGTAGCCAATTGTTGGAATCTTTCAAAGTGCTGTCCCAGAACATCACCAGTGTCTCCACAATTGATTACCACATAGGACACGCCTGTAAATGGGGCTGACTGCAGGAGACATATGGCACCTTTGAGGTATTCTAGAGATAAAAGAACCTGAGTCTGTACAGGGTCTTTTTTTCATTCCCTCTGTTACATTTCACTCTCACTTCATATTACCAATTAATCATAATTCACAGATTGGGTGATTATGAACAGCAACTAAAAAAATATTAGTTTTACCTACCAGTGCCATTAATTTATTTGTAAAAATAAGAACTAAGTATTATATATTGTGCCAAGTAACTTTTAAATTATATGTCAATTTGTACAAGTAAAGCTAGTACTTAGCTAACCAAGAGGATAGATTTCAGAGACATATTTCATGATCTTAGTTAGGAAATGTGGTGAATATCTGAAGTATGGCAACTTGAAGGGAATCATAAAATGTATACTAGCGGTACTTAAAACACTTGTAAACCTTCCAAAATCTATTAATGCACCTAATGTTTATTGATTAAGTAGCTAAGAACTGTGCACAGCCAGATTTATTGGATAATAAATAAATCAAATTATTTTTAATAGGGGGGTTGCCCATTGACTATTTCTTCCCAGTGTGATTTTCAGAGCCCAGTGCATATATATCAGCAATGACACACATAATTTAATAGGACTGTCATATTTTGTGCAGGACTGACCCTAAGGACAGAAGTGGGCACTGAGGGTTTGCATATCAACATAAAATCAAGGCTACCTGAAGGTAACTTTCCTGGATAGCTTCTCATGCCCGAGTTTCCAATAAATCCTTAATATTTAGGAAAAATAAATATGAATTTTGGAAAGTCCCAATTGAATTAGATATGTGTTCCCTGGGAGCATTTTCAGCAATATTATTTTCATTTTCCACATTATTTACAGAGCCCCTGGGCATGGAAGAAATTAAATACCAGGCAAATAAGTTTAAGAATAGATTTAGGGTACAGCAATACTAAAGCCTCCTAAAGGTTCGGAGCTAGTAGCAGTTTTATAAGGAGAAAGGAATCTTGGGGGGGGCACTTGGATTTTTGGAAGGTCATTAAGGAAAAGTTTTATGTTGATTAGGCACATAGAGTACATTTCAGAGAGACCTGATAAACTGCAAAATGCACTGAATCCTCACAAAACAGATACATAAATGATAAAATCAAGCATATTATCCTAACCTGAACAGTGACATACTTGTAATCAACTTGTGTGTTGATTTTATTTATGAATTATGCATAAAATTATGAAAGTTTTATTTAATAGAATCTAGTTTGAGTCACTGATTTGTAAACCAATGATATTTCCCCAAATTTGAAAATGTTATAAGCAGGTATTATTTCAGAGTAGCTGAAGATTTTTAAGTTCATTATGCATCTGGATCGCATGATATAGTTTTGAGAAATTCATAGGTCTTTCTTTAATTGATTCTTTAATACACTCACATTTTTTTCTTTCTCTATAGATAGAAAAGCTTACAAACAAGTATTCTTCATCAGAAAAACATGATGCCTTGATTTTGTCTTTATCAGTCTAGATCATAAATCTTAAAGGGTAGATGTGGTTCTCTCAGGTGGGTTTGCTGTGCTTAAGCCTATTTGTAAAAGAGACATTTTAGTTAGGGGTGAAGTGGTTATTTTAGACAGAATGTTACGATTGTTGATAAAACTTTACAATGTATTATTTTGTCGTTAAAATATATATGATATATTATTTTATGTGTGCTTGATATGTAACTGTGATTCAAAAAGCAAATCCAGTAGTCTATACTACTCCAATCAATTTCTACTGTGCTCAAAATTTATTTCAGTCATGATTCTTTTTTTAGACAACACAAATTGTCCAGTAAACAGCCATTTTCAAATGAGTTTAAGTGTTCTTGGAGTTTTGAGGAGACTTTTTTTTTTGATGAGAAATATGATATGTAATGAACAATATTCCAAAAAGAGCAAAACTGAACAAATACATTAGGCGATCTTTGGGATGGACAGAACATACCTACTTGCATCTTATTTTATCTTCTAGTTAAGAAATTGTACATTGTAGAAAATAGGACCAAAGTTGGTTTTAATTCTAATGGGACTGGTTTTTCCATTTGCTCTTTTCCTTTGGCTTATCTTTGTTTTTCAAAGTTCTTTATTCTGATGGATTTTCTTGTCAACCAGCCGGTAAGCAGAGAGCTAGATGCTTATTTATTCCCAGCCCACCCCTCCCATGTCTAAATTCCTCCTGTACTGTAGGCATGCCTGACCTGTTCACAGGATGTTCTCAGACTCCACTGAAGCTAGCATTCTAGATATGCATTAACTTTTACTATCGATGTGTTCTCATTGACATTTACAACACTGACGACACATTAATGAGCAAGGGCCCCAGAAAAGAGAATGTTTGCAGCTAATGCATGCCATGTTCCACCATCTAACCATCAGTGCTTTGATTGTGGGTTGCTTTGAGAAGTGGTAGTAGAGACATCAGAAGTGCCAACATCTGGATCCAGCCACTACGATGTCTTCAGTGTCGAAAGTCCACAGGTGGGCTCCTGTACTTTCTACTTCTCCCGCCAATACAGAAATCCCATATCCACTATTTGACTATCATAATTAACTATTTGACTCTATTTTCTTTATCTGTGTTTTTCTTCTGCTGAGTTACATTAAAGCAAAATCCTAGATCATTTTATCCCTGAATAGTTTAGCTTTAGATCTATAAAATTAGAATATTTTCTGACATAAGTAAATGAACATTACTGCTCCTAAAAAATTGAAATTGCTTAATATTATCAAATACTTCATCCTTATAGAAATGTCCATGATGTTTATCTTAATTGGAGTATTTTTACATTTGATTTGTTCAAATCAGCATCCAAGAAGATGTAAGCCTTGTAATTTTTTAAGGTCTCTTAAATGTTCTTCAGTCTAGAATAGTATCCACTCTTTATTTTTCCTGTCATTAATATGTTGAAGACCCAGATGGTCTTCTGTTAATGCCTTCCTGTCTCAGTGTGCCTGCTTAGTCTCTTATGTTGTCATCTGAGTTGTTCCTCTATCCCTTTGTCTTCTGTAAACTGGAGATTCAAACTAGATGCCCAATTACATTTAGATTTAACTTAGAATATTTAATTGTTGATGCTTTATCTTTTGTATGGCTTAATATCAGCAGACACATAGTATGATTCCATATCTACTGATGCTAAAATTTGTCACAAAATTTATGTGGTAAAAGCCCATACCCTCCTTTGTAAATATACTTTTTATTTTACTTTATTAATTTAATTTGATTTGATTTTAATTTTTTCCTTTGGTCTTTTAGCTGGCAAGTAATCTGTAGGATGATAATTTGGCACCTGGCAAATATCCAGTTACCCATTTTACTTAATGAAATTAAGCCCATTGCTAATAGTTACCTGAATTGATTACTTTTTAAAATGCATTTAATAGGTTAGAGTATTCTGTAAAAAATAACCATGCCTCATTATATTCTGGGACAATTTGGCTCAGATGAAAAAGACAGATTAAGTTCTTAATCTTTCACCATAATAATCAGTATTAATTGTAAGGATTGGTTCATTAATTTGTCAGTTAGTTATGTATTCGTGTTGCAGTTGATGCTGGTCATGATGAAGGGGTTTTATTTTACTTTCTCCTCTTTTTGAATATCATTATGAGCTCCTAAAATTTTATTCATTTAACACTTAGTAAATCTCTGCCTTAATTCTTTGTGATGCTGAAGAGATATTCCAAGCACAAATAACAGGGCTCTTATAAGCTACCCTGAGTCTGAATATCCCATGGACAATTATGGAAAGAGTTAAATAAGAAAGAGACTCTCTGGAGCTCTTGGTTGGCTCAGTGGGTTAAGCCTCTGCCTTCAGCTCAGGTCATGATCTCAGGGTCCTGGGATCGAGCCCCACGTTGGGCTCTCTGCTTGGCGGGGAGCCTGCTTCCCCTTCTCTCTCTGCCTACTTGTGATCTCTCTCTCTGTGTGTCAAATAAATAAATAAAATCTTAAAAAAATAAAACAAAAAAGAAAGAGACCTCTGACTTTTTATTTCACAAAATATCTTTCTGGTTGTAAAATGTGAAATGAAATAATATAGGCCAAATTCAGTTTCAGAGAGATTAAGCAGAGACTACTGTAGAAATCTTGGCTAAAAATTATTATGTCTTAAATTAGGGTGGTGTGACTAGACATATGATTGGATGAGTAGAGAAACATGACATATTAGGAGGTATAAAGACAATTTTGCAATAATCTGGGTACAGGCTTAAGAGGGGAAATAAAACATAGTTCTTTATCACACATAATGATATAGGATAAAAATGAATAATAACTTGCTTTGGGGATATGGTAATAAGCTTTACTCTATGTATGTATATGTATATAAAGCACATAATATACTTATGTGTGTATAACACATATGTACATAATTATATAAAATATATATATACTACATATAGAACATATTACATGTGTGTATGGAAAGAAATTTATTACTATTTCTTTGAGATGATCAAGTGGAAGCATTAATTTGACAATTGTCTATTGGTCTTATGGGTCTGGGATTCAGGACAAGTGTTATCAGCATAAAATAAAAGTTGAATCCATTCAGTAGAGCCAATTCCTTAGAAGAACATGTAGATAAAGAACTGCAAAGGTGCAGGGAAACTCTCCATTGTTTAAACTTAAGAGAGAAAAGAGATAATGTAAAGGATATTCTGAAGATGTAAAAGATAAAGAAAATGTGGAGAATATCTCCACGGACCACCTGAACTGGTGAATACTGATGCTGCTTCATGGTGCTACACGGTGCTACATGGTTAGTTCAAGATCTGGACAAAAAAGTATACTTTAGGCAAAGCAACATAGAGATCACTGTTTCCCAGGATGATACCTGTTTCAGGAGGAGAGAAGCAAATAGAACAGATTGAGGTTGTGTGATCTGAGAAAATAAAGTGAAAACAACTACTTCAAAAATCTTAGCTCTGATTAGGGAGGGTAATGGGTGAAGAACTTATGGGAGATATATATATATATATATATATATATATATATATATATATACATACACATATATATATATATATGAAGATTAATCATATATAAATAGTGTGGTTGGGAAGGATTTATTAGATAAGACATTGACTATTCAGAAGTAATGGCTGAGAATTTCTTTTGAAAGATTCTTAAAGTAGTTCTATAAGAGATGATGGGCTCTTAACCACAGGTAGAGGATAATAGCTCTAAACAGAGCCATAGAAATAAGGAGAATGAAGAGAGGAAGGTAAATAGGCACAAATGACCCTCATGAGAATAAACTGAATAATGGAAACATACATACAGTAGTGTTCTAATATTTTATATGTCATCTTTTTTTTAAGATTTTATTTATTTGAGACAGAGATAGAGAGTACAAGTAGGCAGAGCAGCAGGCAGAGGGAGAGGGAGAAGCAGGCTCTCTGCTGAGCAGGGAGCCTGATGTGGGGCTCTATCCCAGGACCCTGAGATCACGACTTGAGCAGAAGGCAGCCGCTTAACTGACTGAGCCACCCAGGCTCCCCTATATATCATCTTTTATAGGGAATTTAAATACTTCCTGTATTTTACACATACGGGAACTAAGGCCTAGAAGAAGTAAACTAGTGTTGTGTAAAGAAAGAATTTAAAGCCAGGTCAATCCAGCTTTATTACCTATTTTTGCAACAATGACAATGGGCTCTACATTTGTAGATTTGAAGATCTGTGTGACAATGATTTATGATAATCTGTTTGTCTCCTGAGGTAGACGAGTCCATTTTCTGACAGAATGAGATGGAGGCTGGTTTTAAAAAGAGTGGAAATGGTGGAAAATGGGAACATGAACTTTCTAAGTACACATACTCATCACACTGGAAGTTTGGTGGTCATGAATTTATAATATGATTTTATTTTTTAAGGAGTGGCTGAAATAAAAGAATGGGGAGGGTAGTAGTTGGGAATCATCTTATTTTTCATTACCATAGTGAATGGAAAAAAAAAATGGGACCAGTAAATTAAGAGTGTTGGCAAGACAGCAATTGGAAATAGGAGCCATGTGATTTACATTTACAAGATTTATGTGTCTGGGCCGCGTAGGGAAAGAAATCAAGACTAGAAGAGTCTAATGGAGAAAAAGAGACAATTTTTAAAAAGGGCTCAAAGGATTTCATTTCCTGATCAGAGTGAAGAATCGTGTGGCTGACCCAGCAGGCTAAAACAACAGAACAAAGGGAAGGAAAAGAAGAATGAAATGATAATAGTAACAATAGAGGTGTTAAATAATAATATACATCGCTGACATTTATTTCTTACTCAATGCGAAATTGTCAGACAAGGTGATCAATATTAAATCATTTCACAGAGAGAGAAAATTCAGGGTATGGTCATGAGGGACGTTCACTGAAACGAGTTGATGGGAAAGACCAGTATGGGACAAAAAGACCTGGATGTGAATGGTCAAGTATGATCCGTACTGAAGGCTGCTAGAATTGTGGTAGATTTGTTGAGAAAAGGACAACTTACGGCCATTGTCTGTGAAGACTGGAGATGGGAGGATGTGAACAGAACCACTGAGTCATCATTCTGTAAGACATGCTGACTCCATGCTTGTCAATTCCCAGCATGTATCCCTCCCCCCAATATCAGTTTGGGGCCATATAATTCTGGCAAAACTTATTATATGGCAGGACTTAAACCTTTCTTCTTCTTGTTCTCAAAATTTTGAAATTTAGAATAACAATGAGAATTTGAAAATAATTAAACTTTGTATGGAATAAAAATGCTTTGGTAAGTTAATTTATGCTTGAATGAAAAACAGTGAACTACAAATGGCATATGGAATGACATATTTGATATCTCCAGTCTCATCTCCCTGAGGAATTAATGACGTACTTGACTATGTGTGACCAAGAGTATTATCACTGTCCTGATAATATTTATAGTCTCTTTCATTATTGGTCTTCATTATTCATTGATCTTTCTCTGTCTTCAACAGTCTGTGTCTGCAGTTAGTTAATTGTTTTAAGGCAATTTTAGTAGCTTCAGAACATGTGGAGTTTGTAGTTCAAAAAGAAACTTGAAGTTCATAGCCCTTATCCACTCACTGCACAGCTTTAGCTAACGTTGTTTCTAATGGCTCATTGTTACAGAATACAATGTAAAACCTTATGGTGGTTTACTACCCTCCATTTATTCTACAGACAATTCTTGCTACAACTGACTTTTAACTAGGAATGCCACCCAACCAGTTAGACAAGATTATACATACTTCTGAGTAGTTTGTTTTTTTTTTTTTAATTTAAGAGAACAGCCTGAACTCTAACCTGAAACTATCTCTCCCATCGCAAAGTCATTTACTCTGTATCACCTTATATTATCAACCTTCTTACCTGTACGCAACTACACTTTTTTTTTTTTTTTTTTTTTTTTTTTTTGACAGAGAGAGATCACAAGCAGGCAGAGAGGCAGGGAGAGACAGAGGGGGAAGCAGGCTCCCTGCCAAGCAGAGAGCCCGATGTGGGGCTCGATCCCAGGACTCTGAGATCATGACCTGAGCCGAAGGCAGAGGCTTAACCCACTGAGCCACCCAGGCACCCCGCAACTACACATTTTATGACCACTTGAAGCACATCACTTCAATTCCAAACTCCAAACTCAGTAGAACCAAAATAAAACCCTCATCACCTACACAGGCCACTTCAACATCCCTCCTAAGAGCTTTTACTAGCTCTTGAAACCAGGCAGCACCTTCACAATGCATATCAGATCCCATATTAACATCTTCAAACCCTCAAGGGTCTTCTTTCTGCAGTTGCTTCTATCATGGTAGATGAAGTTGGCTCAGGCTTACCTTTTTGATATCTTCTGAATTGGTATTTGGTCTCTCCCTTAAGCATGCTATGTTGCCAATTCTTTTTTTGTTTGTTTGTTTGTTTTTAAGATTTTTTATTTATTTGACAGATATCACAAGTAGGCAGAGGCAGCAGAGAGAGAAGGGGAAGCAGGCTCCCTGCCGACCAGAAAGCCCAATGCGGGGCTCAATCCCAGGACACTGGGATCATGACCTGAGCTGAAGGCAGAGGCTTTAACCCACTGAGCCACCCAGGCGCCCCTATGCTGCCAATTCTTAAAGGCTTACAAAAATTTGTTCTACCCTTTGGAAGTCTTTTTACCACAGATCTCATGCCTGGCTCATTTTCATTATTCAAATCACAAAATAAATGATACCTTCATTTAGGTGATGCTTTCCCTAACACATAGAAATTAACTCACCCACGCTACCTTTAAGCCTCTTTCCTTTGACCCCATTTTATTTCTCTTCATAGAATTTATATGAGTAAATGTAATATTATTGATATCTCTTTGACTACCTATTCTAGTCATTGACTTTTTCTGTTTTATTCTGATCTTCCAAAAGCATATAATAGAGGTTATCACACAGTATGTGTTTAATAAATACTTGAATGAATGAGTGGAGGACCAGTACATGTGGATTGCTTTGTGATTTGCAAGCTATATAGTTTAAAATAAACTTGAAATCACAAAAATTTCTTTTACAATAAATTTACATATTTTTGCTGTTTTACAACTGAATAGAGGATGTATGCCGGATATAATAGTGTCATAATTAATATGAAATTTGATAGCATTATAATCACTCCTCTAAACTAAAAAAAAAAATCCATCTATATATAAGTAAAGTGATAATAGAATGTATTAAATGCTTTCAAAATTGTTACCGATTTCCATTTAAATTACATACTGGAACTTTACAATCATGTGTGTTTTGGTGCAAAAAACTATAGGTTTATAGAAATATGGGCGTTCAGGCATGTGCACAATCCTTTTTCCCTATATGGTTGTGACAAAGAGCTAGGCTTATTTCCAAATGGACATATCTGAGTTATAAAGCACTCTACAGTCTATTTTGAAAAATATCACTTAAATATTTATGAAACCACACAGGATTTTAAAAATAGTGGTTAAGGATTTTAACCTATTCTCTTTATTATGAAATATTTCAGACATAAAAGGTATGATGCATAGCATTAAAAAAATCCATGCATCTAACTCCCAACTTGAGAAAGCAAAAATTATAAATAGAACAAAAGTCCTATGCATACTACTTTACAATCACAACCTTTCTCTAACCCCTAAAATGTAGGCATTATTCTGAATTTGGTACATTTCATTCCCATGCTACTCTTTAAAATTTTACTATCTATTTATCTCTAAACTACTCATGGATATTGTTTTACATTCTTTTAGATTCTTGATGTGTTCTTCAAATTGCTTTTGTTATTTTGCTCAAAAATGTCAAAGTTCCTATATATTGATAAATGGAGCTGTACCCCATTCATTTTTATTAAAGCTTAGAGCTTCAGGCATGCATTTACAGGTATCTCCCACTTTTCAACCATTTTGCTTTTATGCTTTCTGCCATTTTGCTTTTATGAGAGACCTACATAGGTTTCTGTTTTGACTTACAGAACAAAACCCGAAGATTTTCACTATTTTACCCCCCAGAAAAGTGAAAAACAAAAATAAGATCCAGCATTTGTTTTGCAGGGAACCATTACAGAGGCAGAGCATCCCAAAGCAAGAGTGGTATATTATCCTTCCCCGGATAATACACTCTCATCTCAGCTTTAAGAGGCCAGAGCTTTGAACTGTCCGTGAACATTTATGCTTTATCTCGATTGATTTTGTACATCTCTTGGCAAGATGTGTCCGAAAGTATCAGAAAAACCGAAAAGAGTTGATGTTTTGGGCTTGGGAACACACAAATTTATCCAAGCAAATTAAGTGCTTCTTTGCTTCACACCATTCTAGTTCCTGAAAGGTTTCATAGGAACTCTCCACTGTCAGATAGTGGGGGAAACTTGTAGCAAATTTTACCTAATTTTATAATGAAATATTAATGAACTTCTAGATTGTTCCCAATTTTCTCTGTTACTACAATGCTGCTATTTTCCAATCCTTTCCAATCGTATGCCCAAGAGTTTCTCTTGGATACACATCTACTGATGGGATTGTCACTTACTTGACATTGCTAAGTTGTTCTCTGAACTGATTGTCTAATTTACATCTTCATCAAAAATGCAATAGATTTTCTGTTCCTCCACACTCCTGGGAAAAGTGTTATTTTAAAGTGTTTTTAATTTTTTCCTATCTGAAGGGTTTCAAATGTATCTCTTTAAGTTTAATTCTTCCTATCCTTATTACCAGTGAAGATATTTTTTCATGTTTATTGGCATGTTTCTTCCACTATAAATTGCACATTTATATATTGTACTTAATTCTATATTGGATTATATATCTTTTATATTAGTATATAGAAGTTTTATACATATACAATCATATATAATAGATATATGTGTATGTATATAATAAATACACACAAATATATGTATATATAATATATATGTTTATATAAATATACAAATTGTATATATAAAAGGAGAGGGAGGGAGAGAGTCTAAACCAGGCTCCACACCCAGCACAGAGCCCAATGTGGGACTCCATTTCACAACCCTAAGATCATGACCTGAGTTGAAATCAAGAGTCCCACTTTTAACCAACTGAGCCATCCAGGTGTCCCAGAACTTTTTAATATTTTCCAATAGGCAATGTTTTGTTCAGTAGTATTTTATGTATCACCTCAGCTGTGATTATCTTTATTTTTAAGGTGTTTTTGAATGAACAGAGTTTTGTTCCAATATAATGGAATTCAATTTAGCCATGTTTTTCTTTATTTTGAATGTACTGATTAAGAGACTCTTCTCTGAGGGGAAGCATACCATAAGAGAATTTTAACCATAGAGAACAAACAGCGTTGCTGGAGGGGAGGTGGGCAGGGCATGAGCTAAATGGGTGATGGGGATTAAGGAGGCACTTGTGTTGAGCACTGGGTATTGTATGTGAGTGATGAGTCTCCAAATTCCATGCCTCAGACCAATATTACACTATATGTTAATTAACTAGAATTTGAATAAAAATTTGAGAAAAAAAGGGGGAAAAGAATATTAATAAAAAAGCAACTCTTCTCTATTTTGTCACAAAGACAAGCATATGGTAATATAATTGAAATTGACTATGAGGAGTGCGAGATAAGAATCCAGCACTTGGGGTGCCTCGGTGGCTCAGTGGGTTAAAGCCTCTGCCTTCAGCTCGGGTCATGATCCTGGGATCCTGGGATCAAGCCCCCGCATCGGGCTCTCTGCTCAGCAGGGAGCCCACTTCCTCCCTCTCTCTCTCTGCCTGCCTCTCTGCCTACTTGTGATCTATCAAATAAATAAATAAAATCTTCTAAAAAAAAAAGAAGAAGAATCCAGCACTTCTTCATATTTCAACAAATTCACTCACCTTGTTTTCCCACCTATCTGCAATGCCTCTTCTTCATGTTTCATCCAAGTATCTATACATGTGTTCATGGTCTACTTTGATGTCCTTTATTGTTTCTATTTGTCTGTTTACTTACCCCTGCACAAACCAATGCTTTGCTTACCGCAGTTTTACAGTGAGTCTTGATATTTAGTTTTGATATCATGTAGCATTAAATTCTTTTCAAACAGTCTTTCGTATTTTGAGTTCTTTGCTCTCTCATATAAATTTAAAAGTCAACTTACTGAATTCCACTAAAACACAACAAAACAAAAGCAAAAATTCTCCCTAGTAGGGATTTGATTGAAAATATATTAACTTGAGAAGCAGTGAAATTTGTGGGGTTGTGTTAAACATTTGTCTGCATTTAGATATATTTAAAAATGTGTTTCAATAGTTTTATATGTTTTTGATACATTTATTCATATGAAATGTATTAATACTAAACAGTTGCACTTTGTTTTTATATTTGTTTTATATTGATATTTGCATATGGGTCTATACAGTGTCTTCACTGTACTATCTTGTTATTTTCAATTGTATGTCCGTATATTCTCTTCAGTTTTCTGTCAATGACCTTATTTTATGTCACTAATTGTTGCTCATTTGTAATTTCCTAAACTTGACATTCAAAATTTGTTGTTTATTCTCACTCTGAGCACTTGTGACATTAACACACTTTTGCAGAGTAATTGTGATATTAGGTTTTCAGGACTGCTTACTGACTTTTAAGGTCAGTTTCCAACACAATATAGTAAGTTATGGTACAATGCAATTAAATACAATATTTGTATATGGTTTGATAGGTCTCTGCATTAATCAAATGATTTTCTTATAGTACTACTTTGCTTTGAATGTTTTCTGTTTCTTTCTCTCTCTCTTTTTTTTTAATCATGAGTTGCAGTGGAATTTTATTAAATTTTTTCCCCCTGTAGTTATTATCATGGTCACAGAGATGTTCCTTTTTTGTCATATTACTATGTTGAATAATGTTAATAGATTAATAATGAATCATCCTTAAATTTATATATTTTTGTCACTTTTATCTTTTTCTTTTTTCTTTTTTAAGTTTTTAAAATTTATGTGAGATACAAAGAGAGAGAGAAAGAAAGAGAGAGGGAGAACATGTGCACACAAGTGGAGGGGAGGGATAGAGGGAGAGGAAGAAACAGACTTCCCACTGAGCAGAGAGCCTGATGTGGGCCTCCATCCCAGAACCCTGAGATCCTGACCTGAGCCAAAGGAAGACCCTTAAGGACTGAGTAACCAGGTGCCCCTCCTTATATATTTTTAAAAATACAACTTATAAGATTCACTTGTGATTATTATTATTATTCATTAGAATTATGGCTTCTGAGTTATTGAATGAAATTAGCCTTCAGTTTTCTTTCATTAGAATCTTTTCATATAGTTTTTGTATTAATATTGTTTGAGACATTGAAGTGTTGGGAAGTATTCCCTTTTTATATTCAACTGTAGAATATGTAATAGTTTGGATTTATCTTTTCCCTAATGGTTAGTAGAATTTTCCTGTTTTAAGATAAAGACGTGATGTGGTGGATGATTATTTTAATTTTGGTAGATTTTAAATTTCTTTTTTTAAAATATTTTTTAAAGATTTTATTTATTTATTTGAGACAGAGACACAGCGAGAGAGGGAAAACAAGCAGGGGGAGTTTGAGAGAGAGAAGTAGGTGTCCTGCTAAGCAGAGAACCCAATGCGGGGCTCCATTCCAGGACCCTGGGACCATGACCAGAGCTGAAGACAGATGCTTAATGACTGAGCTGCCCAGACGCCCAGATTTTAAATTTCTGATTTAATTTATTTCTTTTTGAGTCATTTTATTGAGTTAGATTGTTTAATAATTATTTTCATGTTGGAGTGCCTGGTGGCTCAGTCATTTCAGCATGTGCCTTGGCTCAGGTCATGATCCTGTCTTGCCGGGATTGAGCCCCTGCTGCTCTCTAAATAAATAAATAAATAAATAAATAAATAATGTGTTCATGCCATCATAGGATATGCACATTTTGCCATAAATTTGATCACAAAATTATTGTTTTCATCTCCACTATTATTGTACCTGTACCCATTTTCTTCCTTAAAATGATTTTAGTGCCTTCGCTCTGGCTCTCTTTTCTGAAGATAAATCTTAAGGGGTATTTCAATTATATTTGTTTCAAAGAATCTCATTTTGGTTTTATGAAGGTTGGTTTTATTGGGCTGTAAAGTAATTGAGTTTATTTTTTATCCGTGGGAATATTCTAGGACTTGTTTTAAGGTGTGTCCTTGGAGAAATAATATCTAAAAATGTATTATTTTTGAATAATATATATTTTGAAGTTCATATTAATTATTCAGTTCTATATAAAACTTTATAAAACTATAAAACTTTAGGCTTTAGTTTTCCTGACTGAGCTCATGTGTGTGTGTGTAAACTTAACGTGCTTCAGGGCAGACACAGATTTTTTTCCTTTATATTAGAGCACAGACCTCATCAAAGTAATTCTCTTTTTAGTGATTAGATTTAGTCTATCTTTTTACTAGAAAGGGAGCCCTCAAAGGTTTCTGGCTTATCCAGGCATTGATTATATTGTAATGTAGGATTGTAATGCCTCATCCTCTATCTTCTGGCAGACATTAAACCTTAAACTATAAGTTATAGAGATCAAGAAATGTCCAAAGAGCAGTTGGAGAGTGAAATTATTCTGCATATGTGGTTTTTAACTTATTTTTTGGATTTCAGCTATTTCATACACTTTGTAACCTCCCTTGTTCATTTAAAAGAAAAGTTTTTATATCTTCCCCACATTTGTGTGCCTTGTAGGAGAATACTTACATCAAATTGTTGGCCGCATTGCTAAAAATTGTACTCACCCTACCCTTAAATATTAGATTCTTTTTTCGTGGATAAGTAAATATGAAATACCAAACATCAATAACTCTCAAAATTTATATTTCAACTAGCTATTCTAAAAAATAATGAGCATTATTCCCCAGTGTGCATTTATTCTATTTTATTTTTTTATGACTTTTGCCTTCAGATAATGTTTTAATTTTCAACCAATCTGTGATTTTCAACTTTTAAAGAAAGATTTATTTATTTATTTTTGAGAGAGAGATGGAGACAGAAAGAGCAGGTGAGCTGGAGGAGGGGCAGAGGGAGAGAAAATCCTCAAGCAGAGTCCATGCTGAGCAGGGACACTACCCAGGGCTGGATCCCAGTGCCCTGAGATGATGACCTGAGCTGAAATCAAGAGTCAGACACTTAACCGACTGAGCCACCCAGTTATGCCTCAACTTTTCATATTAAACTTTATACTTAAATTTAGGTTCAGTTTATATATTTAAGGTATTTTTGCTACTTTAGCATATTTTATATTATGTGACACACACATAAATACACAAGCACACTCACTCAGGATTTCATTTTCACACACTACCAGGTTATGCAGCACAGGGATGTCTCTGAGAATTTGATAGCCCGTCATCCAGCTGGTTCATTTTGTGCTATGCACTTATTGCATATGTTTGTAGCATGACCTCTATTTTGAGTTAGTTTACAATTGAAACTTTTATGCATATGATATTCTACTTTAAATGCCAGAACCACTCAGAACACCGATCTCCCGTGGCCTAGAGCTGTCATGTTTTAGGTGACTACAGACAGTTGTTATATGTAACTTCTGTTTATTAACGTTTCATCCATGCAGATTTTCGGGTTTTTTAGAAGTCTGGAGTTTGATCATGGCTTACATATTTTCAGCATCACAAGTACAATAGAATACTTTCATTATAAACTGTCTTACACATGATATTAGAAAATTCCTAAATTTGCATCCATTTTTTTTGATTCATGCCAAGTTTTCTTCTTACATACATCTATAATTACCAGTGTGAAACTCACCTTGTCTATGCACAAACTTACTTTTCTAAAGTAATACATTATTCATTTAACATTTCATACTTATTTCCAAATTTTTGGTGAGATTCCAGATTTACTCACATACTAATATGATATCAGGCTTTGCTTTCTTTATTATTACTCCAGGAGTTTTCAATCTTTATTATGCTTGGGTATATCTAAGTTGTTTAAAAATGCCAACTGTAGCTCTATCACCAAAGATTCTTCTTCAGTATGCTGAAGTGAGACATTTCTTCATCTTTAATAAACCTTGAGATTTTTCAGCTGATGATTTTTTCATGCTAACACAACACTATAGGAAAATGGAGCAGAAATCTTATAGTGGGTAAGAATTTTAGTTGAAATTTAACAAAGGCTGCTAAAGCAAGTTAACCCAGGCAACATTGGAAAAACTCATGGAATAACTCATACTTGCTGGTAGTTTATAAATCTGACATTTCTCTGACTTAATTTGAAATATTATAGATTAGCACAGACAAAAGGAGATCATTTACTCAGCTTTCTTAGTGTTATTTTGTTTTCTCAGTGATTATTCTCATTTAAACAACAATATTGCAGGAATGAACTTCATAAAAGCAAATACAACTTTTCAACTAGGCTAAAATTAAATATTTTGAATAAACATCCAACTTAGCACTTAAAAGTATAATAACCCATTTTAAAGAGATAGATTTTTTTTTGTTTTATTTTCAGTATTTTTAAAAGTTGTCAATGTATACTTTAAATGATATAATTATAGACAATAAATTTGAATCTATGAAATCAATTTTCCATTTGCTTTCAGAAAACCTGGGTATAAGACAAAAATGAGAAAAAAAAATCAATCTATTATGTAAAACAATCAGAGAATGAGCTCTAATAGTCTTCCACCTGGAAACTGTTATTTCCAAAATGGCTTTACAGACTTCTCCCAAATTTCTTTCCTCTTCTTTTTTTTTTTTTAATAGATTTCATTTATTTATTTGAGACAGAGCACAAGCAGGGGAGCGGCAGACAGAGGCAGAGGGAGAAGCAGACTCACCGCTAAGCAGGGAGCCTGATGTGGACTTGATCCCAGGACCGGGGGATCATGACCTGAACCAAAGGCAGACACTTAACCACCTGAGCCACCCAGACACTCTTTTCTTTCCTCTTCTTAAATATACTACGGGAATTTGGAAATAAAGACTTTATCCAGTCTATGCTGTGATGCTTTTTAAAAATGCTACTGTAGACTGAATATTTAGGCCCCTCCAAAATTTCACATGTTGAAATTTAATGCTCAGTGTGATAGTATTAGGAGGTGGATCCTTTGGGAGG
Organism: Lontra canadensis; assembly: GCF_010015895.1. Classification (NCBI taxonomy): domain Eukaryota; kingdom Metazoa; phylum Chordata; class Mammalia; order Carnivora; family Mustelidae; genus Lontra; species Lontra canadensis. The sequence goes on from NW_022631038.1 coordinate 9,331,038, forward strand.
TGATCAGGTCATGAAGGTGGAGCCCTCATGAGTGGGATTAATGTCTTAGAGACCCCAGAGAGCTCCATCATGAGGACACAGCCAAAGGCAGCATCTATGAATCAAGAGGTGGGTTTCCCCAGGCACCCATTGTGCCTGTGCCTCGATCTTGGACAGCTCATCCCTCAGAACTGTGAAAAATAAATTTATATGATAAGCCACCAGTCAACAGTATTCTAACTAATCCCAGTTTAGTGCTAGTTCCACAAAAATAGACAAGATTTTTACATTAATTAGATGTTAACCTGTCAAGCTACCCCACCCCATTTAACTGTCATCTATTGAGTATGAGGGTCTGTAGGTTCTCAGGTATTTTAGCTGATTCAAACAAACACACACAACCAAAAAACAAACCAAAAAAAAATCTACCAAAAATCAAAACAGCATTCTTTTTCTTCCTTTTGATAACTGCACTCATTTTATTATTATTATTTTATTTATTTTATTTATTTGATGGACAGAGATCACAAGCAGGCAGAGAGGCAGACAGAGGAGGTGGGGGAAGGAGCAAGGAGCTGAGCAAGGAGCAGATGCGGGGCTCGATCCCACAACCCTGAGATCATGACCTGAGCCAAAGGCAGAGGCTTAAATCACTGAGCCACCCAGGCGCCCCTCGTTTTATTATGTTTTAAAACTGATCTTAAATGGATGTAAAGATATGTATACAAGCATTTATGACATGCACCTAAAACCATGAGAATGTGTTTTTGTTGAGAGAAACGTATTATTTCACATTGTCTAACACTGAACCTATGGGGAGTTGCTATCTTAGACCTGCTTTGGTCTTCACATACTACAGTGAAAGGCATTTTAGGACTATAAATTAATAGACTGTAATAACCCTTAAGATATGCCTGCAATCTTCATGTGTAATTCAGCTAAGCCAAATTCAAAGTCAGAAAACATTGTATATGTATATTCTCCACCCTTTTGATTCTCTTTACCCGCCTTGCTGTCAGGCTTAATTCTTTTCAATCATCCTCAGCTCACCTTATGTCTCAGGGAGAAAAAAATGTGTAAAAAATAACATTTCATTAGGGAAAGAAGAGAAGAGAAAACCCATGCAGTGATAACACCATCATGTTGATTTCCTGACATATGCGTGAGTATCCTCTGTGGCATTATGGTTGAGGTCAGTGTTGGGAAGAACAGACTTCAAATCTTTATTAATTAATTTCTTTGGAGTATTTCAAATTCTGCACTCTCAGGTCTGAAACATAGGTTGGTACATCTATTTCTCCCTGTGTTTGTAAACCTTATCATTAATTCAAACCATAGAAAGGCATCAAATGGTAATGTCTACATGTTTGTCATCTTATTGGCCTCTTTTCTGTGAAAGCCCATCTTTACCTTGATGAGAGAATACATTTTCTTCCAGAAGCTAACATGTTGCCTCATGTTCGTAGATGCAATCTCTACTGTAAATGGTGACAGTGCACACATTTTGATTTAACAGAATAAAACCTTATGTCTCAAATATATCATATTAAAATTGGGGGTACAAATAATTGAAGTTAGTACCTAATTATGTATCTTTAAAATTTTTTCACATATGCTTATAAAAACGTTTTTAAAAGATTTTATTTATCTATTTGAGAGAGAGAGAGTGTGTATGAGTGGGAGGGGAGGGGGATAGACAGAGAATCTTAAGCAGACTCTGCTAAGCATGGAGTCTGATGTGGAGCTTGATCCCAGGACCCTGAGGTCACCACCCAAACCGAAATTAAGAGTCAGATGCTTAACCGACTGAGACACCCAGGTGCCCCACTTATAAAAACTTTATAACAACACAAATAACCCTATATCTTTTAAATACTCATGGAAATTCTAGTAGCAAAATGATATGAATAGTAGAACTACAAGGAAATACAATTAAAAATTAGTTTTATTATACTTTATAGTTATATTATTACTGTTATTTATAAGACTATATTTCCTTAAGAATATAGATTGTTCTGGGAGTCAAGATGGCGGAGAAGTAGCAGCTGAGACCACTTCAGGTAGCAGGAGATCAGCTAGATAGCTTATCTAAAGATTGCAAACACCTACAAATCCAATGGGAGATTGAAGAGAAGAACAGCAATTCTAGAAACAGAAAATCAACCACTTGCTGAAAGGTAGGACTGGCGGAGAAGTGAATCCAAAGTGACGGGAAGATAGACCGCGGGGGGAGGGGCCGGCTCCCAGCAAGCGGCGGAGCAACGGAGCACAAAATCGGGACTTTTAAAAGTCTGTTCCCTGAGGAACATATGGCTCCAGAGGCTAAACCAGGGTGAAGCCCACGTGGGGTCAGCGTGACCTCAGGTCCCGCAGGGTCACAGAAGGATCAGGGGTGTCTGAGTGTCATAGAGCTCGCAGGTATTAGAACAGGGAAGCCGGCTACAGAGACGGAGCCGAGGAGTGACTCTCAGCTCGGGGTTACCTTGAACCGGTCGCAGGCTCGGTGAGCTCGGAGCGCGGCCGGAGGCCAGGGTGACGGGAGTAATTGGACGCTGTTCTCTGAGGGCGCTCTGAGTAGTGGGGCCCCGAGCTCTCGGCTCCTCTGGGCCAGAGACTGGGAGGCCGCCATCTTCATTCCCGCCCTCCAGAACTCTACGGAAAGTGCTCAGGGAACAAAAGCTCCCGAAAGTAAACCCTAGCAGATTACTCAGCCTGGTCCCTGGTAAGGGCGGTGCAACTCCGGCTGGGGCAAAGACGCTTGAAAATCACTACAACAGGCCCCTCCCCCAGAAGATCAACAAGAAATCCAGCCAGGACCAAGTTCACCTACCAAGGAGAGCAGGTTCAATACCAAGGAAAGCGGCGGAATTCCAGAGGAGGAGAAAACAAAGCATGGAACTCATGGCTTTCTCCCCATGATTTTTTAGTCTTGCAGTTAATTTATTTTTTTTTCTTTTTCAATTTTTTTCCTTCTTCTGCTAAATTTGTTTTTAACTTTTACCCTTTTCTTTTTTAACGTTTTTTAACTAGTTTATCTAATATATATATATATTTTTTTTTCTTTTTTATATTTTTTCTTTATTCATTTTCTTTTTTTAATTGATTCTTTTTTTTTTTTTTCTGAGCCTCTTTTTATCCCCTTTCTCCTCCCCATGATTTGGGATCTCTTCTGATTTGGTTAAAGCATATTTTCCTGGGGTCTTTGCCACCCTTTTAGTATTTTACTTGCTCATTCATATACTCTTATCTGGACAAAATGACAAGGCGGAAAAATTCACCACAAAAAAAAAAAAAAAAAAAAAAAAAAGAACAAGAGGCAGTACCAAAGGCTAGGGACCTAATCAATACAGACATTGGTAATATGTCAGATCTTGAGTTCAGAATGACATTCTCAAGGTTCTAGCCGGGCTCAAAAAAGGCATGAAAGATATTAGAGAAACCCTCTCCGGAGATATAAAAGCCCTTTCTGGAGAAATAAAAGAACTAAAATCTAACCAAGTTGAAATTAAAAAAGCTATTAATGAGGTGCAATAAAAAATGGAGGCTCTTACTGCTAGGATAAATGAGGCAGAAGAAAGAATTAGTGATATAGAAGACCAAATGACAGAGAATAGAGAAGCTGAGCAAAAGAGGGACAAACAGCTAATGGACCATGAGGGGAGAATTTGAGAGATAAGTGACACCATAAGATGAAACAACATTAGAATAATTGGGATTCCAGAAGAAGAAGAAAGAGAGAGGGAAGCAGAAGGTAAATTGGAGAGAATTATTGGAGAGAATTTCCCTAATATGGCAAAGGGAACAAGCATCAAAATCCAGGAGGTGCAGAGAAGCCCCCTCAAAATCAATAAGAATAGGTCCACACCCCATCACCTAAAGTAAAATTTACAAGTCTTAGTGACAAAGAGAAAATCCTGAAAGCAGCCTGGGAAAAGAAGTCTGTAACATACAATGGTAAAAATATTAGATTGGCAGTGTACTTATCCTCAGAGACCTGGCAGGCCAGAAAGAGCTGGCATGATATATTCAGAGCACTAAACAAGAAGAACATGCAGCCAAGAATACTATATCCAGCTAGGCTATCATTGAAAATAGAAGGAGAGATTAAAAGCTTCCAGGACAAACAAAAACTGAAGGAATTGCAAACACCAAACCAGCTCTACAGGAAATATTGAAGGGGTCTCTCTCTAAGCAAAGAGGGATGCTAAAAGTAGTAGATCAGAAAGGAACAGAGACAATATACAGTAATAGTCACCTTACAGGCAATACAATGGCACTAAATTCATATCTCTCAATAGTTACTCTGAATGTGAATGGGCTAAATGCCCCAATCAAAAGACACAGGGTATCAGAATGGATAACAAAACAAAACCCATCTATATGTTGTCTACAAGAAACTCATTTTAGACCCGAAGACACCTCCAGATTTAAAGTGAGGGGGTGGAAAACAATTTACCGTGCTAATGGACATCAGAAGAAAGCAGGAGTGGCAATCCTTATATCAGATCAATTAGATTTTAAGCCAAAGACTATAATAAGAGATGAGGAAGGACACTATATCATACTCAAAGGATCTGTCCAACAAGAAGATCTAACAATTTTAAATATCTATGCCCCTAACATATGCCCCTAACAAAATCAAAGAAACACATCAACAATAATACAATAATAGTAGGGGACTTTAACACTCCCTCACTGAAATGGACGGATCATCCAAACAAAAGATCAACAAGGAGATAAAGGCCTTAAATGACACACTGGACCAGATGGACATCACCGATATATTCAGAACATTTCATCCCAAAGCAACAGAATACACATTCTCCTCTAGTGCACATGGAACATTCTCCAGAATAGATCACATCCTCGGTCCTAAATCAGGTCTCAACTGGTATCAAAAGATTGGGATCATTCTCTGCATATTTTCAGACCACAATGCTCTGAAGCTAGAACTCAATCACAAGAGGAAATTTGGAAAGAATCCAAATACATGGAGACTAAACAGCATCCTTCTAAAGAATGAATGGGTCAACCAGGAAATTAAAGAAGAATTGAAAAAATTCATGGAAACAAATGATAATGAAAACACAACGGTTCAAAATCTGTGGAACACAACAAAGGCAGTCCTGAGAGGAAAATATATAGCAGTACAAGCCTTTCTCAAGAAACAAGAAAGGTCTCAAGTACACAACCTAACCCTACACCTAAAGGAGCTGGAGAAAAAACAAGAAAGAAACCCTAAACCCAGCAGGAGAAGAGAAATCATAAAGATCAGAGCAGAAATCAATGAAATAGAAACCAAAAAAACAATAGAACAAATCAATGAAACTAGTAGCTGGTTCTTTGAAAGAATTAATAAGATTGATAAACCCCTGGCCAGACTTATCAAAAAGAAAAGAGAAAGGACCCAAATAAATAAAATCATGAATGAAAGAGGAGAGATCACAACTAACACCAAAGAAATACAGACAATTATAAGAACATACTCTGAGCAACTCTACGCCTACAAATTTGACAATCTGGAAGTAATGGACGCATTCCTAGAGACATATAAACTACCACTACTGAACCAAGAAGAAATAGAAAACCCGAACAGACCCATAACCAGTAAGGAGATTGAAACAGTCATCAAAAATCTCCAAGCAAACAAAAGCCCAGGGCCAGACGGCTTCCCGGGGGAATTCTACCAAACATTTAAAGAAGAACTAATTCCTATTCTCCTGAAACTGTTCCAAAAAATAGAAATGGAAGGAAAACTTCCAAACTCATTTTATGAGGCCAGCATCACCTTGATCCCAAAACCAGACAAGGATCCCATCAAAAAAGAGAATTACAGACCAATATCCTTGATAAACACAGATGCGAAAATTCTCACCAAAATACTAGCCAATAGGATTCAACAGTACATTAAAGGGATTATTCACCACGACCAAGGGGTTTATTCCAGGGCTGCAAGGTTGGTTCAACATCCGCAAATCAATCAATGTGATACAAACATTAATAAAAGAAAGAACAAGAACCATATGATACTCTCAATAGATGCTGAAAAAGCATTTGACAAAGTACAGCATCCCTTCCTGATCAAAACTCTTCAAAGTGTTGGGATAGAGGGCACATACCTCAATATTATCAAAGCCATCTATGAAAAACTCACCGCAAATATCATTCTCAATGGAGAAAAACTGAAAGCTTCTCCGCTAAGGTCAGGAACATGGCAGGGATGTCCGTTATCACCACTGCTATTCAACATAGTACTAGAAATCCTAGCCTCAGCAATTAGAAAACAAAAGGAAATTAAAGGCATCCAAATCCACAAAGAAGAAGTCAAACTATCACTCTTCGCAGATGATATGATACTATATGTGGAAAACCCAAAAGACTCCCCTCCAAAACTGCTAGAACTTGTACAGGAATTCAGTAAAGTGTCAGGATATAAAATCAATGCACAGAAATCAGTTGCATTTCTCTTGTCAACAACAAGACAAAAGAAATAGAAATTAAGGAGTCAATCCCATTTATAATTGCACCCAAAACTATAAGATACCTAGGAATAAACCTAACCAAAGAGGCTAAGAATCTATACTCAGAAAACTATAAAGTATTCATGAAAGAAATTGAGGAAGACACAAAGAAATGCAAAAATGTTCCATGCTCCTGGATTGGAAGAATAAATATTGTGAAAATGTCTATGCTACCTAAAGCAATTTACACATTTAATGCAATTCCTATCAAAATCCAATCCATTTTTTTCAAAGAAATGGAACAAATAATCCTAAAATTTATATGGAACCAGAAAAGACCTCGAATAGCCAAAGGACTATTGAAAAAGAAAGCCAAAGTTGGTGGCATCACAATTCCGGACTTCAAGCTCTATTACAAAGCTGTCATCATCAAGACAGCATGGTACTGGCACAAAACAGACACATAGATCAATGGAACAGAATAGAGAGCCCAGAAATAGACCCTCAACTCTAGGGTCAACTAATCTTTGACAAAGCAGGAAAGAATGTCCAATGGAAAAACGACAGCCTCTTCAATAAATGGTGTTGGGAAAACTGGACGGCCACATGCAGAAAAATGAAATTGGACCATTTCCTTATACCACACACGAAAATAGATGGATGAAGGACCTCAATATGTGAAAGGAATCCATCAAAATCCTTGAGGACATCACAGGTAGCAACCTCTTCGACCTCAGCCGCAGCAACATCTTCCTAGGAACATCGCCAAAGGCAAGGGAAGCAAGGGCAAAAATGAACTATTGGGATTTTATCAAGATCAAAAACTTTTACACAGCAAAGGAAACAGTTAACAAAACCAAAAGACATCTGACAGAATGGGAGAAGATATTTGCAAATGACATATCAGATAAAGGGCTAGTGTCCAAAATCTATAAAGAACTTAGCAAACTCAACACCCAAAGAACAAATAATCCAATCAAGAAATGGGCAGAAGACATGAACAGACATTTCTGCAAAGAAGACATCCAGATAGCCAACAGACACATGAAAAAGTGCTCCACATCACTCGGCATCAGGGAAATACAAATCAAAACCACAATGAGATATCACCTCACACCAGTCAGAATGGCTAAAATTAACAAGTCGTGATACGACAGATGCTGGCGAGGATGCAGAGAAAGGGGAACCCTCCTACACTGTTGGTGGGAATGCAAGCTGGTGCAACCACTCTGGAAAACTGCATGGAGGTTCCTCAAAATGTTGAAAATGAACTACCCTATGACCCAGCAATTGCACTACTGGGTATTTACCCGAAAGATACAAATGTAGTGATCTGAAGGGGCATGTGCACCCGAATGTTTATAGCAGCAATGTTCTTTCCAAACTATGGAAAGAACCTAGATGTCCATCAACAGATGAATAGATAAAGAAGATGTGGTGTATATACACAATGGAATACTATGCAGCCATCAAAAGAAATGAAATCTTGCCATTTGCGATGACGTGGATGGAACTAGAGGGTATCATGCTTAGCGAAATAAGTCAATCGGAGAAAGACAACTATCATATGATCTCCCTGATATGAGGAAGTGGAGATGCAATATGGTGGGTTAAGGAGGTAAGAGAATAATAAATGAAACAAGATGGGATTGGGAGGGAGGCAAACCATAAGTGACTCTTAATCTCACAAAACAAACTGAGGGTTGCTGGGGGGAGGGGCTTTGGAAAAGGGGGGTGTTATGGACATTGGGGAGGGTATGTGCTATGGTGAGTGCTGTGAAGTGTGTAAACCTGGCGATTCACAGACCTGTACCCCTGGGGTTAAAAATATATTATATGTTTATAAAAAATAAAAATTAAAAAAAAAGAATATAGATTGTTTTGAATTATAATTGATTACATTAGGCTGTAAAATTAGTTCCTTAATGAACAGAATAAATAATTTAATTTGATAAATAATTTATCAAATTAGTTTATCTAATATGCTTATCAGACCTCAAATCCCATGATATTGAACTTTACAGTGTTGTTTCCTTGACTTCACTCTTGCCTGCTTTTCTTCTGATAGATCAAGAATAACCTATTCGTTTTTCAGGTAGAATCATCTACACTTTCAGCCAAGTAGAAGAATCGGCAAAACTATGGAGTAAACATTTCTTCCTGACAATCACTACTTTATAATACTACTTAGGGAATCAGGGTGGGGGTTTTGTTTGCCTAATTGCATAAAATTTGCATGAAATAAAGTAAAAATTTGCATATTTGCATAAAATGTAGTAGGATATCATAATATAGGCCTCTTTTTAAAAAAATATATTTATTTATTTAATTTTGAAGACTTATTATTTGAGAGAGATTGTGATCACGTGGCAAGGGGAGAGGTAGAGAGAGAAGAAGAGAGAGAGAATCCTCAAGCCGACTCCCCACTGAGCTCTGAGCCCGACATGGGGCTGGATCCCAGGACCCTGAGACCATGACATGAGCTGATTTCAAGAGTCAGCTTCTTAATCTACAGAATTACCCAGGCACCTCAATAAATCTATTCTTAAATGGGCAGCGGGGTGCAGTTGTTGAGCATCAGACTCATGATTTCTGTTCAGGGCATGCTTTCAGGGTTTTGCAATCGAGTCCTGCTTCAGGCTCCCGGGCTCTGTGCTCAGCACATAGTCTGCTTAAGATTGTCTCTCTCCCTTGTCCTCTGCCTCTGCCTCATGCTCTCTCTCTAAATAAACTTTTTTTTTTTAATAAATACATTTGTTTTTATAGAAGAATCAATATTAGCAATAATATATTTCTAGTTGAGGGAGATACAATACTCTTCTTTATACAATAGTTAGGACTTTTGCTCTTTATTCTTGCATTCAGACCTAAAAAACTATAGAAAATACATTTTAGAGATCAATGCTGTAATATACTTAATGTAAATTCATCAGTATAATGAAGTGTATAAAACATTATTTTGTGAGAAGAGATTATAGCCGGAGTCTTAATATTAAATATTAGGGAAAAAAGTGACAGGATACACTTCACAGTCTGCAACAGTTGAATGAGTCATTCTGTCTTAGTAAACAGATGTGTCCTTCATCAGTAACCCTGAAAACCTAATTTGGGAGAATGTTCTGAGCTTTTGTGATTATAAAAGCATCACCTTGAGCTTTAAAATTATCTTTATTTTTTTAATTCATCATTGAAAGTTTAAACAAAACAAATCTTATCTGATTTCTATTTTATGATTTTATATCAGAGCAGACAAGCAGAGGATAGCTTTTTAAAGTTCCCACAGAAGGAGATTATCAGGCTACACGGAAGACAGTGCTGCTAAGGAGAACAAATGTCATCCTTTCGAATAGTATATACTTAAAAAAAAAAAAAAGAACCCCAAAACAAAAGCAAAAAAAAAAAAATCCCAGTTGAGTTCAATATGCATAATTTTCATTAATATACATGAGGACGCTGTTTAAAACTGCAAAGGCAATCAAAGCATTAACAAATCTCTAAGTAGGAGAGAGGACTAGAGATGGGACATGTGAACAGGTACATCGCAGAACCCAATTCCAGAATGGGAAGGCAGAGAAGAGGTGTTTTTAATGTGAGTCTTGAAAGTAGCCTGTCATCTAGCAGGACTGCAATGTCCAGCGCCCTGAGCCATTCTGTTGTCACTTACAGAGCCTAACAGAGTCGAGGGCAGTCCGTGTGAGTATTTTTGATATACCAAGAACTTTTGGCCTTCAGAGTACAGTATGACCTTACCTTAAAACAAACTATAGGAGGAGAAATACGTAACTTTAAAGTTAAATATAGAAGAAAAAAGGGCTAAGGCCTGGATGAGCTGAATGGAGTCTCGGTGTGTTCTTGTCAATTTTCCTAAAAGTATTTGAGAAACAGTATTTTGGAGGAAATATTTTTGATCTTCACCTTTTCATTGTCAGATGTTAAATTCTGCCTCTCCACACATAAAAATTATGTGCATTTCAGTTTTATATCTGTGCTTCCCTGATTGCCATTTAGGTTTGGTTATGAATGTTTTTGCTATATTTCTAGTAGAAATCCCTACCATTTTCTCCTTGATTGGAGCATTTCTTTCTATATTCTAGGTACTAATACTGTCTTGCTTATATGTGCTGCAAACATAGTATCTCAGTTCCTGGCTTACCTCTAATTGTTTTATGCTAAATTTAGATGGACAGAAGCCTCTAATTATAATATATTTATTATTTTATTTATCTTTTCTTTTATAATTTTGGTGTTTCAGCTTGAGAAAATTCCCCCTATTCAAATTTGAGAACAGCAGTCTCTTGTATATGCTTCTAAATGCTTTAAAGTTTTGCTTTCATATTTAGTGACCTAGAAGTTTTTTGTGTTTTTTTTTGTTTGTTTGTTTTTTTGGTATGGTTTAAAGCAGTAACAAAAAACAAATTATTTTTTGCAGGGAAAATTAGCTATTCTACTATCCTAGAATAAGTGGTCCCCTGTTTCATATATCAAATTTCCATTTACATATTGGTCTGTTTCTGTACTCTCTAAGCTGTTCCAATGTTCAATTTGTTTATCTTCTAATAACACTCTTCTCTCTTGTGGCAACACTAAGATTCTGGAATCTTGGTGTCTGGCAGAAAATGACACATTTGCTCGAAGGTCACATAAATGATAAAAACCAAAATTGTCATCAAGGAAAACTATAAGAGAGGCTCAGTATTAATTTGTTTGATCTCCAAATTCATTGAAAAACCCCTCCTTTCATCTAAACAGTGCATTTTTCATAAAAGGCTAGTGTAAGGCTATTACCAGATGGAGGAGAATTCTTTAGTCAGGGAAGCAAAGAGCACAATTCTCTGTGATAGTCAAGATCCTTCTTGGCAGGAAATGCAGCTCTTTAGCTCTGACGTGTGCATTCGAAGCAGGGAGGGTCAGAGGCATGTTAGGGTCATGTAGGCGCTCAGAAAAAGTGCTTCTTGGAGCACATTTTGGCTTCTGGTCCAAGAGCAGAAGACGACTTAGGGCACCAAAGTAAATAAAGGTTTCATGCCATGCAAAATGTGCAGGAGGCAATATTTACCTCTCTACTTTCTAGATGACACCTAGCATGATACAGAATGCCTCTTATTCTCTAAAGGTAGAAAAAGTAAGGATCATGAAAAAGACTTGGAAAATGTTTCTGACTGGGGATGTGGCTATATCTTCCCTGCTAAATTATACCATAAATCAGATTATCCTCTTCAGTGTGCCATAATATCTCCCTTATTAAAATAAACACAAAACAAAAAATCAGTAAACCAACCAAATACACAAATAAATAAACAATGATACAAAAAAAGCCCCCAAACTTTTCTTGACAACATCAACCTCCACCCACTGCCCCAATTTCTCTCTCCCTCTTTCTAGGAAAAGTTTCACAATGTTCCAGACCGGCTATCTCCTCCTCTTTCCATTCTCCCTTAGATGAATTTGAATCAGGCTTTTCCCCAACACTTCAGTGAAAATCCCATATTTGAGGTCACTAATGACCACCTTGTCATACCTAATATCTGACCCTCAGTCTTCATGTTGTTCCAACTGTAAGTTCATAAAGCTGATCTTCCCCTCTTTCCTGAACTAGTTTCTTTACCTGGCTTCTGGGACACCATATTCCCATGATTCTACTTGTCTTGCTTCTCCCTTCTTTTCAATCCTCATTGTAAGATCCTCCTCCTTTCAGAAGTTTTCCTTTCTTTTTTCCCATATGATTTGCTACTGGTTGTATCAGCCAGTCCCATGACCTTGAATGGAATCTTTCCTAGTGGGGGCATAAGTGCTGCTCAGCATGTGTCCAGGGCCTCAGGCAGGAATTTCCATTCCCATATTCGTGCCCTCCTTTTCCTCCTTTAACCATCATATTCCTTCACATTCAGTAAAACCCTTTAAACATTTCTGTTCAATGCGTCACTAGAATATAGATGACTTCTCTTGTTGTTAATTTATCCTGCATTCATTAGATTCCAATGAGGTAACTTACTACTTATTGTAAAATTAGATTTATGGAAATACTAGATGTAGATAAGAAAAAATGTATATGAGAAATGTATATGAGAAAATACATATATATGAGATGTGATGGGTATTACATAAATACAATTTGAAATTTTGACAAAAAAGAATAATTGAGTCAAACTATTTTAATAATCACATTGCTCTTAATATTAAAAAAACTCTTTAAAGATAATCATTCAGTATATGGTAAACTTAGTTTGTGATTAATAGACACTGTGAATGTGTAGTAATCTCACGTGTAAACTTTGCAGATGCAAGCCCAATGCTTCCATTACCCATGGCTCTTTTTTGAACATAACATCCAGTGCTTCTTGAATAGCTTTCTAAACTGCTCAGCGAATCACCAATAAAAGGATAGAAGGTAACTTCATAGACATAAACTATAAATTTATGATATTTCCAATATGTACTGGTTACCTTCTATGGGAAACATTAATGTTCATACATTTAAACAGAAATAGAGTTACTTCTGTGCATATAAATTGACAAATTACTTTTTGGCACTTCTAATTTACAGCAGTCTTGGTATAAAAGTCAGAAATGTGCATGTCTCTTCCTACTTTCAAATCTACATACAGATTAATCTCCTTGCTAAGTAAAGTGGAGTTATCAATCATTCATGCCTCTAAGTGTCTAATGCTAAGAGCACAGCATACAATACGATTTTATTCTTTTGTTGCTCAAAAGAAAATGAATTTTATCTTTGAAGAAAAGAAAAGAAAATATTTTAAAATGGCATTTCTCAGTTTAAGGAATCTCTTAGGAGTAGGATTATTCCTAACACAATGAAGTGATTATTTCTCCAAAAAATAGATTTACAGGAAGATTTAAACAGAGATTAATTATATTTAGATGATGTTTTCTTATGTAAAATAAAGTTTGCCTGTTGATACTGAGGAGGTTACTTGGCACATCTTGGTTGATCATTCTCTTAAATCTTCATTTACTTTTGTTTATATTATCATAACACACACACATATGTATGTGCATAGTTCTTTGTTCTTTCCTGTGAATCAAATTTGGCAAGCATTTTACTGTTTCTGCAACTAATGATGCTGACTAGTCTTATTTGGATGTTTTAAGTAACTAAGCAGGAGCTCAGCAGGGGTTTAGCATTTTACCCATGTGTCAGATCAAACAATTGCATTTTCCCTGGCCTTGAAGAGTTCTGTTAATGGGGAACTATATTTTTATGAGACAAAATAACAAGCTCTTGATTATTTGTGGCTCCTAAAGAGGCCACAACACTTCTCACTAGGGAAGAATAATTTGCTAAGTTTGACAACTTAGCTTTAACATAAATAATTATATTCCCGGGGCACATGGGTGGCTCAGTGGGTTAAAGCCTTTGCCTTCGGCTCAGGTCATGGTCCCAGGGTCCTGGGGTTTGAGCCCCACATCGGGCTTTCTGCTCAGCAGGGAGCCTGCTTCCTCCTCTCTCTCTGCCTGCCTCTCTGCCTACTTGTGATCTCTGTCTCTGTCAAATAAATAAATAAATGAATATTTAAAAAATAATAATAATTATATTCTCTTTTAATTCCTTTTTTTTTTTTTTTTGCCTCAGTGTTACACTATTACTTAACACCGGTTTTCATATAGGGACAGTCTTATATAACCTATGCCTAATGATGTCTATATTTTCAAAACAGATGGATGAAATTATTATTTTTATGGCTATCTAGACTGAAAAATAGAGTTCAGTCATATTATAACCTTTTTTTTGTTTCTGTATTTCTTGATGAATAGAAAACATCTGAATATAGCATAGTCTTGTACCTCAAGATGGCTCATGTCTAGATTCCATCTCAAATGGGAAAAATCTTGATCAACAGCTTGGAAACTTTCTGATTTATGGTTTGAGGTGGGTGGGTTGCTTGTGGGTTGACACTCTGGCATCAGAGCTGGGTGTGACACTGGAGCAATAAACGCCTAAATCCTGCAAGGATGGACAGCTGGTGCGGTCACGTAACAGGAATAAATTGTTAATCTGGAAGAAAAATGTGACCGCAATGAATGTCCTTATCTGATGATACTGGCTTGGTTTTTTTAGATAAACTCTCATTGTCAGGCATGCAAATAAAATACGATTGTCTGTCCTGAAAAGACAAATCATACCTCTGTACTTCAGACTTTGCTTATGATTGCCATTATTTTACCTACTTGGTCGTCTTCACAGACATCTTGGGTTAAGGTTTTAAATTATTAAAGTAATATTTTAAGAGCAGGGAAGCTATCTGTAACAATGCCCATAGTTAAAAGCTATGATTTGGCTTTGTCACTGGTTGCTCAGCAATAATTTACTGAAATCTGCTTCAGGACATACTCCCCTAAGTTTCCCCCTTCGTGATCTCACTGCAGCCTCCTAAGAACTCACAGAGACAGACTGTGATAGTTAACGCTTTTCGGATAAGAAACTGTATGATGTTCCGTTAAATAACTTTCTCTCTAAATCTGAACATTCCTGAAGCAATGGTCCAAATGGTTATCAGCAAGGTCATTATTAACATCACCTTCATTACAAACAGAAAACGTCAGAGAAGATGCGCCTCCCAGGCCTGCTTCTCTCTCCTGCCACCGGGCATCAAGCCGAGGCTGGCTGGCTTGTTCCATCTCTCTGCAAGACACACGTTGCCTACGCCACAAGCTTTTCAGTCAACTTGAAGACTTGGAATCGCCAACCATTCCTCTCTGTACCTGGACATGATTCCAGGCTTCATGGACATCTTGCTGTCTGTCGGAGCTTCTCCCTTATTAACAGGACAGCAGAACCCCTTATCCAGACTTCCTATCACTATCGAACAGGAACGAGAACCCAGAACAGATACAGACCCATGTTTTGCTGCATTTCTCAATGGTTTTAATCCATGCTGTACTACTCAAGATTTTTGTTGGACTTTAGTCTGTGTATTCATTTACACAGGGAGTTACTGGGCATTTATTTACATCAAACACTGTGCTATAGAATGATGAAGCAAAAATAGCTATGTTTCCTTTCTTATGAAGCTTACAATTTAGGAGGGAAGAAAGTCTTTTTATTGTGAATCACACTTTTCATTATAAAACAGCTTCAAATATAAAAGCAATTCAGAATGTTTTCGCTTTTCAAGAGCAAAAGAAGAAAAAAAAGTTACAATATTGAATAGGAGGTTTTGTCTTGCTATTTTCTATGCACAGATCTTTGTCTTTTGCTCCCTTCATGAAACATAACTGACATGCTACTTACTTATTTTTTTAAAGACTCTATTTATTTATTTGACACAGAGAGAGAGCACAAGCAGGCAGAGAGAGAGGAGGAAGCAGGTTCCCTGCAGAGCAGAGAGCCCCATAGGGGCTCGATCCTATGACCCTGAGATCATGACCTGAGCCGAAGGCAGAGGCTTAACCTACTGAGCCACCCAGGCACCCCTGACACGCTACTTCAGAGAAGCACTACTGTTAGGCTATGAGGTCTCCCAGGCAAAGGGTCGCACTTAACCACTTTTCTACACACCATTGCTTCAGTTACTGGAAAATCGTTGCTTAGAGTTTCTTTCAAGTTTGTAGTGTTCACTCTACAGAAACATCATGTATTACTGACTGTGATAAATTCTGCGACATATCCTTCCATCACTAAATAGCCTTAGTTTTCACAGATAGCCTATATCTATTTCAGTATTTCATACGTGACTGCCAGGTAAGTAACACCTATTGTTGATCTCCACACTCCATAAAAGGTTATAGTGACAGATAGGGACGGGGTATTACTTGTTATCTCTGAATTAGGATATTTTCTATAATCTCCTCACATGTTTTGTGTTTGTTAAATGCATGGAATGAAGATATATTATGTATGAATGCAAATCAACGTATGTGAAAGAAAACATTCTGATAGAACTAATTGCACATGGATAATGTTGAATTGAAATTATATTAAAAGTTTCTTAAGCTAAAAAATAATCGATATCATGTACACATAAAACCAAAACCTAAACACTGATGATCTGCAGTTAGCACTAAGCATGAATAGGAAAAGTGTAGTGAGAAATTAATTTTGAAAACTCAACTTTCAGTCACTCCAAACTGATGGTACCATAGCTCATTTTTATAAAGTTGACAGAGCAAACTTTTATTTATTGTGTAATACTCAAAATGTGTGTTTCTAGGACCCTGCAGCTTAAAATTGCAGTTACATGTTGAAACTCTGGCTCTACTGTTTAATCATTGTGTGACATTGAGATACCTTGAGATAATACATAGTAATTAATTTGAAATTTAAGTAAATATATTAAAATATAGATTGTAGGGAAAAAACAAATCCAACTTGAGAAGGTATACAAGAGACACAGCAAAAAGAAACTGATATAGAAAGGGTTAAGTTAAATGATTAAACAATACAGTAGACAGATACAAAATCAAACCAGAGTTCATTTTGAACAGAGTGTATCTTAAGTAAAAAAAGAAATATATGAGCAGAGGGACTCTCTGATCTTTATTTCCAATGTAGAAGGAGTTTATTCATAATAGTGCTACAGTTTTTACATTCACTTATTAACCATGTGATGTGGCTTCGACATAGAGAATGGTACTGTTAGAAAAATAGACATGAGCTCAAAATAATTATGAGAAAATTTTGCATATCTTTGGTCTTTGACAGAGCAAACAGCAAAGAAATGATAAAATGTACTCAAATAAAATGAATTGTTTGCAGATAAGGGAAATATTTATCATAGTCTGTGTCCCCCCCATGCCTTGTTTTGGAGCATCACTTTTTTAAAATAAAAAAGATTATGAAGAAAACTTGAAATTCTGCAAACCAGAAATAGTCAAGCTGCAATGTTCTTATAAAAATTCAGTGAAGCTTGATTCCAACTTATAATATATAAAGAACAAATAAGAGCAACAAAAATATCAAGAAATACCTCGGGATGCCTGGGTGGCTCAGTGGGTTAAAGCCTCTGCCTTCAGCTCAGGCCATGATCCCAGTGTCCTTGGATCAAGCCCCACATCGGGCTCTCTGCTTTGCGGGGAGCCTGCTTCCTCCTCTCTCTCTGCCTGCCTCTCTGCCTAGTTGTGATTTCTCTCTGTCAAATAAATAAAATATTAAAAAAAAATACCTCAAACATGAAAAAAATTTTAAATCATTATTTTGGATTAAAGAGAAAGCGAAAATATAAATATACAATATTTTGCAACTAACAATAATTAGAGCACTACTACAAATAAAAACTGATAAAGTCCATCTAACAAAGATACACGCTTAGTGTTAATTTAATATAAAATTAGTGTACCCATTAATAATAATCCATTAAATGGTGATTTAAGTATGTGAAACTCAAAACTCATATCATGCCACCAAATGTCTTCTAGGTTTGTTTTGTTCTTGTAAGTAAAAAAAGTAACTTTTTCAAGTTTTAAGACATGTTTTATAAACCTAAGAGTTAATTTGATTATAGGAAGTAAAAAAGCAGAATATGTTTGGTGCCTGCTTAGAATGTTTTAATTCATATTCTCAATGCATAACTTCAGATATTACTAATGATATACACAAGTGATTTAAGACTGGTTCAAGGGCTCCTAGATGTCCCAGTTGGCTAAGGGTCCATCTTGATTTAGGCTCAGGTCAGGATCTCAGGATGGTGAGACTGAGCCCCAGGTCGGGCTCCATGGTGGGTGTAGAGCCTGCTTGGAGTTCTTCCTCTCCCTCTTCCTCTGCCCCTACATGCCCTCTATACCCTCTCTCTCTCCTTCTCTCTCTCAAAAAACAAAAACAAAAACAAAAAAGAAAAAACAGAACTACTTCAAAGTTCACTTTGATTTAAAATGTTGAAAAATTGTTCAGCTGAAAATAAGTAAATTGAAAAATTCAGCTGAAGGTGTCTTCTGTTCTGAGGGGGAGATCTCAGGGACTCAGGACTCTGTAGACCTACTATTACAGGAAAAAGAAAGCTATGACTCAAGCGAAACCATTTTGTATTTCAATACATAGAGAAATGCATTCTGCCATTTCACTTAAATACAGTTCTCCATCTCATCCACAAAAATATTAGGATTTACTTATTAAATGCTTTCAGAAGTCAAGATTGAGAATATTAGGTTCATTTTAGTATTTCAACCTTAACAAAAGAAACATTAATTTTGTTATGCATGGCTTAATCAGTGAAATAGCCATTAATATACCATCATCATTTAATTATTGATGTCTAATGGTTTATTAATATATGGCCATCATTTAATTACTGACTCATCTATGGGAATCACCAAATATTGGGGAATTTCATGACTATTTATAATTCACATATATTAGGCTGGAATTAGACATCCACGTTCCTTCCAAAATGCTGAATCATTAGTGACTGAGGGAACTCACTCGTTTCACATAGTCAATCTTAAGGAAAAGAAAAATATTAAAATACAGGGAAAGTCATGTATAAATCTCAGGGAAACCAAGGCTGATGTGAATTAGAGTGTTGGTATGAACTATGCCTTTCTTTAGGCTTTGCCATAGCCTTCTTTTTAAGAGAGAGAGAGAGAGAGAGAGTTCACAAGTGGGGTGTGGTGGAAAGAGGCAGAGGGAGAGACCATCTTAAGCAGGCTCCACAGCCAGCATGGAGCCATTCACGGGCTTGATTTCATGACCCTGAGATGATCACCTAAGTTGAAGTCAAGAGTCAGAGGCTTAACTGGCTGTGCCAACCAGGTGCCCATGCCTCAGCCATCTTGATCAGAGTATTGGGGTGAGTGCCCTTAATAGTAAAAGCATGGAAGTGGTGGACAGATATGAGGGAAAAAAGAAGGTCATTGTCCACCTGTTTCTCCTGATCCCAGACAGACTATAATGCCAAGACTCTAAATCATGGTTTACAGTAGAGTTACCTGGGAGAACAGTTATAAATTCCAAAGTCCAAAGCACATCCCCAACCAATTAAGTCAGAATCTTTAATTATTAAATATTCTTCCTGTATTGCATTTCCTAGGATATACAAAATTGAAAAAAAAATGGTATTGATTTTAAAGGGAAGTGGATGTTATTTTGTTAAGAAATATGACAAACCAAAGACTTCCTTTGTCTCCCTTATTCTAGATAATTTCATTCAGCTATATTTATGGTATTTCAAAATTATATTGAAATTATATAGCTATTTTTGTTGTAGTGAAATCTCATTCTTCACAAACATATCAGTGTCAAATTATAACTCACAAAAAAATTGCAAGTGATATATGTAGCATTTTCAAAATTAAGTAAACCAGAGTGATAATTTTCAATCTAAGTGGATTATTATGGATCAAAATGATTGAAATTTAAAGATTAAAAAGTCTAATTAAAGGTAATTTAACTTGCAATGGCTTACCTACAACTTGAGAAGAAAACTAATTAAAACAAGAAATATTAGCATTAAGATGTTTTTATAGAAGATTAATTTGTTCTAGTTGTTTTGATCTGTTTATTTTAACTTTGCGTGGTATTATCTAAAAACAGCAGTTATCTTCAAGCTGTTTGATAATAACAGATGCTTAAGTGTTTAAACCCTCAGATAAAAAATACCAGATGATTAAATGTCACAATAAATTTATTAGAAATGAATAAATTTTAGTTCCATAGCTAAGAAAATCATTTAAGGTGATTCGAATAATTGTGCTTCCATTCTGGAAACATTGGTAGAAGAACATTGGTAATTTTAAAATGCTCATTTATAATGAAGCTTACATAAGCTGAATTTCTATTTATTTCAAGGAAAGAAGAGACCATCAGAGGACTTCTCTGAAGAATCAGGGCTTCCCTTTATGAGATGCCCCTTGGACCCTGGTATTATTGAATCATGAGACTTTAAGGAGTTGGGTTAATATGGGAAGGTAATTCTCCTATCTGGAAGTGCTACATTAAAAAAAAATGTAATGAGTTAACTCTTCCATGATGCAGCTAAATAGTTTGAATCTTAGCAACAACCTCTGATTTCATTTTTCATGCTACTAAATACACCCTCCTGGGAATTACCTTCTTCCCAGTCAGACTCAAGGAGTTGGGGTTGTTTCCTGTCTGTTCACTGGGTCTTAAAGTTGATATAAACACATATCATCAGAACACTTTAGGTGTTAAGAACAACTTGTGCCATGGTATTCATGGTTTAAATAACTTAATTACTAATTAAGTTAAATTGTTTTAAAGAATGCCTTTTCACTTAAAAAAAATCTGATAATGTATAGATTACAAAACAAAAGGAAAGACCCAAATCAAGAGCCAAGTGAGCAGTAATTAATACACTTCAGTAAATCACTTAGTGACTTAAATAATGATTGTTGAATTAATATAAATCAGACGCAGGTTACATTATCATTTTTTATGAACCTATGTGCCATTACCTTTGGAGTTTCCAAAATGTGTTGCTAGTGTAACAACAGAAAGAAGTAAATAAAAATGTCTAAGCTTGGGTGAATCCAGGCATCTCAGTGGGTCCGGGATGATAATCCTGTATGGGCAGGGGAAAAAGGATCAAATAACCCATTTAATTCAATCATAAGCTTGGTGATGGAAGCAGATCCTGAATACTAAGCATTTAATCTGCAGTTAGCGTGTCCTTGGTATTGATACACTGTTTCTAGTCCACCGATTAACCGATCAACATAACACCAATTACCTTGGGGTAATTTCCACTTGTCTGTGCCATTGTCTCTTGGGCTCTCGTGCATCCCAGCTTGAACATGCAGTCGGGCCAACATCGTCCTACCCTTCTTTCCTGTTTTCTGCATCCACTCTGATCAAAGTGTATAATAAGGACCAGCAACACCAGCATCATGTAAGTGCTTCTTAGAAATGCAGATTAAGCCTGCCTCCGGTCTAATGTGTCAGAATCTATATTTTAAATCAAGATCCTCCCAAACTGAGAATCAACAATGTGTATCTAAATGAATGGCAGGAACATCATCCAACTATAAAAGCCAGAAATTTTGGTTTGTCTGGTCCTTGACACTGCCTCCTGGTTTCCTACTTTGTCAAATCAACCACCTCATTCTGTTAATTCTATGTATTAAATCCATTATCTTACTTATTTCTCCACAATGGACAAAATCTTCTCTTCCCTGCTTCACTTTTCATCTCCACTACCAAAACTCTAATTGAAGACAATCACATTTGCCAGATAAACAAGTTCCTACTGGTTTTCTTAATTCCACGATTCCCATTCTCTCAACTTTTTCTATGCACGTTAATCACAATGGTCTTCTTCAAATGTATATCACCTGTTGTCTCCTCCAGATCAAAATATGCCAGTGGCAAACCATTGCTCTTAGGCTCATGCAAACAGTTCACAATATGGCCTCTGAGCTCCTACTGGATCTGGGGCTTGCAGGCCACCCCACTGCCCTCTCTAATCCAGCCTCATCATTTTTGCTTCTTAGTGGCTTTCCTCCCTGTGCCTTGCAAGTACAAACCTATTTCCCACATCAGGACGAGTGTCTGTGCCCCCCCCTTTTTTTAAAGATTTTTATTTATTTATTTATTTATCAGAGAGAGAGAGAGAGAGAGAGAGAGAGCACAAGCAGGCAGAGAGGCAGGCAGAGGCAGAGAGGGAAGCAGGATCCCCACCGAGCAAGGAGCCCCATGCGGGACTCAATCCCATGACCCTGGGACCATGACCGTAGCCGAAGGCAGAGGCCCAACCAACCCAGCCACCCAGGTGCCCTTTGTTTCCCTTTTTACCACACTCTTCTCTTCTGGTTTTATCTGAATGACTCATATTCATTTCTTCTGTCCCAGTAACATTTAAGATTTTCAGAAAAGTTTTCTCTGGCCCCAAGTACAAAACCAACAAATACACAGCAAGAAAAAAAAATCACTCCAATATACTGTGTAACAACATGCTGGAATTTCATTTTAGTATATGTTAAAAGATTCATGATTAAACATTTGTCTCTAGACGAAGGTCAACTCTCTGATGATGTTATCTGTATTTCTTGTGTCACCATTGTCTTCCCCATGCCTAGTACAGTGCCTTTAATAGAACACTCTCTGTCTACAGTTTAGATATAAGAACTGTATCTTTTCTGTATTCTCTTTTATTTAATTTCAATTATTTTATTTTTCAAAATCAGATGTAGAACCTAGATATTGATTCCTTGTAACCCAACTCTCCTACCCATGTTTCTTAGGGTTCCATTTTAGTTCTGGAAGGAATGCATGGTTCCAAAGCATTTTAGGAAGAAACAGTTATTTTCTTCTCCTTAGGTGACCACTGTGTTCTAAGAAACCTGGTCTTTTTAGTCAGTGATCCACATTCAGAATCATTTGTTACTTTGTTTCCAGGCCAAAGCATGGATCTATCTCTGAGCACATGTAGCACTTCATCCTTGGGCTCACTCTGCCCTGTACTCTCTAGTTACTTGCTAAGTTACCCTCAGAACCTACACCTGGGTCACTGGTTTTGAGACAAGAGTAGACTAGAATCAGGGATCAGAGGCATCAGGGAACAGAGAGCTCCTGGACCAATGAAACTCCATCTTCTACCCTTCTTTTCTTTCCCGCAGAGCAGCAGGGAATCTTAACGTTCTCTCTGATCTCAGAAATGAGTAGAAATTGCCGTTCTGAACTATTTCTTTTATGTCTCTCCATTCCCCTTACTATGTTAAATTTTAGAAAACAAATATCAGTAATAGACTTTTTCTCAGTTATATTCTTCCACCATTTAAAATAAAATTAAACATAACCAAAATAAACTGGGAAGACTTTCTCTGTCTTTCCAAATTAAAAAAAAAAAAAATATTACTAACTCCGTGAAATATTAAATAACTTGTCTTAACCTCTGAGGAGGTTCTAAAGGACATAGGGAGTTACATATTTTGATGGCCATCTTTCACTTTTCCATGTTGATGAGCTATAGGAGAAATCTCCTCTTATAATTTTATTTTTTAATTTAAATTCATTTAGCCAACATAGAGCACATCATTAGTTTGAGATGTAGAGTTCAGTGATTCATCAGTTGCATGTAACACCCAGTGCTCATCATATCTCATGCCCTCCTTAATGCCCATCACCCAGTTACCCCATCCCCCCACCCACCAAATCACCTTTTATTATGGAAAGTTCATTCTCTGTTAGTTGGGATGTTGCCTGTATCAACAACTGATTTAAAGGGCAAAGGATAGAACTAGCAGCACAACTTTCCTTTACGTTATATGTGACATTTATTAAGATTGTGTCCTGGTTTTTAACGGACATGTTCTATTCGTTCAGGTCTGTTAACTTGAGACCACTCTAATTTTCATGGTCACTCTAAAATGACCTCTTAAAACTGGGACACATTTAATAAATTAACGCAATATATGGAAGCGAAATGGTCACAACCATAATTGTTCACAGTGAAAAGAAATATCCCAGAGTGGTAAAATAACACTGTTTCCTTTAATGGGAACTATATAGATAAATTACTGTAGCCTTCTAGGTACACAAATATCTACAGGTAGTATATAGGGATGTATGTATCGTGTGTTTCTATGGTAATGTACAAGTCAGAAGGGGAAAATGATAATGCTTAATTCGAATGGATAAATAGTAAGTGAATATTCATAACTTGAAATATAGGTTCTCACTTAAATATTTTATTCTCTTTTCTCTTTCATTTTAAAGGTTATTTTAAATTCTGTCCCCTATGTACTTGACTTTCTCCTGAATGGATAATGTTAAGAAAACGTTCTAACTGATGTAATTAGCATCCAGCGCCCAGTGTACTGCAATAAAACGCTGCTCTAAATTAGTCATCAGGGTCATACATTGTCCCCTTGAGTGCACAGCATAAAAATTCAACCCTTTAATCTCTTTATTCAAAGATTCTCTGGGGTTAGAGAAACATATTACAAATTACGTTATTAAAGATGTTTTTAGTCTGCCTAATGCATTTTGCCAATCGAAAATATAAAGAAAAAATAAAAATTAAAAAAAAAACTGTTTCATGTATTCTTAGATGCACTAGAAGCACAATAAAATATGATTCCAGTGAATATTTATTGAGCAACTATTATACAATAAGAGATTCTTTTGGGCACTGAATAGACTTTCAAAACTTAATATTTTGTTTCTCATCTTGAAAGCCTTATAATCTAACAGTGAAAAAAGACAAATATTTGCTTCCAGGAATGTGGGCATGCCATGGTGTAGGTAAAGGCAAAAAGCCATGGAGACCCAAGAAAATAAAATATATTCCCACAGGCACACAGGAATGCATTTCTGCTTTAGAATGAGTTCTTTTCATGCATTTGTTTATTTCTCTGTTTTTCTAATTTCTAAGAGTTATTATTTATACCTCACGAGAAACTTTATAACAAGTCATTATGTTGTTTAAAAATCTAAAAGATAGGGGTGCCTGGCAGGCTCAGTCAGTTAAACCTCTGCCTCAAACAGTTATTCACTGTTTGTCTCCCAGCTGCCCCTATCACTGTCCATCCCATCTCAGGTCATGATCCCAGGGTCCTGGGATGAGCGAGCCCCCCATCATGCTCCCGGCTCAGTAGGGAGCCTGCTTCTACCTCTTCTTCTGCTGCTCCCTCTGCTTGTGCTCTCTCTCTCTGTTTCTGACAAATAAATAAATACAATCTTTTAAAAAATTAAAATAAAAATATAAAAGATAGTAGACCTCTCTGTTCTCTTAGAAAAAGTAACACCATATGCTCCTTGCAAGTTTAGTAATGTGTTTGGTTATGATCTGCTTAACACACGGTAGCGGGATTGCCTCTGCAATGCCATGTGTCAGAGCAATGCTGTGAAGTTCTGCAGGAACTTGGTGGACAGTTCCTTCTTGACACATGTAATATACACACATGCATGTTTGTGCTTCTAAGTTATGTTGTAAAATTTGTAGAATTGTGAAAAATACACTTATATTAAGCCCTCCAAAATAATAATGTACCTTAATATCTTTCACACTCATTTTGCTAGACTTACACATGCCAAAATACTTCCAAAGTCATGTGTGTATATGTGCGTGCACATGCGTGTGTGACTAAAGCATGGAATTTTCTAGAGCATAAATGCAAACTGTAGATACAAAATAGATATAACATCTTTTAAGAAATAAATGGATATAACTTTGATTATTATTAATAGATCTACTTTCTTTCAAAGTTCACAAATTTTCAACTTAATGCCTTTCTAATTTCAAGGTATACTATTATTACTAGTACTTTTTATTTATTCATTTTAAAGATTTTATTTACTTATTTGACAGAGAGAGAGAGTGAGCAAGCACGAGTGGGGGGAGGGACAAAGGGAAAAGGAGAAGCAGACCCCCCCTGCTGAGCAGGGAGCTTGATGCAGGACCCTGAGATTATGACCTGAGCCAAAATTAAGAATCTGATGCTTGATCAGCTGAGCTACCCAGGACCCCAAGATTTGCCTTTTAGAAAATTATTTGACACATAATTATTTTAAAAGTGTTGGTCTGCCAAAGTGAGGGATTTTTTTTAACAGTCACCGAATCACACAATCTTGGTGCAGAAAAGAAACTTAAAATGCACTTACATTAACACAAACACTGTTGAAAACCAGATGTAGAAACATACCTATGACATCATGGCTAATGAATTGATCAGCTTATTCTTATATAGTTATTCACTGTTTGTCTCCCAGCTGCCCCTGTCACTGTCCATCCCATCTTGGGCAGCTTTTATCAATCTGTTTTATCATCTTTGCATCAAATTAAAGTTGGTCTTCCTCTAATTTTCATGTATGGGTCTGTCTTTATTATTTTTGTTTGTTGATAAACTAAATATTGCAAAAATATAGTTCATTTTTTATTTAATAGTTCTTCGTGAATACTTGGATTTTTCTCTCTACTAAATTTATCTTCAGTTTCGTATACTTTCATCAGAATTCTGAGGCAAACAATATTTTTATTCTGGAGTCATGGAAACAAATACCTTAGGAAGTTGCTATAATGAAATGTGAAGAGATGACTGTTGCATTATGTTTAGAAATCAATATATAGAACTGTAAATTATTTATCAACATGTGAAATACCTTTGTGTCTATCATCTTAATGTTTATATAATAACATAGACACAGACACAAATTACTGCTCTGATGGAAAGGTGAATTGCCAACCAGCACCCATCGTGTTATCATAAATGTAATCTATAAACTGATTTGCTGACACATTACCAGTGATGTGTCCATGGATGTTGTGATACGTACATTATTGATAGCCTCTTGTTCTGCAAAAGTGTGACAAGAAATCACACTGCAATAGACCGTTCAAGCTTTAGGTTCCTTTGAGACCAGTCTACTAAAATGGTGTCCAAAGACGTTATTGAAAGAATGAAAAGGGGGACGCCTAGTTGGCTCAGCCTTTAAGTGTCTGCCTTCGCCTCAGGTCATGATCCCAGCATCCTGGGATCGAGTTCTGCATCAGGCCCTTCCTTGGCAGGAAGTCTGCTTCTTCCTCTCCCACTCCTCCTCCTTGTGTTCCCTCTCTCTCTGTTAACTAAATAAATTAAATCTTTTAAAAAATAAAAGAATGAAAAGGGAGGTCACATAGTAAGTAAAGGAATTTTAATACATGTATCTGACAAAATATTTATATCCATAATATATAAAATCTTCTACACTACATTTATACAGTAGACAACTCAGAAAAATAGGCAAAAAGCTTGAGAAATTACTTCCCAAAAGAAGGTATGGAAATAACCAATAAATAAATAAATCTGAAACCTCTCAGTTTC
Source organism: Lontra canadensis (assembly GCF_010015895.1). NCBI lineage: Eukaryota > Metazoa > Chordata > Mammalia > Carnivora > Mustelidae > Lontra > Lontra canadensis. The sequence goes on from NW_022631038.1 coordinate 9,358,187, forward strand.
ATTAGTCATTAGAGAAATGTATATTGTAACAACACGACTTCAACTGACAAAAAAAGGCATAAAGTACAAAGTATCGACAAGTGTCTTAAACGATTGGATCTTACATACATGGCTGGTGGAGTATAATGATTTGGGGAAATTATTTGGCAGTAGCTACTGACGTTTAACAAATCTATGTCCCATGACCAACGATGCCACTCCTGAGCATTTGGCCAGGAAAAATGCTTATAGATTTTCACCAGTGACATGTACAAGCATGCCCATTAACAACAGAATGGGAGATAAATGAGGGTGCTTTAGATCAGAGAAATATGGTACAACCTACGCATGAATGAAATACTGATTCATGGAACAATACAGATGAAACTCAGAATCATGTGGTAGAAAGAAAGAAGTCAGACACAAAAAAGCAACATGCTGTATGATTACTTTTTTATAAAATTAATGAACAGCAGAACTTTAATTTGTTGTCAGAAATATGGCCTGTGAGTAACCTTGGAAGAGGGCCGTTGTTGTGATACGTACATTATTGATAGCCTCTTGTTCTGCAAAAGTGTGACAAGAAATCACACTGCAATAGACCGTTCAAGCTTTAGGTTCCTTTGAGACCAGTCTACTAAAATGGTGTCCAAAGACGTTATTGAAAGAATGAAAAGGGGGGCGCCTAGTTGGCTCAGCCTTTAAGTGTCTGCCTTCGCCTCAGGTCATGATCTACTTTCTCTAGTACTGCCAGTATTCTATGTCATCTACCTGGGTTCTAGGTACATAGGTATGTTACTATTACAAAACTTCATCAAGCCGAGTTCTGCATTTTTTTATGTACTGTAGTCGAATACATTACATATTATACTATATTAGTATATATTTAATGTAGTTTGATGGAAGGGGGCTAAAGAAAGAATTGAGGTTGATATGGGAATCCAAACGAAACGAATATTGGAGAGAGTTGTATGATATGCATTCCAGAGTCAAGAGGCCGTGGGCGGTGTATGACTTCCCACGGAGTGCTGCTGTGATCCACAGCTGTGACAGGCACATATCAGGGAAAACATGACTTCATGGGGGCAACTTGCATGTAAGTCTGACATTAGCACTTAAGAGAATAGGGTGATCTTTAATTCATAAGACATTTATTATCTGTTCTGACTTATCACAGTCACTGTAGCCATGTGCAGACAGAGGCAGAGGGAGAAGCAGGCTCCCCACCGAGCAAGGAGCCCGATGTGGGACTCGATCCCAGGACGCCGTGACCACGACCCGAGCCGAAGGCAGCCACCCAACCAACTGAGCCACCCAGGCGTCCCTGTAGCCATGTTTTCTATACCAGTGAATGTGGGCAAGCTAAGAGAATGGAAATAACCTCAGTGAAATAGGCCAAATTAAACACTGAAAATCACAGCAGAAATTATTCTTGAGTCCAAAGGTGCTTTTTAAGAAGGCTTTGTAGACTTGGGGTTTGGAGGAGGGACTTATAAAAATTGCTTAAAAATTAAAAAACAAAAAACAAAAAACAAAAAACAAAAACCAGCCACCTTAAATCTTTCTGAAACATGGTTCATGTTGGGTTGAAATAGTTAAAATTAGAAGAAACCATGTGATGTTCGAGAAAGAGAATAGACTTTCAGATTGCTCAAACGTGGGTGGGAGCTCTAGATGCGTCTCTTCTTCACATGGTGGATTTGATGTAATGTTTAAATGTGTATAAAATGTGTATAAAAATACTGTTTAAAGGTGAAGTGCTTGGTGCAGTGCCTGGCCCGTAACTAGCGTCCAGTGAAAGGGAGCTGTCAGGCAGATGAAGCTCTTGGTGGAGTACTGGTCACCTTGCCTCTAGTTGGCCAATCTTAACTATCATTCTTCTTCCAAGAGTTTCAGCCAACATCCTGGCATGCGTGGTGGCCCTATATCATTTTTTATTACTTGGGAGACAAGAAAAATATTGATAATAGTGATCACTAACCTGTTCATTTTTCACCTGATTTTAAGTATAAGATATTTAAAATGCAGACTTTTTGTTTAAATTATCGATTTAACATGTAACTTACATCTTGAGAGGTAAAAGTGTTCTTGATATATTTGGATGATTACATGACTGTTTGCTGATCTAATACTCATTGATGACATATGGATTTTCTCAACTGGGGTACAAAAAATCTGTGAGAAATTGTTATAGGGATAAAATAGCCTTGTATATGTGAGAACTTCATGAATTCTCTATTTTATGTAACAATGAATGAGCTTTGCTCACTTAGGATCTCCCGTTGTCATCACAGTGTTGTCTCAGAGATGGGACGCTGGGAAGTTTCCTGTATCTTTCTATTTGTCCTGCAGAGCCAGCCCTCTTTAGGATATAAAGATGAAGAGACTGCTGAGCCTGAAATCCATTTTGAGCTATAAAAGTCGACAGGTCTCCTTAAACAGCAATTTTTTTCTTCTTCTTGTCAGTCTACAAAACCATGGAAGATTGCAGTTAAACATCCTTCTTGGTCATCTTAAAAGATGTCATGGTGTCTTGCATTATAAATCGTTCTAGTCAACTCACTGCAGTTGTTTCTGTCCCTCTAGAGCTCACCCTTGGAAGAGAAAAATGTCAGTCAAACCTGCTTGTATTATATACACAATGGGTTTCTTTAGATGTGTATTGCACATCTAGAATGAATGAGATGCCAATCTCACAGAATATGCAGGGATAAATGTGCCTCATTTCCTCCCTTTATCTCTTCGATAGGGGAGATCACTTTCAGAATAAGGATGAGCACAGATCAGACCATTTGAAGACCAAATGGCAGCACTGTTTATCCTTTTAACATAATTCCAAGAATAATATATCAATATTGAATCTCTTAAGCATGTGACTCTTGACAAATATGTTTATTTTCTTTTTATAGTTGAACAGAAACAGATGGATCATAATAGGCCGATGAGATAGTGTGTGCTTTCCTTCTGATGTTATGATTGTATTTCTATTATATGAGTCTATGTTTTCAAGAGAGTAGGCACCAAATACAATCAGACATAAAGCATAAGCCTTAAGTTATGCAAACCTATAATAAAAAGTATGTGTGATTGGTCTCACTAAGAAATTTGATTCCTTTTTCAGTCTATTGCCAGCATGATAGGAGTAAAAGCAGTAAATGTACTTTCTGCCTTGCTCCTAGAGCAATAGAAAAGGACTGTAAACACCTAATTATTTTTTGAGCCAAACCTTTACTCCAAATGTTTGCTCTTTTCACATTTAAATTTCCACAGAGCTTAAATATGCTATTTTCATATGTATATATATATATATATATATATGCACATATATATTAAAAAAAATATATAAGGCTGTGTACCTTGACAGAATTTTTATAGATAATGCATGCATAATTCTACATTCATATTCTACATGAATAAGCTGCATGTATGCATTAAACAATTCCTGCCAAAGAAAAACGTTTAAGAGTTAAATGATCCAGCAACATCAGTTGCCCAATCAGGAGACAGAGTAGGATCACAAAATTTGACATGTGAATGTGAGTAAAATATGAGGAAATCTGTGTACTTTTAAAAATTGGAGTTCTAACACCAGGGAGAGCATTTTCTATCATAATAGGTTCGCTGTAGTTAAGGAAAAGTTTATCTTTCAAATAGATATCTTTTTGCACTCATAAATTACCTCATAAATTAAATAACTTCTATAGACTGAACTGTGGAAGTAAATAGAGAACTAAGATATTCTTAGGTTCTTTACATTTAAGACCTTTACAAAAACATCAATATTATTTAGGAATGAGACTATGAGAAGGAGTTGTGATTTTTCTTTGTTCTTATATGCAGAAGATATGTAAATAAGCTATGATAAATTATTCGATTGAGGCATTAATATAAATAATGGAGCGTGAAAACCATAAATAGAGCACAGGATCACATGAGCTCAAATTTCAAATCCTTTTATTGGTTATAGCTGAAAAACAAAACAATGGCTGTTATAGATTTCCATCCCCTGATATTTGTTAGGTCAGACCATTAAGCCCTCCATTTGTTTTGTTTTACTTTAAAATGCAGGGGCTTACAAGTTTGATGATACCTTTTTTTTTTTTTTTTTGCATTAAAGGATGTAAGGATAAAACAAATAAATTTGACTTCCAGAAGCTAATCAGTTTTTAGGAACCTGAACTACATACCTACTGGTCTTAGATTTCTTATTCTTCCCAATAAATTTGTAGGTGGTAGACTGTCTATAAACCTTTCTCTGTTCTCCAGATATATCTTTGACTCTAGAGACTCAAGTTTTGAAACTATTTTTTAAGCCACTAGAGTATCTATTTAGGACATCCAACATTATGATTCTGGTTTTTTATATTGTAAATCACAATGTAAGATTTATGGCACTTATTTTATTACCTCCTTCCATGATGGGATATATTCTCCTGGGTTTTATATAGTGTTGGACTCAGATGTGAAATAAATAAATAAGTTCTATAAAAAAGACCTGTCACTTTTAGAAGAAGATTATACGTTACTAAGAAAATGAGAAGCCATAATTATGTTTCTAATGGCTTACAACATTTATAATATTTCAATAGAAAAAAGGGGAAATGGAAGGGCACCAGAAGTTTCCTTTTCCTTTTTTTTTTTTTTTTTTTTTTTTGCTGTGTACTCATTTGCTGATTGTGGTAAATTTTACCCCATCTTCTATGTACTTCCTAACTCAAGAATATTGCACTTTGTCACCATCTCCAGTGAACTGAGGACCAAATATATCCATATTTGAATAGGACACAGGCAAAAACTTGTCTGACCCTCCAATTAATACACTGAAAAACATAGATATCTAAATTAGTGAAGAGATGTACCATGTGTATAGATAGGAAAACTCAATAAAATGAAGTTATGAATTCCCTCCAAACTGACTTGTCAGTTCAATGATATCTAGCAAAAATTTCCTATAGAACTTTGTATAAAAACTGACTAACCTAGTATGAAACTCATATAAGAGACCAAAGGATCAAGAAGAACATTAAAGATAGTTTTGCATGGGAGCAAAGCAGAATGACTCACCCTGACAAATACCAAGATTAATTATAAAACTATAGTCATCGAGACAATATGTTAAAATGTTTAAGAAGAAAGGAAGTGAATTTATTAGTATTTGCATTGTGGAAGAAGACAAAGGGAAACATCTGTGACTCTCAAAGCACAATAAATTTCCTCTAAACCATCTGCCACTTTTTAAATGATTTGTTGTTTTAATTTATTTTATTTTACTTATTTATTTCCAAAATGTTATTTATTTATTTTGTCACAGACTCACAATTGTAATTCCATCCTCTGGCCACTGTGTATGTCAATTAATCTTGGTGTTTGTCTAGCAACAGTCAGAGAGCTGCCTTTGTTTTCAACTATAGGAGACCAGGCTCTCTGTCTGTTCTCATCCCTGCTCTGTACCCATCACCCGATACAATCTTGTCCATATGTTCCGGCAAAATACTTGGTTTTGAGCATGTATCCTTAATACTACTAAGCAAAAAGTGTGTTTAATGGACATAATGATCGAGATGCTGAAAAACACAGATTGCTTTAGTCACAGAAAGTAGAGGATGTGCATTTTCTCATCGAGGAGGGTGCATCTGCTCCCATAGAATAACATGGTCTTTATAACTACTGAGATTTTGGAGTGTGGTGGAAACAAACAAACAAAGAAAAAAACTCTTTCCCATTACAGGGGAATATATTGTATATACATACATGCATACATACATGCATACAAATTTATATACAGATATGTATTATCTCTAGATATGTGTGTTATGTATACCTTTATCTATATCTGTATTTATATCTATATTATGGCTCATTGCCACCATGTCGCTTGCTTTATTTCCCTTAAAAATGGTTGTTTTATTTCCTTAATACGGATGCAGTGAGTGTCTGGAAAAATATTTATGTTTCTAAGGATATTAAGTGGAAGACATCTGGGCTCCTGGTTATAGCCTGTTTCTGACCTGGGTTTTGTTCACTTCGTATTTCATGGAACTTTACCTTTGAGATTTGTGCACATTTTGGTTTGTCTGATATTCTTTAATAAACACATTCTAAAAACTGAGCTTGTTCCTACAGAAGGAAATGTAAGTTACAAACTCCAGTCTATGTATAGAAGGGGAGTCCTCCAGAGAAGAAATAAAGAGAAACAGAATAAAATATGTTATTTGTCTTATTTTTAATTGACCTATGAAGATGATGAGGCATCCAGCTCTGCCCTGTAATCTTAGGAGTGGAGTTTCAGTCCTGACCATGGGCAATTACAAAGCTCTCCCTGACCTGATGGGGGAAGCTGCCTTCGCCAGCACACTTGGCGCACATCCCGGCACTGCACGCTCTGAGACGAGGGGTGGAGGACCAGAGTCTCTGGCGGTCCAGGGATGTACACACACCTGCATTTCTAGCCGAGGTGTCTCCACGCAGAGGCCTCTTTCTGGGGAGGGCTCTCACCTGAAGCCTTTCCCAGGCCTCTCTGCTGAGACTTTCTTGTCTGGGGCCTTCAAGACATTTTCATCCATTTGACTCACTACTCATTACTTTTCCTCTCCTAATTTTTCCCCCTCCCTTCCCTGACCCCCAGGCCCATATGTTGCAGAAGCTTTCTGCGGGGAGTTCTCTTGGCAATGTGCAAGACCCCCTCCTATCTGCACTGACCCATCTTATCCTCCCTTGTTGCCATTTTGTGCAGAAACATGGAACGTGGCAGAAGCCACGTCTTTCCTGCTCAGTCTTTTCTTTGCATTATTGCAGTGAGTGAATAAAAAATTCGCTTACAGTTTGGTTCATTGTCTTGATGGACCAGCACAACACCGGGACGCTCAGAACTCTTGAAAAATAGCTGTCAGAATAATAATAGTAATGTATCAGGTGATCGTAGCATATGGAGAGTGAATGAATGACCTCGATATCCTGCGAAACAAGCGTTAGGAACTGGAAATTCTCTGCTGTAAGTGACCTGCTTTCCTTGCAAAACAGAATGTTTTTACCCAAAGGTGGATTTAGACTGGTTTCAAAGAGTATGTTGTAAATGCTAGGGCAACCACTATTTTTTTTTTTAAAGAAGTGTATAATCGACACCCTAAGAGAAGAGACAGAAGGGAATCATATAATTCTCAACAGAAACCACAGGATGCAAGATAAGGGAAGAGACACCCAAAAGACAAGTTCAAGAAATTGAAAGCAGTTTCAGATGTGATTTATGGGACCATATCAATAACCACTTTAAATGTGGATATCTGGTATACCAAATAAAACACTGAGATTGCCGAAGTGTGGAAAAAAGACAATACCCAGTTGCTTGTTGTCTACAAAATACATTTTAAATAAAGACACAGTTTCAAAGTGAAGGAATGGAGAAAGGTGTGCTATGTTAACACTAGTGCAGTGGAAGACTGAATACCCATACTAATTTCAGACAAAGTCGGCTTCAGAGCTGGGAGGATTATCAGAGATAATGAGGAGCGCAGCATGAATAAAGGTGTCAGTTTTCCAAGAAGATACAACAATCCTATATCTATGTGAACCTCATATAAACATCAAAATAATAAAAAAATGAGTATAAAAATAAATGGGGGAAATATAGAACTAAAACGAGAGATATACAAATGCGATCTTCTAGTTCAGGACTTCCACACCCCCTGTCAGCTATTTATAAATCAAACAGGCAGAAAATCAGTAAGGATATAGTTGACCTGAACAACAGTATCCATCAGCGTAATCTAATTGACATTTAGAGGTCCGTCCTTCTAACACCAGCAAAATATATATTCTTTTTAAGTTCACATGTTTGTTGACAAGTTTAATGCGTGGAGACTTTGGGAATATTGGGATGAAGTGAATACATTTCGCATGAGAAACTGACATAAATTTTTGGAAGAGAGGAGGCAGAGTGTGGTAGGCGGAGCAATGACTCCCCTATAAGGTCTAATATCTAATGCCTGAAACCTGTGAATATGTTATCTTTACGTGGAAAAAGATACTTTGTAGATGTGGTTAAATTAACAAGCTTGATATAGAAGGATTATCTATCCTAGAATATCCAAAGATACAAAAGACCAAAATTCACATAAGGAAAGGTACATAAACTGAATAGTCCTGTATTTATTTAAAAATTAATTAAAAATTAAGAGCCTTCCAACAAGGAAAGTTCTAATCCTAGACGAATTTACTAGTGAATTATACCAAATATTTAATGAAGGAATGATACCAAGTTTCCACAATCTTTCGTAGAAAATAGAATCTGAGATCATACTTCCTAACCATTCAATGAAGAAACATCACCCTAATACCACAACTACACAAAGATATTACAAAATAGGAAAACCACAGACTGGCATCTCTCATAAACACAGCTTCAAAATCCTCAACAATATATGAGCAAATGAATTTCATGGAGGTATAAAAAAATTGTACACCACGGTTAAGTGGAATTTATTCCAGGTATGCAAAACTGGTTAAACATTGAAAATCAGTTAATGCAATCCATCATATCAATAAATTAAATAACACAAATCATATGATCATATAAACACAGTAAAAGCAGTTGGTAAAATGCAACGTCCATTCATGATAAAAACTTTCAACAAACTAGGAATAGAGGGGAGCATCTTCAACTTGAGAAAAAAAAAAAACTATATAAAAAGTTACAGCAGAAATCATCATTAAGAGTGAGAAACCAAACACTCACCCTCTAAGATTAGGAATAAAATAAGAAGACTCTCTCTGTAGTTATTGAATATCATACAGGAAATCTTAATGCAGTTGGACAAGAAAAGAAAATGTGTACAGTTTTGGAAGAAATAAATACAGTTTATGTACAACATCAAAATACATTGAAAAAAAAAATCTTCTGGAACAGATGAGCAGGTACAGTATGGTTGCAAGATGCAAGGCGTATTAGCTCCCATAACAAAATATCAAACATTGGATGGCTTAAAACAACAGACATTTATTACTGCATAATTCTGGAGACCAAAAGCCTGAAATCAATGTGCCAGTAGAGCCATGCTTTTTCTGACAGCTCTGGGGGAGAATCATTCTCTGCCTCTTCTAGCTTCTGACACTTGCAAGCAATACTTGGGCTTCCTTGGCTTGTGGAGGCATCATTGCAGTCATATGGGCATCTTCTGTGTGTGTTTTGTCGTCTTCCATCTGTTTGTGACGGTGAATCCAAATTCCTCCTTTTTATAAAGACACCAGTCCTGTAGGATTAAGGCAGACCTAATCTCATTTTAACTTTATTAACTCTGTAAAGATGCTGTTTCCAAATAAGATCACATTCTGAGGTCCTGGGGGTATTTTTGGAGGAGCACAATTTAACTCCTGACACAAAGTTAATGTTCAAATTCAATATTATTCAATGCCAGCAATGAAAAATTTGAATTTGAAATTAAAAATACCATTTACAGCAACAGCAAAAATGAAACATATAGATGTTGAATATTAGAAGAATATGTAGGCTTATACTATATGCCTCTGAAAACTAGAAAAAAAATTAATAAATGGAAGGGATAGTCTATGTTCATGGATTGGAAGATGCAATATTATAAAATTATCATCTCTTCCTATCTTGATCTATAGATCTGGTACAATCCACTCAAAATCATAGCAAGCTGTTTTGTAGATACTGATTCTGTGTTCACGTGCAAAAGCAAAGACAGAAGATAGTAAACCTAATCCTGAAAAGAGAACAAAGTTGGAAGGCCCACAGTACCTGATTTCTGAGATTCCAAGCCATAGAGTGTGGGCAAAATATAAACATCTAGATCAATGGGACAGCATAGAGGGCCTACCAGTAGATCCACAGCAATATGATCAACTGATCTTTAACAAAGGAGCAAAAGCAATTCGATGAAGACAGGAGATAGTCTTACCAGCAAGACTGGAAGTAACTAAGTCGCCCTTCGATATGTGAATTGAGAAGCAAACAATAGTAGATCCATACAATAGACTATTATTCAGCGATAAAAATGAATGAGGTATCAAACCATGAAAAGCTAAATTTGAGTTTTAACTGCACATTGATGAGTCTGAACAGCTTTTGAATACTGTCTGATTCCGATTCCATGGCATTTTGGAAACAGCAGATCTACAGAGACAGTAAGACAGATGAGAATTTCAGAGATGCAGGAGAGGGTAAAGAGGTGAAATAAGAGATTTTTTTAGGCTAGTGAAACTATTCAGTGTGATATCGTAGTTGTGGATTCATGACAGTATGCATTTGTCAAAACCCACTGAACTTTTCATCACCAAATATGAAATGGAATATTGACAAATAAAAAAAATCATTTAGGATGTCAGGAGAATCTCAAGACAGTGTGCAATGTGGTGGGATATGTTGTATTATGAATACATGAACCGATCTCCCTGGAGGAAGGTGGGGGGAGCTGCTGAACTAAGTAATTTTAAAATAAGTGAAGCCAGGTGCATCTGGGTGGCTCAGTGGTTAATCTCAGGGTCCTGGGATTGAGGCCCCCATTGGGCTCTCTGCACAGCCAGGAGCCTGCTTCCCTTCCTCTCTCTCTGCCTTTCTCTATGCCTACCCATGATCTCTACCTGTCAAATAAATAAATAAAATCTTTAAAAAAATAAGTAAAATAAAATAAGTGAAGTTAGTAAGACTACAGGCAATATAAACAAAAATCTTTACTTCAACACCATACTCAAGTTTGTAAAGTTGTTTCCTAAGACAGTACTGGTTAACGAGGTCTAATTGGTAATGCTATATCTACACATGGAATTGGATTGTATGGCAAATGGTAGGAGCCAAGTTTCTCACTGTTAGAGTGGGAACTACACACACGTGAGGGGAAGAAGCTAGAGTAACCCACATGGTAATGGCTTGGAGTCTGAGCTCATGTTTAGCTTAATAAAGCTATGAATAGGGGCGCCTGGGTGGCTCAGTGGGTTAAGCCTCTGCCTTGGGCTCCGGTCATGATCTCAGGGTCCTGGGATCGAGCCCCATATTGGGATCTCTGCTCAGCAGGGAGCCTGCTTCCACCTTTCTCTCTGCCTGCCTCTCTGCCTAATTGTGGTCTCTGTCTCTCTCTATCAAATAAATAAAATCTTTAAAAAAATTAAAAAATAAGCTATGAATATTTTCTTATAGAAATACATGTTTATATTAAACATGGGATGGTATACACACATGTACATTTTCTTGCTCTGTCAGGTGAGAGAAAAAGAAACAATGACAGTTCTTTAATAGCAACCAAATTTCCTAGCCCACCTTGTGGCTTCTAATATTATTAGAGAATATCTACTAACTCTTGAAAAATAATAGAGCCTTGACTGATTCTAGAATCAGTCATAGATAAATAAATGACAGAATAAATAAATACATGCACATAGTGACTTCCTTTCAAAGAGCACAGTATGGAAAGAGGGAAGTCAACTTCCTAGTACGAAACCTGGCTAACACTATATCGGACATGTGATCAAGATCATTATTAACAGTGATGAGTCATGTTGATGTTTATTTTCTTGGTTTTATGGGATGAGAACAGCACTCTCTGTGTGGTCTTTTTAGCAGAAACCCACACTCCAGTATAATTATGAGGAAAATATCAGACAAATCCCAATAGGGGGGCATTCTAAAAAATACCTGACCAATACTCCTCAAAGCTGGCAAGGTCGTCGATACAAGGAAAGCCTGAAAAACTGTCACAACCCAGAGGATCCTAAGAAGACATGATACCTAATTGTAATATATTGTCTTAGATGAGATTATAAAACAGAAAAAGAGCATTAGATAAAAACTAGGAAAATATGAATAAAGTACCAACTTTAGTTAATGCAAATGTACCAAAATGAGTTCATCAGTTGTCTAAAAAAAAAAAAAAAGTGTACCATAGTAATGTAAAAGTTTTACAAGAGGGAAATTTGAGAGGGGCATATGAGGCTCTGTAACGTTTTTGCAGAGATTTTGTAAATCTAAAACTATTCTAAAATAAAATATTTATTTAAATGCATAAAAAATAATGAAAAACAATGATATATCTTTACAGACATATAAAATCAACAGTGTCCATTTTGATGCATATGCCGTGGTTCTAATTCTTCTGTAATAAAGATTCCAAAGTCTTCAGGAAGATAGGAAAACAACAAAAGAGAAACGGAGGGCTGTATCATGGAGAGAAACACAACGACAACCACACAGCAGCGATCGAGCTCCCGCCCAGCCCATCACTGTTTTCTATCCACTCAGCTGAGTCTCACTTTCCCATAAATGCTTTAAGTATTTCTTCCTTCTAAACACAGTCATTAGCATGATGCGAACAAAGCCCTCACCCAGAGTAAATGAGCAATATGTAGTAGCAATTATAATTATTAAAGGGACTAAAATTACTCTACCAGATGCTAGTTCCTATGGCTGCCTCATGATGATGACGTCCCATAATCACAAGGCAGGATGTAAAATTCAGAGTAAATATCGGTCTCAGTGAATTTCATAATGTAAGTGACTTGAACAAGCTTTACATTTTGGAAGCCCACCCCTTTGTGACATTACCTGGAAAACTTGTTGATGGTAAATTTACTCTCCTATTTCTCAATCCTGGAGATGCTTCAGGACATTTTCTTTCAAGAGGAGATGCTGAACGTAAGGTATTGGCAATGTCATGTGACATGCAGACGGCAAAAAGATGTGAATCCAGCAAAATGAAGGTTGATGACGGTACTGGCAAGCTTCAGGGGGTGCCCCTTGGAGACAACACCGTGGAGAAGGAATCATACCCTTGGGAAGGACAGCAGCAGGAGCTCAGCAGGCAGGCAGAACCCGTGTGGGGAGATGGATGATTCTGGAGTGGAAGGACCTGAAAGGATACTTGGGAACATCTGTGCACTTACAGGGCGGTGCTATGGTCTGAATGTTTGTGTGTGTCATCCCCCATCCACCTCAAGTTCATATGCTAAGATTCTAATGCCCAATGTGATGGGTTTTGGAGCTGGGCCTTTGGGAGGTGCTTAGGTCTTGAGGGTGGAGGCTTTATGAATGGAATCAGCACTCATGTAAGAGAGACCCCAGAGATCTCCCTCATCCCTGCCCCCCTGTGAGAACCCGGTGAGAAGCTAGTAGTCTGCAACCCAGAAGAAGGCCTTCGGCAGAAACTGGTCATGCTGACATCCTGATCTTGGACTTCCAGCCTCCAAAACTAGAGAAATAAATTTCTATTTAAAAGCTACTGAGTCTGTGGTATTTGTCTGAATAGACAAAGACAAATTTAGAAATTGTTCAAAAAACAGACAACCAACACTTGCAAGTAGGCTGTATTGAGGGGAGCTTAATATGAAGAAATATGCAGAGGAGTGGAAAAGGTGAATAAATTTGAGTTACTACTTTTAATACAGCCATATTTTTACTTCCAAGTACGACTAATGACAAAGATGGCGGGAAGTGTCTTCTCAGCTGCACTAAGCACTAGCCAGGCTTCATCCTGACTCTGGGCTTTCAATCTCCCTTTTCTTGGATAATTGACTGTAGAAAACTCCTAATTGTACATTCTCTCCACGCACCTTTGAGATGAAAAATTTTCAAGCCTCTTGCTAGTTTGACTTCCCAGGGTTGTCTTTCTCTTTGAAATGGAAGTCATCAAGGGAAAGGATTCCCCTATCTCCCAGTCTCTGCGGGGGGGTGGGGGGTGGGGGGTGGGATGGAGTCTGACCTCAGCCAATGCCTGCTCCAGGTTGTAAAACCAATTAGCTAACACAAATGGCTTACTACCTCCCCCTTACCCTGACTTCGTAAACACTTACCGCTTCTCATTTCCACAGAGTAGAGCTGACACTCAGTTCTGGCCTTTCTGCCTATGATAACAGCCTTAAGTCAAATCTTCTTTGCTTGTTTAATTTGATCTGGTATAATTTTTTCTTTGACCCTGGGAATATTTTGATGATGGATATCATAAAGGGCATAATATAGTATTGCTGAATGCATTTTGGAACAGAAATCAAAAGATCTGCATTCCAATTCCAAGTGTGTCATTTTCTAACTATTTGGCCCACGGCGATTGACATACTTTCTGGGAGCTTCAGGAATTTTTGGTGTAAAATGGATTGTGGGCCAATAAACTATATTGCCTCTTGTACTTTTCAATGCTTTTTACTCCTTGGAAAAAACATTGGATTATGTAGTTTCTGTATTTTTTCCTCATCCATTACTCTTTTGGGCAGAGCAGAAATTATTACTAATACTTTGAATTCTTCTTTTAATAAAGGTATTATGTGCCATAAGAAAAATGATTCCTTGCTTTCTGACCACTAAATTCGTGAGTTAGTGTTTAGCAGACATTTGTGGAATGTGTTTGCTTGTCACTAAAGGATGATACTGAAGTACCCTTAACTCTTTTCTGGGAGGGACTACCCTTAAGAGCAAAAAGCTGCCTTTGGCCTCAGAACACATTTCTCTTCTGTTGCAGCAACACAAGCTAAAGAAACAAAATAGGAAAATGTTTCTGTCCCCCAGACTAGATTAGAACACCCTACAATGGAAAGGAGAAATTCCAGATGCAGGTTTTAGGACGTGTGAGCCTCTGTGGTTGTTACTCCCAAGATAAGGGGCCTTGTTTTCATGACAATGTTCAATATTCATCAGGAAAACTTATGTTCTAGAAGGTTTGAGAAAAATGAAGTAAAGGTAAGACAGAAGAAAGGAGGAGTGAGAGGAAGGAAGAAAGGAAGGGCGAGAGAACACAAAAAGAACAAAAAAACAATAGAATCAGTTTATTGAAGGAGGATACTTCCTCATCCACGAATTATTGGAGCACATGTATTGAGGTGTGCACAAAGAACATTTTAATTAGAAAGAGAGTTAATTACATTTGGTAGGGTCCTAAAAGTAATATTTGATAGCCTGACATAAAAGATTTACCGAGGTGAAAAGGAAAATCACAGCCCTGTGAGTGTTGATTGGCAAGGGAATTCTCTCGGTTGGCACATAAAAAGTTAGCCGTCCATATAAAACCTCTGGGCACATTAGCACAATGCTTGAATTCTTCGAAAAGTGTAGCTTTCCTTCATTTTGCACTTTTTATTACTATGTATATTTCACTACAGGGTATTCGTGGGCTTTTTAAGGAATGAAATTTAAATTAAAGAATATACTAGAGAAGAAATTGCATCATTCTCTCCACTAATAAAATGCTTTAAGATCCTTTCCTTTCTTTTTCTAAGCAATGAGCCAGATTTAGAGCACCTGGTCTTATCATCAGGAACCTAGGATAATATCAAGAGTGAGAGGGTAATCATGAAAAACGCTTCTATTTCTTTTTTCAAGCTTACTTTTGGTAAAGGTATAAAAAAAGAAAAGAAAGGAGAAAACAGTATTTTGATTCACAGGGCCTATTCTTTCAGAAACAATTTTGTGTATTTGCCTGTATATTCAACTTATTTTTTTCCAGCAGACAACTTTGCGAAATAGGTTATTTCAAAAGAAAAAAAAAAATTGGCTTATTATCATTATTTTTAAATAGAATGCCTTTTTCATTGTATGAGATCATCAATAGTAATAGGAGTTCTGGAAAAGTGTGGTCTTGTGATAATGAACAATATATTCTAGTGGGGAGTTGAATTGTCTCCTGGAGCCACAATTGTTCCCTTTCCAATTTTATATTGTAAATTAATTTTGATGCTTTTCTCAGCTTGGATTTAGCCAACACGTTTATTTTGAGGGTGCCTAATGCACTATCCTAGAAATATGTAAAATATTTACACTATTTGCCAAGGATAGAACAATGGGGAAAAGATGGTGAATTTCCCCAATTTTATTTGTACTTAGGAAGTCATGTATGAGCAATTAGTCATACTTCGCATACATAAGTGTAAAGAACCCGTTTTAGTTACTTTGTTGCCCATAGACCCAGAATGGTTTGTTGGTCTTGTTATCTCAAAAAAGGAAAGTTTAATGAGCCAGTAAATTCATTAAGTTCATTCGTTGTGCTTGTGTGTATCAAATAGTATTAGTGTGTGTGCACTAAGTTCCTTATTTTCCTCAAGGATTTACATTTTGTCAAGTTTCTATTGTTTATATGATTGGTTATAAAGAATGTCCTATTTACCCAGAATTGTCCATTGGAACTGATTTCTAGAGGACAATTTTCTTTGAAAATCTTTGAAAATTAGATGGAGAATAATTGATCATGATATTATACACCCCCTGGCCCAAATAAGGTCTTAAAAGTGTATGTTTGTCTTTTTTTTAATTCTATTATATGTTGTTTATTTTATTGGTTTTAAATTGAGTATATTCTAAACATAACAAAATTCTGTTGCTGAAATTATTTTACTTCCTAAGTATTTTTCTATTGAAAGTTTATTTATGGAAATTAATATGTCACCATCAAAATAATAGCTTTATTTTTTTGCAGCACAATATAACTTATGATAACTCAGAATCATTTCTATTTTCTTTCCTTGATATTTAAATACAATTTAGTAACACTTGAATATTTATGTGAACTTTTAAAAGCTGAAGAATTAATCAGAGATGAAATATAATATTTAAACAGCATTTCAAAATGCTTATATTAATGCTGACAAGAAATATCTTTCATATGGAAAAATGTCCTAAAACATAATTTTTGGCAAATATGGATAATAAAAAAATAAAATATCATCTTGCTCAAAGCTTCATGTTAGGACTATGTGGACCAACCAAGCAGAGTGGGGAGTAAATTATTTATGTCTTGCATATATTAAATTTCTGCTACCCAAAATGAAATTTTAATTATTTTTCTACTATTTTTTCAGGGAAAGGAGTACTGTTTGTTTTTTTTTTTTAAGTTTTTATTTACTTATTTATTTGAGAGAGAGAGCAAGCTGGAGGCAAGGCAGAGGGAGAGGGAGAAGCAGACTCCCCACTGGGCAGACAGCCCCATGCAGGGCTCAATCCGAAGACTCTGGAATCATGACCCAAGCTGAGGGCAGACACTTAACCAACTGAGCCACCCAGGCACCCAGAGTGCTGGCAGTTTTAAATGTAGAAATTCATATGGAGAAGTGTCTCTCTAATCTCAGAACATTTTGTACTTCACCTCTGACAGGAAAATAAGTAAATAATTACTGATGGTAATCTATTCTAATGGACTAGAACATTCGGATAAAATACTAGGTTTTCCTAAATTCTCTCCACTGTGCGTTTAGAGAACTAAACTATTCCGGTATTATATAGAATGTGAAGGAACAATGATGGAGAGTATGCAAGTAGGAAAAACAAAGGCAGATTCCAAAGTTGTGGCAAGGAGAAACCACTGTGGTGGGACAGAACAGGGTCTGAATTGTGCCGAGGCTCGCCAGGTCTTAATGCATTGCCTCAACATCATACTAAAATGTTGTAGAGATGAAGCTGCTATTAGGGTGATTTGGAGCAAAAGCCCCAGGGGTGTTTGAATCTTTGGGGAACCATCACCACTACCACCACCCACCACAGTCATAATTATTATTATTGTAAGTGCCTTTGTAGCACTGTATAGCTTTTTTCTATGGCTCATGAGAACCCATGACTTTGTTCTATTTTTATGTCCTTTTGTAATGAAAAACAAAACAAAACAAAACAAAACAAAACAAAACAAAATGGAGGTAAAAGGTGTAAAGCCACAAGGACCTTAACTTGTGATAGACTCACAATTTGGTGCCAGCTGGAAGAGTGCTATATTCCATGTTCATAAGCTTCATGCATCTCATAATTACAGACACCTGAGAAGCTCTCGATGGAAATACGTGTACAGAAAACAATAGTAAAGTGAGGCAAATTAACACATTATTTCCATAAGATGCTTTGTTCTAATCCCCGGTAAGAATGCCAATAATGTGCTTCAATTCTATGACCTATAGGTTTGCTTGACTGACTTAGCTCAAATGCAAAGTCTATTTTACTCATTTGTCCCCAAATCAAGTTAAATTTGCCATTATGATGAAAGGAAAGACTCCATCACTGAGAATTGAGACAAGAGGAGCCTTGCCCCCTACTAGCCACTGGGATTTTGAAATTTCACATGACCATTGTATTAGTTTCTACAAAACGTTTTAGATAAAATACACTAAAAGCCAACAGCAATTACCATTTCCAAGATAAGAATCTACATTTTTCAATCACTTTACATGTTAAAGTATAATAACAAACCACAGCTAAAGGTTAAAACTGTTTTTTCTCTTGGCACGGTATTGTTAGCTAAAAAACACTTTTGGGGTGCCTGGATGGCACAGTTGGTTAAGTGTCTGGCTCTTGATTTCAGTTCAGGTCATGAGCTCAGGGTTCTGAGATCAAGCCCTACATGGGGTTCCTGACTGAGTGTGGAGTGTGCTTAAGATTCTCTCTCTCCCTCTGCCCCTCCCTTCCACTCATGTGCTCTCTCTTTCTCCCTTAAAAAAAAAAAAAAAATTTACTTGGAAATAAGTTAATTATTTTTTCTGTGAGGCTAATAATAAAATAATCAATTATGAGGCAGACTAAATGTTATAAATTATTAAGATCACTCGTTTGCATCAACTATAAGAATAGTGGAACGAAAACAAAAATAAAATCCAAAATATTGGCACATTATTCATAAGAATTATAGACACACTTTTCTATAACATTCAGATATTTCCAACAGTGACCTTAATTTAAAAAAAATTAATTCCTTCAGGCCCAAGTCAACATTTGTACACAGGGAGAGCTTTCCAAAGAATTTATTTGATCTGTTCAATAAGTGAATGTTGATAATATTATGGAAGTACAAGCTACTTGTTCAGTTTTTGCTGCATCTTAAAGTTTAGGTCCAATCTTCTCTGTAATAAAATAATTACACTGAGAGGAGCTCACTGTATTATTGTGTTGCAAATATTCATAATGAACACTTTTTAGAAAAAAAGCAAAGAGTGAGAGATTTATGACATGGATCTTTATGGTTTTTCATTTTCCTGAATTTGTACATTGGATTTATTTCATGGGGAAGCCAATTTATTTGCTCCTGATTGAACTTCTTTGTCTTTCTAAAATTTAAATTTATCCAGAAATAAAGGTGATTCAATGTTATTTTTTCTCACTATTTCAGTTCAAAGATTGTGTTTTTATTTTACACATAAAATCACAACAAACTCCAAATATTTATTGGCTTACCAGGGAAAAGCAATTTACAAAGTTGGAAAGATACACAACAAAAATGTGTAAAATATTCAACAAAGACATATAGAAAATTGTTCATAAGATGAATATTTGTAGTAAGTAAAATGAGAAATTCTCTTCTAATATCCTTTCACCCTAGGCTAAATTTAAAAAAATAATATTGTAATGGAGTACTATTATAGTAGTGAAACTAATCGGAGCAACATGTTAACTTTTTGATTTAAAAAATATTAAGGGAAACAAGGCAGAATCAAAAGAGAATTACTTTATAATTCCATATATATATGCTCAAAGCAGGAGTCACTTGGGAAGCAGTTGAGGGTGAGTATTTAACTAAGACAAGGATAACATTCCAATTCTTGAGTTGGAATCTCATTACTCAGATGTATACAGAATGGCAAAAAAACCTGTGTCTACACTTATATTTTGTTAAAATGTGTCTAATACTTATATTTATATAAGTATTATATAAAATGTGTCTTATATAAATACTTAGATAAAATGTGTCTATACTTATATTTTGTTTATTTTCCTGTATGTATGTTTTGAAAAACTGACAGTAGAGAGCTGCATTATTTGATTATTTAAATTTTACCATTAAACAGTCTATTAAACCGTTATTTAAACTTTTTGAATCATGATAAATTCATTGAAAGCCATGAGTTGTCATCTTCTAAGACAAAGACATAGCAGTTTTAGGGGAAAATAATTCATTTATTTGTAAGACATCATTATCCCAGATGATGATGGTCAGAAGACAGCTTTGGGAGACAGAGAAAGTAGCTAAGAAATACTAAACGATGCTGGGGAATTTGCTGAAAAACACAAGAGAATTCAGAATATTCCAAGAAAATGTGCAATATTCTCACTACTTCTGAATAATTCCATTTTGGCCTTCTAACCACCATAGTAGCTGCCCACTGCTTTTTTAGGGGTTTTGGGGAATCTAAGTTTGAAAGGAGTGGTTGCTTTCTGTAATGTGCCTTACCCAAATTCTAAAAACATAAGGAGGATTTTTGTATAGTAATGGTACGTATTTCATTGTAGCAATTACACGTTCATCTTTCCTACAATATGAAAATCATTGTTATCTAATAAAAAGATATATGAGAAAAACAATTATTTCATTAGTTTAATGTAGTTTGCAGTAGCATTTTCCATATCACTTGAACATATACCAGCAAAAGTTTGTTTAAAAATAAATCGGGAAGTACATAGATACATCTGAGATTTAAAGCCATACTACCTGAGTATGAGTTTCCAGCATCATGTAGCTCAGTCCTCTCCCAACCAGACTTTTCCCTTTTCAGTGAAATCTGATCACTAACAAATTCTCCTTTGTGCTCATACTCAGTTCTGAAGTTTGCTACCTCCCCAAATCTAATTTCCTTTTCACGTGAAGGTCTTTTAAGTATTTAGAGACATTTGTAGTTTCTTCTACTTATTAAATATTCCTAGTCTATTCAGTTAAAAAAAATAAACTCAATTACTTTTCTCTGAATTCATTTGCCATGTATTGTAAAAAGCAGTCCAATAGTCATCTTGTAGCTGTACACTTACTTGTATTCTTTCCTTTGCTCTGAGTCCGTCTCTCACTGAAAAACTCCAATCTGTAAACACCAAGGTCAAATAACTACCTCTAATGACACTGACAATCCTGTCCTTATCTCCCCAGTGAGATTTGGTTGCTAGCTTTGTGTTTCCATTATTTTACTTACTTAAGTGTAATGACTTTCATCAAATTATATGTAATTAATTTTGACATATTTTCCTCCTGGTATAATGAAGTCTCCAGTGCCTTGCAAATATTAGGCTCTCTATAAATGTTTGTTTATGATTGCTATAATGATACGTGTTAAAGTAGACTTTTTTTTCCCCTCAATGCATGTACAGAATAGCAACCATGGGATAAAACAATGATATCCAGTGAATTTAAAGCCTAGACCACATTTCAGGTGGTGTCAATTTCACCAACCCACATTGTTCACTTTGAGTAACTATTACCATGATCAGTGAGATCAGTAGGCTAAATTTTATGTGAAAATGGATAAAAAAAATACAGCTTTCATTTTTTAGCACTCTGAAACATTAGGAGCTTTTGGACAAATGCCAGAACCTCCAGAAATAAGTCAATTAGAAAGTTCCACTTTTCTATTTCCACTCTCAAGCATGTGTGTCCACGTCGAATGAAAACTAGAGGCGAAAAAATCGACTTGAGTGTCATACCCATTAATTGCAATGACAACACTTCCATTGCAAAGGCTATGACTATCCTTTACTATTGCTGGCCTGATTTTTGGTGTCTGTTCTGGATGATTCTTATTTGTTTAAAATTCAGCATAAGTGAAATCGAGTAACTAGCTAAGAAACCCTGTAACTATTTTTAGCATATTGTTAAATTCATTTCTTGAAATTTTCATTGAATTGCAATTTAAGAGAAAATGTAAATAATAAATACTAAATAGGAAAATGAAACCAAAAAAAGAGTCTTTATTTTGGATACAATAATCTAAAACTGGTCATCTTTTAACACTCTGGCAACAGAAATAACTTAGAAGTGAGCCATATTCTTGTATTGTCAGTACATTATATTGCCAGTTAAATCTAAATGTTGCCAGACTCATTATTATGCATAAATCTCTGGTTCATACTTTCTCATACGTTAGTCCAACCATCAAAGCAATAAAGCCTAGTTTTTGACAATTATGTTTAGGGTTATGTATCTGGTGACCTTTTTCTGCCAGAAAATATGAAGAAAAGGGTCATTACATATAACTGTGCCTAAAATAATAAAAATAAAAGAGTCTATCTAATGAAGTTTCCAAGTACAGTGACAATTGTTTTAGTGCAGTTCATTTTATACAGAGATAATTTTCTGCTTCCCAATTTATATACATTTGGGGAAAATATTCATTGCATGGTCTTTTTCAGAAGTTGCATTCATCTATTTATTTATTTATGACTTTATCTATATCTCCCTGAAAATTCTTATTTTTACATTACTATAGTTGAATTATTTAGTTGTACTCTCATTCACCATCACATCATTAGTGAGGATTTTTGTATTAATGCCCTGTACTAAAGCTATTTTGAATAATTTGTTCCTTATGCAAATAATCACTTTAGCTTGGAAAAATTTAAGGAATTATAGGTATTTATCAAAATGATGGTGGTAATTTGTGGTAATAGCTAGCAATTAAAAAGATAATATAGCACAGAATGGAGCTGGCCCATTTGCTTATTATTCATCTACAAATGAATACATTCTCTTGAATTAAAGCCCATGTACATCTTGAAATTTCCAGACCTAAGCTCCCAAAATATGAAATATTGTATTAAAAGAGACCAAATTTATGAGGAGTAATGAAATGCTTATATACATCCCTAAGAAAATTTAATCTAACAGACACAGCCCCTTTAAACCTACATTAGCTAATATAAGATGATAAAATTTATTGAAGTTTACAGTACAAAAGTCTAGTGTGACATAAATAGAAAGTGAGAAACAGAGATCAGTCTATGGAGGAAGCCCTAATGGCAGTGTCTTATATCCAGCATTAATGTAGAAAATAAAGGGCATCAATGAACTGTTTCAGTGATATAAATATTCATGCGTCTATCCCCACTCAGTCATTTAATTTTAGCACATTCAGAGAAGAGAACGAAACATTTTAACGATTAACATATGATCAGTAGAACTTGTTATGAAAGAAGAAGCATAGGTGATGTATTAAAAACTGGACCTCGCCAGAAAATATCTCAAGTGTCTAAGTATTGGGAGGTCCAAAGAAAAATAATCATGGGCACCTGGGTGGCTCAGTTGGTTAAGCAGCCCACTCTTGATTTCAACTCAGGTCATGATCTCAGGGTTGTGAGTTCCAGTCTTTGTTGGGCTCCACATTGAATGTAGAATCTACTTGAGATTCTCTCTCTCCTCCCATTTCTGCCCCACCACCATGCATGCTCTTTCTCTAAAAAAAAAAGAAAGAAAGAAAGAAAAGAGTTCACCACCATATTTAAATTAGACAATGCAGCATATCAACAAATGAGCTTATTACAATGGATTGGATTTTGAAAAATGAGTAATGTTGTGAATTTTAACAATTCAAAGTGAATAATACATGTTCATCTTTCTTTCTTCAGTAAATCCCAACAAAATGACAGAAAAAAAAAGTAAAAAGGCAGGGACCCCCTTCCCCCCAAATTTTAAAAATAAAAGAAAGAGAAGACAGAAGTCAAGTAATGCAAACAAAATTTGAAGCCAGGAAGTAGATGGATGTATGACATCTGATTTAATAGAGGGACAAAGATGAAAATCTAAGCCATTAGAGAAGTTTTAGGAAGCCTCTCCACTTCAGATCCCTGAAGTATCTCAGGAATTAACGACAGATATCTATAATTTATGGATGTGATGAGATTTAAAAAGTGAATGAATGAGTATTTAAATAAGCTCAAAAATGGTAATAACAAACTCAGATCTACATCATTTCACCTTTATTTCAAGCCAATAACACATACTTTTATTCCTAACAACAACAACAACAAAAAAGTTAAATTTGCTCTTTGGATACGATGAAGCCAACAGCTTGGGATTTAAGAAACCAGCTGAGGGTCAGATAAGGTATCTATTAAAAATAAGAGTATTGAATAAAAGTGAATAGACTCAATGTTGAAATTCTTTGGCCCTCTGCTGCTTCTTGCTCTCAGAATATTGCCATCGGGTTTTAAAATAATCCACCCAGCACTCCAGGAAGAAGTATGGATGATTCCTTTGGAGGGAAACTCACAGCCCCGAAAGGAAAACCATGTGACAACTAATTGGGATTTTCTCCATGAAAATGCAACAGCAACCTTTATATGAGACATGAAATGAAAACCCAAGTGCATAAATGCAAGCATTGACTAAGTTATTTTTCAGTGTGTAGACACAGAAAATAAACATACATGAGCAGTTCAATGAATAATTTTGAAGTTATCACCTGGGTAATCTCCATTCTAGTTTGTACCCAAGTCTCACGTGGGCCAATACTCTGAGTGCAATTAGCTTTATTCACTTTAGCATTTACTTCTTTGTATTAAAGTAATATATCTAAATTTTGCCTGATTTTGAACTTTTAAAAAAATGCGGTTCTGTGCCTTTTTGTTCCAACATTTTGTGTGTCTGTGTGTAGATGTGTATGCTCATGTGTCCTATTCATTATGTTGCCACATGTAAATAATCTTTCATTTTCATTGGGGAACTATTCCATGGTATGAAAATACAATGATCTATTTTATTTAATTTCATCATCTTCAGTTATTCTATTTCAAACAATGCTACTATGAACGTTTATTATGTGTCTCCTAATGCATTTGAACAAAAATTTCCCTAGAGTATTTGTGGAAGAGCAGAACTACTATGATGGGGAAACATTTCTCCAAATTTACTACATAATGAAAAACTATTTCTGAATTCTGTGTACATGTCTGAATTCTACTAAAAGAGTGTGTGAATAACATAAGAATTATTTGCCTCCAAACTCTAACCATCACTTATTTTGACAAGGTTTTTCAGTTTGTTGTTTTTTTGCCAAACTTAATATGCGTGCGGCATTATTGCTTGCGATTTTAGTTTGCATTTTCCGGATCACTAATTAGGGTGGGCATATTTGTATATGTTTTAGTGGTCATTTAGATAACTTATTTTGTGATGCTCCTAATAAAGTATTTCAGTTTTCTAGAGTTTTCTGGTTTTTGCATACCAATTAACGGAATCCTTCACATAATTTGAGTAAGAACTTTGAGGTTGGCAACTTTTTTCTGTAAAGGTCCAAACAGTAAATATTTTAGGCTTTGTGGCCAAGATGCAAAATCAAGAATTGTATGTGGGCCCTTAAAGATTGAAATCAACATTTCCCAAAGTTTCTGTTGATGAAATTTAAATATAGAAAATAATAGTTTAGCGGTACTTAGGTGGCTCAGTGGCTTAAGCACCTGACTTCTGGTTTTGGCTCAGGTCATGATCTCAGGATCCTGGGATCGAGCCCAGCCCCGGACTCTATGCTTATTGTGGAGTCTATTTCAGATTCTCTCTCCCTCTCCCTCTGCCCCTCCTGCTTGTGCTGTTTCTCTCTCTCTCTCAAATAAGTAAATAAATAAAATATTTTAAAAAGAGAAAAAATAGAAAATAATACTTGAGTACTATATTTTATAATACAGTTTATTAATGAGAAAAAATTAGCTTTTCCTTAAGATAACATTACAATTTTTATGTCAAAGTTTGGATATTGAGGATACAGTGAGGACACTAAAAAGTCCTCAGAGTTTCTCTGACATGAATTCCTAAAAATGAGTGATTTTTGTGATTGTGATTTTTGCAGTTTGAAAATGGATACCCACATGCTCATCTCAAATAGTGAAACCTATTTTCCATTAATTAGTTTCTCTTTTAGTAGTCAGAACCATCATTCTCCAATTTACCCAAGTTACAAACTTGGTAGTCAACTTTGAAACTGCCCTGTCAGTCATCTCCTGCATTCCGTCAATCATTAACTCGAGCAAAGTTCTCAGGAATTTCTCAAGGCAGTTCTTCCTTCTTTATCCTTATTCTAATTTGCCATCACGGTCATTCATGCAGTACCACAGTAATGAATTTGTGGGCTTCCCAGCTCCTTGTCTCAGACCCTTTCAGTCCACCTTTTACTCAGGGTGCATGATGATTCTGAATAAACTGTAAGTCTGACACCGCTGTGCCCTTGCTTTCATATTTACATGTGAGAAGCCATACTTCATGGCAGATCACGTAAGCCACACAAAAGGCTGGCCCTTGTTGACTTATCTACCACAATACCACCCTATATGTATTCCAACGCTACCAGACTCCTTGAATACAATTCACAAAGCTCAATCTTCATTCTCAGCTTTGCTTATGTTACCCAGGAAGTTAGGAATGCCTGACTCTGGCACATCTTCCTGTCATTTGTCCATCTTCTCGGCACTCTTTAGAACTCAAATTATAGGGACTTCTGGGTGGCTCAGTCCTTAAGCGCCTGCCTTCAGCTCACATCATGATCCCAGGGTCCTGCAGTCAAGCCCACACTGGCTATATATTACCATAACCACGTGTACCTGGTACATTGTCTGTCTCCCTCTCACACAGTGAAAACTGTAAGGACAGACCAATGTAATTTGTGGCTGTATTCATAGAGCCCTTTATAGAGTCTTGGACATAGTTAAGCTTAACAAATATTTATTGAACTAAATGAACTGGATTGTGACAAGTATAAATATTTATTAAAATGATTTATAGATTCAGTCTCAACCTAAACTTTATGAAACAGACCTACTTTAAAATTTTTGCATTATAAAACAAATTTAGTTACACTACATATTATCTGAAGCTTCTTATTTCTCCAGGAATTTCTCCAGTTCTCTAGATCTCCCCCCGAGATTTTTTTCTTATTAGATAAAAGAGAATGTTTTCTTCTCCTTAGGTCATGTAGGTTAAAGAACTGGAGACCTCAATTCAATCACCAGCTTTTTCTAAGAAAATTAAGTTTTGCAATGCATTGGCATTCCTTCTTTTCCTATCAAAGTGCTTCTAGATACTATGCGAACTTTTGCAATACTTCTAAGCAGTAAACTTTGCTTATAAAAGTGAAGGGGCAGAATCTTGTCCAAGTTATAATCGTCTCTTTAGGAAAACAAAAACTAACAAAACTTCCCACTTTATATTGATCAATTCATTTTATTAATTCAATTCAAAATCACTTGATGTTGATTCCTACTTACGTACATATTCAAAAGAGGAGCTAGACAATGGGACAAGACCAAAACTGGCCCAAAGTGACTTGTTATGTCCAGAAAAGCAGCTCAAAGACATCTAACTAAACACTTTAAATTAAAACTTCCTTCATAAATGTGTTAACATAAAATTGACCCCCCAAAAATGTTGCTTAGTTTATTATAATGTGAATGCCATTGTTTTCCCTTTGAATTATTTACTATTCATTATCACCAACATCGATAAAAAAATAACAGTCGTAAGAGCTAATATTCATTCAGCATTTGCTCAATTAATGTACTTAACATACATTCATTCATCATATCATTATTGAGGCCAAAGAAAACAAGAGCTATTATTAACTCAGCTTTAAAGAACAAGAAGACTTATGCAAATACAGTAAATTTCCCAAGATTTCACAACAAGTAGCAAATCTTAACTATTTTCTTTTATATGTCAAGATAGTATCTTCTAGAAAAATACATACCACAGGGATCTCTCTAACCTGTCTATGATTTTATTTGCAAGGCTTAGCAGAATGCTAAGTACACAGTCATTGCTAAATACGTATTTGTTCAATGTATCTAACATTTGAAATTCTTTTTGAATGGGCCTTAGGCTTTAGGAGCTAATTTAATATGATGAATATGTTTGGAGTTAGGACAAGAACAAAAACAATGCATCTTATATAGATAAAAAGAGTTCTGAAAAACACAGGAAATGAATCAAGTATTTTAGCAGTGAGAGACATGTGGTAAAAAATTCCATTCAGTTCAACAAACATTTAATGAATACTTGTTATGGGTCTGACATTGCACCCAGTGCTTTGGATTAGGAGAAGGAGAAGTCCACAAAGGCTTACTTTCTATCAGGGAAGACAAACATGCAAATGTATGAGTATGATACAATATCATAACTGCCATCACTATGACTTAAAAATGTTACAGAATTACAAATAAGGTAGAATTCTTTTTTTAAAGTATCTTTTCTTTAAAAATTTTATTTTATTTTTTCAGTGTTCTAAGATTCATTGTTTATGTAACATACCCAGGGCTCCATGCAATATGTGTCCTCCTTACTACCCACCACCAGGCTCACCCATCCCCCCACCCCTCCCTCTCCTCCAAAACTCTCAGTTTGTTTCTTGGAGTCTACAGTCTCTGGTGGTTTGTCTCCCCCTCTGATTTCCCCCAACTCACTTTTCCTTTCCTTCTCCTAATGTCCTCCATGTTATTCCTTATGCCCCAAGTAAGTGAAACCATATGATTGTTGACTTCCTCTGCTTAACTTATTTCACTCAGCATAATCTCACCCAGTCCCATCCATGTTGATACAAAAGTTGGGTATTCATCTTTTCTGATGGAGGCATAATACTCCATTGTATAATGGACCATATCTTCTTTATCCATTCATCTGTTGAAGGGTATCTTGTCTCTTTCCAAGGTAGAATTCATTTGATCAGAATAGGTAAGATGATGTGCAAAGCCACAGAATGGAGTAACCATTAAATAGGAAGATATGAAATAGACAAGAGGATTTGGGATGATATTGCACTTAAAAAGAACAGCATGAGTTTGTTTCCAAAAAGATTTAAAAGTTCATGGTTTGGCTATGGAGCACAGAATGGTGTGGCAAGAGCTCGCTATAGAGTATCTGTTTTAGTATTGCAAATGGAATCCTGCGAACACACTACAAGTATTCAAGATTTAAATACTATAATTTGTGTATAATTTGTGTATTAGGAAGTCAGCAGTGGAAGGCATGGGCAGGTCAAATGGGGAGAGGGAGGTTACAGATAAAAGACCACTTGCCAATATCAGTAGGGTGGGCTGCATGAGAGGGGCTAGGAAAGGTGAGCAAAATTGATGCATCTTAGCTAAAAAAAGAGAAAGAGGGAAGATTCAAATAAAATTAGAAATGAAAGAAGAAACATTACAACTGGTGCCACAAAAATACAAAAATCCTGAGAATACTATCATACATCAACAAAATGAATGACCCGAAAGATGTGTTCATTTATATTCATTTATACATTGTGTGGGGCTGTTTACACACTACAGTGATAGACTTCAGTAGTTGCAACAGAGACCATATGGCCCATAATGCTTAAAATATTTAATATCTGCTCTTACTAGAAAAAAAGTTGTCAAACTTTGCTGTAAAGAATTATTATAACTGAGGGGGGAAACTTCTGTAATTAATAAAGGCTTAATTTAGTTTTTATTTGTCCTCCAGGAGGACATTATAAATTGTTTCCCAATGTACATGAGAATCATTGTGCCAAATTTTAAAATGTCACTTGTAAATAAATATGGCAGGTCTTAGATGTTTGGTCTATTTGTAAACTATAAAGTTAACCTGACACAGTTTCATGGATGCTGGCAGAAAACATGAGATTCTTGGGTCAGAGACAAAGGACTTCATTTTACAGCAGAGAACGTTGTTTGTGCTGGTCCTTCTTGCTCCTCAAGTTCCATGAAGTACTGTGGATTCCCCAGGTGGATACTGTGTACAAAGAGTTTGTATTACAGCTGAAGATCCCAAGCTTAGGGAATCCCAATCATTTATAATGGGCTACAACTTACCTAGATCCTCTTTAAGATGGGAGATCTTTATTACTCTGGAAAGCAAAACAACTCTCCCCCTGCTATCCAGGATGGCACATTTCTGTCTTATCTTTGCAGGCTCACTGCTATGTAAACATTGTCAAAAGATTATCTGGAGCAAAACTGCAGCTGTCAGTGCCTCTGTTCTTAAGACATGTGGAAACATGACAGACTTGTGGAGAATTGTCTCCTGAGAGCAATCAAATAAAAAATATATTAATTGCATTTCTAAGCAAGTTGGTTTTGGTAGGCACACAAATCACATTTTATATTTTTCTCCCAAAGTTTTATATTACCCTGTGTGTTGATGAGTGGACTTAAGTGCTTATATAACTTTACACAGGTACTAACATGTTTGACTGAAGTCTTTTCTTTGATGATTCTTTGTGAAAAGAACTTCCTAGAATGTTATTGAAGGCAAAAATACAAAGAGAACATTTCATAGAAGAAAAGCCCATTGAAATAAAAGATTCATTCTTAATTTATTAAAGCAATTCAAGCAAAATTCAACATTGAAAAAGATGTAAGTGCCTCACAGGCTAAAAGATGTTGCCATCAAGTCGATGCAGATTTTTCCAGACCTTACCACCTACATTGGGATCACAGTGGTCTCCTCCATGCATCTTGGCGAACCCCCAACACAGCCTGCTTATCAATGTAGCTATTTGCTTCTACATATATTTTGTCTCAGTGGTGATGCTGGAAGAAATACACACTGTGACATCATGCCATTCTTCCTGATAAAAACATTATTTTTGAAACATAGATTTTGACATCTCTAATAATCTTTTATGTTGCTTACAAGACCTTAATAACAAGTTATGACAGTCAGACACTTACTGCCCATTCAGGGGAAATTTCCACTTTAGTTGCCATAGCAAATAGAGGCTTTGATATTCATGACTATGCTGTGAATTTGTCATGCTTTTGATTCTTTTTTTATTTTAGCAATGCTTGTTATGTTTCAAGTATTCTACAGATGATACACAATTATCGTTAACTGTGTGTAGGAGACAATAAAAGTGAAAACATAATAAAATGTCAAATACATTCATCTGCCTCTAATAATTACTTATGCTCTGCCTACACAAGCAAATATCAAAGTAAAAGTAATGTTCCATTTCAGTTGGGAAGAAACAAATTAATTTCTAAGAAAAGTTTATCTGGAGTTATACCTGTGAATAATGTAAAAATAAAGATACTTCTAAATCTGTTTCATCACTGTACCCAATGACTAGAAAAATGCTCATCATTCAGTAACAGTCAACAAACTTTTTTTTTTTTTTTTTTTTTTTTAACTAATGAATACAAACAGAAGTGTTATCAAAGGTCTAGGACCCAGGGTTACATAGCAACAATTATTTCTATTTTTTTCCTTCTGAATACTTTTGCAATAAGGCAACTATATACTTTGTGAAATGGGATGAAGAAAACATATTCAAAGGGATTTATTCACAATGGTGTATATACAGCTTACACATATGTATAGTTAACATATGACGAAACTAATTTTCTTTAAACTAAAGATACACACATACACACACACACACACAAATTCAAAGTAAAAAAAAACATAATCTACTTTCCAATTTGTGCTGAGAAGTTAGACTTGGTCTACTTTTTCTTAAGTTTCTTTTGTTCTTTTAATCTTGTACTCTCATGCTCATTGATGCTTTAATAATCAGCTATTTAAATTTTTTCTCTATTTCATTATTTTACTTTAATAAAGATTAAATGTTTTTTAAATTTTCCCATGATAAGGGCACCTGGGTGGCTGAGTGGGTTAAACCTCTGCCTTCAACTTAGGTCATGATCTCAGGGTCCTGGGATTGAGCCCCGCATAGGGCTCTCTGCTCAGAAGGGAGCCTGCTTCCCCCTCTCTCTGCCTGCCACTCTGCCTACTTGTGATCTTTCTCTGTGTGTCAAATAAATAAATAAAATCTTTAAAAACAATTTTCCCCATGATAATTTTTATATCTTTCTAGTAAAAGTAAAAATTATTTTAAACTCTAATTGAATTTCTGCTAATAACTTACCCTGGACATTACAAAGTGAGTGATAAACGTACTTATGTCATAAGTGTTAGTGTAAAACTAAGGTCTTAAGTTTCTCAATGTATTACTTTGATTAGAATATATGTGAAAGAGAGAGAGTTGGGAGGACCTGTATTTCCTCCCTCAGAATTCTGCATTTGTTTTTCATTCTTAACTTATAGAATTAAAATATTTTAAAATTTAGCATGATATCTAAATCAAAATGCTTTATCTTTTTACACTTAGGACTATTTGCACAATTTTTATAATTGTTAACATAAGTAATATTGCAATGGACATCATTGAAAAACACATTTTTTTCTCCGTGTATTTTTTCAGGGTATTTCTTGCAATGAGCACCTGTAATTTCCTGCCTCTTTTGCTATTTTAGTCATTCACTGTTATGTTCCTTTGTTTGTTTTTTATCTAGAAATTATGTCCTTCTTGCCTAGAGCTTTTTCTTGTATTATTTTTGTGATGATTTTCTTCAATCTGTTTTTGCATTCCAGAAATTCTACAATAAGATAGTGAATATTCTAGACTAATTCTTTATTTTTCCTCTTATTTCCCATGTTGACTTTTTCTCTCCAACTTTTCACTTTAAATAACACCCTCTGATGAATTTTAATATTTTTGGTACCAACTTTCTATTTACACTACTTTCTGTGGAGTTTTTCTTTTATACATATTGCTTTTATTTCATGGAGTCAGTGTCTTGTCTTCTTTTTTAAAGAATATACATTGGAACTTGTTAATTTTTTTTTTTTTAGAAATCCTCCTTTGTTTTCTTAATTGCCTTGGTCTTTTGTACATTCTCTTTTCTTTCTGCATTTGTTTTGGCCTGCATTTTTCACCAATGGCCACATACAATGGTAGATTACCTGTGGCTTCCGCTTAATGCATAAGAGAGAAAACCAAAATCCTCTTTATGTTACTCCTTGTGCATGTTTGACATCTAATGATCTTCATCTAGTGAATGCTATGTGGTATTGATCTAGATGTCATTATCAGTTAGTCTGTTCTTCCTAGTCATCCCTTTCCCACAAAGAAACTTTCCAACATCCTATGGTGGTGGTTATAACCTGGCTACTATGATTTTGGAAACTGTGTTGAAGAAAGTTTTGCGGTTTCCCTAGCCAGAACACGTGGTTTGGGTTAATCCTTCCATTTTCAGTAGACAAACTTTCAAGCCATTGTGTTGAGTGTTCAGAATTTACATCCTGATTTTACTCCAGTCTTATTTTGTGATGAAAAAGTATGACTTTTATGGCTAGCGAAATATGATAAAACAACCTGGATGGGTAACTGATGTGAGAGTGTGTACACATGCCATTTCTTATTGGATTTCTGCCCTTCTATTTTTTATTACTGTTTACATAGAATTGCAGAGATATCCATATATGTACATGTATTCTTTTCATTGAGTTTAACTAAAATATACTTGTTTTGGTCTACAAATATATTTGTGTTGACCCAACATAGCAAGACCCAAGAGACAGTTGTACATTTTGATGTTAAGAGGAGACAGTGTTACAATAAACATTTAGACAATTACTGGTTTTAGGGATCATCACAATTTTCCAAGTCCTTTCTTTGTGCTTCATTATCAATCCATAAGCAATCTGGAGGAAAGCCTTTAAAGAATGTCCCAAACCTCTGCTTAGAAACAGTTGTGTAAAATGACAGAAATACATATTTCTGTACCAGTATTAGATGATGAGATTTTAGGAGAAATGATTTTTTTAAAAAGTCAGTGGGTTGTATTCTTTAGTAAGTTTTAGGAATATAGAAAGTATTATTGCATTAGAAAATCCATACAAAGTGAAGCAATATTCTTCAAAATTATTTGTATTTCTCGAAACACTAATAAAAAACAGAACCAAAATATGAAAACGAGGAAGAAACCATGCCCAAGGGTTGAAAAAAAATCAATAGAAAGACAGAAAGAGACCATGTAATCTGCTGAATATGATATTGAACTAGCAAAGGATCCCCTTACCTATAAATAAATAAATAAGATTTGAAAATCACTGCTCAAACAGGAGTTGGTAAATGGCTTGGAAAGGGAACACAATGATACCAGTTTAACATTTTAAAATTATTTTGGACGTGAAATATGTGCTTTCAAATTATTTTCAAAACTAACATGTTTGAACAGATTGCATATTCAGGCCAAATAAAACTGAAATTATATGTCTGTGAATAAAAACTTGATGAAAACAATTACATTTTCCTGGATTTTTATAAAACAGCAGTTTTACATTTGGGGGACATAAAGCTTGATTTCCCTATCTATACAGTAGAGAAATTGCACAACTATCAGGTTAAAGAGTAATTAAATAAGAATTTTATTTGCAGAGAAACAGCTCACAGAATGAGAAGAGTACTAATTGCTAAATCCATGATATAAGAAATTAATTAAATGAAGATATGTCCCAAGAACAAAAATAACATATCAGATGTGCAGAAGAAGCCCTTCAGGGCTTAAACTCTACTATTTACTACATAGCTGTTGGTAATAATAGATGAGTTTGAAGTTGCTCTATTGCAAGTGGACCACAACAGACTCCATTGGTTTTGTGTGTTATTCCTTCCTCTTTACTCAAGTGAGAATTCAGCAATGTCTTCAAGGAATATAGGTAGGTACCAAAAATCAACAGAACTGAGCAGATAAACCTGTTGTAGGAACAAAATGGACCTGTTTTAACAGCTCCCTAGAGTTTCTGAACAATTTTCAGCAACATAATTTTGACAGTGTGGTAATTGAATCCCCACATATGAGAAATATAGCTCTGGAGAGAGTATTTTAAAAAGTTAAAGGCATATGATCATGTTGTGTTTGTAGATTATTCCATGCTGCTTATATTCAATAAAGCAAGATTCTGGATTCACCAGGCCATATAAGAGTAGAAAACGGTTTTTGGTGAAAGATTAGTACTCTGCTGAAGTATATAATGAAAATATTAAAGAAAATTTTTTTCTATAGAAACAGACTCTGATTCTCTAGGTATTTATAATAATCTCAACCAAATAGAACTGAAATTGCCTGGAACATGTCAGTAAATATTAATAATAATAAATATTTTCTTATTATCAGGCAAGGCACGATGCCTTCAAAATTTTCGTATTCCATTCTCCCAGCATCTCAATGAAGAGGGTGCTATAATCATGCCTAAGTTCTTCATGAGGGTTGTTTGTGGTTACGAAACTAAGTGTCAGCTCTTTGATCTAAACTTGAGTTGACTGATTCTAGAACAAATGGCTTTAAATCATGCAGGTATTGGGAAACCTTTACTGTAAAGGGTCAAAGAGTAACTCTCTTAACATGAGCTGGCCAGATGGTCTATGTCACAAATACTCTGCAATTGTAGTGAGAAACAGCCATAGATAACACAATGGAATTAACCTAGCCCTTCAATATCCAATACAGAAAAAATATTCTGGTTTTGAGTAGGGGCAGATTTGACCTGATGGCCATAGTTTGTCAACTTCTATACAGTATCGTTACTCTTCTTCTGGTTCTAAGTCATACATGTGCATAATGATATCTTCTTATAGTATCTCTACATAGAAGAGTGAAATTAAAAATTATTACCTGGCAACATCAAGATATGTAGAAAAGCAAACTTGGTAATTTGAGACAAAATGGATTTTGATATTTAAAACAAATAAATAAGCAAATACACAAACCTGGGTTTAATCCAAGCTCTGTAGTTCCTTCATGTTACTTAAGTTCTCTAAGCCTCAAATTTCCTATACATTGGAGGTTAATCTACCTTGGAGAATTGTTGTGAATAACAAATTATTCTGTAAAATTCATTCTCTGCATTACTCATTCAACAAATGTGACACTTTGCCCCATCTAAAGGGTTAATAAAATCTATTATCACTATATTTGTTTCCAGTATGTTTTAATTGTTAATACAGATAGTGGTTTTTCATACTAAAAAGTTTGTTTCTATCAGTAAACTTTAAAATTTATTTCTCCACCTAGAATGACATGATACAAAATACATTTCAGGTGTTACACAACAGTTATCTTGTAAAGAAATGTTTGTATAATCAGATAAATTGTAAATGTGTACATAGAATGCAAATTTTTTATTCAGATTCAACTATCAGTGTTCAGACACCAAATCAAAGATTCCATAATCATATTGTTATCATATATGAATAATAGCACACTTTACATACATACTACTATAAGTGCAATATAAATACCTTGTAGACCACATAGAATATTGCAAAAGTTATAAAGAAAAGTAATTGTAGGGGCATCGGTGTGGCTCAGTGGGTTAAAGCCTCTGCCTTGGGCTCAGGTCATGATCCCAGGGTCCTGGGATCAAGCCCCACATAGGGATCTCTGCTCTGAGGAAAGTCTGCTTCCTCCTCTCTCTCTCTGCCTGCCTCTCTGCCTACTTGTGACCTCTGTCTGTCAAATAAATAATTAAATATTTAAGAAGAAAGTAATTGTATAAAGGCCACATCTAGAAAGAACATTAGTTTTTTAATTTATTTTCAAAATTTCCATATATGTATATTTGTATACACAAGCATGTGTGCATGTATTTGTGTTTTGTGTGAGATCTATGAATATATGTGTGTGCTTAAATACAGCCAGGCATAGGCTTATATCCATTTTAAGATGTATTTTACATATTTTAATACAAATTGCTAAAAGTTTTAACTTATCTTCTTTTAACATCATTAATATTTTTGGACATCGAAGGAACATGTAAACTAAAGAAATGCTGAAAGGCAATACATAAAATTCTCCCTCAAAGATCAAGGCTGCAGAATAATTAAACTCAGAGATAAGAAAGAAGGAGTTTTAAAACTAAGTGACAAAAACACCAGCTGCTTATGTTAAAGGCTCTCACTCTGGGTGTCGCGAAGAAAACATGTACATCTCTAAGTAGGAAATGGGAATGCACAGGATTTCACTGACTTTGGAAATGTTTTGACTCAGTTGGGAATGAGATTAATGACTCTGTGAAATCAAAGCATGCCACAGAATCCAGCTGGGTACTGACTCAGCTGATTAACCAACAGAGCCGAAGAAATGGCATATAGTTGAGTTATGATTGCTTGCCTTCACGGCCATAAAAAATAACAAGAACAAATGTTCAAACTCATACACTGGCAAAAGGATTTGAGGTGAAAAAAAAAATGGTGTCTGAATGCATGGATGTATGAATCGAGCTCAGACAATATTACATGTTCATTTGTAAGACTGTGTGTGTGCATGTGTACATGTGTTTGTGTGTGTGTGTGTGTGTGTGTGAGAGAGAGAGAGAGAGAGAGAGAACATGAAGTTGTGTAGATTTGAGTATCTACATGGGGTATTGTGTACATAGAAATGAAGTATTTTCTATGTAATAAAGGTTTCTCTCAATGGGCATACTTTTTTTCCTCTAAACTATTACTGGATGTTAAAAGAGAGTGAAAAAAAATTTGACTTCCATTGATTGGAAGTTAGTCTTTCAAAATCAGATCACTTTCTAATATAACCAAATTGGAATTACAAAATAATAAAAAGACTTAGAGAACCTTTCATTCAATAAACAGAAGACATATCATTGGCCATGTTATATGATTTTTAGAAAATCGATAGCTGTTCTATTCCTTTTGCTGAGGATAGCATTGTGGGGACACTTGTAATCTGTTCATTCTCTTCTCTAGGGAAAGAAGGAATGACTTGGGCAAATTCTCTCAATCACATTCTTATAACCAGGCCTGTGGTAAGCACATAAACATTATTTCCAATCAGAATGGCAATGGGAAGTTTTTATGTGACATGATCTTAGCTATTCATGCAGAATTCTGTAGGTATGCTCAGAGAAGAATATTCAGTTTACTCTGTAAATAATGTAATTAGTGACATATAAAAAGGATGTTCTATAAAATTACTCATTCTGTGTCCTATATCCTCAGGTGTTGCTCAAAATAAACCCAATATGGTTCATCTTAATGTGAGAGAAGAAAGATTTCATGGTCTCAGACCACTCCAAAGGAAAAAATACTTAGTCTTTGCCATCCAGTTTCCTGTATCATTGAAATCACTAATAAAATTTGTGACTGTATACAACTTCCAATTTGCATGAGTCTGATTTGATCATTGAACCTTTATTTGCTATGAAAAATCAGCACTGTGTGCACGAGTGTCTTTTCAACTCATGATTCCTAATGGTTAAGACACTTTTTTTTTTTTTACAAGAAAATACAGAGGATGGAAAAACGTGATGAAAAATTGATGCCTGGACGGTCCCTACCCATTCTTTGTGGGAGGCGCTGAAAGGGGACAAGGCTTACCCAAGGAATTTGGAAAAACGTCAGTTTCCCCTTGAGAAGCGGCTATCTGGATTGAAACGGAATGTAGAGCACACGGAAAGTGAGCAAAAACTCTTACCCTCTGTCTGTTGCTGCAGCCCAGGTATAAGCTTGAAGTTCAGTTTCTAAACATAAATTTGGCGTAATGAGAGAGAGAAAAAATAAGCCATGTTTTCCTGGTTAATGGAAAGAAGTCCCATGCTTCCTTAGCCACCATGGAAGACAGTATATGAAATCACAAAGTGGGTCAGTTAAGATCATTGATTACCTGAAAGATTATGCATGTGAAGGTTATGGCTCATTAACTAAAATAAACAAAATGAAACAAAACAAAACAAAAAAAACCTTCAAAGTATTCTGTTCCTAGCCGGAACTTTTACAGAGAAATGCCCATAGAAGCTTGTGATGATTTGTTTCCAAGCATTGATCAGAATATAGGTCAGAAAATCAAATCTGAACCAGGAAATTCACATGTAAATATCTCACCAAATTCATGATAGTGATTTAATCATCCACACCATTCGTGCTTTGGTCCCTCTTTCATATTCCCAGCCCAGGAAGCACAGAGTCAAGTTGAAAGACGCTTCACTGATCAAAACCCTTTAGCAGCTCCCACTTATATGCCTGTAACCTACTAAGTAACTTATTTATTCCATTGATTTACTTATCTGTTTCCTTTCTGGAATGTAAGCTTCAAGATAGATAAGTTTAGTTTCTTTAGTTTGTTATTATGTTTCAAACGTCTCAAATGGTAGTTGAAACTTAGTAGTTATCCAATATTTGCCGAATAAGTTTATACATTAATGACTGATGATTCCAGCTAAGGTGTTTAGAATAAATTTGGTTAATAAAAGTGTAATCAATAGTAAAGAGACTATAGTACCTTATGTAATACAAATATTTACAGCTTATTCATTGTTCAATCTTACAGTAAATAATTAAATGTTTGAGAAAGATTTGCAAACATATTCTATTATCCTTGTATGTGCTAACCATTTTTTTGACATCTTAAAGTAAGTATTGATTGCATCAAGTAAAATTAAAGTATGTACATATTTTTAATATTTAATTATACTAAATTATTAATTAATTGTTTAATATTTAATAGCTTTAAAGTAAGAAAAACATAATCTATTATTCCATGTGCTTTCTATTATATCAATTAACTGACATATGATGCAAACATAATTTGTGAATTATTTTTTAATTGTAATTAAAGCTCTCTGGGAATGATTTTACAATGGGTTTGATGCCAGAGGGTTGTTTATTTTCTCAGCAGCATATATTAAATTTGAAGTTAATCATGAAGTTTATACTGATTAATTTATTTTAAGAAAGAGATTCATAGGCACAAATTGTCTTGAAATTCAATTTATTTAGCATAGATTAAATATCTTTAGCATATTGTCTTTGGTTGGAATTCTTATATGATTCATGGGGGTATATTAGTAGAAAACACTGAGTAAATTTCATTTGAGTCACACTTTTTTACAAGAATGGTCTGTATAATTTTAAGACAATATTCCTCTCATTCCATGCAGTTCTGTGACCACCTATTAGATGGGATGGAGAAGTCTACCATGTCACATTGCAAACAATGTTAATAAAAAGAGATAGCAGATGGCATGAATAAATATTATGTCAGCCACATTCACTTCAAGGTTACATATTTTGTGGTAGACATTTAAGGTTTTCTTCTATTTACAAATATATCCGAAAACCAAAATTCTAATCTGAAAGGGGCAGGAAAGGGCTAGAATAGAAATTTTTACATTTGTGTTTGCCTTTTGCTGATTTTGTGCCTTTATCCATTAAGGACTATTATTATTAATCCCTTTGCAATTATTGATCAGTGATGATTCCTCCGGTTCCAGGTGAGTAGAACAAGTAAAACCTTTTTTTAATGTTTGGCACCACCTTTTCCTTTGCCATAATAGTCACTAATTCGAACTGTCTCTGATTGTGTTTGGTATTTTGTGCAGGACTATATTCCTCCGTGGTCTTAGCATTGTTTTGAAAATGTTTTTTCCCACCCTTTCCTATCATGCAAAGGCTTGTCTTCCTTCAATCCTAGGTTATCAGTTATGCTCTAAGTTCCTGGATCAGTAATGGAGTTTGGCGCTAAAACTAAGGATTTGCTGCCTTATTGAACCGAACAGGATCACAACTGGTAAAATGTAATTATCTTCTCAATTTTCAATCATTTCCTAATTTGTCTAAACAAAGAAAAGATGAATTTACAATCCCATTCTCCAATGTTTCTTAAATAAGTAGGCATAGATTAGTGCTGTTATCTTCAATATTGAATATATGAATGGAATGTTTTGTTTTGTTTTATTTATTAAAACCATTTCAGTTTTTAAAGGTATCTTCTACATGTCGTGGTGTGCACCTACAAAATGGTCCTGGGCTAGAAAAGGAATTTTTAGGAGGAGAAAAATTTGATATTTATAGGAACATATCTAGTGGCCACTTATTAATAAGTAATGGAGCCTGAAAAAAAATCAGGGGTGACTTTTTTTTGATTTAAAAAAAAAGGTAAAACTTGTGTTTGAGAAAAAAACTAATTCATTAGAGCCACAATGGAATAGCTGAAGCCATATCTGCAATAAGTTGCTATAGTAAATTTGAGGAGGAAGTTTGAAGTATATGCTGTCGTTTGCTAGGGCTGACATAGAATATAAGAGACTGCGTCATTTAAGCAACAAAAATTTATTTTCTCACAGTTCTGGAGACTTCAAATCCCAAATCAGTGTTCCAACAGGGCTGGTTTCCTCTGGCATCTCTCTACTGGCTTGAGATAATCACCTTCTTGCTGCTTCTTCAGGTGGCTGTCTGTCCCTCTGTGTCTGGGCGTCTTGCGCCTCTCAATGTGTCCTGATGGCCTCGTCTTCCTTAGGCACCAGTCTGATTGGATTAGGGTCTCTGAGTGTCATCTTAGCTTAATCACCTCTTGAAAGGTCCTATCTCTAAGGCAGTCACATTCTAAGGTGCAGGAGGGATAGGGCTTCAACATGGGAATTTGGTGGGGGGCTCATTTCAACCCGTAACACAGAGGGGAGCCCGTGATCACTTCCATGAGTGTCTCTTCTTTAATTATGCCTTCTTTTCTTCTTTTCCTGTTGCAGTTTGGAAAATACTGAAGTTATGTTGGTTTTTTGCATGTGTCTCCTTCTCAGTTGTTTTCTATTGGCTTCCTATGATGAGCAACAGGGAATTTAGTCAGTAACTTCTCTTTCATATTATTTTCCCTCTTTACCTAATAGTAATTTGAAATACAGCCTTTTCACATCTGGTGAGTAATAATCCACAAACATATTTGACTTTTCAGATACTCCACCTATGACCCCCTTGGTTTCT
Organism: Lontra canadensis; assembly: GCF_010015895.1. NCBI lineage: Eukaryota > Metazoa > Chordata > Mammalia > Carnivora > Mustelidae > Lontra > Lontra canadensis. The sequence continues at coordinate 9,399,401 of NW_022631038.1, forward strand.
GGGAAGTTGTTCTATACCCAGATTGTCATATGTAGCCATGAAATACTAATATTTTCTCCTTAAAAATCATCACTTGATGCTTTAGTCACCTTCATTTAATTTCACAAATAACCCTGATGTGAAGGCTTGTCTCTATTCATTCTTGTTTGATGTTCAATCTCTACCAGCTTCCTCCGGAAAGAACCATACAAGGGGTTCTTAGAGTTTTTGTGTCAACCTAACAGTTCATCTGTAGCCTTTATACATGGAAATAGTTTCTCCAACACTTAATATATCTTCTCTCCTGTCTTTTAACTATTACTCCATTACTTACTCTCCTGACACTGCTGTTGAAAGTCAGATGACAATCTAATTTTTATTTCTTTTGGGGTGAATTAATCATTCTATATGAATACCTCAAGGAATTATGATTTTGTTTTCTTAAATTGTAGGATATTTGCAAAAGATATGTATTTATATTATTTGGTTTTCATCATTTTCTCCAATGTATGCTGTATGCTTCTTTCAATAAGTAGTTTCTAGTTGTTTTTTTTCTAAAATATTTTTATTGAATTAAAATATACATAGTTTACTCTTTCCTGTATTTTTTGTTTTCTTCTTTAGAAACTTTTATCTTACATATGTTCTTTCTTCTTACATATATTCATGTTCTACATCTGTTATGTCCTTTTGAGCATTTTTAATTAATTGTCATCCCCCTAATTTTTAAAATACTCCTCTTTTACCTTATATTTTTTAAGTCAATATATGTGATGCTATCCTTCCATGTAGTTTAGTCTTCATTTCTAAAATAGTTTATTTTGTTTCTATTTTTTTACTTCAACCATTTATCCATTTTTTCTGACTCCAATTTGTGTTGTTTATAATTATTATAATTATTATTTTCCCTTATTTTTTGTTTTTTTCTCCTTTTCTTTACATTTTTATTTAATTCCAGTTAATTAACATACAGTATAATATTGGTTTCTGGAATCAAATTTGCAATGAGTACAGCGTGTTGTATGTAAGTGTTTTGTTTACTTTCAGGTTATACTGAATTTACTGGTGGTGGCCACAATAGCTTTTCTAATATTAGGGCTCTAGAACTCACTTTCTCTTCTTTAATATTTGTGAAATGATTTTTTTTTTTTTTTTTTTTTTTTTAGTGCTCACCTTCTCTTTGAGATCCACCAGGTCTTTTGCTGTCCTCACCTGCTAGAGACCAAGCTGGTCCTCTCAAAATTCATGTTGAAATCCTGACCTTCAGTGGAACCATATTGGGAGGTAATCAGGTTTATTTAAATGAAGTCAGAAAGGTGTGGTCATCACGATAGGATAAGTGCAATCAGAGCAAGAGGAAAAGGGAGAGGTCACCGGGAAAGTTCACGGGAAGACACAGTAAGAAAATGGCCATCAGAAAACCAGGAATAGAGCTCTCCAGAAGGTGACCATATTGGCACTCTGATCTCAGCCTCCAGAACTGTGAGAAAATAAATTCCTGTTGTTTAAGCCTGTCAGTCTATGGTATTTTGTGATGGCAGCCCAAGCAGGTGAAGACATCGGGCTGACCTGGGCCTTCTGTTTTCATTGCTTTTATTTTCTTTGTCCTGCTCTATTTGGAATCCATTCTCCGAGACCCTGGAGGTAATATTCTGTTTGTTATTTTCTAAAGTTCATAAGGCTTAGGTAGTATGAAACCTTCATGCTTATTTATGAATTCGAATGTACAAAAAAAAAATCTTATTTCAAAAATGAAGAAAACTGTTTGTTTCAACTGTTATTTGTACATTGGTCAGCCACATGTGACAGGAATTAGTACTGGTGATTGGGGGGTTCCCCTATTCCTAGTGCTACTTTATATTATTTTTATGGGTATAAATTAGCAGGTTTCCTCACAAATTTACCATACTTAGGAAAGTTTTTACATAGTTGTAGGGATTACCATTGCAAAAGTCATATATAAAGTTGTTTTTCCATCAGAGGATCTTTGACTTAAAAAATGAAGTCAAAGTCTTCTGAGTGTCTAGCACTAGTTCTATGCATATATTCCCAGTCGGATTATTTTATGGGCTTTATAAATGGAGATTTTTCTGTCAAGAGTATTGAGTGACCTTAAAGTGTGTAGACTACTGGACTTGCCTAATTATTTCTAGTATCCATCACCAGGAGTTACATATAATGTATAGATTCTTAGGTGAGAAAGTGAGCTGTGGTGTTAGCCAGTGGTCCAAGAAATGGAAAAGATGGTGTGAAGCTAAAAAACACTTTGAATGATTTATTTTTATGGATTTAGTTCCTAATTTCAAAGACTTTGAACCCTGATAGAAGAGTTTTAAGTAAGAATCTAGGCTTTGAAAAACATGAGTTATCCATACCTTTGACTGTATCGTTAACCAAAGTAAATATACTCTCAAACAGTTATAATGGGTGACTTCATAATATATATTAGAAAATTTAGCTTATTCAGAAATGAGAGTTTCTTTATTGTTCTGGTTTTCTCTCTCTCTCTCTTTTTTTATTGATTGAAGTATCCAAAAAAGAAGCACAAGCTGTTAATGGGCTCTCTTGGGAAAGAGCCTTGGCTATTTAGGCAGAATAAACAGAAGACATATTTTACTGCCTCTTATTAGTGCAGACTGTGTAGTCTTAGAACAGTTTCCATCCAAAATATTAATTCTCTCCTCTTTGTGATTTGTAAGATTCTTTGATTTGACAAATTTAATAGGCCCTTATGCATATTTGAAAACACACTTGCAGGACACTTGGATGGCAAAGTCGGTTAAGTGTCTGAATCTTGGTTTTGGCTCAGGTCATGATCTGAAGGTCTTGAGATGGAGCATCACATTGGGCTCCAAACGGGCTCTGTCTGAAATTCTCTTTCCCTCTTCCCCAGCCACTCCCCCAAGTAAGTAAATCTTTAAAAAAAATTTAAAAATGCATTTGCAATTTTATAGCAGATGACAATTTCATTTAAAATTTTTAATGTCAACATTAAAACATAATCTTACTAGCATATTATAAGCATTTCATATATCAAATTGAACTTGCCATCTTAATTTTTATTTTACTGAATGCTAATCTATTTTTTACAAAGAAGAATGTATGAATACAAACCAGTATTTTGTGACCTGGTATATTTGCACAATTTATTTTTATTAAGTATCATCTACTTAGAAATAATCTAAGTAACCAAAATTGCCCATTAATTCACTTAGTATTAAGTTAGTCAATAAAAGATCTTACAAAGACTATTTAGTTGACATTATAGAACATCACAATTTCTGTTGATACTAGAATTTCGTCATAGAAATGACATTCAAAAATTTACCTAGAAAGTTTAAGTTCTGTTAAGTAAAAGTGATTTGCAGGTAGTATAGTCCAAAAGAACCTATCTTTTATAATAATAGAATGTTCTTAAGCACCTAAGTTTTTATTATTGTAACCTGGAATATTTTGAGGGAAAAAAGGTAACCATAAACTCAGGGTATAAATTTTTTTTTTTTTTCTCAAAAGAAAACACAGCGTTCAGAAGTGTTAAGTGACTTTTCAGAGCCAGCCTCCAAATAGGGACCAGAGCTAAGATTCAAAGCCCAGCTAACTGATTCCAACCTGAAATTTCTTTGGGCTGCACTGCAGGGCCCCTACCGTGCCCATTCTCTGGTCATCTCTGTGTTATGGGTATGAGAGCTGCAATCAGAAGGCTGAGAGTCACCTGCTCGCCCTTAGCTGGGAACATGCATGTTGAGCACATCAAACTTTTTGGCCACTCAAAGCATCTCCAGGAATGTCCATGGAAGTGCTCTAAGTATTAATTTTGGGATTAAAAACAACTTTAACAAGTAGGTATATTTAAAAATAGGGAATCTGTGAACAATGTGGATGGGTAATAGAATAGTAGACTGATACATAGAAACATGGATATAGTTATGAAACAATACATTACTTTCTCTTTCAAGTGTATTGTACTACTTTGTATATAAATTAAATCAATTACAAAAAGGTATTTTCATTGTCTTCAATACACAGTTTATCCTATTTTTATTATATATTTTACTTTCATGCTTAACTGAGTATATTTTCTTCTTCTAATTATTGCTTAATTATGGATTTGGAGAAATGCAAGCGAATAATGGTAGTCATGATGGTTAAGAGCCACAACTGACCACTGGCTACTTCCCAGGACTTGTCATTAGTGGTTTACATGCATTTGGTAAGTCCACACAACAACTCATGAAGTAATGCCCTTACCATATTCATTTTCCAGATAGAGACACCATAGCACAGAAAGGCAAGCACATTTTTCATGGATGCGTACTTTGTAAATGGCGGGCATGGAATACAAACCCAGGAAAGGCTCCAAAGCAGTTTTCTTTTCTTTCTTTCTTTCTTTCTTTCTTTCTTTCTTTCTTTCTTTCTTTCTTTCTTTCTTTCTTTCTTTCTTTCTTCTTTCTTCCTTTCTCCTTTCTTCCTTCCTCTCTCTCTCCCTTTCTTCCTCCCTCCCTCACTCCTTTCTTTCTTTTCTTTTCTGAGACTGAGTGTAGTTGACACACAATGTTGTATTAGTTAGAGGTGTGCAACACAGTGGTTCAACATCTCTGTACATTCTATTACGCTCACCACAAGTATAGCTATTATCGTCTGTCACCATACAATGCCATTATAATATCAATGACTATATTCCCTGTGCTGTACCCTTTATCCTCAGGACTCATTCCATAACTGGAAGCCTGTTTCTCCCTGTCCCCTGGTCCTATGTTGCCCCTCCCACACCCACACCCCCGCCACAACCATCGGTTCCTGCTCTGTATTTATGGGTCTGTTTCTGCTTTTTGTTTGTTTCTTTGTTTATTCATTTGTTTTGTTTTTCACGTTCTGCACATAAGTAAAATCATTCAGTATTTATCTTTCTCTGACTTATTTCATTTGATATAATACTCTGAGCCAAGGCAAGCTTTTAACTGTTCACCCTGATACATCACAAGCAGTGAAGCCTGTGGTAACTCAGCCAGCAACAGTCACTGGTGGGGGGGTCTGGCCTTCCAACCCTGAGACTTTGGATCTGTCATTTGCCTTTTTAGACCTTAGTTTTCTCATGTAAATTTTTATAACTGGTATGGTCTGAGTGAACTTTAAGTTCCTGTCTAGCTGTAGTATTCTATGCATGTGTATCCCTGTTACAGTGCCGGTTCTTTAATTTAGACCTTCTCAAACCTACCTTGAATATTTGGAGTCATGTAAGAAAAAAAAAGTCCTAAATAACTGAACGTCTAAGGGTGAGAGGAGTAGTTATCACTACTCATAATTCCTAACAAACTAATAAAGTTTCCAAAATGCAAAAAATGCAAACAATATAGAGCTGCAACCCGATGAAAGAAGATTGGGATGAAAACAAATCACGTAGTAGTCTCTCCTTTAGTGATACAAGAGGACTTTGCTTCTTTGTCTTTTCCTTTTTTTTTTTTTTTTTGGTCCTTCTCATCTCCCTCTCTCTCCTCTTCCCTACCCCTCCACCCCCGCTCCTTCTTCCCCTTCCTCTTCTCTTCCTTTCCTTCTCCTTCTGCTTCTCCCTCCTCTTCCCCTTCTCATGAGAGAAATTCTGATGAAAATTACAGGGATATATCTAGAACTGAGAAGTCAGGCCAACAATTCACTTGATACAGGTGAAATCAGAAGTAGATGAGTAGAATATAAGAAAGAACCTAAGAAACTAATTTAACCTGGAGCAAAATCTACCACATGCTATAGTTGTTTCTTTTTACATCCCCAATGGTTTCATGTAACAAAGTGAAGTTTTTGACACATTAATTTTGGGGTTTATTGAATCAGATTTATTTATATGTTCAATTATTTATTTATAGCTTCCCATCCTTTTCCTGAATTTGCCAATAATACTGAAACTAAGTGTTTTTTAATACCTAGAAATAAAGTATATTTTTGAAGAGTTTTTTTTAAAATAGAACTTAGAAACTGGGAATAACTTATTTTCTCCTAATTATTTACATATCATTATAACTGCATTGGACATTTTAACTTACCTAACATTTGTACACAGATGAACGATTCCAATCCAATATGTTTTATATAACATGTTTAAATTTTAATATTTTCAAAAAAAATAACATAAATACAAGTCTAGAAAGTAGAAAATTTGTTTTCTTCCTCACAGTTAAGTGAATTAGAATGTAATGTAGAATGTAAATGTTTAATGCTAGTAGCTCCTGAATTAATATTATCCTTTGATTAATTTTTAAAGATTTATTTATTTGGGAGAGAGAGCATGTGCAAGCAAGGGGAGGGTCAGAAGGAGAGGGAGAGAATCCCAAGCAGACTCCCCACTGAACCTGATGTGGGCCTCTATCTCATAACCCTAAAACATGAACCAAAATTAAGAGTCAGATGCTTAATTGACTGAGCCACCCAGGTACCCCCTATTATTATTTGATTATTCATAATTTTGAGTATTTCACACATTATCCTAATCTTTTCTATTGTTTATTTATATTCTTTGATATCTATTTCATAGCCAATATGCAATAAACAAGAAAATGTAGATTGTTATCTAAATGAACATTGCATGATTTTGGTTTCCATAAGAAGCATAAGCATTTTAATCACAAATGAAATAATGTGGCTTATCAATTCTGTTTTCCATTTAGTTTCTGAAATCAAAATATGAGAGGAAACAAGCAAGCTTGAGTATCAGGAATTTTCCTTAAACAGCTGTATATAATGACTAAAAGTTACTCGCAGGGTTTTAAAGCAATTTATCAACCACTAAAATGTCCCTAAGCAGTTAATTATCGAGGACAGTTATTTCTCTAACAAAAGATGCCTCATTAGACTGACAAGAGATGGATGGTCTCATTAGACATGTCCTTGTTTTGAGCGCTACCTGCCAACTTTTGTCTCCTTTGTCAGAAATGTTAATGGCAAGTAGAAATTTTGCAAAATAAGGACTGTCTCTGTTATTTTATTTAGGATTTGGACTATCACAGTTTAGAGAATAAAACTGTATACTGTCTAAAGAAAGAACATTTATTTGAAAATTCACACTGATTAGAAGAGAAGGACAAATTGTATTTAAGGCTTTAAAAAAAATCACCTATAAATACTTTGTTGTTGTTGTTAACACAACAAAATTGTTACAGTCTTCTTTGTCCTCTTGCCTTCTTCAGAGCCATGCTGAAGGTTTTGGGGGAGAGTTTAATTACTGCCGGTGTCTTGTTCTAGTCATTTCTCAGAGGAACTAGGATTCTTTCTGGGAATCTTATAAATGTTGGATATGTTGCTATTTCTCACAGGTCTCTCAGGCTTTGTCCATTTTTTTTTTCATTCTGTTTTCTTGCTGTTAGATTGGATGGAGTCTATTGATTTCTCTTCAAATTTACTGCTTCCATCCTTTATTATCTCTACTTTACTATTGAGCCCATCCAGTGAGTTTTTGATCTTGTTATTGTATTTTTTAGTTTTACAATCTCCATTAAGTTTTCTTAATCACTTCCGTTTCTTTGTTGAAAATTTAGAATTTTCATTTTTTATAGAAATTATTTTTTTTAATAGAAATTATTTCCATGGTAGTTCCTTTAAAATCCTGTTCAGAATATTGCAACATCTGATTCATCTCACTGTTATTAGTTGATTGTCTTTTCTTGTTCGACCTGTAATATTATTGGTTACTCCTATCTTTTATTTAACGGAGAGTCACATGGTTTAGGTTTGGCATGTAGATACCGGCCTACACTTTGGGGTTCTAGCTCTCATGGCAATTTAATTTTTACAGCATTTGTGGTAATATTTTGGTTTGATTTTTTCTATTCTCATGCTGCCTGAACTCTCTGTCCTCTCCTGGTGCTATTGTACAGGGAAGAACAGTTTCCCCGGCCAGACCACCCAGTGCCTCCAAATGTCTGAAGAAGCTCTTTCCTGTGGAGATGAGGCATGCTTCCTGGGCTGGTTCTTCCTGTGTGGGGCTCTCCTTGGCATTGCCATCCACTGCCGTGTATCTTTGTATTGGGGAGGCAAATCTCAGGCCTATGGCAACTAAGGGGTTTCTGCCCCTGAGGGCTAATTGAACTAAGATACCCCTTTCCACAGTGCTAAGACACACAGTATCCCTGGGTGGAAGAGAGTACTCTAGTACTCAGTACTGCAACCTTGGTGATGAAAGCTTCCTAGCCAAGTGATTTTTGCGGTGGGATGCTCCTTGGGGATGCTCCCTATCCTGTGATGCCCCTTAATGGGGAAGTAGAGGTTGGGACCTCAGGCTGGATGGGAAGCCATGCGCCCCCTGGCGGCTCGTCATCAGTGGTGTTTCCCATTGCTTTCCCTTTCCTGTTCTAAAGCACCCAGCTAATGGTGTTGACTGGACTCCCATTTATTCTAGAAAAGAAATGAAATTACGTAGTCTTCTTTTGCTAAATTGAGATTCAGGAAATACCAGGACAGAGTCTCCTTCTTCTTTTGTGAGGAAGGGTTTATAGTTGTGCTCAGGGAGAGAGAGGTGAGTTCATGGGATCTTGTCTGGATCAAAAGAACTTTATTTTTACAAGATTTAAAATATGAATAGATGTTTTTAGGTAACCCACTAGCACCCTTCCTAAAATCATGCCAATACCCTCTATAGAGAGAGTGAAAATAACATAGAATGAGGACTAACATTTTATGAGTTTATAAACATCAGTTTATTCCTTAACCATGGATCTCAATATTTTTCCTTGAGCATCTCACTAAATTCAAAGCTGCACCCCAATAGACTCAGGGGTGGCACCCAAACGTCAGTGTACTTATAAGGGTAGCATGAGGAACTGTCTTCTAACTCATGACAGCAAGCCTGTGTTTCACCAGTTATGCAGTAAAATCTAAGGATAACAAAAGGGATAACAATAAGGGAATAATTTACAACTGGTTCTTTTTCAGTAAGTTCTAGAAGCTCATAGGATCCAATCCATATTTTTAGAAAGCTGCTTTCTAGTAGTCCCAGAAATCCTCCTGATTTACTATTTAATCTATGTAGTTTAAACAGTAACCACCTTTTCTCCTATTGGAAGGTATTATAATAAAATACTATTACATTTTTATATTTATTTTCTCATTGAGCTATGATAAATGTAAATTAAGTAAATAGAAGGCAGTAACTTTTTTTGACTTGATGATTGTGTGTGTGTGTGTGTGTGTGTGTTTCTGTGTGTGTATGTGTGTGTGTGTATGCTATCTCTGGTAGCTCAAGACAAATGTAGCATTCCCTGTTCCCTCATGCCCCTTTCATTCTATACTGACTCCCACCAAAGTGGCCTTTATTCTGACTCTAAAAGAAGTCTTATATAAATGAAATCATACAATTCACACTAGTTGTGTCTTGTTTGTTTCACTCAACTTGATATATGCAGAGTAATCCATATTTTTGCTCACGTTAACAATTCTTTTTATCTGAGTAGTTATCTATTGTAAGAATAAGAAATGATTCAAAGATCCATACTCTATTTTTTTTTGTTTGTTTTTTAATCCATATCCTATGTTCTGGACATTTGAGTTCGTTCTGATTTTAGCTATGATGACCCATGAATATTACTTACAATGGGTAAGAACATAGTCAATGAGGCTCTGAAATTCAGTGCACCACCTGTGTAATAGCTGTAAGGATTATTCTATAATGTATTATGTATGTGTGTGCACGCACGTGCACACACACACACACACACATATTCTACACGGTGCTTAAAAAATAATATACTGCCAAAAAATATCTTACTTTTTTTTCTTCTTTTTCTGTTTACTTCAAAGGTTTCTAAAATAAAAGTTCTAAGTATTATGTATCTTAGGGGTTCCAAGAACAGCTTGTATGTACCATACCAGAAATAATGCTATTCTACATTTATGTGTGGAATGTATAATCTGCAAGATTTTATTAAAAATCAAATGATTATTTCTTATAAAGCTGAACATAGTCCTATGAAACAATCCAGCAGTCCCACGTCTAGCGTTTTTACTCAACTGAGATGAAAACTTATGTCCATACATCAGCCTGAACATGAATGTTTATTGCAGCTTTATTCATAATTGCCAAGAACCAGAAGCATGTATGGTGTCTGTGAATAGGTGAGCTGATAAACCAACTGGGGCAAAGCCATACAATGGAATAATTTTCAGCGATCAAAAAAAAATTAGCTCTCAAGCCATGGAAGATAAAGGGGCACCTTAAATGCATATTGTGAAGTAAAATAAGCTGGTCTGAGTAGACTACATACTATATAACTCCAGTAGTACAGCAAAATTAGAGAGCTAGTAAAAGGTCAGTGGTCGCTGGGGGCTCAGGAGAAGGTGAGGAGGGATGAGCACTGGGAATTTTTAAGGCAGTAAAACTATTTTTATGACATTGTAGTGGTGGAAACAGGACATTATGCATCTGTTAGAACCCGTAGAACTTTATAACACAAAGAGTGAACTCTCCTGTAAATTAAGGACTTTTGTCAGTAACAACACTGTAGTATTGGTTACTCAATTGCAATAAATGTATCACGCTAAGGAAAGATAGAGAAAACTGGTGGAGAGAGAAGTATGAGATCTCTCTATACTATTCCTGGTCAGCTTTTCCAAAACTAAAAGCTTAAAACTGCTTTTAAAGTGTCTATTAGTACAAATATGAAATGACTGTGTAGACATGCATGGTTGCCCTTCACTGTGGGAATGAGGACTTAAATCATTGACAATCTCTCTCTAGGCATGGAGAATGAAATGTTACTTAAAATGTCTATAAGGAAAATACTGTTTGGGCCCAAATGCAATTTGGTATAGAAAATGTTGTCAACCTCAGAGCATACTATTTGTAAATGTGTAGTACGAACGTACTACATACCATTTAATTGTCAACACATTTATGCTTTTAACTACATAAAAATGCTGGGGGTTATCTTTTCTTTTTTTTTTTTTCTTGTAGTAATCAAGATCACTTTACAATTATTAGAGCTCCTTGAGCCCATAGCTACTTATTAGGGATGGAGTGATAATATCAACTTCTTACAATTTAATTTCACCTTTTATGTAAAGATTTTGCTTGTCTTATCTAAAATTACCTCTTTTTTTTCCAAGCAAATGCACGCTTTGCGGAACAAAAACTTTATATCATGACATCGTTATTGTTCACGTAGTATTTTAGGATGCCTAGATTAAAGTGTTTTTTAGCGTATTGGTCATTACTATTATTAACATTTACTTGATGATTCCTAAGTTTTCATGATGACACATGACAATAACTTTCTTGTTTACCTTATCTAGACAGTCAGGCTGTGACAGGACGGGAAGGGATAGGTGACAGAGCTGGCTGGCACTAACATTCCTGATAACTGGATGGCCCTAAGTAATAATCAGTTTTTTAAGTAAAGCTATAAGGAAAGTATCCCTGAAACAATTAAAAAACTTATTTTTTATAACTTACTGTATCTTTAACACTCTTCAAAGTGTATGGGGGACACAAAAGAAGTGTTGCTTTGAGAGGAGAAGCTTATGAGTCTCACATACATGTGAAATTGAGAAAATTTACTGAACAATAATTAGCACCTATAACGTGCATCATAAAGGGAGTCAATTTTGTGAAACGTGAAGTACTGTCTCTAACAAATCCTAAGAGAAACCAAAGAACAGAGAAATGTGTGTGACCCAGAAACAATTCTGGAAGATTTGTGTTATGCCTGAGGTGAATGTGAGAGCCATAGGTGTCCTCACCTTTCCCTTAATATTCAACAATTTCGTCCTTCTGGGGGAATTCCATGCTACTGATGTGTCTTTATTCAAGACCTGTCTTTATCTTCTCCACACATTAATGTTTTTCTCCTCTCTCTCTCCCTCTCTCTTTCTCTCCCTCCTTCGGTCCCTTCTTCCTTCTTTAAATAAATAAATAAATTAATTAATTAATAAAATATCTTATTCCTGTGAAAGCAAATAGATTTCCAAGTAATTAGGATCGCTATTCCTCCTTTTTTTTTTTTTTAGCATTTCACATCTTAAAATATCTGCTCTTCTATGATACCGTAGTTCATGTGTTCATCTACTCTTACCCGTGGCGGTGTTCGTAGACATGGAAACCAAAGGATAATACGTCAAAATGCATCAGGCTCTACTCCCAATTAATGCTGTTTGCATTTATTTCTACCACTCATCAAGGATTCACAGTTCCCAAACTTTTTGACAATAGTCCACATGATGCCAAACATCCAGAGGTCCAACCCAGTTGCATTGTCTATTGGTGGAAAATAAGTGAAAATTAAGTATTGTGGAATAAGCAATATTGTTGAGTTCTGAATGTATGTGCTTTAATTTCTGTTTGAATTTTAAATCAGATTTATTAGAAAAAGTATCCTAAAAATAGTAGTTTAAACATTTATCAATACATAGGTTTAAACAGATTTAAATGAATCAACCTAAGTTTGATAAAATCATCAGTATATCATATAGCAAAAAAAAAAAAAAATCACAAAAATTCAAAACTATGGCAAAACCAAGAGAAAAGTTACTCAACACTATAGCAACTCTTTCCCAAGTGTATGAGAATCATTGCTATCCTTCCTATATTTGTGTTTGTGTCCATAGTTTTGATGTGGTTTTCTGATATGGCTAGATATTGCATGGCAGTGAGTTATCTTTGAAACAGCCATTTTGAATATCTAATTTTAATATTGTGTTTTGACAACTCATTGACCATCTTTAGTTATATTTAAATTTAGGGGGGGAAATTACATAAACATTCACTCATTCATAAGAATTGAAACAGTCACTTCTTTTTTTTTTTTTTTTTTTCAAATAATTTATTTATTTGAGAGAGAGAGCACAGAGAGGGAGAAGCAGGCTCTCCACTGAGCAGGGATCCTGACATGGGGCTCCATTCCAGGACTGCAGGATCGTGACCTGAGCCAAAGTCAGACACCTAACCGACTGAGCCACCCAGGTGCCCCGAAACAGTCACTTTGGATGCCATAACTAAGTTGGCCATGATATACAGAGACCATTGGGTCTTTTTAGAAATAATACATTGAAGGCAAGATTAAATGTGGCATGGGGAAACTTTCCATGATTTGACAATTTGACTCTGCTCTATATCAATTTTCTCAGAACTAAAACCAGTTAGTTTTTTCTATACATTATTCTATTTGTACTCTTTTAAAGTTGTTTGTGCTATTTCCTGTTCCTTGAATATCTCTCCCAACTTTCTTTACAAGAATAACTCAAACTTTAATACTTGTCTATCCAACTCTGTTTTGTCTAACAGCCTTTCATGTTCTCTTTCTTTGAACTATATGAAACTTTGCAGTTCACCACAGTTCCCTGTAGATAACATTTGGGATCTTAGTATATTCAAATGTTTTGGTCACTTTGTTTGAAAAGAGTCCACAATCTTCTTTGCTTTTACTCTAATTTCTCATCCCACTCTGTCCCTGCCAATGTGTCTTAGATATATTTTTGAAGCTCAAATATACAGAGACTAATGAAAAGTAAATTCAAGGACTTGGAGGTTCTAGTGATTTTTAAAAATTAGATATTATTTAAATGTGGCTTAAATGTAACCTTGTAGTAAATTATAAATTATTTCATCTGCTCTAAGAAATAAAAAGTAGTTTTCAAACCTTTACCATTTTTGTTCTTATACTTGCTGTTGAATTTTTGAATCAATGCAAGGATTTTTTTTAATCTGTATTCGTTTTACACAATTTCATTTTGCTTCATTGCAAGGGGAATTTCAACACTTAGTTTCACCACACTAGATGACTTGAAACTTTTACTCTTTAATACAGAAACAGGATAGAAAAGATACTTGAGAAATCAGAAAAGCTATCCTTATTGTTTCAAAGACAGTCAACTTTCATCTCATTTAATGGTGTTCCATGACTATTTTTGCAGAAAAATGATTTTAGAAGGGCATTCCCTTTGAAATATGAGATTACAGTTTACTTAATGTTATTTTGCTGGGATATCAAACACCAATCATTCTTCCTTTATTAATTCGCATCTTTTTTTTCCTAATTGATAGCATGTAAACTTATGTTGAGAAAAAAGATAATTATGGATCTTCTCTCCTATGAAACAATGACTCTGAAAATGTTTCTCTCACTTCTATTTTGTAAGGGATTGAAAGGATCTGTTAACATTGGTTGAAGAGTTGAAGGAGTATGAGAAATGTCACTAACAATCCCAAACCTGAGCCAGGAGCATTGTGTTTCATATCATAGAAGCTACTGGATTATCCTAAATCTGGTGGGGCATGCTCATTGCAATCCTAGGAAGCTGTAACAATCCAAAGGAAATAATTTTTAGGTAAGGCATACAACTACAAGGGCTTTCAAACTCCAATGTTATCAGAGTCAGGTCTGGTTACACTTTCCATCCAAATTGACTGCAGTTTTCATTGATGATATTGGTCATGATTCAGGCTCACGCAAGACAAAGAAAGTTTAGTGGTGGCAAAGAGCATTCCTTTTGCAGCCAGGATTATCTTATTTATTTTTTGATTTACCTTTGTAATTAAAATAAAACTTCTCAATCATAGTTTGGTCTAATTCTAGAACAGCTTGAGAAGAAGAGCCCTCATTCCCTGTCCCCCGCCCTCAACCAAAGATCATGATGGGTTTACCTTAACGCAGAGATGGTTTAGCCTTCCCTCTGAGCGTGAAGGTTTAACTCCACCATCTGTCAGACTTTTTGCAGTTAGAATAAAGAAATGTTTTTACTTGTAGAAAGTATTCAGCATAATTATTCCAAGTGATTTTCCTTTTGGAATCATTGTTTAGTATGCATTAACAGATGTATTTCTTCCTCTTTATTTTAGAAGTAATATTTGAACCATTATTAGTGACAGAGGCAAGAGCGTATTTTCAAGTTACTACTCTAAGATCAATAATAATACAGAATTTCTCTCAAAATATACAAAGGTGGTTATTTAAGCAGTTAATGGTTTTATTATTTTTTTCTCACTATAACTGTTTACTCTCTCATCTGCCTCTTTGAACATTGACTTTTCTTGTTCAATTTCTATAATCGTGTTTTAGTATCATTTGCTTTCAAGGATGATTAAAAAGTTAAATGAATACTATACAGTTTTTTTGTTTCTTGTGGGGTTTCTTGGCAGTGAAGGGTGTAAAGATGTGTATAACTGTGAAGCTAATTTCTGCTCCTTGTCATATGTTGGCCAGCTAGAGAGATTTCTCCTGAGTAAATGTAACAAAGAAATGGAAGAAAAGAAAATTTCATCATCATTAAGGAAAAATAGTGTCGCTTCCTATCTTTTCTCTGACTCATTAAGAATGCCCTTCTCCCATTCATTTTTAAATCTTCCTAGTTTAAATCCCTTAAAGTCTTTACTGGGTACACTACTAAAAACTAATATATCCAGGTTGCTTATTTAGTCAAGCTTGAGGGGATAAAGGGATTTGCATTTCCCAAGTCTATATTATTTGCCAATAAGAATTTTTTTGTCATCACGGGAGAGTCTATGGCTAGATCTTAGACGACTGGTATCAATTGCGTAGGCACATTTAAACTGGAAAAGAGTGACAGAATTTTTATTTCAAAGGTGTGCTTGAGGGATGTCTGGGTGGCTCAATCAGTTAAGCTCCTGCCTCTGGCTCAGGTCATGATCCCAGAGTCCTGGGATGGAGTCCCGCCTCGGGCTTCTTGCTCAGTGAGGAGCCCACTTTGCCCTCTGCCTACTGCTCCCCCTGCTTGTGCTCTCTGTCTCCTACAAATAAATATGTAAAATCTTTAAAAAGAAAAAAACATGAGCTTGATTATTTTCAATGGTACCTTTAAACTGTGCTAAACCATGGTAACTTAATAGAAATCAACAATTTGATTAAGTATAATATTTTGCATATTATAAAATACTTAAATTACATTATATATTATATAGAATTCTTTATTATGTAGAATTCACAAAAATGATTCTAAGAGTTCCACACCATGGCATAACATTTTCATTGTAAATGTTTTAAATGATTTTCTTTTAAAGGTTATTTATTTATTTATTTGAGAGAGAGAGTGTGCATGTGCCCATCATGAGTGTGCCTGCAAGCAGGAAGAGTGGGAGAAAGGAAGGGAAAGGAAGATGGAAAGAATCCCAAGCAGACTCCCGTGCTGAGCACAGAACCCTCCCACTCAATCCCAGGACCATGAGATCATGGCCTGAGATGAAATCAAGAGTCCACCTCTTAACCCACTGAGCCACACAGGTACCCCTAAATGATTTTTCTTTGTAAGGCATTTAAAGCTTTGTAGACACTTTCTAAAAAAATTTATGCTAACCCAATATATTAAGGTCAATAGAATGATGAAATAGAATATCAACTCCTATTAATTCCCATATTCCATGATTGATATTAATATTTATCTATCTAATTTATCTAATAATTTATCTATTTATCTAATTTATCTATTTATCTAATTTATCTAATTTTTATCTAGCTTGCTAGTTGAAAATATTTATATTTCGGGGAGCCTGGGTGTCTCAGTGGGTTAAAGCCTCTGTGTTGGGCTCAGGTCATGATCCCAGGGCATGGGATCGAGCCCCACATTGAGCTCTCTGCTCAGCAGGGAGCCTGCTTCCCCATTTCTCTCTCTGCCTGCCTCTCTGCCTACTTGTGATCTCTGTCTGTCAAATAAATAAATAAAATCTTTAAGAAAAAAAAATACTTATATTTCAAGGTAGCATTTATAGAAATAAGGACAGAAGGAGTTTTCTGCATTTTTTACCTCAGTCACTTATAGACAAAAAAATTATAATTAACCAAAAAATGTGAAAATTGAATACTTAACAAAATACAATATATTTTCACCACAAAACATAGACCTAGTTGTTGGAGAGACTATTTCTTGGGCCTTTTTAGAATTTTTTAAAAAGATTTTATTTATTTATTTGACAGAGAGAGAAAGCAGAAGCAGGAAGAGTGACAGGCTCCTCACCGAGCAAGGCGCCTAATGAGGTACCCGATCCCAGAACCCTGGGATCATGACCTGAGCCAAAGGCAAATGCTTAACAACTGAGCCACCCAGGCATCCCTAGAATCTCATTTTTAAACAATGTAATGAATAGGACCCTACCCAAAAGCAATACAAAAATGTGCTATTAAGTAGCAGATTGAATATATCTATGATGAATATTAAGAAAATAAATTTTAAACATGTATTCAAGTGTTTGTTAAACTATTTGAAAGGGAAATGTTTTCCTTGAGAGTAAATATTTTCTGTAGGCAAAATATAAAGCAAATCATTTGAATTTGTGCATGTAGTTAATGAATTTTGATAGGGTTTTCTAAAGAGCAGTTTTTAATTTAAATGCCAAGATGTTTTTCCTTAATACCGGTGGAGTCATTTAGCATGCATTAATTAAATATTCATATATAAAGCACTTATCATTTTCAAGGCATGCTCATGACTACAGAAATTGATACTTAATATAGGACTATTGTCTATAAGTGTAAGAGAAAGTTGGTTGTAAAATGGTTATTACATTAATTATAAAATTATTATTATATTAATAAGAAGCAATGTGTAGCATGAAGAATTAGGGAAACGTTAGCTCAGGGGAATAACAAAAAGCTCCAGAAGTGAAGAGATTTGGCGGAGTCCTGGGGGATGAATGAGAGTTCACCGATAGAAAAGCCCTCCATGGTGGTGGTGGGTTGGGAAGAGGTTGCTACTGCTGCAAAATAAATCACCACAAAGATCATTAAGCAGCACTTACTTATTATGTCAGAGTTCTATAGAACAGAGGTCTGGGCAGGCTCTGATGGATTCTCTGTTTAAGGTCACACAAGACTGATGTCAAATATCAGCCAGGCAGAACTCTTTTCTGGAAGGACTTTTATTGTTGTTGTTGTTTTTTGTTTGTTTGTTTGTTTGAAGATTTTATTTATTTATTTGACAGAGAGAGACACAGAGGGAGAGGGAACACAGCAGAGGGAGTGGGAAGTGAGAAGGGGGAGTGGGAAGTGAGAAGGAGAAGCAGGCTTCCCATGGAGCAGGGAGTCAGATGCAGCGCTTCATCCCAGGGATCATGACCTGAGCCAAAGGCAAATTCTTAATGACTGAGTCACCCAGGAACCCCTGGAAGTTTGGAGAAGAATCTGCTTTCAGGCTTTTTGGGTTGTTGGCTGCACCTAGGTCCTTGTGACTCTAAGGCTGAGGTTGCTCACAACTCCTAGATGCCATAATTCAGTTCTTGAACGTGTTCTCTCCATCTTCAAGCCAGTTGTGCTGCATTGATTTTTTTTTTTTTTTAATGCTTTGAATATCCCTGACTTTCCTTACTATGGCCAGTTGGGGGGGGAAATTATCTGCTTTTAAAGAACATATGCAATTAGATTAAGTTCACCTGACAATCCCTCTTTGACCAATTCAATGTCAACTGATTAATAACTTTAAGTTATTTAAAGAATCTTTTTGGCCATGTTCCATAATCACAGGCATTACAGGTAAAAGTCATGGGGGCCATCTTAAAATTCTACTTAACACACATGAGAAACACAGAGAGTACAAAGATTAAAAGACCAACATTGCAAGTTTATTTGAATAGCTATAAATAACTTGTCGAGCATCCTTCAGAATTTATTCGGTAGGAAAGATTAGGCTGTGGAGAGACAAAAGAAAAATCTAAATTTGGAAAGAAGTCAACAATTCTTGAGCGCTCTCCATACTTTATACCGGGCCACAGGTTAACCTGCAGACGGACTTGAACTGTAAGCACCGATCAGTGAGTGAGACCATCAAAACCTAAGGGTCTAAAACAACTCTGCCTTTTTTTTTTTTTTAGATTTTATTTATTTATTTATTTATTTGAAAGAGAGAGAGAGAGAGAGGGAGAGGGAGTGCACACCAGTGCTGGGAGAGGCAGAGGAAGAGGTAGAAACAGGCTCTCCACTGAGCAGGGAACCCCCTGTGGGGCTCAATCTGAAGACCCCAGGATCATGACCTGAGCCAAAGGCAGATGCTTAACTGACTGAGCCACTAAGGCGTCCCTAAAACAGCTCCACTTTTGTTGGTGAATGTCAAGCTTGAGATCAAAGAAGAGAAGCACACAATCTGTTTTGTTTATCTCTTCTAATCAATTTTTAAAATATTGAATTAATATAAACAGAACAATACATTGGTTTAAGATAGTCAAAGCATCCAGTTAATTTAAGGGAATTAAACATTAAGAAAGCATGCCACTTTGCAGGACGCTGAAAACAGGTGTATGTGATATAGTATTGGCAAATGTATGAATTAATTAATAAAAAACATGAATTAATCAATCAATGAATAGATTAAGCTAGCAAGAACATAAGCGAATAAGAAATTCATTAATCATTAATAATTCCAATTAGAATGTAGAGGTTTTTTCCCATACCACCAAAGTAATTCTGAAATACCAGCTGAGTGTTCTACAATTCAATCCAGTCTAACACTGTCTACCTGGAGATCACAGCGGATCTCACAGGTTGAGATGGCACCAGAGTGCCCTTCCTCCCACTTTAAATGACATTTTAATTTCAGGTTGACACCTGTGCTACTGACTGATTAGCTATAGATCAGAGGTTCTGGTGACCCATTCTTGGGCTTAATTTTCTAAAGAGGCAGAGAACTCAGAGAAATGTTTTACTTGCTAGATTACTGGTTTACTACAAAATGTTATCACTCAGAACAGCCAAAAAGAACAGATGCCTGGGGCACAGTATGGGGGAGGCCAGAGATCTTCCATCATCTCTAAGCAGAACAGCCTCTGGATCTCCATGTGTTCACCAACACAGAGCTCTCTGAACCCCATCCTTTTGGGGCTTCTGGAGGTGTCATTGCATAGGCATTATTTATTCAGTTATTAGCCACTGGTGATTGATTCAACCAGTTCCTCTCCCCTCCCTAGAAGTGAGAAGGGTAGGACTGAAAGTTCTAACGCTCTAATCATTGGTTAGCTTTGGCAGCCAACCCCCATCCAAAAGTGACCTCATTGACATAAAACAGGTGCTTATGTAGGTTTTATCACTTCTAAAATTCCAAAGGTTTTAGGATCTCAGCCAGGAAGTGGGATGGAGACCAACATACTTTGTTGTTGTTGTTGTTGTTGTTATAAATCATGATAACACAGTCATGAAGAATGGAAGTGGTCCCAGAGTAGAATGAGCAAATAAACTGAGTGTGGAATCTTATGCAGCGGCTCCATCCCAGAACCCTGAGATCATGGCCTGAGGGGAAATCAAGAATCAGATGCTCAGCTTACTGAGTCACCCAGGTGCCCCTTGACAACAGAGTTCTAATTAAAGTTATATAGACAAATTACAATTATGATCTCAATCACTAAAATATGTTAATGGGGATAAGTGCAAATTCCAGTACTGTGGTTTAGAAAATGTAAATTCATAAGAGTATGAAAATAACATACGCAAATTGCATTATTTTTGATTTGTTGAAAATCATGAAAATTTTTTAGGTTTCCATATGGTTCATTGCTTCATCATCCGTCTTCAAGTTTCTCTAAATGACTCTCAGGGCATTACCTGTCCATCCTTCATAAAATCACAGATGTTTCTTTCCCCCTTCCAATACAAGTTTCCATCCACCTTCTCTGGATAATTTTTTCAATAAGTTTATCACCTTCTTAAATAATTATAAAGTGCATATATTAATCACTTTTATCACCCACCTCACTCACATCAACAAACCAGAACATATTTCATTAGTGCAGAAATTTGTGTTTTGGTTTACATTAACAGGCACATAGTGGAAATTATTAACTGAGTGATAAAGAATGAATTAATTAAAAAAATATTTGGTTGCATTTGCCATAAAGTAAGACATTCATAAATAGTATAAGCCAAAAAGAGAGAGAAATATTATATAATGAACAACTCAAAGAAGTGGTTCTGTTTATATTTGAGATCTGATTTGGCAGAAAACATATATTATACCTTATTTTAAGCACTCTGTCATAAGAAATATGACAGAGTCATTAAATTATTATAGCTGGTTAGAGGCCAAAATTATAGAAATCAAGTAGAAATGTTCACATTGTGTGTTTTGCCATTATACAAGAAATCTTTAGAGTTTTAGAGATTTTTGGAAATGGGAAGAATTGCTTTAGGACAGTTACTATCTCTTTTCACTGATATTGTTTGGAAAATCATTTATTTGACATATTTCAATGGGCTTCATGTACAAATCTACCTGTGCTTTCAAACCTTAAGATTCTCTAGGACAAAAAAAGTCTATAGCTAAGAATAAAGTGTAAACATCATGATCAAGTCTCAGAATATACAGTATAAATGTCTGTTTAAGCATTACAATGGAATTGTTGTAATAACACTAATGTGATTATAATTTTCAAGTGTAAGAAAATAACATTTAACAATATAATAAAAAATGAATAGCTACTTACCATAGATGTTTTCTGAAATAACTATTTGAGCACTCTCAGAAACACGTTAAAAGAAATGAGCAGTATACATACTGTTACCCAATGATCCAAAAACAAAATAGCAACAGGGCTAAACAGGTTTTTTTCTTGCTAAAATGGCTTCTATCTTCATTTATAAAACATACACATTTTGTTCTAATTTGCTAAATTTTTCATAAAATTACGCTATGTTCAATAAAAATGAGAACATGGTAGGAAGAGACATAAAAATGGGAATTAAGACAGTAGGTTTCTAGTCAAGATTTAATTTTTAGTGTAAGACCGTGAAAAATTAACTTCCATGGAATTCATAATCTTACTTGGTAAAGTGAAAAGTTCAGGCTATATATGTCTAGGATTCCTCCCACCTATTGGAAGATTTGCATAATAAACATAATAAAATTAAGTATACAGCTATAATATTGTGACTTATAGAAATATGTATATAGTCTTCATCCAAGGTTCCTAGCTCACAGCTCCCCAAACCTTGGAATTTCCTGAGTGAGAGGAGTGAGGAGAACTTCTTTTGTCATGATATTTGGTCTCTTGTGCTCAGTTCCTGAAGTTGATTCAGAGCCACAACTATGAAATGGGTGTCTTGTTATTCCCTACATGCCCTTTCCACCGTAACTGGATATATGACAATGAAATGACTTTTGGATAAGGATAGGGGCTGGTCGCCAGGAGAATCAGCCAAGAAGAGAGGGTTGGAACTTTCAAGGCCACCATCTGATTTGTGAAGATAAGAAGGGGCTTAGAAATCAAATCAATCACCAATGGCCAATGAATTAAACAATCATGCCTATTTAATTTAACGAAGCCTCTATAAAAAATCCAAAAGGTGGGGTTTCTTTTTTTTTTTTTTTAAGATTTTATTGATTTATTTGACAGACAGAGGTCACAAGTAGGCAGAGAAGCAGGCAGAGAGAGAGGAGGAAGCAGGCTCCCTGCTGAGCAGAGAGCCCAATGCGGGGCTCCTTCCCAGGACCCTGGGATCATGACCTGAGCCGAAGGCAGAGGCTTTAACCCACTGAGCCACCCAGACGCCCCAACAGGTGGGGTTTCAAAGATCTTCTGTGTTGGGGAACCATACCCTTCCACAGACCACTGTATTGGGTCCTGAAATCCATAGGACAAAAAGCTCCTTTGTTCGGTACCTTAACCTAGGTATCGCTTCAAGTGGCTATTCATTCCTTTCCTTTAATATCCTTTATAATAAACTGGTAATCTAGTGAGTAAGTAGGTTTCCTGATTTTTGTGATCTGCTCTGGAGAATTAATTAAACCCAAGGAGGGGGTTGTGGAAACTTCAGATTTATAGCCAAAGAATCAACAGTAGAGGTAACAACCAAGTTTGCATTTGGCACATTAGACAGAGGAGAGGACAGTCTTTGTGGGACAGAGCACTTTACCTGTCTACTCCTGTGCTACCTCTGGGTAGATAGTGTCAGGATTGACTTGAATTGTAGGACACCCAGTTGGTATTTCTAGCATTTTTGGTGGTGTGTGTATGTGGGTGTGTGTATAGGGGGTCCTCTGTTTATATTGGAATTGGGTACAGAGCCCAAAATAACAGCCAACATTTCTGAACCTCATTTTATAAATCTATAAATTTATGGGGTTGGAGGAAAATAATCCCTGAAGTATGTATCAATTCCATAGCTGAGAAAGCAACTGGTTCTTTCCAATATTTACACACTTTGGGTTTTGACAGTGGATTATCAATCATTTTGAAGGCTTTTATAATTTGATTCTTATAAAGTGACGCAATTTTGGAGTGCTAATGACACACTCATAACTTCAAACACTGTTATTTAATTCGTATGATCTATAAGAAAATAGTCTTAATAGGAGATGCAGTTATGGGGCACCTGGGTGGCTTGGCAGGTTAAGTTGCCGACTCTTGTTTCAGCTCAGGTCATGATCTCAGGGTCCCAAGGTCAAGCCCGGGTTGGGGCTCTGCACCCAACAGGGAGTCTGCTTGAGATTCTCTCTCGCTCTCACTTGGCCCTTTCCTGTCCCGTCCTCAGCTCACGCGCACTCTTTCTTTCTCTAAATAAATACACAAACCTTACAAATAAAAAAATAAAATAAATGAAGGATAAAAAATAAAGATGTGGTTGTTTGATCATAAATTATGCAAATTGGGAAAACAAATTTTATTCAGTGTCTGTTACAGATAAAATTCCATGCTAAGTGCTTTCCATTCTTTGTACTGTCTTCTGGACTGCGTAGTGAGGTGGGCGTACATACGGCACACTTACTAGAGGAGGAAACCTAGATCATCAAACCTAATCACTTGATTTCATACAAAATGTGAGCATATTATAAATGGAAATTAAATCTAAACTTTAGATTCCGAAACCGATTGAAGAGAATTGATCTACTCTAATCTTTCTTTAATTGGAATAGAGTAAAAAGTTGATTTTATGGGCGTCTGGGTGGTTCAGTCATTAAGTGTCTGCCTTTGGCTCAGGTCATGATCCCAGGGTCTTGGGATCGAGCCCCTCATCGGGTTCCCTGCTCTGCAGGAAGCCTGCTTCTCCTTCTCCTACTCCTTTTGCTTGTGTTCCCTCTCTTGCTGTGTCTCTGTCAAATAAATAATCAAAATCTTTAAAGGAAAAATGTGGATTTTAAAGAAATGTCTATTTCCATTAGAAAAAAAAAAGCATTATGTAAAAAGTAAGTTAAAATTGTTATTTAAAAAAAAAGGTCAGGGGCACCTGGATGGCTCAGTGGGTTAAGCCTCTGCCTTCTGCTCAGGTCATGATCTCAGGGTCCTGTGACTGAGCCCCCGCATTGGGCTCTCTGCTCAGCAGGGAGCCTGCTTACCCCCACCCCTGCCTTCCTCTCTGCCTGCTTGTGATCTCTGTCAAATAAATAAATAAAATATTAAAAAAAAAAAGAAGGTCAATTTGTGCCCTTAGTTACATTTGAAGGTGAGGGGATAGAATAAAAAATAATTTCAAGGTAGTATGTGGGAGAGATTCAAGAGGCTGGTAAGCTTGAAGTTAATTGGCCTAGCCAAATTCCTGATGAATGATAAATATATGTCATTTACACATTCTTCCAAATCTATAGACTATACAGACCTCTAAGATAACATACAGACTTTGAGTGATTATGATGTGTCAAAGCAGGTTCATCTTTGTTAATTTAAAAAAATAAAATAATACAGTACCATCTAGGGGAGCCCGAGTGGCTTGGTCAGTCAAGCTTCTGCCTTTGGCTTAGGTCATGATCCCAGGGTCCAGATCCGGGCTCTTGGCTCTGCAGGGATTCTGCATCTCCCTCTTCTTCTGCCTGCCACTCTGTCTGCTTGGGCTCTTTCTCTCTCTAAACCAAGTAAAATCTTTAAAAGAAAATACCATCTATTGAATGATGTGTTAATGGGAGAGATTATGCATGTGTTGGGGAGAACAGGGCTATATGGGAAGTCTCTCAATCTTATTGTGAACCTAAAAATGCTTTAAAGTATATAAAGCGTTTGTTTAAAAAAATAATTCCTGATGAACTTATGACCAAAAAATAGAACATATTTTTGAAATATGTTAAAAAATATATAAAACCTACCTTAAACATGCCTATGAGGTATACATTTATTTTTATAACAGAAAGTAAAACAGTTAATTCAGAACTAAGCAAAATAAAACAGAACAAATTTTTTCTCTTGATTCATTCAAGATTAAAAACAAATCATCCACCTACAAAGTATTTATTGACTACTGGTCTGTCATTCACCAACAGCAACAGAGAAATTGCAGGACATAAACGTGCTTTGAATTTTTGCTCGTGTCACATTTGCAAGGTTCTCATTGACCAACCCAGGGCCCCAGGCAGAGCCTGTAATTTGTGTTGTGGATATTCACCTATGGGTGTGGATAAAGGGAGGAAATTAATGGCAAGCAGTTTGCAAACAACTTATCACAGTTGCCTACAAAACCTGAAGAGGGCTACAGAATTCTATACATTTTGAAAAGTGTTTTTATGTGGACTTTAAGAAACCTCACAGATGTTTGAGGCTCAGGAACCTTCAGGAGTTTAAATCCTTGCATTCATCTGCTTTCATTGTCTTTTTTTTTTCTTTCCTGGGTCTCCAGAACACTTAACCATTATCTGTTCGCCAGGTTCAGATTAGCATATCGCCAATGCCATAGGTCAATGTGACGTTTCATAAAATGGAAATATGTTATCGAGGAAAGCAGAAGAGTCAACATTGCCTTGAGGCGAGACAGTGAAGCTATTGCTAGCCTGACCAGAAGTCGGCAAAGCTGTATTAAATTCTCCTGACTGATGAAAGGAAACATTCGTCAAATCATTGCCACACACTGAGGCTTTTTCTTTGCTCCAAGTGTCCAGCATCTGCCATCGTCCCTTTGTTTTCTGCAGAGGTAGGTGGGTGGACCACAGAAAGTTTGGCCTTTTCATGCCATTTCTGTATTTAAGTGAAATACAGGAGAGGCCAGACAGTGCAACCTAAGTCTCGGGGGGTTAACTCCCCTGGGAGTGATCTTTGACCATGAGAAATAAAAGATGGTGGGGAACTCAGAGGTTAAGTTCTGTCCCCTTTCTCCTTCCTATCACTCTTCTGAGAGGCGGTATATGGATGGAGCGTGTCGGAAGACATCCTTTGAGGCAAAAAGACACATCTGTGTTTCTGTTCACACCTTGAGAAGCGGTAGACTCCATGGTAACAAATCACCTTGCATTTCTTCCGTCATTCCCTGCCTCATTTTTCTTTGTCCTCATTCTCATTGACCTGAATTTTCATCTCTCAAATAAAGCATTAGTGATTTATCTTCGCCTCAGGCTGCGTTTCCTGGATCCTTGGGATATTGTCAATTTAAAAAATGTGAAAGCTGAGAAGAGACCAAAGGTTGCCCAATAATTATGTCTCCATGTCACGGCATGGCATGTTTTTGGTTCAAAATGGATTTCCTTTTTGTCTTCCACAGAGTTCAAGAACTGGCCATCTGTTTTGTGAGTCACTTTCCTTTACCACAAATATGTTATTGATACTCAACTCCTTAAGCCCATTTCACCTACTCCTGCTCTGTACTGAATCCTCTCACTTCACCATTCCAGACTTTCCTCTTTGCAGTCCAGAAAAGCCTTGCATGCCTTCAAAATTTTTTTCTGAGTCAGTGGAAGTAACAATTGATATGAATTAGTCAGACAGGTTAAGTAAGAAAAAAGTTCAAAATGGGTTCAAAGACCTTATAGGCAGGTGGGGTTTGATTGCTTACAAGACACACATATATTAATGAACAACTTGAAACTGGATAATTTAATATTTATTTTCATTATTAATAATCCAAAATTGTGTTTTTTATTTTCTGACTTGGGTGGCACTTAATAGGATAGAGAACATCTGTTATTTACTATATGAGTAGAAAGAAAAAAAAAACAGGTTATTCAACTATATAATGTATTATTGGATCTGATTTTGGTCTAAGTTAGTGGAACCACAGTTGTATCTATTGCCCAGACTATCTCTTAGTCATGAATTATCAAATACTTTCTTGTATATACAGTTGATCCTTGAACAACATGGGGGGTTAGGGATGCTATTCCCACACAATAAAAATATAGGAGTATAACTTTTGAGTCTCCCAGAAACTCAGCCACTAGTAGCCTACTGTTGACGGAAACCTTATCAATACCAGAGTCAATTAACACGCATTTTGTGTGTTACATGCATTATATACTGTATTCTTCAAAGAAAGTAAACGAGAGAAAAAAGTCAAAAATATCATTTTCAAGAGAAAATATATTACAGTACTCTGTGGATTAAAAAAAAAATCCACAGATAAATGGACACATGCAGTCCAAGTCCATGTTGTTCAAGGGTGAACTGTGCCGTGAAATATGAATAAAAACTGATGAAACAAATTGTGTCAGACCACTCTGCTGTGCAAACTGCCACTTTTAAACAGCTTTATTGATGAGTAATTGACATATAATAAACTATATATGTTCAAAGTAATCAATTTGATAAATTTTACATATGTATGCACCTGAAAACCATCATCACAATCAAAATAGTGAATTTAGTACTCAACGCCCCAAGTTTTCTAATGCCACTCCCTGAGATTCATAATTAATCCTCCCAATAGGAAACCAATGAGGTACCTTATAGCCATAAATTAGTTTGCATTTTCTAGAATTTTCTATAAATGAAAAAACAGCCTATATACTCTTTTTGCCTGGAGTCTTTCCCAAAGTAAAATTATTTTCAGATTTATCCATATTGTTGCCTATACCAGTCGTTCATTTTTCAAAGTCTGAATAGCGTTCCATTGTATGAATACACCATACATTTTTTTATCCATTCCTAGGTTACAGAATTTCAGAGTAATTCCATCTCTTTCTAGTATAACAAACGAAACTGCGATGAATGTTTGTTTGCAGATGTGTGTATGGAAATATTTTATTTCCCTTGGGTAAAGACCTAGGAGTGGAATTGCCAGATCGTATGGTAGATGGTCTTGCCTTTTCTAAGAAACTAACAAATGTTTTCCAAATTGGTGTAACAATTTACCTTTCTGCCACCAGCCTTTACTGAACATAAACAGTTAACCCATATTTTGTATATTATATGTATTATATGCTGCATTCTCAAAATAAGATAAGCTGGAGAAAATAAAGTATTAATTAAAAAATTATAGAAAGTTATTTTCAAGAGAAAATACATTTCCAGTACTGTACTGTATTTATCAGAAAACATCTGTGTATAAGTGGACCAGGAGGGTTCAAGCCCGTGTAGAGGGACCAGCTGTAAGCTCTGTTACATTTTCAACACTGCACTTGGGGGATACTTTCTTGTTTTTTGTTGTTGTTGTTGTTGTTTTTTTTTTTTTAGAGTAGGGAGGAAGAATGTTAGCTCTAACTACTTCACATAGTATAAGTGATTATTGTGTTCCAAAGGTGACAAGGTTATCCTGTTCTGAGTGATGGCTCTCTTGATTCTCTTTAAATTCAGTTATTCCCACTCTGGGCAAATTCTTAACTCTGGCAGAAGGAAGGAAGAAGGAAGAACAATTCCGCAGCTGAGTCCAACAGAATTGCCCAGTCAGCAAGGCGATTCACAGAAGGACAAGGATTATGACCACCCACAGTAGCTCATTCCCAGTTTGCCTTTTGGGCAGAAGTACCAGAAAATATGAGGGAAAACAGATGAACGGCCACATGCTTTATTCCCTACACCGATGTCAATACACATTGGGAAAAGTGACACGTGCCTGCTCTGTAAGGACTCTGAAGCATGTGACCATCCTTTCTTGACATTTTTTCTTTTTTTTTTCCTATCGATTTGGATATTAGAAGGACAATCTACCCTAATTTCTTCCTAAATTTTTCACTAAATTTTGACCCAGTTAGTTATGAATAGCTCTGTTTTTAATAATGCTTTGCTCAATTTAACATTTTCTCATTATACAGTGGGGTCCATCCTCAGAGAAATCAGGAGGTCTTCATGGCAGTTTCAGCTTTCTTTAAAAAT
Organism: Lontra canadensis; assembly: GCF_010015895.1. Taxonomy (NCBI): domain Eukaryota; kingdom Metazoa; phylum Chordata; class Mammalia; order Carnivora; family Mustelidae; genus Lontra; species Lontra canadensis. The sequence continues at coordinate 9,428,286 of NW_022631038.1, forward strand.
CCTAACATCAGGAGTGCCTGGGTGGCTCAGTGGGTTAAAGCCTCTGCCTTCGGCTCAGGTCATGATCCCAGGATCCTGGGATCGAGCCCCGCATCAGGCTTTCTGCTCAGCGGGGAGCCTGCTTCCTCCTCTCTCTGTCTCTGCCTGCCTCTCTGACTACTTGTCTGTCAAATAAGTAAATAAAATCTATAAAAAAATAATCCTAACATCGTCTGGGCCAGGTGGTGACCGTCTTTTGCTTATCTCATTTTTTTATAAAAGACAGAATGCAAGGTTATTTGTTTTCCCTTATTTTAGAGACATGAAAAATGAAAGCCAATGAATACCATCGGCTCTTTCCTGCCCTTCATTTTATATTTATCTTCCATGATTGTAGGAAGTCATAATTGTAGAAAGTCATAATGATGGTGCTTGAAAAGACTTCTGCTGTTAAATTTAACCAAACAGAAATGTCGCACCCCAGTAAAGGACAGGGAAGAAAGAATTTATGTAACAGAAATTTTGGCAAAAACAGGTGGAACAATTCTCTCCTTTCTAAGGCAGAACCCTATCAGGCAGAGCCCTATGTCATTCTCGTTAGGAGGCTTTCCACTAGAGGATTATTAGTTCTGACAAGGGTTTTTCCTTCTATTTCAGAGACAGAATCAAACCTGCGGAAAGCATATATATATATTCTTTCTGTGCACAGAGGAGAAAAAAATAATTTCTACCAAAAATTCAGTTTGTGACATGCTTTCAATGCACAATTTGAAGAATGTGAGAATGTAGTGGTCATTGACGATGTGTCTGTTCCAAGCTGCCTGCCACCATCTGTGTATCGTGTTACGGATCCTTATTCTTCACACTTTATATGCCATTTTGTATTTCTTAAATCCCTCGAGAAGTACGGTATGTATCACTTTCGAACAAGATTTTTTTTTTTTTTTTCTGTTTGTTCCTTCTGGACACTTTCTTCCAAAGTGCTGCTGACTCTTTACTCATAGAATATCAGATTTATTTTATGAAGACTCAAAAATCAACATTTGGACCTTGCAAAGTTTAGCTGTGCCATACTGAAGCAAACACTCTTAGATCCTTTATTCTGATTCCTTATCTTGAGCTAAAGGTGGGTGGTTATGTGCGGCGGAAAAAGAAGGGTGAGGAGGACAGCAGTTGGAGAGAAAATTAGTTGGAGAAATAAATGGTATTAATTGAATAACTTTGAAGTAACTTAAGTGGTTTGTGCCCCACTGTATATTTTATTTAATCAACCCAGCGACTCTATGAGCAAGATAAATGTCGGACACCAAATCTTACCAAGAAGAAAAGAGAAGCTCCATTCAGTCTGGTGACGGACCCAGAGTCATCAACAAGTTAATAACAGAATGGAGATTTGCACATAGCTTAATTTGTGCAAACTACCTCCCACCATGCACCACCATATCAAGTGTTGCTATAGTTCTCCAAGATTTACATTAGTTACCTCCTGCTATCACATTTAATTTGGCCCCTCCCCACCATCAACCTCCCAAACTAAAGAGCTGAAGAGTGGTTGAGTATAAATTTATAGTAAACTCCATTTTGTACCAATTTCTTAATTTTGCTTTTCATGCATACCACCAGAATTCTAAGAAATTTCTTTTAACAGTGCAATTCCTGTGCTCATCCAAAATATGGGATATGAAATATTATATAACAGTAGAAGATCAGTAGAGTTTCAACCAGCTTGAGAAAACAGAAGTGGATTTCCTCATATTATAGGCTATGTAGTTAAGTTTTGGAACAAGCTTTTGATAATGGAAAAGTACTTATAGATATGATTTCTATAATACGCTAGAATAGTTTAGTCTGGGAACACTGCCTTATTAAATCTTTGGCTCATAGCTAACATTTTTACATCTTTTTTTCCTTCTTCTTCTTCTTCTTCCTTTTTTTATTTTTCTCTGTAGAATGCCCTGTGCTATGGCCCAGATTCTCTGAGCCTGGTATTGTAGAGAAGGCGTAGGGAGAAATATATCTCCCCTTGTACACAACAGGACTCCAGTCCCAGCCAGGCTCCTGCAAGCACCGGCACCCAGCACCTAAGCTGCTCTAGAACTGGGAGGGCCAAGAGAACTAGTGATGAGTGAAAACAGAGCCTAATCTGCCTGACCTGTCGAGAAAGTGCAAGAACCTGCTGTACTGGGGAGATGGCAGGCTTATCATGTAGGATTATAACACCAGTGTGTCTGGGAGTTTTCATAATTCAATAGGTCATTATTTAAGCAGTTCGTGTAGTAATAAGATAGGTGTAGACTGAGCCAACTCCAGTCTTCTAGTTATTCTGACCCAAATTCTTAAAAGTCATTCTAATTCTCTAACACTTCAAATGACCCAAGAGCAAATCTTGGCATGCTTCCTTTAAACTATACCCAGTATTTAACTACCTATCACTACTCCCAACATACCAATCTACCCCAAGACTTATTTTCTAGCCAAAGCAATCACAATAATCTTTTTACTACTCCAATGCTTGACATGAATGCAGATTAGAGTTTATTTACTTATTTTTAATATGTCAAACATGACCCTCTGTGCTTCTCTGGTCTTTTTCTGTTCCACTATAATGAATTTAAAGTAAGTCACCTTAGAAGATGTTATGCCGTAATTTGTCCAAGTTGTTGGGATATGGAGATTTGCATTTCATGAAAGAAGAAACTTTTTAAAAAGCTTCCCTAAAAGGCACAAAACTCAAGGCACTGAAAGTACATTACGTAATAATTCCCTGTTTAAAATAAAGTTTCCCCAACCTATTTACAGTTATGTTAACCTTTGTTGATTCAAAAAACACGTTTCCCGCTTCACCGAATAGTATCAAGTATTCTTTATTCCTGAAAACTTTTACAGTATACACTCTTTCTCATAATTTATTAACATTTCAAAGAATCACTTAGATAATTATTTTGCAACCAATTAATAGAAATTATTTATTTTCCTTTAGGTCGGGACCAGTTTTCTCTTGTTTATGAGTGAAGAAACATGTAATACGCATCAGAAAGTTAATTCAGATTGAGATTAGTGACTCCTTGTAGTGTTTAAGAGGAGAAAAAGTGAAAAAAAAAACTAAAAACTGGCTAAATAATATAAATGGACTAACAAAGTTTTAATGAAAGCAGGTGAGACCAAAATTTTTCCACAGTTCAGAAATTAGAAGAATGTGTAAAGGCAGGAGAGAGGAGCTGAGATTTATGTGTAAGTTAAGACTCCGGCAGACGGTGACATTCTGTCACTGCAGTAGAGCCGAGGGTAGTATAATATAGAAAGGAACAGATTAACATGGCACACCGTAGTATCACATAGCAGAAACTGGTAGAGATGTGTTTATAGATACAGCAGCTTAGGGAAAATCCTTGGGTGCCTGAAATTCTCTGAAATGAAAAATAGGAAGCAAGTTATAGAAGGACAGAATACAGAACAAAGACCTCTCCAGGGACCAGCAACTTTCCGAGAATTTTTGAAAAATTCTTGTTTTGGTCACGTGAAGAGTCTAGTTTCTGGATGGAAATATTCACCAGCATTTACCGGGTAGCAAAATGAATATTCTGTGCTGGGTAGATACTGGTTAAGAGTTTCCTCAGTTCTGGGCACCCAGGTGGCTCCATTGGTTAAGCGTCTGACTCTTGGAGATTTCAGCCAAGCTCATGATCTCAGGATTGTGAGATGGAGCCCCACGTCAGTCTCTGCACTCTGCTTGAGATTCTGTCTTTCCCTTTACCCCTCCCCCACTTCATTCTCTTAAAAAAATGAGTTTCCTCTCTTTTTCACTATCTAGGCGGAGCCTGGTCCAAGTCCCAATGTTCTCCATCCACTGTGCCCAGCAACACAAGTAGCCCCAAGTGCTGGCCTTGTTTCAGTCCCCCTGACAGCAGTAATGGGAGGATCATGCCTAAGACATAAGGGTAAGCTTTCAAAATTTAAGACAATCATAATGATTCACCATAAATTATTTGATATTCAGTGTTAGAACTTAAAAAACCTCTGATCTCAGATGCATTTTTAGTATTTTATATTCAAGTGACTAGAATTTTAAACAAGAGGCAGGACCTGTGTTTCCTGTTTCCTGTTTGTTTATTTGTTTTTTTTCCTCATGGAAAATTCAACCACTATGATTTTCTGTCAGCTGTCTCTTATGGATGCAGCATGACGTTCTTGCCAATCAGCAGGGAATGAGAAGTAAAGTATTAATTTTATAAAGTACTCCATAATCTTTGCATGGTACTTTGGAGGAGATTATAAATATCATTAGCACTATTAAATTCGATGCTTCATTTTACAGTTGTAGTTAATTACATATTGACAAAATTATCATGGCTGGATATTTTAAACATCACTCCTGATGTACAGTTCATATAATTTTATGCAGCTTATTAGCCTTTCAAAACAGTTTCCCCTCCGTATTAACATTACTAATATTAGTTACAAATACTTGAAAGTGTTTAAAAAAAACTATTATAGCCTCCTGCTGTTAAAGAAAAACCAGTCACAATATTTGGGAGAGCCAGTAAACTTTGGTTCATGTTGCTTTGATTGCTCAGATGCACATAGATAAAACTTCCGAGAGCAAAAACAATTCTAGAAATGTCTCACCTTGAAAAATCTTCAAATATATCAAATATAGATATAAATGTGTGTGTGAGTGTGATTTCCCCCGAATACAGCCCACAGTTCATTAAATATTTGCCATATTATGAGTATGACCTGTTCATAATAATCCAAAATAACTAGATTATTGCAAATCTTATAGTCTCATAGATAGTGCTATATATGCCCACTTATGGAAATGTCATGGTTTTATTACATATACATGAACTGGGAACTAAATGTAGTTTTTGCAGGGTTTTTTTGGTTGTTTTTTAAAGTAGCTTTCCAAGGACGCAGTGTGTCTTACAGAGAACTCTCTGAACAGGATGGCAATGTACAGACATGTTCTTCTGAGCCAAAATAAATTAAAAAGAAAACCAGAAAATTAGAAAGATGAATGTTTGTGTATACGATATGCCATATGCGATGTGCCTGTGTTAAGACTTATTTGTTTCCAGCAGAAACTTATGCATGATTTGTGTTTGGTACCTAGATTTTTCTAAGTGGAGTTTGCTGAGTTCAGCTGGTCGGTGCGTTGAGTCTCCGGGGCCTGAGTTAACAACAAAACAATTTTAGGTCTCTCTTGGATTTGAATAAATCTAAGAACGAATTAACCCTTTGTGTATACATTTACTGGAAAGCAAATTTAAACTAGGGAACAAGGGGCGGTTGCAAGTTGACTACCAAATGCTCAAACACGTGTGTACTTGAGTATGATCGAATGTGTGCCACCAAAGGCAATCCCATGTCCAGAAGTAGGGGGATTTCTCACCAGGGACCCGATGACAGCGTGGAGCTGGGCTGGGAGGTGAGCCCGGGCACTGGAATTCCTTTTGCAACTGTACATTCTGTTAGCTGCGTGCCAAACACAATGAGAACACTAACTTTCTTCATAAGCAAACATCACCATTCCACATTTTACATATTTTTTAGGTCACCACGTAAATCTGTGACATGAGATGCAAGAGCTCCCTGCCTAATTCAAAATTCTGCCCAATCACTTCACCTTAACTCTATGACTAGCTGTGGTCCATTTTTCTTTAACTTGACTCAAGTCTCCTGGGTCCATTTTCAGGGCCTTATAGTTCAACTTTACTTTCTGTTTACCCTTTCCATTGTTTTTAAAGCAACTGTCCTGCATTTATCATCTAGTTTATGCATTTCATGCTGACCATCTACTGTGTTATTCTAACATCAGGCGTCGGCATCGTGCTCCTGGGGCTGATCAAGGGCCTGGCAGGTCTTTGTCGCTTTATAGTCAGGTGAGCATGTGAACAGATTCGTACTGCTTTCAGGTTTCAGCTCGGCTTGTTGGCTTTGTGGAGTTGGAGCTTGGGTGTTTGCCCGCCTGCCGGGTCTTGTGCGTGAAGCAGGAGCTCCGGATGGGGTTCTGTCCCCTGAGTACCCAAAGACTGAAAGAGATCTCACTCCACCTTTTATAAACTCAGGTAAGTTCTCAGAACTCAGGGAATGACTGTCTCTTAGAGAAAAACATCACTATGTTGGGGGTCCTTTAATTTCCTGTCTGAAGCTCCTTGTGCACAAGACACCTGAACACTTTGCTCGTTTCCCTTCGCTCCAGCTTTATTTTATTTTTTTTTAATTTCTTTTCAACGTAACAGAATTCATTGTTTATGCACCACACCCAGTGCTCCATGCAATATGTGCCCTCCATAATACCCACCACCTGGTTCCCCCAGCCTCCCACCCCTACCCCTCCAAAACCCTCAGGTTGTTTTTCAGAGTCCACAGTCTCTCATGGTTCATCTCCCCTTCCAATTTCCCTCAACTCCCTTCTCCTAACTCCCCATGTCCTCCATGTTATTTGTTATGCTCCAAAAATAAGTGAAACCATATGATAATTGACTCTCTCTGCTTGACTTATTTCACTCAGCATAATCTCTTCCAGTCCCGTCCATGTTGCTACAAAAGTTGGGTATTCATCCTTTCTGATGGAGGCATAATACTCCATAGTGTATATGGACCACATCTTCCTTATCCATTCGTCCGTTGAAGGGCATCTTGGTTCTTTCCACAGTTTGGCGACCGTGGCCATTTCTGCTATAAGCATTGGGGTACAGATGGGCCTTCTTTTCACTACATCTGTATCTTTGGGGTAAATACCTAGTAGTGCAATTGCAGGGTCATAGGGAAGCTCTATTTTTAATTTCTTAAGGAATCTCCACATCTTAAAATAGCTTCCCCACTGTAAAATTTTAAGTCCATTGAGTCCTCATGGTTTTGATGACTCTCTATTGCTTTTCAACACATGCTCTTTGCAATTTGTCCTGGTTGAGTTAATATAGTGGAGACATGGGCCTCCAGCAACTACCTGGTCTCCTTCTCAAAAGTGGAACTCCTCTCTTTCTGCTTTTCATTATAATAATGTAATTTCAAAGGTAAGATAATATATTTATCAGAAAGTTGCTTTCATGTACACTCTTAGATGATAGATAGAATTTAAATCTGCTCATATAATAAAGTTGAAAGCTCCACCAAAAAGTAAATAAGTATGAAACCACTGAACAGTCCAGGTCTGCTTCCTTTAGAAGGACTGTGTGTATTTAAACCAAAGGAAAGAGCTGGCCATTTGGTAGAACTAGTAAGGATCTGAGAATGGTTTGTCAGTTGATCTGGGAACACCTGTGTAGATGTGTTCCTTTAACCACCAATCATTTCACCGATGTGAAACTTACACATATTTTTAAAGAGCAGGGAAATGAAAAAGTGATCACTTTACATAGACCATCTAAATGGTAATTATGACAGGGTAATACTTATCAAATGAAGAGAATCAAGAGAAGATCATTTCAACAATTGCACATTCATGAAAATATATTCTGTTCCCATGAAAATATGTATGAACTATAAGGGAACAGCATTAATTTTCTTGCATGCACACACAAGTAGAATATGCCAGATAATACTGTCTGTTAAAAATAAATTCCTCATGCTTCATTTATGAATCAGTAAGTATTTTCACTGAAGTTAAATAATCAGACTCTTTTTGACTTTTAAAAAGTGCATGCAAGGTACGGAATATTCATGGAAGGGAAAACCATGAATACAGGTAACAAGAGAAAAGAGGCTATTCAGAAAATACAGATTATAAGGAGCTAAATTGAGGGAACCTGGTAGCTCAGTAGATTAAGTGTCCACTTCATGATTTCGGCTCAGATCACGATCTCTGGGTTATGAGATCAAGCCCCGTGTTGGGCTCAGCCATGGGTTTGGAGCCTGCTTAGGATTCTCTATCTCCCTTTCTGTCTGCTCCCCCCATCCCGCCTTCCTTTTTAAACAAACAAACAAGCAAAAAGTAACTAAATTGAATCTTCTGATTATCTCTGATTTTAAGAAGAGTAATAGTTTTAAGTGAAATAAATTAATTTATGTCTTTCAAAATGATCTCTGAAATATCAGATGTTTGTTGCTATTGAATATCTGGGTAAATTAGCAAGACTACTTCTAAACATTTATTTAAAATAGATCAAAAGCAAGTTGTACAGGCACGTAGTTCATGGAGCACTGGGTGTTATGCATAAACTATAAATCTTGGAACCTACATCAAAAACTAATGATGAGGGTATGTGCTATGGTGAGTGCTGTGAAGTGTGTAAACCTGGCGATTCACAGACCTGTACCCCTGGGGAAAAAATATATGTTTATTAAAAAATAAAATTTAAAAAATAACTAATGATGTATTATATGGTGACTAACATAACATAATTGAAAAATAAGCAAACTGTAATATGCCTTAAACACTATGAAGCAAACATATCAACTTTCATCTCCAACTTAATATTTAATAAAGTTCAAAGACCAAAGACAATCATTTTAGTTGACTATAAGGATATTTATAAGAAATTGGAAGCAGCAAAATCACTTATTACGAAAGATGCATTTTACAAATATCATCCGAAGAATGCAGAGGAACTGTGTGGAAATAGTATGTTTTTTAAACTGAAAACCATCTGCTATAAAACCCTGCAGTTTTAATCTGTGTGCAGGTGCAAGAGAAGCCCTTTGTCTTGTCAGTTTAGCACAGAATTTCTTTCTTTGAAGTTTTGTATGTAAATGAATTGAGAAAAAAAATCAGGTGATAATTATTCTGAAAAAGTAGGCTGTTATTTCATTTAAAGACTTAAAAAACTCTACTTTTATTAAAGTACTTGCTAAAGAAACTTTTCCACTATAGGGGCACCTGGGTGGTTCAGTTGGTTAAGTGTCTGGCTCTTGATTTTGTCTCCAGTCATGATCTCGGGGTTGTGGGATGGACCCCAGAGTCAGCTCCTCACCGAGCATTGAACCTGGTTGGGATGCCCTCTCTCCCCAGCCTCTCTCTCTCTCTTTCTCTCTTTAAAAAAAATTAAAAAAAAAGAAATCTCTCCATTGTATTCTGATGTTGTTTAGATATTTATATGATGGAAAGAAGAAACTATAATAATCTGAAATAGTAGGTTCTATAATTTTTATACAAGAAAGATCTTTGTAAATTATAGGATATTTTGCTAATTTTATTTTTCTGATAGCTCTTTTCAAAGGAGTACAGAATTTGGAAAAACTCATGCTTTACAAAACAGATTAAAAGGTTTGCCAACAAAGTAGGTGATACATAGCTTCCTTTGAGGAAACATAAAGGACTTGAAATAATCATTATCGACCTTGTGTGATTGCTGGAATTCTCACCGAAAAAAAAAAAAAAAAAAACACTATTTGGTGCCTGTTTATTTATTTGCTTACTAAAGGTAACAAAAGATTGTTGCCTAGGAGAATTAGCATGCAAAGTTAATATAAATTCAAAGCAAATCCAATAGCCATTCATTTATTAAATGATTTATTTGTCTATTATGTATATGCCATTGAGCTGGATGCTGAGTTGAGAATGTTTTCATTTTAAGTTTTTTATTTTAATTCCAGTATAGTTGACTCACAGTGTTATATTAGTTTTGGGTGTACAATATAGCCATCCAACAATTTTATATATTAGTCAGCGTTCATCACGCTAAGAGCACTCTTTAATCTCCTTCACCTGCTTCACCTGTCTCCCCAGCCACCTCTCCTCTGGTGACCACCAGTTTGTTCTCTATAGTTATGAGTCTGTTTCTCATTTTGTGTCTCTCTTTCTCTTTCTCTATCTCTCTCTCTCTTTCTTTTTTTCCTTCCTTTACTCCTGTTTTGTTTCTTAAATTCCATGAGTTAAATCATATGGTATTCCTTGTCTTCTGACTGGCTTATCTCACTTAGCATTATCCTCTCTGGTTCCACCCATGATTATGCAAATGGCAAGATTTTATTTCTCCTTATGGTTGAAAAATGTTCCATTGTGTATATGTATAAATATATATATATATATATATATACACACACACACATATACACAGACACAGACACACACGCACATGCACACACACACATCATCTCTTCTTCATCCATTCATCAGTCAATAAACACTTGGGCTGCTTCCATAATTTGGCCATTGTAAATCATGCTGTAATAAACATACGGGTGCACATGACACTCTGAATTAATGTTTTTGTATTGGAGGGTTAAATACGCAGTAGCAGGATTACTGGATCATAGAATAGTCCTATTTTTAACTTTTTGAGGTAACTCCATACTGTTTTCCACAATGACTACACCAGTTTGCATTCCCACCAACAGGCCCGAGTGTTCCTTTTTCTCCACATCTCGCCAACACTTGATGTTTCTTGTGTTTTTGATTTTAGCCATTCTGACAGGTGTTACATGGTATCTCATCAGGGTTTTGACTTGCATTACCCTGATGATGAGTGATGTTGAGCATTTTTTCATGTGTCTTTTGGCCATCTGTATGTCTTTGGAGAATGTCCATGTCTTTCCCATTTTTTAATTGGATTTTTGGGGTGCTGAATTGTATCACTTTTTTAAATGATACTAATCCTTTATTTTGGATACTAATTTTGGATACTAATCCTTTATTGGATATGTCATTTACAAATATCTTCTCCCATTCTGTAGGTTGACTTTTAGTTTTGTTGATTGATTCCTTTGCTGTGCAAAAGGATTTATTTTTATTTTTATTTTTCAATGTAGTCCCAATAGTTTATTTTTGCTTTCATTTCCCTTGTCTCAGGAGACATATCTAGAAAAATGTTCCTGTGGCAGATGTCAGAAAAATTACTGCCTATGCTCTTTTCTAGGCTTTTTATGGTTTTAGGTCTCACATACAGGTCTTTAATCCATTTTGAGTTTATTTTTGGGTATGGTGTAAGAAAGTGGTCTCTGTTCATTCTTTGGCATGCAGCTGTCCAGTTTTTCTAACACCATTTGTTGAAGAGATTTTTCTTATTGTATATTCTTTTTTCCTCTGTTGAAGATTAATCAACCATATAGTTACAGGTTTATTTCTTGGTTTTCTATTCTGTTCTATTGATCCATGTGTCTATTTTTGTGCTAGTACCATACAGTCTTGATTACTACAGCTTAGTAATATAACTAGATGTCTAGAACTGTGATACCTCCAGTTTTGCTTTTTTTTTTTTTTTCCCTTAAGATTTCTCTGGCTATCAATGTCTTTTGTGATTCCATACAGCTTTTAGGAGTGGTTGTTCTAATTCTATGAAAAATACTATTGGTATTTTGATAGGTATTGCATTAAATCTGTAGATTGCTTTGAGTAGTATAGATGTGTTAACAATATTTATTCTTCCAACCCATGAGCATGCAATATCTCTCCATTTCTTTGTGTCATCTTCAATTACTTTCTTCAATGTTTTATAGTTTTCAGAGTACAGGTCTTTCACCTCTTTGGCCAAGTTTATTGCTAGGTATTTTATTATTTTTGGTGCAATTGTAAATGAGATTGTTTCCTTAATTTCCCTTTCTGCTATTCATTATTAGTGTATAGAAATGCAACAGATTTCTGTACCTTGATTTTACATCCTGTGATGTCCAAATTTACTTACCAATTCTAAAATATATATATATATATTTTTTGGCAGAGTCCTTAGGGTTTTCTCTGTATAGCATCATGTCTTCTGCAAAGAGTGAAAGTCCGACTTCTTTCTTGCCAATTTGGATGCCCTTATTTCTTTTTGTTGTCTGATTACAGTGGCTAGAGCTTCTGGTACTATGTTGAATAAAAGTCAGGGAGAGCAGATATCCTTGTCTTGTTCCTGCTCTTAGGGGAAAAACTAAAAGTTGATGTTTGCTGTGGGTTTTTCATAAAAGGCTTTTACTATGTTGACATATGTTCAAAAGCAGCCCTTTTCATACTTTAATCAAAGTAGCCCAGGTAGATTGACTTCGGCGTTATAATCCATGGTTGCTCTGTGATATTAACAATCTGTCTGCATCTTAGAGCCCCACTGGCCTCCATCTTAGTTGTGTTTTCAGGTATGTTTCACCTGAGAGCAAAATGACCACAGAGGACCACCGCTCATCTTGTTCTACCAGCCTGACAAGCCAGTATGTATTAGTTTCCTAGAAATGTCACAACAAATTATACACATTCAACATCTTAAAACTATAGAAATTTATTCTCTTATGGTTCTGCAGGATGGAAATCTGAAAACAAGGGGAAGCTGGGTTGGTTCCTTCTAAGGCTCTGCAGGAGAATCTGTTCTGAACCTCTGTCCTTGTCTGGTGACTAGTAGAAATCCTTGGGACTCTTGACTTGTAGTTATATCACATCCATCTCTACCCCGGTTTCCATATGTCCTCTTCTGGGTGTGTGTCTCAAGTTTCCCCTTCTTTTCTCTTCTAAGGATACCAGCCACTGGATTTAGGGCCCACTCTAAATTCAGGACCAGTCATATCAAGGTCTTTAATCATGTCTGCAAAGACTCTGTCTTCAAGTAAAAGCACACGAACAGGTACCAGGACTTAGAATTTAAGCATCCTTCTGTAGGACACTATTCAACCTATTACATAGTTAGACAGAAATGCTTTTTTATCTCAGTGGTTCTGCAAACATGCAGGGGATGCATGTCATTTGTTACCTAACTTGTCTGGGTCAAAAGCTTAGCCAGGAATCAATCATAGTGGCCAGGGCAAAAAGTGTATTTATTGGCCTGGCTTGGGTTTCTGCCCACCCCTGAGGCCAGAATGCAGGCTCTGCCTCTTCTTCATACCTTGTGAACTGAGGAGAGAGGAGTCATTCATCAAACAGAACTGGATTGTTACCACAATAAAGAACACTTGGCTAAGTCACAAAAGCCAGTATATTACTCCTATCTTCAGATAAATAGTATTTGCTAGATAAATGAATTGTTGCAAATTATAATAAGTCAGGAAAATATAATTTTATTATAGAACAACTTGGGCACAACAACATAGAAAGAGTTACATTTGCTCCCACATTTGCAGCATTGTGTCCTTGGTACTTTAAACATGACTTCATTGCATGCTATAATTATATCTTAGTTTTAAAATAATGTTCAGTCTTATTTTTATAGCATTATTATATGAGCATACTAATAATGAAAATCCTCAAGTCATTCCAAAATAATTAGAACTAAAGGTACAAATCACATTTTTATAGCTGATACTTTACATTTTAAATATATGTTAAAAGCAGTAAGTCAAATTTACTTTCTGAAAACACAGCTGAGAAATCATAGAGAAAAAGTGAATGTACTAAAAAAAACCACTCAATTTTCTTTGGTTGTATTTTTGTAAAAAGATGAACCATTAAATTAAAAAGAGTAGATAGACTTGCATGTTTTGTCATCCATGTCCAACATATTTTGTGTAATTCTTTTTGGAATATTTCCTTGACTCTGTGTTCTTAGTAATACTAGTGTTATTCTGAATAATATACAAAGGGATGATCATCATTGGCAACTTAAAATCTCCACAAGCAGTCTTTAGGGATGTATGGTTGGCACAATGGCTGCTGAAAGTCCTGAAGATGATGGTAGTCAGAATTCTAAGATGGTCTCTAAAACTCTCACTTCCTGGCACACACTTCCAATCCCTCTCCATCTTCAGGGAAGAAGAACCTGTGATTGATGAACAGTCACGCCTGTGATGAGGTCACTCCTTATATGGCAAAGCAGATATAATAAAGGCCTCAAATCAGTTGATTTGAGTTAATCCAAAGGAAGATTTCCCTAGGTGGGCCTGGTGTAATCAGGTAAAAACACAAGAAAGACTCAACTCTTCTTAAAGAGGCAGGATTGAAAGCAGCACAGACTCTGTCGTTGGCCCTGGAGAAGCAGGCTGCCATGGATTCTAGAGTCACAAGAACATGATCCCTGCCAACCATCTGTACAAACTTGGAAGCTCATTATTTCCTAAGCTTCTATATGGCACAGGAGTCCAGCTTTGATTTCAGCCTCGTGCAACACTGAGCAGATGACCCAGTTATGCAATACCCACATCCATGCCATGTAGAAACTGAAATAATAAATGTGTGTTGTTTTAAGCCACTAAATTTTTGGTAATTTGTCATGTTCCAATCGAAAATTAATTCAAAGATAAAATAACAGAAACTATGAATAGCATTTTCTGTTTAAGTTACATTTTCTAGATGCACTAAATCCAGAGGACATTTATTTCTGCATTAAAGTCAGAGGGGAATGTTTTGATAATAAATAACATTCCAATACGCTTGATGCCATTCTCACAAACCAGGCAGACTAGAGCCATTTTAGCTGCCGTGGTGAGGAAAAAACACGACTGCAGAAACTGGTCTGGGCTATAAATGATCCATGTGGCTCTTGAATGATCTCTAATTCTAATTAGAGAATAAGTTTTCCATGAAGATGTTACCATGTGAATACTCAAAGATAGCTTTCTCACTTTTAACTTTCTATTCCTATTCGATTTTCCATTCATTAAAAAAAAATGTTGCATTTGAAAGGAACAGTTTCTTCTTTTTCCTAAATTAAGTAACCAAAATTTTTATAGCTTTGAGCATTTATAGTTTTAAGCCTTCTATAAAAAAGTCTCAAATTTGTGTGTGTGTATATATATATATATATATATATATATACCCTCAGAAAAATATTCTAATATGGCTCATACGTACAGAGACTTTTGTATCTCTCTCCTGGTAAAAGCAAATTTATAAACCAATTGATCCAAAGACCCTTCTTTTGTTTCTTATCTCAGGGCCATTATCTTCCCCAATTCTTGATCCACGGCCACTTTGCTCCTGGAAAATGACTCCAAATGTACTCTTCCCTACTCCTCAAACATAACTTAGCTTTTCAAGGGGTATGTCCCTCGTGGCCTGGAAAGTAATTGCTTTCTTAATCTCTGTCAATCTCATGAAGATAAAATGTTACTGCTTGAATAATTCATTCTCTTAAGATTATTTACAATTTAAAAAGGTATTTCAAGAAGTGTCTCTTTACCCAAAGGAAAAAATCCTTTAACCGTGGAAATTTTAGAACTGACAGGCTGGTTTTTAGGATTGTTGCTTCAAACCACATCCCTCAGACTGACGCCTATGAAGTTCAAGTTCATGTAATACTCGTCCTTTCCTTATCCAAGGAGGTTTCTATTCAATACAGGTTTGCTTTTTTAAATTTCTAAATGTCCCTCCTTTTAAGTTTCATCACGGAAGTCCACAGTATTCCTTAGGAACTTTTTTTTTTTTTTAATTGCATTTTCAGTCACTTTGAACACTTTCTTCATCATTCCCAAGGTTGAGAAGCCCATTCTTGGAACCTCATTAGTTTGATTTCCAATCCTGTCATTATTTTTAATGGCTCCCTGAAATTGTCTCTAAATTGCACATGTTTTCTCATAGTCATGAATCACAGACTTTGGCATACATTTTCGAAATGTAATGATATTGTGTATAAGGAATTTTGCATAGTAGATTACAGTTTACATGGTAATTACTAACAAATGCATACCTCCAATGGGGACTTCTTGTATCTACTCAATATCCATGTATCCGACTGTCTATTCAACACCTGTTTAGACATTTGGCAGGCATCTCAAACCCACGGTGCCCAAGCCAGAATGTTCCTTGCCACACCCTGGCCTGCTTCTCCACAGCCAGCAAACCCTCTTGCCACAGAAGTCTGCATACCAGCAAAGGAAGATTCTATTCTTACCACTGCAAAAATGCAAATCAATAGCACTCTTTACTTTGTTCTTTCCCTGACCTCTCACTGTGAGTCAGAAATTCTGCCATTTTACCTTCCAAAGACACCCTCAATTTTGTTTCCTCTCCTCATTGCTTCAGCGGGAATCAGCACCTGCTTCTGCTCAGATTTATGCATGTGGCTTCCGATTGCCTCCCTGCACCCTCTCTTCCTGCCTTTCCATCTCTTGTCACAAAACAATTTTTTTTTAAACATTCCCCACCCCCAAGCCTGCCAGTGGCTTTGCTTTAAAGTCACTGATTCAGGGGCCCGTGGGTGGCTCAGTTGTTAAGTGTCTGCCTTTAGCTCAGGTCATGATTCCAGGGTCCTGGGATCAGGTTGCCTGCTCAGTGGGGAGTCTGCTTCCCTGTCTGTCCTTCCCCCTGCTTTTGTGCCCTCTCTGGCTGTGTCTCTCTCTGTCAAATAAATAAATAAAATCCTAAAAAAAAAAAAAAATCACTGATTTTAAAGTCTTGCCTATGAATTCTATGATCTGTGTCATTTTGTTTTCTCTTGATGTGTGGCCTTGCCCTGTTTTTTTTTTTTTCCTATTGTTGCTTTTTGCATATCTATTTTGTATCACATTCCAGACATTGCAACTTTTACTTTGTTGGATGCTCGATTTTAGTTTTTAATTCCTCTAACTAGATGGGGGCTTTGCTCTGGGATGTGATTAAGCTACTTGAAAATTGTTTGATCATTTTGAGATTTGCTTTTAAGCTCTGTTAAGTGGATGCAGAACAGCCTTTAATCTCGGGATATTTTTCACCTATGACTCAGAGACGTCCCTTTTTCTTCTCCTTGAGGGACTTAACTCCCCCTGCATACAGATTCTTTACCATGATTGAGGGTACAGAAACCATTCTCGGCACCGCGTGAGCTCCCAGAATTGTCCTTCCTGCCTCCATTTGGTGGCTCCTTTTCTGGCTGTTGTGATTTCTTTTCTCATGTCACTGAAACCCTCAGTTAGGGATTCTGTGGAAGCCTACTCTCCCCAGGGTTCCTCCTCCCCTGCGTTCCAGGCAGTGACTATAACACCTGAACTCTGAACTCTGACCCTTCAACTTAGAAGGATTCTGGAGTCTGTTGGGTTACCCCCCTCTGCTCTATGTTCTGAAAACTTTTTCCAGGAAATAAGGAGGACACTTGTGGGGTCAGTCACATGATTACTTTCTCTCTGGGATCACTGTCCTGTACTGCTTATTGTTCAGTCTAAAAATTGTTGCTGTCATATATTCTGTCTGGTTGTATAAAGATCGTTTAAGGCAGAGGGTAAATCTGTTCCACTTTGGTTGATGGTGGAAGTCCAGAGGTTTTTTGTTTTTTTTTTTTAATAGAATCAATGTTTGCAGTCTTTTGTTGTTGTTTGTCTTCTTGTTTTTACAGGCAGAACTTGTGTCAATAAATCCAGTGAATAAACAGAATTATCTAAAATTAATCTCATTGCCCCAAATCAATTATATTACCTGATTTTTAGAAAGTTTGAGCATAAGAACAATTACCAACTTTACCTTGATTTTTCTTATTTTCAGAAGATCATCTGTGTGTGTGTGTGTGTGAATGACAGAGACAGAGAGAGACAGAGAGAGACAGAGGGAGAGATTGTTGTCTGTTCTCTGTGGTTGCCTTTAGGGAACTGCCTGACCGGAGTGGAGTGACATCTAGCTATAAAGCTTTCTCTGCTTCGGTGACGTATCTATCATCTGCGGCTAAAACAGTCATGTGTGGCCTTTCATGTAACTTCTCTGCATATGCTTTCAGCTCCCTGGTTCAAGTCATTTCCTTGGTCCACTTCAACGGCTATGTATTAAGTCCCTCTCTACCCCAAGGTGTCAATCTCCTTGCTATGTAATTTTTCCTTGTCCTGATGCCTCTGCTGGCACCAATCCAGGAACATTCTGGTGTCTACATATTAGCTTCTGTCCATCGAAGTTAGGACAAATATCAAACCAAAGTCAAGAAACTGAGATTTAAAAAAAAGAATGAAGGACTCCTGGCTGGGTCATTTGGAAAACCAGGGGACTATTGATGTCCTAGTGAGTTGGAAGTTCAAGTCTCTCATTGGATGTAGAGATTACTTGAAAATAAAATCTTAAAAAAAATTTTTTTAATGTCAAAAAAAAGAATGAGGCAAATTTACATTTTCAATATCAAGTTTTTTTGTATTTTTTTCTATTTAATTGTTTTCTAGGCATTTGTGGAACACTGAAGAAGAGAAAATACTTGTAAAATATTATTCTTCATAATAAGCCTAAAGGAAATATTTTCTATCCAAGTAGAATTTTTTTTTTCACAAGAAAACACTTTATAAAGAAAAGCAATAATAATTTTGGCAGTACTTTAATTTTTTCTATTAAAAAATCAATGTTTGTAATACATTTTCTATATTCTTTTGGGGGAAAAAAAAAGATTTGAAAAGTTTCGACAAGGCACCAAAGTATTTTTAAAAGGACTTTAAGTAATAGTATTACAAAATTGTTCATTTTTAAAATAAATCATTACTTTTCATTTAATACCTGTTTTTCTCTAAATGTAGCCTTCTCGATGTCTACTTTCTCTTTTCTCTTAATGAAATGTTCATGTTACTTCACATAAAGCTACTTCTGCAATTAGTATTAATTTTTTCCCATGTATATATCTTAGAACATCTTTACTTATACTAGAAGCCAACTTTTCACATTTTCCCAATAAGTTTTTAACTTGTATATTCTTTTAACACTTCACAAAGACATCCACAGTTTTTAGAATAGCAACAAATAGCAACAAAGAAGCAGAATGTTTTCATTATCTGTTCTTTATAGACATGAAAAAATATGTCTTATTACCCTACAGCAACCTAATCACGGTAACTATAACAACGGGAACACTGTCGCACGCACACACGCACACATGCACACACAAACAGAAACCTCCAAAGCCTGTAAAGGAACTAAAATTACCTTCTGCCCTGAGACATTCCTACCAGTGGCTTAGTTAGGCTCATTCTCTAAGTAAAGTTAGGTTTTAGAAATTACAGAATCCGTAGTTCTTTCTCTAGTAATAGGGAAGTATAGTATTTTTTTTTTCTTTTTGTTCTCTACTGAATAGGCCTCAATGCATATCAGTTGTTTATGTCAAGGTAGAGTGAAGTAATCATGGATTTAATAAAGCTTTGGCTATACGGGCACTGACAGCAAAGAGACTATGTACCTTACCCGTTCCTTTCTTAATAGAGAATTGTTTCTTTTCTTTAACCAGGAATCAAGTGCATTTCCAAGGCTGTGGGACAGGTCTTATTTTATCTCTTTTTTTTTTTTTTTGGTCATGATTTTTTTATATTGTCTGAATTTTATTTTTTTTTAAATCTCTGTTTCTGCCCTTATTCTAGAAATATAATTACTTGTGGTTCTTGTCTAGGTTATAGGTGTAGATTATATTCCCAACATTGTATACTACAACTGGCAGAATTTTCCTTCTGAAAATCCCTTATTTACTACCATTTGTTTCTCCCACACATTTTTAAAAAATGCTTCTTTATACATATTCTTTGTTTCCTGTGTTTTTAATAATTACTCGTACTTGAATAAGATGATTTATTTCTGGAATAGTCATTTGCAAGGGATTCATCTGGGAGGGACCATAGTTTAGGCAGCCGGATTTCTTCTTACAACAACAGTTTCTTCAGCTTCTACGTCTGTGAAACCAGCTGAATTCAGCGCCATCAGGCTGGGCCGGATTCAATGTCATGTCTTCTCGGTCTATGTGGAAGACCGTGATTTTTTCATTCAGACCAAATTGTGATTTTTTTTTTTCCTTGAAACCAGCTGGGGCAACTTTGCCATCCAGCTAGATGCCTCATTTCTGTGTTTTCTTTGTGGGAAGCTAATAACTAGCATTTTTCACCTTAAAATATCCCACTTACTAGGGACGAGGGTATATTTGGAGCTTTGTCTGAGATCTGCAGCCGTGGATGTTAGCTCGTTCTCCTGTATAATTGTTTTATCTTAATTGTTGTTTAGAAGCCTCTTATTTTTAATTCAGGGTTTCTAATATCTCCTTCCTCAGTTTTAACTGTGGGTAAGGATTTCAGCATCCTGTTTTTAGTTCTACTTGTGGGTGATTTAACAGAAAAATTTAAAAAGGAGACACAATCCATTTACTCATCCAGAATTCTCCACCAGTGCTTTAAAAAAAACAAAAACAAAAACACAGTGTTTGTCCTTTGCATCACACCCTCCTAACTCTAAGGCTGATCTCTGAGCTCTTTCGTGATGAAGACATTGGTTCCCATCCTCTGCAGATATGGAAAACCAGTTCCTGGCATTTCTTCTTCATTCAAACACGATGTACAACTGGTTACCCAAAGATATCCAGTGACCATTTTCTGGAACGCAGTTCTTTGGGGCAGACATACGTATATCATTGTTCAAAGTACTTCGAGGAATAATGGAGTCATAATCACTAATTTAAAGGCCAAAAAGTTAAGATGGCATTTCAGAAAGGTCCTGCCACATCTATCACTAAGACATTACATTTTCTTTCTACCTTACCTTTTAATACAGCTAGTAAAATTGAAACCTTTTTAAGGCTCAGATCGTTTTGCCTAAAAATATTTCTTTTTCGGCCTATATTTCTTTTTCATACAGAACAGGAAAGAATGAATACAAAATACTCTGTCCTTGAGGTTATTTAGTGCTGAACTTTTGGCTTTTTCCCAGCATGAATCTGTGAATCTTGTTAGACGAAAAAAACTCAACCTTTGAAGTGATGAAAGCTCAGCAGTGAACCCCACACAACCCAGGGTGACCCTGCAACCCCTCAGCTGCCAGCAACTTCTCTAAGTTTCCATATAATTATTCAAGACCACTGACTCACCTCTTCCAAGGGCTGATGCGGCGTCTTCTCTCTTCTCTCGGAGACTGTGCTTCTGATGGAGCCACAGAGGTTAAAGGGAGTTCACAGAGTGTGGACACCTGTCAGACTTCCTTAGGAGCCCAGTTTCTCTAATTGTGTCTGCTCACGGTAACCTGCACAGTCCTCTGCTAAGAGGGGATACAGAATGTTTCTAGACTTCCTATTCCTTCACATTGCTGGCTGAGAGCAACCATAAATGCCATATTTCTTGAGATACCGTGGCACCCACATCATCTTCTCTGTGGTGCTGAGATTTTTCCTACGTAGTAACCATATCCCTCTACCAATGAGAGAATTGTTGTTTAATTAATTCAAGGTATGAGATGAATACATTCTGGAGATTTATGTGCAGCACGACACTTACAACTACTAATACTGCATTGTGTACTTAAATTTTGCTGAGGGAATAATCTTAAGTCTTCTCCTGTAGGGTGTCCCCTCCCCCGAACTGATGGTAGCTATGTGAGGAGATTAACTTGACCGTGTTAATCATTTCACAATATGGCTGGCTATACATGAAATCATCATGCTGTATACCTTAAAAAGATTCATGCTTTCCAACCTACACATATACGACTTTTATTTCCTCCATCATATCTCAATACAGCTGGGGAAAATGTAATTTTTAAATATTTCAAAAATAAGGTATTTTTGAAATAGGTTATTACGGTTTCATAATTTCATCTGCTGTTATTTATATGTAGGCTTCTGCTACAATTTATCTCAAGAGCATTTTGAATGAGACATTAGAGGCAATAGTGTGTATCATTCCTTTTTTCCTCAATTGTTTTTAAAAGACTTTTAACAGCATGCTTGTTTCGCAGAAAATGAAGACAGCAGTTAGTTTAAAATTTACCATGTATCTTCACCAATAGTAAGGAAAGAGAGGAGGTTCAAGGCTTTTCAAATGTGTTTATTATTATTATATTATTATTATTATTATTTTATTATTCATGTATTCCCAATGCTAGAGCAGTCATGCGGCTTCATTGTGCGAGTTTTTTTCTCACTTCTTTTCTTCTTCCTTTCATCTTAATTTACAATTAATTATTTATGATAGCCCCAGAATGTATACATATAATTATTTTCATCAAGAGCCCCCTTGGTTTTTCTTTCCCCTCCTTATGAGTTTTCAGCCACCCTTCATGAGCACATGAGCACAGAGACCAGGTAGTTCTGTCTTCTAACTGCTTGGGTAAGGGCCGGGGAAAGTGTATTGAAAAACGCAAGAGCAGGTTGGACAAGCACAGAACAACATGTATGATCGTAATGTATATGATCAAATGTTCCTCGAGGCATGAAAGGAAACAGCACGTCTCCTAACTTAAGTACTGAGTAAAGTAGTACAATGTACACAGGAATATAAAGTAAAGGACTACAATACACAGGCTATAATGGAGATAATGAACACAGCTACAGAATTATTTAGGAGGAGGCTATTTTCTTGTGCCTCTTCAACAGTTTCGATGAATCCTTTTTTTGGTGGGTGAACTCGATGGCTCTTAAATATTCCCCTGAGCGGCATGATTTCATAAACTCTTACACAGCTGATACATGGGAAGTAGTGGTTGGAACAGGTAGATTATGATCTCGATATTTCTCCAATCTTTAATCACTCTTAGAAGAAAAAAAAATGTTTTCTGTTTCTTCACAGTTGTTTTTAAACTGTTACACGCCTAAATAAAATAAAGTTCTTAGCACTGACACTGCTTCCTTTCTGTACCAAATAATGAATTTTCCAGAGAAATTAGGAAATGTGTATATATAAATGTGTATATATATATATATACACACACACACACACACACCATGGAGCTTATAGTCACGCTACTTAAGTACCTGAGGAGAATATCTAATAGATATATTGAATTGTCACAAAATAACATAAGCCTTTTTAAGACCTAGCTATATATATCAATAGCAAACACTGCTGAATAGACCAATTGCTAGTTTTAAAAATATAATAGAAGGACTACAGAGCTTAAAATTATTACGAAAATAGGACTATTTAAAAAGTTCTTGTTCAGATACAAAAGTGTTTTTTTTTTAGAACTTGAGTATCTAGGGGCACCTGGGTGGCTCAGTGGGTTAAACCTCTGCCTTCAGCTCAGGTCATGGTCCCAGGGTCCTGGGATTGAGCCCTGCATCAGGCTCTCTGCTCATCAGGGAGCCTGCTTCCTTCCCCCTTTCTCTCTGCTTGCCTTTCTGCTTACTTGTGATCTCTCTCTATGTCAAATAAATAATAAAATCTTAAAAAAAAAAAAAAGAACTTGAGTATCTAAAATATTATGATGGTTATTATTATATAAAAACCCCCAATAGTTAAAGACTTCCTCAAGTGGCATACCGTAATTCTTTCACTTACTTTAGTGAGGGAATTTATCTTTTAAATGTCCTAATAATAAAATCAAGTATATAATTGTTACAAGCGAGCTTGAGATTGGTTCAAAAAACAAATACACTTTTTTTCTGTGAAAGATAATTTGCATTGTAGATTGGCATTAAAATAGCCACGTCCTTATTAGGACTTAACAGAGAAATAAAGAATGAGTTTAATTTTTTTTTAATATTCAGAATATATATGCCTATTATATCTAGGTAAGTCCAATTACAATTTTATCCTAAATGAATTGTTCATTTCTTTCGCTGAGCTAGTCACTACGTGCTTGAAATATTTTACAATATTTACGAATATTTTACGAACCTTTAAAAAAATACATTTGACAATTCCTTTATTTTTGTTTCTTTTTGGCCAACACAACCACATAAGCCAATATTTAGACTGTTAGAATTTAATGACTAAATCAAAAGCTTTGCTATCTGACCCTTAACAGGTCTATGTTTTTTGGTTGAGTTTCCTCTGTTTATAGGTTTCCTACATTTGGCAGAGAAACATTTACATGTCCATAGGTTTTAGGTTCCTTGGCTCTGATGCTCGTCCTCCCTGTGAATGGCGTCCATGCCCTTTCACTTGATTGGTGCAAACAGAAGTTACCAGAAGACTGTGGTGAATCAATCAGACTCATTACTTCAAGTAACACATTAGCCTTTTCACAATTTTTCTGTCTGAAAATGTGATTTGAACCTTTAAAAAAATATATTAGCTTCAAAACTTGCAGTACAAGGATATAAACGGAGAATGTGCTGGTTTTGCAATTATGTATTTGAGCATTATACATACATAAAGTTTCCTTTATTGACATTCTAAATATATCTAGCTTACTTTCTAAAATTGTAATAGGACACAAACAAGTATACAACCCTTTGATAGGGTGTTTATATTAATACTTAAAAATTACTAGAAACAATTTAATTTACCTTTAATTTTATGTAAAATGATGCAATTTCATGTAAAATGTTAGATTTGAGGAAGAGACACAAAAGTTACATAATATATAGTATATTAATTACTGAAGTTTCTATAACCTACAGTGAGAGAGATAAGAATTTGAGTATTGTGAATTTTTAAGCTGGTTACTTGCATGTCCTATATCCATAGATATACAAAAAATATTCTGTGACCCTGAAGAATCTAATTTTTAATCAACTACAAAATGGATCTACTTTGATATTTATGTGGCATTCTGGATAGTGATCAAACTATAATGTATTAAAATATTTGGGGGAAGATTTACCCTTAATTTACCATAACATCATTCAGGAAGAGGTGATCAGTAATATATTTTAAATGAAACAAACTAAGGCTAAATTCTCATGTCCATATTAAGTATATTCTAGGGCTATGGTGGGCTGATCACTTTGGTTGTTAATACCTAGAATCTAAAATATTAAATGTTTGCACTAAGGGGCGACGGTGACAGGTAGCGATCTTGCTTGATTTTCTCCCAGTGATTTTGAGAACATTTCACCAAAACTTTCTCTTCACTTTCTGGCATTCCATTTACTTAGAACATTTGTTTGTGAGTAGAGGCTCTCAAACTTGAACATGCATTAGAAATACCTGGAGAAAAGAAAAAAGAACCACCTGGAGGAGTTGTTAAAAACATATTGTTGGAACCCCCCACCCAGTACCCAGTTTAGTAGTTGTAGAACAGAGCCCAAGAATTTGCATTTTTATCAATTCCCAGGTCTTTTTTTTTTTTTTTTTAAGATCTTATTTAATTATTTGACATAGAGAGACACAGCGAGAGGGAACACAAGCAGAGAGAGTAGGAGAGGGAGAAGCAGGCTTCCCACTAAACAGGGGGCCTGATATGGGGCTCGATCCCAGGACCCTGGGATCATGACCTGAGCCTAAGGCAGATGCTTAACAACTAAGCCAACCAGGAGCTCCCAAGTCCCAGGTCTTCTTGATGTTGCTGATCCAGGGACCACGCTTTGTAAAACACTGGTCTGGAGAAGAAAAGGAACTCCATTGACTAAAAGCATAGCTGCAATATAACGGATGCTTGCTATTTTTTTTTTAAGTTTTTATTTATTTAAGTAATCTCTACACCCAACAAGGTGCGCAAACTCATGCTCCGAAATCAAGAGTTGCACACCCTTCTGACTGAGTCAGCCAGGCACCCCACTTGTTATTTATTTTTATTAAGTAAATAATGTATCTGTTAGACATTTGCTTCTTCTAACAACTCGTGTGTGGTGTTTATGCTTTGGGCTCCCTATATGATTGCTTTTAGTAATATATTTAAGCATCACTGTTTTTCCTAATGCTTCCCTAGAAAAATAATTGTGAGCTCCCTCCTATTAGATACACTAATATTATAACAGTATAAACATGTTATACAAGTATTACACACAGTGTAGGAAATAAAGAAAAAGGAAAGAGAGAAAGAAACTAAGAAAAGGAAAAAAAAAAAAAGACTCCTATGATCTAACAAGGAAACACAAAGATTGTAATCATGATCGATTTTTGACTTTTTTATATCTCCCTTCGGAATTCTTGAAAGGAAATATTTCGTGATGTCATGGTAGCTCAGATCCATGAGTTGGTGGTGTCCACGTCACAGAGACTGGTGAATGCTCTTTCTGCTCGGAGACTCATTTTACCAGCCTGCCAAGATTGTTACTGTTGCCTTTGTTGCTTTGCTGTGTGTAAATTTGGTTTTATTACAGCCCTTCCCTTCCATTGGAAAACATGAGGAAGACAGAAAATTGGAGTTACTGACCCTTTACTGCACCTAAAAAATTTCCCTTCCCCTAACAGTTGTGATGTTATTATTGACCCAAATTTATGTTCAAATCTATTGAGTCTTGCATGCGGTTTGTCACAGCTGATATCTCACCAGTCTGAAAGCAACTTCTGAAATTCGAAAGTCAACGTACCATCTTATATTCTAAATAATGATCCCGAGCTGAATACCAAAGCCTTTAATACCCCCTTGGCTAATGAAAACAATAAACCCAACTTTAGGTAAATGACAGGTGCACAGCTAGCACGACTTTGCCTTCTGATAGAACCAGGCTGCCTTCTGATCGTTGAGGCTCTCCAGTCTTTTTCATAAAATGATAGGTTATCTTATTTCCATGGTTTTATTCAAGGTGCTTACTTGCCTGATTCAGTTGTTCTGCAAACAAGCCTCAGCATCACAGAAACTTATCCAGAGCTGAAGTCATTTACTCTCAAAACACATCCCAAGGTGGTGAAGTTTCTACAAAATCAGTTTTTGCGGTATGACTTTGAGACTCAGGAATCATATCGTACCACGGCAGACTACAGTTTGAAGTGATTAAAAGAAAAAAAAAAAAAAAACTATGTCTTACATGTGGCTTCTATTCTTTTATACCCATTATAAAAACAAAACTGAAAAACCTTGATGTGGCACTTAGATGTACAAACAGTTGTCCTGCCGTAGCAAATAACAAGAATAGTCAGTCAGGGAATCATTTTTTCTTATGCTAAAGCTCCAATTTCCCAAGAACCAAGAACTGACTCACGAAGGTTTTTCCAGCTGTTGGAGAGAAGTACTTTTGCAGAAATTCTCTGAGGGTCAGAAAGTCAACACTCCAAACTCCATCCAGCAGACCTTTTGTCCTACCAGGTAAAGAGATATTTTCAGGATGATTTATCCACAAATGAGTCAGGAACCATTCGCTGCTGAGGTCCACGTACTCATGGGAGCAAAATCAGGTCCGTAATGGCTCTCGCGGACCACGTTTCCCTCTGAACTTTGAGTTTAAAAAAAATACCATGTCAAGGTGCCTGGGGGGTCACTTAAGCGTCTGCCTTCAGCTCAAGTCACCATCTCAGGGTCCTGGGATCAGGTCCAGCATTGGGCTCCCTGCTTCTCCCTACCCTTCTCGTTTTCTCTCTCACAATCCCTCTCTCTCAATCCCTCTCTCTCAATCACAAATAAATAAATAAATCTTTTTTAAAAATCTTAAAAAAATAAATAAATCTTTAAAAAAATGAATCTTTAAAAAAAAAAGTCTTCCATGTTATGTGATATGTTGGGATGCTAGGAACATTAAAAATCTTGGTTGCTATAAAACCAATACCTGAAGAATATACAAACCTTATTTTTTTAGACAGTCCCACTTTCGAATTTACATGTAGTTGCCTCATATAAGATTATCTCTTTCATTAATTACAGAGAATTATAAGCTCTAAAGTTTTCGGCCTGAGAGTTTTACCTTGAAAGGGCTGCTAATAATTTCTTTTTGAAAAAAACATAAGGACGTTAAAAAAGGCAGCTAAAAATCAATATTTATTTTATAGATATTTTGAATTAAATCCTTTTACATGATTAGGTCTATAAGAAGTTACAGACTTGGCCCTTATTAATTTATTCTTTCTTTTCCTCCTCCTACTTAAATAAATGACTCTTCTGAGTTTTAAACTAACTCTCTACCTTGAAATTTTATTGAGCATTCAGTCATAAAGTTCTACAGCTATGTTAGGTATATTTTCTATATGTGGTTTGTTGATGAAATAGTTTAATATTCTTATATACCTTTTGATAAAAGTAATTCTTAAACTACATTTGGAATTAGTAAAAGGGGAACATTGCTTTTATGAAATTATGTAATTATTTTCTATTCTGTCTTTATTGTCAGGTATTCAGTGGTCACTAATAGTAGTTATGCTAACCAAATGTATTAAATTATTTAACTATTTGCTTTTCCTTTGCTCTCTCTCCACACACACACACAAACACATACAAACATGTTCTATGTTCCTAAGATTACCTTTGGATATATAAATATCAGCTCTTTGTGCCTATATGTATGATTTTAAGAGTTTTATTTACATTATTATCGTAAGAGTTTTTTAGTGTACATATCTCATTATACGTTGCCTTAAGTTGCTTTGGGAGCAGTACTAATATGTTAATTGTGAATATAAACACCTTGAACTTATGATATTTTTATCACATACATTGGAAACCATAACGGTATAATATATGTGCTTACATGCATAACTTGGAAGAAACATTCTTTAACTTCTGTTAGTTCTTTTCACCAAGAACTGTGTCCTTTACATATAGGACAAGTTGTGTAACTTGCATTCCAACGTCGCGAAAGTTTGGTTAAGTTAGGTGGGCTACTAGATGGTGGATAAGTCTTCTGAACTTTAATTTCACTTGAGAAATTCTAAAGAGACATTACTAAGAAAGAAAAGAACTCTAAAAGGTGAGAGCTGACCTGTATCTCACTTTAAGTGTTGGCTTTGCCAGCAGTTGGCTTGGCACTTAATGGTTAGGCTGTTAGGTCTTCATATCTTCCTAATGAACATGGACAGTTTCACTGAACACTGGGGTTGGACAAGACCCTTCTGTGGCAATGATGAGCAGCATAATCAAGACACGCCCTTATCGTGACCTACATGAGTGACCATTGCTTCTTTAGCACATAGAGTTTTCACTTCACTTCACTCCACCCCCATTCTAGATAAAGTTATTAAGATAAGAATTGCCCTAGTTGCTGAAAACATCCAATCCTGGCAAAGCCCAAAAGCATCTGTTACCCAATCCATATCCAAAATATATCCTTTCTAACAGGCTTTGAAGAACTGCTCTTGTGTTTTGTGCGAAGAGGTATAAAACAGTGGATGCTGTGGTGACAAAATGAAGTTTCTATGGAAATAAGACATCCCCCCACAGAGGGGGACCCTCAGATCATTAACAGGGTGACCTCTGCCATTTCCTATCTCTGTCAGTTGATTGAGCGCTTTGACCTCAGCTGGGAGATGAGCTCATGCTAGACTGAGTTTGGTTCTTTACACGAAATCTTCATTTTTCGTCTTGTTTTGTTTGGCTTGATTTCCTAGGAACAGGGTTCCTTGGATTGGTTGTTGTGATTATCCGAACAGATTTATATTATTCCTGGTGAAATTGTTTTCTCACATTCTGGCACCTGATCCTACAGTCCACTTACATATTTAGAGTCATTAGGATTGGCTGGAAAGAGGATGAAGAGTCCACACATAATGAAAGGATGGGCATAGACCAATTAAGTCTTCACTCGAGACGAGTTGAGGGCGGAGTCCTTCAGAAGTTCCATCCATATTTTGAAAAGCTTTGCCTCATATCATCATTTTAAAACTACATGAGGACTTTTGTTAATATGAATAAATCTCTTTTTCCCCCCCATGCTTTACAAGCTAAAAGAAGCATAATCACATTTAAAGAAAAAAACAAAAACAAACAAACAAACAAAAAAACACACAAAAAACCCCTGAATCTGCCTATTTGTGTCCAACATTCTGGATTCCAAATTTATTTTTTTTTGCTTGTTTTATTGCACCCAGTATCCACATTTCCTCCTTGTTTAAGATATAGGGTAGTGGTAGTAAAAACTTCTGGACGCTTCAGGTAATTTAGTTCCATGGTGTACACCACGCTTAACGATTCCCCATGCTGTATAGACGCTTCTATTGACAACAAACACTTGACACTTCTCAGATAATTGCTTTACTGCTGCTGAAATATCTGTTGCTTTCCTCTTATGAATCATTACCTATCACTTCAACACTGAACTCAGAACCTCATTCTCTCCCCTGAGGAAGCCCATGATCACCTAAGGAAAGCTTCATATCTCCGTGCTCCTTAGATAATTGACTGGAGATGTCCAGTGGGGCAAGCATTATGTAAATATGCAAATATTTGAATTTGACCGGCTTTGGGGCATAGCTCAACGTTAGAAAGGAGTAGGTTCAAAGGGTTAGGAACATTTCCAGTGAATGATTTTCATGATACAGCACAAAACGTAGGTCAGGTAGTAAAGGAAGTGAGAACCCGAAGGGAGTAATAATTAGAGAAATCAAGTTTGTGTCAGTGAATTGGGAGTCTTAAAGTGGACTAATTACTATGTAAGCAGACCAAACTAAATTAACTGGGAGGAGATCAGGTAGAATTTAGAGAAAGGAATCCTTGAAGTTGAGATTTTTAAAAAATTATAGTTATGGGATGCCTGGGTGGCTCAGTCAGTGAAGTGTCTCCCTTCAGCTCCGGTCATGATCTCAGCGCCCTGGGATTGAGCCCCTGCATCAGGCTCCCTGCTCAGCAGGGAGTCTATTTCTCCCTCTCCCTTTGCTCCTTCCCCTCTCATTCTCTCTTTCTCTCTTGTGTTCTCTCAAATAAATAAATAAAATCTTTAAAAAAAAATTCTAGTTATTAGAAATAGCAAGCCCAAGTGTTACCTTTGGGAAAATGTAAGATGTAGGCAATAAGCAAATGGTGGTGAGGACTTCAAGGGTTAAGAGAGCTGATTCATCTTCTACAGAGATGTGGAAATTGAAGTTCTAGGAGAGGCAGTGTTCTCCTGGGTCCAGTCAGCCTTCCATTTGAAAACATAGGTCAACTCTTGAGATTGAGAATTTATGGCAATTTCTTGGTAACTTGATTGACTACCATTGGAAATATCAATGTTGACTTAGTTAAGCTAGATAACAGAGTCACTTTCCAAACTTCTTTTAAAATTCTTATGATTCCTAGGGAGAGGAAAAAAAATCAGAAAGTCAGGTTGCCTTTAATAAACTGAAACAGATTTCTAAGGGTCTGGGAAAAAAAAAAATCACAAATGTCCTCTTTCCAATCTCAATCCTTCCATTCTGCTTTGCAGACAGAGGTAGGTAATTGAGATAACAAAGACTTTACACTTTAGATTGTTCCTACTTTGAATTTCACTCAGATGTGAAATTGGACAAATCTTTCTGATAATCAGTTTCTCTTTTGTAAAATTAAAGCAATAATTTAGGACTCCCTTGCAGAGTCAGTGTCCAGATTAAATAAGATATGTAGGAAGATGCCGTATGACTATCCCATACATGCATCCCTTCTTTCTGTAGAAAACCCCAAAAGCAGTTTTTACAACATCAAGTATGCTATAGAACCTGTTTTATTCTTTTACTCTGATTGTTAGGTTCTAAAATTTAGAAATGAACTTGTATGCTGTTACATCATGGTGTTTGCCATTTTTAATAGGTCTCATTTGTAAATGGCAACAATGTCTTGTCTAAGTGTAAATGTTTTATGCAAATGTAACTTCATCACTGTACATAGTTGGCACAAATTATTCATCGTTTTGGTACGCAGTTCTACATTGCCATAGGGTCTTCAAGATATGGGGTATTGATGTTATGGGATCCAGCTGTTTTTAATAATGGAATGTGATTATATTCTTACTATTCAAAATAATACCGGCTTACTTCATTACTAGGAAAATACAATCCTGTCCTCCTATTTCATTTTCCACTTACATAATTTATTATTCTTTGAATATAAAACTTTTGCTTCATTTATCTGAACTTTTAAAAATACTTGGAAGTATGTTAAATCAGCAGAATATAAATTTGAATAACTTGTACTAGGAAATTAGATATGTAGAAGAAAATATTTCTCCAAACATTTACATTTTCCAATGAATTTCAGGAATTCTGAGTTAGATCTGTAAATAGACAAACGCTCTATTGCAGACTGAAATTCTGCTCTGTAATGAGGGCCAACTATGAGTTAAGATTCTTCCTATTTGTAGTAAACATACTTTGTTCCAATATGTTCTTTTATGTTTTCTTTTATTTTTAATTTTTTTTATTTTTTCTTTTATTTTCGCTATTTTAGTCTAAACCTGTGTCTAAAACCTGTTTACATCCTTCTAAATTACTGAAACTAACACCTTTTGATTGCATTGCAGTGTTGTGCTCTTTTGATTTGTACGTCTGGCACTAGATGTGTGAGTGGTCAATGCACAGAGAATAATTGAACACATTTCTACTTAAAGAATTAAACACGGGAATCACTTAACAATGCGATCCGATTTACTATGAATAGTACAAATCTATCAGTAACTCCTGACACTGGCCAGTAAGTACTTTATGTTAATGGTCACCTTGTGGACTATTTCCCTGAGGTTGGAGATAGGCAGGTTGACTGAAGTCACAAACTCACACCAAATAAGCTCATATATTAATAATTTAGAGAATAGAACATTGTGAAATTATGTCCCTAAATATATTTTCTCTGTCTTTTACGGAAAGCTTTAGTTACATAAGCACTTGATAAAAATATTTGACATATATTGTAAATAAATAAATAATTGTGGACATCAGCAAGTATCTATTCGAATTTAGTGTACTTTAAACTTTGTATTTGAAGCATGTAAAGTCTATTTTCCCTTGAATCCAGATGTCCCTTTATATTTTGGTTGTGTTTCCGAGTTTCAGCTCTCTCCATTGTCTCCCGAAGCAATTTTTGCTACAGACCTTAAATCCTAGTATCGGGAAATCTATTCGACATTCAGCCGTCGAATTGCAGTCCCACGTTTGGAGTATCATAGAGAGTCCCACATATCTTAATTCCAGAAACACAAAACAAATGTTTTAAAGAACATGCAAATGATTTTTTCATTCAAAAGTAAATACATCGACATGAGAAAAGCTATTATTCCAAATATCCACCCTCATCACCACATTTGTCAGCCTTATCTTCTCTAAATAAAAGACAACTGCGTCAGAAAATGTGGCAAAGATTTATGTTTCCCATTGTTCCAAAGTCATAAATATTCTTTGCTTTGTTATATAGTGTCTACTAGCAGTAGAAGCGTTTAAGTGAGAAAAATGACAAATTATTTGATTTGTCAAGTCTTCACTCCCAGCATAAACATCAAACTATATCCTATAAAACATATTGTTTCTTGTGTTGCTGAGCAACTTTTGCTTTTCTTCAATTTCTAATACATGGTTCTTGAGGTTTCCACAAATCAAGATGTTTTTGCACACAATATTTTGCAAATGGTAGCTGAACTATATTTTGTTATATTGAATAATTCATATTTTGAAATATATATGCATTTAGCTTAATGCTTAAAGAGACAGAAAATCAAAATTTCTATCATTTATTTGTATGATGACATGAAATTATTTTATAATAAGCCTCTGCCTTCGGCTCAGGTCATGATCTCAGGGTCCTGTGATCAAGCCCCGCATTGGGCTCTTTGCTCAGCAGGGAGCCTGCTTCCCCCCTCTTTCTCTGCCTCCCTCTCTGCCTACATGGGATCTCTCTCTCTCTCTCTCTCTCTGTCAAATAAATAAATAAAATCTTTTTAAAAGAAGAGTTGAATACAATATATAAACCATTTACTTCTACATCAAAATTTTTTTACCCCAAAACTGAGATTGACAGTGACTCAGAAAACATGAACTAGTATAGCATTACTCTCAATGGAATATGAATTATGGAAAAACTTTGATGACAGTACAATTATTGCTTTTGCTAAACTAAAAGCAGTAAAATACTTTTAAAATTTTATGTATTTATTTGAGAGAGAGTATGAGTGGAGGCAGAGGCAGAGGAACAAACAGACTCCCCACAGAGCTGGCATCCCAGGACCCAGGGGACGTGACCCGAGTCTGAGGCAGACGCTTAACTGACTGAGCCACCTAGACGCCCTGAGAGCAGTAAAATAGTTTTGCATAAAAATATAGAATTTGTCACAACTGATGAACATACATTGATACAGTATTACCACCCAAAGTCTATAGATGACATTATGGTTCACTCTTGGTAATGTAAATTCTACAGATTTGGAAAAATGCATAAAGACATAGATCCATCATTGTAGGATCATACAGAGTATCACCTTTGACTTAGTCCTGAGAACATCTTCTTATTTCCCTAAATAATCTCATTCATAGCCACAACCTCAAAACAATGTAGAAAGCCTGAATTCCAAACATTTCTCCAGCTCCAAACTCTTCATTAAATCTGGACTTTATATATTAAATTATGTTCTTAACATATCCAGGTACCTTCTTAAAATATCTCTTCAAACTCACATATATATCAAACATTAAATTCATGATGTCCTCCCACAATCTTCTTTCCCACTGCTTCCCATCTCCAAATGTAAGCAGAGTCTGTCTGTGAAAGACACAGACTTACCACCGTACTTGATGCCACACTTTTATTTTTCCCAGTAATGACTACCTCATCAACAATTGATATCATTCTTCAATATCTCCAGAGGTTGTCTATTCACGCACTCTACTTTAACCATCCCAAGGTCATACTACCTGGTCCTCTTAACTGAATTTTCTGCATACGTTTTTATCCTACTCTAATCTTTATCTGTGGGGCAGCCAGAGTGGGACCTTCTCAATGTAAATACATGTCATTCTCTTTTTTAAAAACTGTTCCGTGGCTTTTCACTACTCTTAGAATCAAAATCCAAATCCTCAGTATGGTTCCCTTGGATCTGAACTTCTAGTCATTGTCTTTCTGTCCAGCTTCATCAGTTACCAAACATTCTCTATTTCCCACCCAACAGCTACATTTGCATTCTGTCAATTCTTGGAAATGGAAAGCTGTGACAACCCACTGTTCCCACTGCCTCAAATACATTTTCTCCTTCCTTGCAGAGGAAACACCCCATTCTTTAGATCTCAAATATAATTTCCCCAGAGAAGACGTCTCTGAACTCTTAAGCTGGTTGTATTCTTCTGCTGTGCTCTCACCAACTGCTCTACAGTTTTTCTTCCTAACAACAATCACAGTTTTATTCATATATCCATTTAAGTGTTTACAAATTCTATCTGTATAGATGGACAGCACATATTTTTGTCCTTACTTTAGTACATAAAATATCTACTTACTTAATAAAATTTCTTATAAACTGGCTTCTTACTTCTACAAGTACTTGATTATGGCCAAAATATTTCAAAAATATTTCCAAACAACTCAGTTAAATTTAATAACCTAGCAAATACCAAGATTCCAACATTCTGGTTATTCTAGACTTTGGGGTTTTTATTTTTTTTTAAACCAATTTCATTAATGTATCTCTTCCCTGTGAATTTATAGAGTTTTTAGGTAAACTTAATGTTGATAGTCTTGAATAACACGTTGCGCCATTGATTTAAGGAGCTGCTTCAATGAGGGCACCATATCTAGAAATGAGAAGTTCTCAGGTTTTATTTGCAGAGCATAGAGTTATCATAGTGCTATCTAGTTTGATACTTTTATCAACACCTTAGTCTTTATCTTTTTGCTCATCTCTTTGTAAGTACAACTGAAGATGCATAAAATATGAGCAAATACATTGTTAGTAAAGTCAATGTTCACTAGTTTCCCACTATTTATTTCCTGTCCTTTAGGCTGTAAGCTCTATTGATCCTTACTCTTAGCTGGCATCTAATCTCATAACTAAGACACCAAAAGTGGAGACACGCAAAATCTATATTGAATTTCAATTCCTTTCAAAAGATTTTCTAAAGAGAACAGCATGAATTAGCACTTCTATCTCGAGGACTGATAATCGGTTTCTAGCCCAAGTTCCTGGCAACTCCATGATCCTAAGTCATTCAACAATTCTGTTCTCTAATTTCCTCGTGCACAAAATATTAAGTTTAATTAATTGATTTCTTGGATATCTCCCATTTCAACAAGTCATCACTAGAGTCAAGGTAGAAGTCATTACACTGGTATTTCATTCATACACTGAGATTATTATATGATATTGAAAAATAAATATAAAACTATCACATGAACATTTAACTTAGATATTCATATATTTAGGTATGTATGCATATAAGTATACAATGAATAATGTATGTAATAGTAAGGGAATTATTTCCATCTCATCAAGTGGTAAAAGAAGAGAGAATTAGATCAAATCATTTCATCTGTAAGTAATATTAATGGCAAAAATCATGCTTGATTTGAATAATTTTATTTGAATTATTTAACTATGCCATTCTGTTTAGAATTAGATTTTACTAAGTTATATTTTCTTAGCATCACTTGAATAAGTAATTTAAACTCATCATTGTATTGAGAGAATCAATAATTTCTAATGAGATTTGGCAGAGGAGGCCAATTTTACAATATCCAAATAGTAAAATGAATTCAACAACAACAAAAAACATATAGTAGTTAATACTGTGCTTTGTTTATAGCTTCAGGATAATGTTCTCTATCTCTATGGTCTATATTGCATATTTTCCATAAACTTGGAAATTAGAGTTAGTTCTTCTTATCCTTAAAAAATCTGAAATTGTCCTCAAAGGAGAGCCTAGAGGCAAAGCCAGCCAAATATTTTCTGCGGCTAGTGCAGAGTTACAAATGTGGATCCTGGCAAGAATGAAATATATACACAAGTACAATCTACAAAATACAAATTGTATAATTTTGGTGATTTGGGATCTTAGTTAAATGTACATATTTGTACTTGAAATTGTTCATTCCTAATGTAAGGATGAACATAAAAATTATTTTAATCCTTAAAAATTTTTCTGTACTCTAAATGAATTAAGAAGCAAATTAAAAACAAAAACTGCTGAATCAGTTATAAAATTTTATAACTTGCAGTTGATAAAAACTGCAAGACTAATTAACTCTTACGTAAAAACAAGGAGTTATGTAAAACAAATGAACTGAAACTATAAGGAAACTTTTCTCTCTTCCTTTCTCCCCCACTCTCCCTCTGAATAAATGACTAAATCCTGTTCCAGATTTACTAAGAATAATTGTATGGAAACATTTATGTGCCTTTTTCTGGGAAGACCCATTTGCCTTCACAGATTTTCTGGGTAACAGAGTATCCCTTTCTCTGCAGAGAGCAATGAATGAGGACAACATTTTCAAGATGATTTGTCAAACCTTCAAGGCATACTGCCTCAATTTGTGGAACTAAATCTTTTGCTAGCAGAAAAGCAGTAGAGGGAGTCAAGTAGGCCAGATTTAAGGAATCCATGGAATTGAACTGTAGAAATTTAGTAGTTTCTAAATGTCACAAGGCGCTTTAGTACTTTGTGTTTCAGAAGGGAAATTGGATTAAATAGTAGTTTTGCTGGAGACCTCTGATGTGTTCCCCATAAGCTGTGGTCCTTGAGCTACTTTAATCAAACGTTTGGAGAAGTGTGAGAGTGGGTTAAATGCCCAAGACCCTCAGGGACCACTGGGAATCTCACTTCTGTGGTTTGGGAAGTCCTGCTGAATTATTCAAATTTTATTCCAAAGCAGATTTCCCAGCAGTGATAGGACATCTCGTGGGTGTTAGTGTTTTTTCACCGGTAGACTCAGATTCTGTTTCTTAAATAAACTAATTTCTTTCTACTTGAAAAAAAAAAAAGAGAAAGAAAGAAAAGAAAACTTTGGAGTCATATAAGCTTGGAGGGTAGCATCATTTTTGGAAATAGCTGAATGTTTAACTTGGCTATATTAATTAATCAGCAAAAAATGGAATTTGTTTTTCAAACCTCTTAGTAATTAAATCCTACCACCCCCACTGCCACCATCACTGTCACTCTATATCATAGTTGGGAGAATTTAAAGAAGTCAAGTATAAATAGCCTGGAGACAGAATAGGTTTTAATTTTAGCCCAAGTCTTACTCATTGGAGAAGTGTTTTGACTGTCTAACTTCCATTTTTCTCCATTTAAAAAATTCCTAGCATTTTACCACGCTTATTCTATTTGTTTTGCTGAACAACTTTTAGAAAAATGTTTCCACAGAGAAAAGACAGCCTGAAAGTGCAGTGTAAAAACATGGGCATAAGCTTGGGGAATTTGGAATATTCAAGGCACCCATCAGTCCTATTCTTTCCAAGAGCAACGTCTGTGCTAACGCCATCTCTTTCATTCATCCATAGGCTTCACGCACACTCAGTTCATCTTTGGATGGAGAGCTAGACTGTCCTAGGAGGGAAGAGGAAAAAACATATTTTGCCTAAACTATTATTTTGTCTTTTTGTTGTTTTTACACTAGCTTAGTGCACTCTTATTTATATGTGCTTCTTTTCCAGGTAAAGAGAAAAATGTAGCTATAATGTAGTTAGGATAAGTTTATATAATTTTTTGGTGCTCCTTTAATGACATAAACAAAAGACAAAAGTCTATAATGCCTTTTTTTTTGGTGATTCATTATTTTATTTATTTTTTATGAGAAATAGTCCCTTAGCCATTTCAGTTAGTAGTGTTGGATAAGAATTTTGTTTTTTTAAGATTTTATTTATTTGTTTGAGAGAGAGAGAGAATGAGAGAGAGAGCATTAAGTGGAGAAGGTCAGCAGAATGAACAGACTCCCTGTCAAGCAGGGAGCCCGACGCGGGACTCGATCCTGAGACTCCAGGATCATGACCTGAGCTGAAGGCAGTCGCTTAACCAACTGAGCCATCCAGGCGTCCCGGATAAGAATTTTTTATGATACTAAAAGTCAAAGAAAAATCAAAGCCAATTAAGATTCTTTTTTTTTTTTTTTTCCCAGTGTTCCAAGATTCATTGTTTATGCACCACACGCAGGGCTCCATGAAATACATGCCCTCCTCAATACCCACCACCAGGCTCACCCATCCCCTCCTCTTCCTCCCCTCCAAAACCCATTTAACCAAAAAAGAGACTGAGTTTTTAAAAAAGATTTTATTTATTTGACACAAAGAGAGCGAGAGCACAAGCAGGTGGAGGGAGAGGGAGAAGCAAGCTCCCCACTGAGCTGAGAGCCAGATGTAATGTGGTTTGATGCCAGGACCCTGAGATGGTGACCTGATAAAGGCAGTTGCTTAACCAACTGAGCCACCCAGGCGCCCCAAAGAGACTGATATTTAAAATAATCTTGGAGTTATTATTCATGTTTTGAGATATCTGCAGTCAGGTTTTGGTGACTTCCTTCTAGATGGACATTTAGCACATTAAGTTACAAAATTATACTTGAGTTTAATGAAAAGATGATAACTTTATTATTACAATATCATAGTTCTGGACATTTGCTATTTTTGGTATTAAAAAATTAGAAAGATAGGGGCACCTGGGTGGCTCAGTGGGCTAAGCCTCTGCCTTCATCTCAGGTCATGGTCTCAGGGTCCTGGGATGGAGACCTGCATCGGGCTATCTGCTCAATGGGGAGTCTGTTTCCCCACCGCCCCCTGCCTGACTCTCTGCATACTTGTGATCTCTCTCTGTGTCAAATAAATAAGTAAATCTTTAACAACAAAAAAACCTAGAAAAATGGAATATGAAGTTACTTTCCTATGTATGTAACTATATTTCTGTTGAATTTCTAATAATTGATATTCTTTTGTATATCTGTTTCCATATTTTCACCTTTTTCCTATGCAAAAGAAGTTCAGTTGCTTATGTTCTTTTTTAAAGAAATAATTTATCTGCATTGAAATTCTTAGCCAATGGGGAAAATCTTTTTATTTTCATGTTTTTATACTCAAATTGCTAAAACCAACTAACATTCTAAAAACCAGTGCTTATTGATTTTTTCCAACTTAAATCATTTAAATTTCTCCCAGTCTTAAATAATATATAATGAGCATATATCTCTGCTAAAATTCAAGTGTACTCTTTAACATCACTGATATTAAAAATATTATCTCTGATTTTCATAAGTTTTTGTTTAATAATTGGTTTTGAAATTAAGCACACTAAGCACACTATTTTTTATTTTTTATTATTTTTTAAAG
Organism: Lontra canadensis; assembly: GCF_010015895.1. Taxonomy (NCBI): domain Eukaryota; kingdom Metazoa; phylum Chordata; class Mammalia; order Carnivora; family Mustelidae; genus Lontra; species Lontra canadensis. Next base: position 9,467,720 of record NW_022631038.1, read on the forward strand.
ATTTTATTTATTTATTTGACACACAGAGAGAGATCAGAAGTAGGCAGAGAGGCAGGCAGAGAGAGAGGGGGAAGCAAGCTCCCTGCTGAGCAGAGAGCCTGATGCAGGACTTGATCCCAGGACCCTGACTGAGATCATGACCTGAGCCGAAGGCAGAGGCTTAACCCACTGAGCCACCCAGGCACCTTAAGCATGCTATTTTTTAAATGCTACATTTGTCTTATCTGTGTCTAACAATGTATGTACTTATGTATATTTGTATGTACACACATACCTATGCATGTATCTACCCATCTGTCTACCCTTCTACCTATCTACTTCTCTGCTACACTATTTGCGACCACACCTACATTTTGCCCTTATTGCTTCAGCAGACATCTACTAGGAACAAGTTTTACAAAACAACAATGAAATTACTACAGTCAGAATTTTAAATCAATAACACTTTAATAGTGTAGATATCTGTCTTGATTTGTTTCTCTTTTGTGACATTGACATCATTGATAATCTAGCCCATGTTCTGCAAAATTTGATTTGTCTTATTTTTGTTTTTCATAAATATAATCAGACTAAAATAATTTTTTCTTGGCAGAAATACTGTGATATCCTCAGCTTATCTTTCCACAGGAATACAATACCAAGTGGATGATATTATATTTAATCACATGGCTAGGCTAGTGACTACCAGCTTTCTCCATCAGGATGATAACTTTTCCTTTTCAGGTAAATAAGTAAGGGTTTTCATCAGTTGATGTTTCCCACTAAAATCAATTACTAAAATGATTTTTTAAATGGAAGATTTCTAATTTTTTCAACATTTTATAATAAATGACTTATATTCTTCTCTAAAATAAAATATATTCTTCTCCACCCTCTGATCACTGGATTGAGGTAGCTATCTTTCAAGTAAATGTTTTACTTCTCAAAAATTAACTTTAAGCTTCTAACCATGAGGATTTCAATTTAAACTCCTTTTTATCCCTTCAAAAGAAATGGCCACTATCAACAAGAAAAAGGGATTTCTACACATCTCCCAATGATTTTTAGATTGGGGAATAGGTACCTGTATAGTATGATTTAGATTTTTATAAGGAATCTGAAAGAGTTGACTTGCATTTATATGGGATGAGATTGCCATTCCAGAAAACTCTATGGGGACTCTCTCAGATTGAGAGCATCACAAACCTCATTTGAAAAGTGAAATGCATAGAATTTATTATCTTGTTATTATGCATATGAATTATTATCTCTTATCTGTGAAGACATAAATATGGATGATACGAAAATACATAAGAAAAGAATTTTGCCATGAGTTTCATATATGTGCATATGTAGTTCCTTTTTCTCAAGGAATTTTGCCCATTTACTACCCTACTACTTCTTAGTATGTAGAAAACATCTCCCAAATTATAAAACTGAACACTCTACAAAGATATATGCAATTTTAAGATTATAATGCCTAAGAATTAAAAGGACAAAGGTACATAGTGAATATTTATCTCTATGAGCATAAATGTTTGCATATTTAAACATGTAGCTAAACTAACAAAAAATTGGGGAAAATGACAGGAAAAACAGCTTCATAGTGCAAAAGACTACAGTGTGAAAAACAATATTCATTTTGTGCTCATTCTTCTCATGTTTCAGCAAAGTCAAGCGAATTGTCCACCAAACTTAGGTGAGAAATATGAGTGTGTCTAAAGTCGTACATTTTGTGTAACAATGGATTTAAAATAATCACATGAAAAGTCATGAAATTTTTGCTGTTATTTCTGTTGTTGGTTGATGATGTCCATGGTAGTTGAATGAATTAGGGCATTGAATAAAAACTTAATGCAACCATTAATTTGTTCCTGTGTGCAAATGGTTTCTTCATATACAACTTGGCTTTTCAGTTTTGCAACTGTAATTAAGAATCTAAATATAATTACAGGCCTTTTCATGGCTGTATTAGCCAATGAGATCAACTACTTTCATTCGTTGAGTTAGTTTACATTCTGTAAAATTCATACTTTTTAGATGTACAGTTCAGTTTTGACAAATGTATGTAGTCATTTGTCCATAGTCATAATTAAATATAGAACATTTCCATCACCTCTAAAGCTTCCCTTGTGTACTCTGTAATCCGTTCTAACCTTACTTCTTGGTAGTCTCTAATATGATTTGAGTTTATAGAAATGAAATCAGAGTGTGTGGCCTATTGTAGCTGTCTTCTCTTACTTAACAACACTTCAGAGCATGATCTATGTTGTGACATAGATCATAGTTTATTTCTTTTCATTTGTTGAGAACCATTACTTTTTATGGTTTACCAAAATTTATTTATCCATTCGACAGTTAGTATTACAGAAAAATCAGTGTGAAGTATGTATTTTTGCCTACTTTGGATTTCAGCTGATTGGCAGCAACAGCTGAAGATGTTTCACACTTGGCAAAATCAGTCTCCTACACAGTCTTTGACCTCTGCTTGACCACAAGAGAATGAGCCATGGACTGAATACTTTCCTACCAAGAGATCAAGAGTTCATACAACCTGTGCCGGGCTGATCATGGTGTGCGGGAATATCTTCCCTTGTTTCAGACTCAAGGTTTACTCCTTCATTCTACTTAAGTATGTGTTTGATGGCCCTTAGGCATGCCCCCAGTAGCATCCTTAAATAATAATGCTTTGAAATGTGTAGGAGCATGGACAGTTTCTACAGTATGCTTTGTGAATAATTTGTTATTCACCAAAACATGTGTTCTTATGTAGGACATTTACAAATATTTATTAAATACCTAGAATGTACCAGATATTGTTTTTTATTTTGGGAAGAGAGGTGTGAACAGAACAAAGAAGGTCCCTGTTGTCACCCAGGAGGTTAAAGTGGTAACAGATATAATTAATAAAATAAAGACGGGAAACTGAGATTTGATTAATGAGAAACACTAAGCCACTTAAAAGTCTTGAGAAGAGTATACCAGGCAGAGAAAAGCAGAAAGGTGGTGCTTGATAAGAAAGAACTAATGTGACTAGGATTAGTAAACCAGGGATTAGAGATGGACCAATTCGTGTACAGTTTTATAAGCCAAGTTAAAGTGAGATCTTTTGGACCAAATTAGTCCTTAATTCGATGCATATTGAATGCATACAAAGTACCAAGTATTTTTTGAAATTCTATGTATATATTAACAGACAAAATACGCTTGGTGCTTATCTTCTTTTGTGGGCTTTATGCGGAATTACAAACCCAGGTATTTGACGACAACATAAAAGAAAAATCCATAAAAACTGTTAAATCAATGAGGAAGTAGATAATTCAATAATTCCATCAAGATCCTAGGTACAGTTTCAACATTAGGCATTTGTTTTGATTTTTCCTCTCTTTAATTAAACCAAGTTACCAAACTCATTTCCAATATACAAGGGCTTAACTCATTTATAGAAATTTTTAGGTAAAATTAATTATAAGTAATTTTCTAAACAAAGTGCTAAGTAATACGGGGACTAAAAAAAAAAAAAAGACTCACTGTACAAATTGCTCAGAAGCTAAATTAAGTTACAAATAACTTTGGTGATCTTGCTACGTAGGGCAAGAGAAAAAACCAGAAAGCATTAAAATAGTGTGTATAAAATATTAAATTCAACTTTATAGCATGTCAAAAATACAGAAGAAAATTTAATGCAGTATAAATGACCCATAAACGTACATGTCTGCATTTAGAAAATCCCGGTGATCTCAAAGCCTAAAATCCCTGTCAGCCCATTTAAACTGAATTGACTTGAGATATTGCCACCAAGAGCACCTGGGGACATAAGGTCATAAAAAAGGAGATTACTCCAGTTTAAATCATGGAGCAATTGCATAGTATATCAGACTGAAACTTTTAAAATTAATTTTTGGTTTATTTATGTATTTGCTTACATTTAGAAAGTAAGAAAAATGGACCAGGATATTATTTTTTTCTCATTTCATGTGGATAGTGATCCATTATCTTCTCTTTTCTGTTTAAACAGATTTATTGAACATAAACCTTATATGATGGCATTGTGGAATTGGGTATTATATGAGGATTTGTTCTGACGTGCACATTAAGTTGAATGAATACACCCATCATGAAAAAAAATTCTAATGGCCATCACTGCCAAGTTAACCACAGGCTCTGAAAATCCATCTCTGTTCTTTGAGGCCTGTAATAAATATTCTGCATCAATTAATTGTACAGAGAATCCAGCTTTCTTTCAATGAGCTGTATTAGTCATACTACTATGGATTAGAGAAAAGACTAAGATTTATTGAAGAATATAAGCAGATTTCATTCAGATTCATTGGCTTTCTTTACATTTAATGGAAATGTATTACAACAGATCCCTATCAAAACATGCCACATGTTGATGGATTCAGATAAAAAAAAATTGGTTACATTATGCTTTCTAAAACACAACTATAAATATGTTGTAAACTATTTGCTATGCTTGCTTGTTTTGATTGGTACCGGGAAAGATGAGTGGTATGAAATCAGGTAAAAGAAATCTAAGTCTAGAGGTCTAGAAGCAGAAGTGTCTCTAATGGTCTAAATCCCCAGGAATTTTTGGGCATCACAGGTAGGACTTTGGACGCGGACAGTGTCCATGAATGGGGATGTGAATCAATGTATCTAAATTTCCAGCTAAATTCTTGCTAACTCCTCTCTCATCCTTTTTCTTGTTTAGTTTCTGCTGCAGTATTTTTCCTCCCTCACCTTTTCTGGAGAGCACTATGTGATTACTTCTCTAGTAATGATGTGTATCATACTATCCCAAATTATTAATGCATATTCTCCTCTGTGACTTCTGAACTCTGAAAAATCTCATCCAAACAAAATATGCACACATTCTCCCTCTAGGATAGGGACTGAATGTATTCCTCTCTGTATTTCCAGATGCTTATCTGACACAATGCACAGTATCTATCTCTTAGGATGTACCATAATGTGCTAGTGATATTTATGTGCTGTATTGTAATCACTAAATTGTGTACCAAATGACTACAGGATGGATGGCCAATGGATGTGTGGGTCGTGTATTTATTTTTAACTATCATAGATTTGATGTTTACATTCTTATAATTTGAATTATAATGCTCACATTTGTTGAAAATATGTTGAAGACCATCTTAAAGTCTAAAGGGCAAACAACTTGGTAAGACCAAAACAAAATTAATTTACATATGTATTTTATTGTTTATTTTATATGTATATATTGCTTATTTTATTACTTTGGCACAATGACTACTGCAAAATGCACAAAGAATGATCAGCTATGGTTTAATTTCCAAAGTTACAAGGGGTTTCTGTTCATAGCTTATATTATTTGGGGAGCGGGAATTAAGGAAAAAAAACACAATTACATGAGTCATATAAGAGCATTTGATTCACTCTTAAATTAGCTAATTATGACTTTTATCTTTTCCCATACATTTTTTATTGTGTTATGTTAGTCACCATTGACTTTTTTTAAATAGCTAGTGCAGAAATAAAAATAATACAATTTACATATATGTTGATGTCTGGTATAGGTAAATTGTATTTTTAGAGCTGACATTGAGAGGAATAGTACCAAAATTAGTATTTAATTATTGAGTACCCACTACACCTTGCATTGTCCCAGGTAATTTAAATACTTAATTTAAATAACATATCAATTGTGTGTGCTAGATAGTAATATTAATGTCAAAGTCAAATATTTTCAGGAAAATTAAATCAGCTTCTCAAAGTCTCTAAGCTGGTAAGCTACAGAGGGACAATCTCACCCTTGCGCGTTGACCACTCAGCCAGGAAGCAGTTCAAATTCACCTGCTACCAACAGCAAAACCCAGCTAAGGAAAGGACAGTGCAGGAGTTTCTTTGTTCAGATCTGTTGGATTAACTAAAACAAAATCGTCTGTTTTAGTTGTTGCACTGGAATTGCTCTTGAAATGTATTGCCAGTAAAATTTATCTCGCATAATACTGGGAAATAAATAAAAACATACTATTAAAAAATATTACACTTGTCAGGAGAAAATTCTGGAAAACTTTGATAAGGTTATACCCTCCTTGGAGGTACTGTCCATGTCCATCTGTATCCCATCATGATCATGCCATTGGACCTCAGATAATACCATCTTGATCTGTCTTGAGGTTAAGCTGTGCCTTTTCATTATTTCATACCTTTGGTAATCTATTATTACAGAGGCTTATGTGTTTTATTTGCTCAGTGGTCTGTGGATTTACTGAGCTTATGCATTATTACTGTTGTATCTCCATACATATTTGACACCCAGCAAGCTATTATTAAATGTTTACTAAATAGAAAAGGAAGAACAGTTTCTAAATGATTTCAAATAGTTATCATATGCTGATATCCATAGACAGAAGAGTTGGAAGCAGTCTCAGGTATTTATAAAGCTATCTCTTAACGATATGGAGCAGTAATTTAGGAAATCTATAGGAAACATTTTATTAAATGAGTTCTGGCCTATGACAATATGGATATGACCTATGCAAGCAAATCTTTGCTTACTAAGATACTTGTAATGGTAGCAATCATTGTGGGATAATTTTTAGGAATCTCTTTTAAGGTTTCTGGATTTGTACTTCAACTGTCACCTTCTACCAATATAGACCATCTATGAAAATTCAATGACCCTTTTACTTGGAGAAAAAACATTGCAGAAATTTTTACCATATGATTATATTTTATAAAATATAAGATTAATATATGTGTAAATGTACTTTCACATCTACAGAATACATTTATGACCTTGCTCAAAGTATTTATATATATATATTTTTTTTTTTTTTAATTTTTTTAGAGAAGGAGAGATTCCGAGTGCAAGGAGGGGAGGGGTAGAGGGAGAGAGAAACCCAAGCAGACTCTATGCCCAGTGCAGAGCCCAGAACAGGGCTGGATCACACGACCCTGAGATCATGACCCGAGCTGAAATCAAGAGTTGGGAGCTTAACCGACTGAGCCACCCAGGTGCCCCTTTAATCTATTTTTAACATGGAAAATGAGACAATGACACCTTTCTTGAAATATTTTGAAAATTAATCAGTTAAACAATAAAAAGGGATTAGAAAGTAATTGAAACATGGCAAAACTTCAGTAAGTGTTAGCTATTATGAATATTATTCATGTAAAGGAAACCTATCAGAGAATATAAGAGAAGGCTTACTCAAACAAATTATATTGGAATATAAAAAATTTGTGTAAGTGGAACACTTGACTTTTAATTTGGGATTTTAATTAAAAACATACAAAGCTATCATGTGGTCAATTAGCTTTTATGGTTTGAAATTAGTTAAGTAATAACAAGTATTTAGATTTGTAATATAACCATTCCCTGAAGACTCATTTCTCAAATTCAGCCTGGCTTGGTTTTAAATACTGAATTAATTTATTAAAAATAAATACAAATGCAAAACTATAGTTACGAATTCAAACTTTTGTATTAAAAGGAAAGCATCCATTTGTGCAAACTCCAAGTCTGAGAATTCTTGTCAATAGTCACTCACTGGTTCTTAGATTCTTAGTACAGGAAACTAATTCAAATCTGAAAGATAAATGTTAAATGGAGAATCAGGAATTGTACACTCTGTCTTTAGCAAACCAACGAGCCATAAGTAAATGCTTCATAGTCACAAGCTTTTGAAAATTTCTACTTATCAAACCTACCAAAAGAATAATATATTCAATATATTCCTAGAATATATGCTAACTTCTCACTCTAAAAATATTGCAACAGAGAATATCTGTTCCTACTTTCTATTCACAGATTACTACAAGCATAATATGTCTGTCTGAAAAGTTGCCGAAGTAATGAAAGAATGTACGAAAATATATAAGAAGAAAGATGTTCTTAAATGCTGCCTTTTGAAAGGATTAATCTTCCTTGAGTGATTTATTCTATTAAAGTAGTTTACTCAAGATAAGATAGCAGTTATTAAAAAGTGTTATACTGACTGAGGACACTTTTCCTCACATACTTTCCCTTCCTTTCTCAGATAATTAAACACTATCTTGCGAACACTATATTCTCCTTCGCCGTTAAGCATGTATGAGTAAATTACATTTTCAAGAAACTCTGGCTTCATCCATCTTCTTCTCAAAGTGCTGTTTTGTCACTATGATCCCTGTCATATTGAAACCCTGGAAATGCATTGTTTCTCAAATGAAATCACTTGTGTGTCTTTCTACACCTGTGCAGTACCTGTTAACCAATAACAAATAATGCTCCTGAGGGTTGGAACCTGGTGCCCTTATTCTTCTTGGTCATCTACTCATATGATTTCAAATATCAGGGGTACCAGGACAACTTTGATTTATATTTCTAGACTTGACCCCTTGCCCTCTCTTTCCCTGTGTGTAATGTGGCTGCTAGACTTTTATTGATCATAAACGGGACCAAATTTTCACCTTCCTTTCCCATTTCTCCCTTCTTTCCAATAAGTTCTGAAATAATTCGGCTAAACCCCAAACCTCAGAGGCTATGAATCATCTTTTACTCTTCCCGGGTCTTGTTCACTCCGTGGAATCACATACTAAAATGTATTCTCCTCTGAATCCAGCTTTTTTTTTTTTCCTCTCGTTTTACTATCAGGTGCTTTATCCAGGTGTGTAGAGACTCGAGCAAACATCAAAATATGTCAATGATGACTTTGTTTGGAAGTAACATTAATGGTAAATATTAGGGGTGCCTGAGGAGCTCAGTCAGCTCAGAGTCTGACTCTTGGTTCCAGCTCATTTCATGATCTCAGGGTGGTGAGATCCAGTCCTGCATCGAGCCCCTGGGGGTAGAGTCTGCTTAAGATTCTCTCTCTTCCTCTGCCTCTTCCTCCCCAACTCCCACACTCTCTCTCAAAAAACAAAAATAAATAAATAAATAAAAGAAATATTAGAAATATGAATATCTTGCTCAGGCCATATTATCTACCTTCCTCAAATTATTCCACTGCTTCATTTTTACCTCCTTAAATGAAACTCACGTGTGAGATCCAAGAACCTTTGGAAAAAAGCTTCAATTCATGTCATATGTTTATTACCTATTGAATCATTTTATCTATTCAGACTCAAGAGCTGCTCTTTTTTTCCTCTCTGATAGCTTTCTTTTTTATCTGAAGATGAATTATTCATTCAGTGCTATTTTTAGCGTCTGCTGTCTTCCAGGTTCTGGATTAGGCACCAGAAATTACAGACAAAAAAGTTATAGTTACTATTCTCAAGGAATCTGGTTTTCCTTGGGTGGAGGGGGGTACAGATAAGTGGACAGTTCAGTTTTGTTCACTGTGGTAAAGAGCAGAAATGAATAGATACGTACGGAGCCAGGACATGGGTAGCTAGGGTACAGTGAGGTCATGGGAATACACATTCCCTGAAGAAAAGTTCGAGAAGGATTCTCCAGGTAGGAGAAAACCAGTGCACATGGAGAGGCAGAAAGTAGAGCAAGGTATTTTGAGAACTGTGATGATTTCAGTAACACCAGAATCAACCCCCTACGGGGGGCACTCTCTATGGAATAAGTCTTTAAAGTAATGTTTCAAATTTTTACTGGAATGAGTCTGAGTGTAATCAAAATTTAATAACGATTATTTTCTCCAATTTGTATATAGATTGTTCATTCTCAAGCATGTGTTTACATTATTAAACGAGATTGTTCCATGTTAAACATGACCTTTATCCAAGCCAGCATTCTTACATTTCTTTTGTGATTATAAAGTTTTAAGGGTCAGATTTTGTATTTGGATTAGGTAAAGGATTCAACAGTATCTAAATTGGCTGTCTGCATTCCTAAGGGTCAGTCAAAAAGGTTAGCTTATTCATTGCTAAGAAAAGTGAAAGACAGGAAAACTGTGCCCAGGCGGTTCCCTCTGTGTGACTCAGCCTTTCAACACACTTTCCTTTGACCGAGCTAACCCTTCTCCCCCTTTAAAGTCTCAGGTCACTGATTACCTCCTGAAGCTATTTACAAAGTTTTCTGCTGTGCTAAGTGTTCTTTCTCTGTGACCTGAGCTGAATCTTTCTTTAACCATATCATTGTCTTTACACGATAATCTTAAAACAATCTTTATTAAAATTTACCTCTCATACTACATTATAAGATTCTTAGGGTATTATCTTCTCAAGAGTTTTATTTTCAGAGCCAAGTGCACGGTCTGGTTTATAGCAAGGTCACTTCACCCATGACCTTGTATATTCCCAACAATCCGTGTTTCTGCAGCCACACATTTCATAAATGATGCTAAAAAGTAGAATAGCTTCATGGAAATGAAAACATACTTAGTGTAAATAGCTGTCAGACAGACAGACAGACAGACACACAGAAACACAAGGAGCAAGTAAGGAGGTTAAGGATTGATTGTATTCAGGGGGTTGGAAATAGGCAGAATACCCCAGATTTAAAGATTCGGGTGTCTCAGCCCTGGGGTTTTGCTGTGCACTTTTCAGGAGGCAGCAAACATCTTGGAGATGGGTTGATTGATATTTGGGTTGTTCTGAAGCAGGGAGAATCTCAAAAAGTTATCTGAACAGGAAAACTTTTTCTCTATGGTTACCTAGCTTTGGCGGAATAGGCAATTCCAATCTCAGCTAATTACTCAGGAGACAAAGAATGACAAGTTGTAGTCTGTGTCTGCCCTTGACAACAGGTTCAGGCAAAAGAGGAAGGTCTAAGACTTTCCACAGGCAAACAAGCAAGTCTTATGGGAATCATACAAGAGAGTGGACAAGAGTCTTCTCTAAGCCAAGTGGCGATGGGTCCTTCTTTGTAGTAAGCCATTTTCCAGAAGACATTAAGTTAGTGAATTTTGGAAAAAATAAACTAGGGATGTTTCTACACTGTCACTGTTCTCTGAAAGTAAGAATTCAGGAATAGTTAATATTATGTTAAGCTAATTAAACAAGGAGGCCATTGGATGAGGTGGCTCAAATGTTACAGTGGCCTACCAAAATATAAGCCTATTTGTTAAAAAAGAGAATAGGCCCAAAATGGAGTCACTTGAGCGAAGCTTATTTCACCAAACCAAGACTTAATATCTAACATAATTGCAGTTTCAGCCTTTCCCTGGAATGTAATCTTAGTGAATCAGTCTGCAATTTCTTGGTCAGCACCAGAGAGATAATTCACCTCATAGACTCCTGATAGTCCTCCAAAAGAAGGTGATCTTGTCTAAAACAATTCACTCTTTACTAGTAACTTTTGTGGAGAACAAAGACAAATGAAATACAGAAAAAATTTTTAAAGCTTCCTTAGAACTTAAAGCCCATTGACAAGTACTTGAGACAGAGTAACCTCTCTCAAGGAGCTTGGCTGTCTCAATGTTAATACTTTGCTAGAGACAAAAGACAATCTAAGCTTGACATGAGCCTGCCCTCCAGGATCCTATAAAAAATCCCTCTGGAAACTTCCTTGATCTCTACCCCCCCCAATATATATGTTAGCAATCCTTTTCTAAACATATGGCCCATTGATACACATCTGAAGGGTCTCATGACTCAGGTTTTGCTAGACAGTGGTGAATGACCTTTTTCTAACAACAGCTAGACCCCCAAGGTCCTGGACACCTTGTTTCCAAATTCCTTACATTATCCCTAACCCCCTTCCAACTTGAAAGTATATAATCATTCACTCCTCACAACCTCAGTGTAGTTCTTTCTGCCTGTGGGTCCTGTCCCCGTGCTTTAATAAAACCAACTTTTGCATCAAAGTTGTCTCAAGAATTATTTTTTGATGGTTCGCTCCCAGACCCCAACATTTCACATCAGTAAGTTCCTTGTTCTGCCTTCCTCTGCCTCTATCAGTCTTTATTTTCACTTTTTAGAACTCCTTTCTATTTGTTAGATGGGTTGCCACCTGAGTCATCATTTGTTGAATAAAGCCAATTAGAAATTTAAATGTACTCAGTTAATTTTTTTAACACTATAAATACCTCAACCTTAGAAAATCAAAACACTAAGGACAACCAAAAACAAATAATCACTAGGTTTTCAGCTGTAACCAATCCAACCATTTCCTTTCTTACTTCCCCACTCTATAGAAGTCTCCCCACCGCCCCTTCGGACAGCACTCTTAACTACATCTGGTGGGTGTTGCCCAGTTGGAATTGATTTTTGCTCCAATAAATTCTTAAAATTTTTAATATGTCTTAGTTTATCTTTAACAACTGCCACAGCTTACAGAATATGTACAATGAGAGAGTTTCTGGTATTCATACTTAATGATGTTTATTATCAGTTACTCTATTTATTTTTATCAAAATTCATAACTTTAAATATATTCAGGTTTTTTCTTCGCTAGAAGTCTTGTTTTTCCCACAGAAACACTTTAGTAGTCCTAATTCCGTTGCCACCTTTGTTTTTTGGGTTTTTTTGTCCCAAAATGCCTCTAAATTATAGTAATATATCATTACTTCCAACAGTTGTGAACTAATTTTTAAGGTCAGAAATACGACTCCAAAAATCTGCTAATATAGGGGGGAAAGTTGACGCTTTTGTTTAATTTCATTAGTAAGCAAATTTTTTTGTGTTCTACATAGAAACTAGGTTAAGTTTTCAGTTTCAAAAGTCTTATAAAATAAATGACCATGTGTTTGATTTATATAGGCAACATAGAAACCATGCACTTTAGAACTGAGGAAAAATGGGACTTGGATTTAATGCTAGAATTTATGCTTCATGTAATTTGTTAGATGTGGGTCAAATTAATGAAATATTTCATTGATATTGTCCTGCTAGAATTCATAAGTATGCTATAATTTTGCACTGGTTACTGTTCTTGAATCTATATTAAAATAACAAAGATACAGTGCTGTGATAGATGGTGCTATAATATTGATTGTTTATAGGCCTACTTTTTCTTTATCGTGTAACCCCAGGGAGTCCTGCTTCCTTTCAAATGCATTATTCTTACCAGTTGGGCAATGGAGATTAACATGAAACAACAGCTGATTTCTTCTTAACCTCTCTAACAAAATGTAGCATTGTTAATAAGACTGAGTTGTGAATTAGGAAAAAACAATTATTTCTTCTTTATAATAAATTTTCAGAAAAAAAAAATCTATTGTAATCAATGTAAGATAGCCCAATCCTTTGAACTACATACATGGTAAGAAAGAATGGACAAATTTATGTCTAAAAGTTAATATTTTGTGGATAGAATATTGTTCTTGTTTAGATATTTTTTCAGCATCATTAAAAATCAGTCATAGCAAGAAAAATCTATGCCAAAAAAATTATATTATTTTCTTCTTGCTATAGAAATACAAACAGAGAGGGGCCTGTTGAAAGTCTGACTCTTAATTTTGTCTTAGGTCATGATTCAGGGTCCTGAGATGGAGTCCTGTGTTGGGCTTTGTGCTCAGTGCAGAGTTTGCTTGAGATTATCACTTTCCCTCTTCCTCTGCCCCTATTCCTCTCTCTCTCTCAGATAGATAGATAGATAGATAGATAGATGGATAAAATCTTTAAAAAAAATATGGAGTAACGAAATATGGAAAAAAGTACAAAGGAAGTTTTTCCAGTTTTTTCACCTGCCTAATTCCAAGACAGGCCTATGTAAAGAAGATTTAACTCTAATCTCTGTGACTGATGACAATTTTTCAAGATCCACAACCCCAAAGACATAAGCAACAAACTCAACTCTTAAAAATATAACCAGCTTGGGTGCCTGGATGGCTCAGCCAGTTAAGTGTCTGCCCTTGGCTCAGGTCATGATCCCAGGGTCCTGGGATCAAGCCCCACATCAGGTTCCCTGGTCAGGGGGGAGACTGCTTCCCCACTCTCTTCTTCTGCCTGCTGTTCCCCCTACTTGTACTTTCTCCCTCTCTCTGTCAAATAAATTTTTAAAAATCTTAAAAAAAATATGTATATATATATACATATATATATGTATGTGTATATATATATATATATATATGTATATATATATATATGAATATAACCAGCTTTCTTCTCCATAATGCTAATTCTAAAAGATGTTTCACTAAAGGATGCTTTGTATATCTCCAACAGAAATTTTAGAAATATTAAACTTCTATTACTATTCCATATCTTTGTTAAACTCTTGTAAAATCAGAAGTGATGATTGTGAAATTGTTTAAAAACACATGCCTCCTTGCAGGAGTAGGGGAAAAGTGACCATTTTGAAATATGCCCTGAGCATTCTCCAAAACAAAGACCTACTGTCCAGGTGAAAAACTATGCCAGAGTCTTATCCCACCCAGAAAGGAGTCTGTTTACCCAATTGCATGATCTCTAGCCCACCTCTCTCATCTGAGAGGGGAATTGGGAACTAAGTAACACTTGTCAAAGTCATAGCCCAGGCCATAGACCCACTAAGAACTTAGATTTAATCATAGTATTATAGAATACTTACTCTTACCACCACAGTAACAGAGATCCAGAATTATAAAAGCAGATTAAAGTTTAAATAAATACAAGACTCAGGATCTACTTAGGAAGGAGCTGTTAGGGAAACTCAGAGAAAAGAAGGAAAATAAAAACAAGAACACTGGAGGAAGGTGATAACTCTGGCATATACAGCTACAGAAATATTTAAATATAGCTTCACTCCTTATCAGAAAAACCATAAAACTTTCAAAAAATTATTTTACTTTGGTTTATATTTCCTGATACATCATATCTAGATTTTATTTTATTTTTTTAAGATTTTATTTATTTATTTGACAGACAGAGATCACAAGTAGGCAGAGAGGCAGGCAGAGAGAGAGGGGAGGAAGCAGGCTCCCTGCTGAGCAAAGAGCCTGAAGTGGGGCTTAATCCCAAGACCTGGGACCATGACCTGAGCTGAAGGCAGAGGCTTTAACCCACTAAGCCACCCAGGCACCCCTCATATCTAGATTTTAACCAAAAATTAGAAGGCATGTGAAAAGACTATAGAAAACATGGTTCAAAGGGACAAAACAAGCATCAGAACCAACACAGATTTGGAATTATGAAACAAAGAATTTAAAATAAAAATTTAAATGAATTAAAATAATTGATTAAGAATTGATAAAAAATAAAATTTTTAATGTGTTAAGGTCTCTAATGAAAAATGTAAGAACCATGAAAGAACAGATGGGTAAGGTAAATAGAGAGTTAAAAACTCTAAAAATCAAAATGAAATGCTTAAAATAAAACACACTGTAACAAAAATGAAGAACTTTTATGAGCTCATCAGAGATTGGAAACAGTGTAGAAAGAATCAGTGAGCTTATCTAGCAATATTGATAGTAGCATTATTCACCATAGCCAAAAGATGAAAACAACCCAGGTTCATCAATAAATGCATAGATAAGGAAAATGTGCTAGATACATATGCAATGGAATATTATTCAGCCATAAAAAGAATGAAATTTTGATATATATTACAATGTGAGTGGACCTTGAAAACATTATGTTAAATGAAATAAGCCAGACATGAAAGAACAAATATTATATGATCCAGTTTATATAAGACACCTAGATTAGGCAAATTCATAAAGATAGAAAGTAGAATGGAGATTAACAGGGGTTGGAGGGAATGGGGAGTTTTTTGTAATAGGTACAGAGTTTGTACTAAGGATGGTGAAAAACTTTTTAGGTATATTGCTCAGCATAATTCCCTCTAGTTCCATCCACATCATTGCAAATGGCAAGATTTCACTTTTTGATGGCTGCATAGTATTCCATTGTATATATACACCACATCTTCTTTATCCATTCATCTGTTGGTGGACATCTAGGTTCTTTCCATAGTTTGGCTATTGTGGACATTGCTGCTATAAACATTTGGGTGCACGTGCTCCTTCAGATCCTTACATTTGTATCTTTAGGGTAAATACCCAGTAGTGTATTTGCTCAGTCATAGGGTAGCTCTATTTTCAACTTTTTGAAGAACATCCATGCTGTTTTCCAGAATGGCTGCACCAGCTTGCATTCCCACCAACAGTGTAGGAGGGTTCCCATTTCTCTGCATCCTCAAAAGCTTTTGCACAACAGAGGAGACAGTCAACAAAACCAAAAGACAACTGACAGAATGGGAGAAGATATTCACAAATGACATATCAGATAAAGGACTAATATCCAAAATCTATAAAGAACTTATCAAATTCAACACCAAAAGAACAAATAATCCAATCAAGAAATGGACAGAAGCCATGAACAGGAATTTCTGCAAATAGACATCCAGATGGCCAACAGACACATGAAAAAGTGCTCAACATCACTCAGCATCAGGGAAATACAGATCAGAACCACAATGAGACATCACCTCACACCTGTCAGAATGGCTAAAATTAACAAGTCAGGAAACAAAGACAATTATCATATGATCTCTCTGATATGAGGAATTTGAGAGGCAGGGTGAGGGGTTTGGCAGGTAGGGAAGGAAACAATGAAACAAGATGGGATTGGGAGGGAGACAAACCTTTTGTGAGATTCTTAATCTCACAAAACAAACTGAGGGTTGCTGGGGGGTAGGGAGAGCGTGGTTGAGTTATGGACATTGGGGAGGGTATGTGCTATGGTGAGTGCACTGAAATATGTAAGCCTGATGATTCATTGACCTATATCCCTGGGGCAAATAATACATTATATGTTAATAAAAATAATTTTAAAAAAACTTTTTAGGTATAGATAGTGGTGCTGTTAGATCACTTTTTGAATGTATTTACTGAGATATACACCTACAAATGGCTAGAATGATAAAAAACAAGCTTTTTTTTAATATTTTACCACAATAAAAAAAAAGAACCATAAACTTGAAATTATTTCAATAGAAACTCGCTAAAATGAAAGGGAAACAGGAAATGATTTTTTAAAAAGTACTTAATATCCAAAAACCATGTAAGACCCTCAGATGGTTTTCCATACATGTAACTGGAACACCAGGAGAAGTAAGAGACTAGAGCAGGAGAAATATTTGCATTTGGAATATTCAAATAATGGCTGGGTTGTTTCCAAAATTAATGACAAACACAAAGCTTCATTTCTAGGAATCTTGGAGAATGCCAAGCAGGGTAAACATCAAATAGTGTATGCCTGGACATACCATATTCAACTGAAGAAAACCATGGGCATCTTGAACATCTTGAAGAAGACAGAGGGGAGAAATATACCTTGCCTATAGCAGAACTAGAACAGGAATTGCATAGGACATCTCTTTATAAACAATGCAAACAAGAAAAGAAGAAAATAGAGTAAAAATATTTTAAAGTATTGAAGGAAAAAACACCAGCCTGACTCCTTCACGAAAGCTTATCACCAGAAAATGAAGACTCACCTTCAAGAGGTATTTCCTTCCATTTCCTTTCTCTTCCTTCTGAGATTTAGTATCTCTGGAACATTCAGGAACTTTGTATGCTTTTTCCTCTGTGTCAGTAGCGGGTTTGTCCTGCTGTAGTCAGTCATTTTCATGACAATTCCTAGTCAAAGGAAGCCTCTTCTGGCATTAAAGTTGGGTTCTGATTCCTGACACCTACCACTGCAAGGTCCTCTCCACCTTTGGCGATCCCTATGACTTTCCTTTAGTTGTTCTCAGTTGATTTAGCAAATGGAAAGATACAAATTTAAATAGTTCTCTGTCTTCAGGTTTAACTGAAGATACTTGTTGTAGATGT
This sequence comes from Lontra canadensis, assembly GCF_010015895.1. Classification (NCBI taxonomy): domain Eukaryota; kingdom Metazoa; phylum Chordata; class Mammalia; order Carnivora; family Mustelidae; genus Lontra; species Lontra canadensis. The sequence goes on from NW_022631038.1 coordinate 9,485,317, forward strand.
TTCTTTTGTGATTCTGTTCTTTGTGCTGCTTACAATGATATCATAAGAACTGGGAAGCATTGTAAGTCACCTCCATATTTCTAGTGGGACCAGAATGTCTATGTGGGGGCCAAGAGGGATACCTCGTGACGGATTTTGGGCACTCTCAGAGCCACATGACTAGCCAGTTGAGTGGATCACTACTTCCACCTTCCCCAAATGTGAAGGGTTTTGCCTTCTTAAGTGCTCAGCACTCCCTTCCTTCCAGTGAGAAAGAGTATACATGCCTGAACTCAGTTCCCATGGCATCATAGACTCTTGTCCTCCAGGTTCTGGGCTCTAAGGTTTCAGTACTTATCTAATAGTAATTGAGTTAAAGTCACGTTCAGAGTGCTGCCTGTTTTTTTCTGGGCTACAATGTTACTCTTATGGAGGAAGGAGTGGTTACCCTGGTAAAACACAGCCATATCATGTATCCATGTGAGCAGGAGCCCAAGCTCACCTCCATGCAGAACCCTGAGAAAACAGGGACTTGTATACCTGCTGACATGTGGACTTCTGATTTCCAGGCTTTGCCCAGCGATGCCAATGGTATTTACCACAATCCCTGTGCAAAATTACTCAAAAGTAGCATGTTTCTATTATATTAATAAATTTATAAAAGGTGTAGCAATCTAAGGCACAATTAATCATTTAAAGCAACACTAATAAAGCAATAAATCACAATGGGAAATGTATTTCTGGGCACCTTCAGCATAAATTCCGGATTTTATAAAGGGAGAAAACCAGAGGCCAAAAATTACATTGAATTTCTCCTACTTATATTAACAGCTTTGTCACAGGAAAGCCAGGCCATTATTATTTCTCAGTCTTAAAAATTTTTTCATAACTTTCCCCCCGAATTAGAAATTTAGAACCCCTAAGCAATAGAAAACCATCTAAATAAAAAAGGAAAATTATTAATTTTCTCAAATGATGATCTCCTTCAGTCTTCATCTTATATATGTCAGCTTAGCATGACTTAGTATTGAATAAGACAGTAACACTGGAATCAAACAAGTTCAGCTGTGTGCTCCAAAACTTAGCAATAAGGTAGGGGAAGCCTAAAAGAAATAAAGTAAGTAAGGATGACATGGCTTTGACATGAATACAGATTAAGAAGACTGATACGATGATAGCAAAGTGAAGGTATATGATTACTTTCCAAATCTCCAAATATTTCAAATTATCAAAGTCTTTTTAAACTTTGCAGGCTATGAACTACCTAGGAATTAACCAAATATTATAGAGAGCTCTATTTTGAGACAAGTGACAGTTGGAATATCTCCAAGAAACTTAACTTAGATCAGGTTTTGTATTTCTCAGGAAGGTAAATTTTATCTAGATACAGTTAAACACATTTTCATAAATATTTCTGGCAATAACCAAATGCACAGTTTTTGAAAAGTGAGTTTCTGTTTTGATTGATTTTGTTCTTTTTTTTTTTTTTTCCTGCGAATACTCAGAGTCTAGAGAACTACTGATTTTGATATGAGAGTATGCTTCCTGTTTTGGCCTGGGAATAGTTCTATATCCTATGGTTATGTAAATGGATGATCTCAGAAGAGACTTTTAATAATAGAAATAAAGGAGTGTTTTTCTAAAATCAAACAGTATTGGTACTCTTAAAATCAAACAATGTGCTCTCATTATTACATATGTAATATGTAGAACACCAATAAAACCAATCTTTACCTTTGGAGAATGCATTCAGAGACAAAATTGAGCACAATGTGTTCTTTTGCAAATTCGCATAACTGCAAAGTAGTGTGTGGATTTTAAGATCTGCTGAAAGCTTATTCATGGGCACCTGGAAGGCCAGCCCTCACAGATGAGAAGGTAAAGGCATTGGTGGGGGCAGCACACTGCTGTGCCAGTGGGCTACTCTCCGTGTATTTTCCCACCTAAATACCGGATGGAAGGATTTTTGCCCTTCCCTCTTTTTTTCTTCCCTGTCTCAGAGCAAAAAGGCAATTGGAACTAGCCCCTTTGGTGGGCTTCCACAGCGACATTCTTCTGATACTGGTCCTACCCAGTGCGCTTTGTTTACATCTTGTATTCCAGAACGTAAGAATGGGTTCTTACCATCAGTCATTGATTAATGCTATTGGAAACTTTCTAATCACCTAGGTATCATACTAAAGGTGGAACTAATACTAGTTTTCAGAGCTAGGATATTGTTCATAGGACTCAGAGGTCGTCCTACTCGTAGTCTCAGGGAAAAGCACATCTGCTCTCGTGAACAAATCTGATACAACTTCCCAGAGAGACTGTGTCACCCGCTCCTTCACTGGTCCCAACTTTGCATTTCTCGGCCCATGTTAGCTTCATCCCCTGACCACATCTTCCCCGTGGCATGTCAGCCCTAACATGCATCACACTATGAAAAGAACTTTTTTCCTGACTAGTGGACCCATGTCTTTAGAGTCACAATCATCATGTCATGAATTGTGACAATGCCGAGGGGAACCAGAAAGAAGTCTTGTCCTCAAGAGCTACTTCCCTATTCTCTCTGTTGTGAAGATGGGCTGGGTTGCTGGGGCGTTCCTGGAAGGTTCTGTATTCCAGATCTCAGTGATTGCTGGATGTAGTCTTCAGTTTCTCCTTCTACAGCCCGAGACCAACATTACAGCAGCTGAGTAATTCCTTAAGTCCTTTTCATACAAATAGAAATTTCCCTTTATAAAAACCAATGACTTAGCTTGACTTTTCCACTAGTACATATACAATATATATTATATAAATATTATAATATATACATATGCATGGATATATACATATATCCATACGTATGTGTATACATATGTATATATTTACCCTTCTCAGTGTGTTTTCAGCTCCCAGGATTCCAAAGAATTCATCTTATATGTATTCATTTCCAATACTCATTACCATGGTGTTACCATGGCAACCTCTTATGTGATTACTTTCTGATCAGGCTAACTTTTTTATAGCTATTGTACAGTGATACAGCCCTCTCCAACAAAAGGAGTGTGACATTCTATCTTTGTAGGTGCAAACTGCTCCCCATTACCTTCATTCCCCATTAACTTACCCAGTGACACGAATAAACCATATTTCACAGGAGTGGAGACAAAGTGCACAGCTCAGAACTCACCTGGAAACTCTAATCTCTCATCCCCAAATTCCTTTTCCAATCACTTTCTTATGTATAAATCAGGACATATCGAGTTTTCCAATGTAATCTTGTAAATATCACAAATGTGTCAAGATCTGTTTTTCACTATTTTTCCTTATAGCATTTTAAGAAAATTTTCTGCAGCAACTCAGGGGTGCCTGGGTGGCTCAATGGATTAAAACCTCTGCCTTCGGCTTTGGTCATGATCTGAGGATGCTTGGATGGAGGCTGCATCAGGCTTTCTGCTCCGCAGGGAGCCTGCTTCCCCTTCTTTCTCTCTGCCTGCCTCTCTGCCTACTTGTGATCTCTGTCTGTCAAATAAATAAATAAAATCTTAAAAAAAAATTTCTTCAGGGATTCAGACAGAAACAAAAAAGATCTCAATTCATTTTCCACGTTTTCCATGTCACTTTTGGTCTCCATGAGCCTTGATAGAACAAGTATCACAGAGCTGGTCTCCCACTGTTGTGCTGAAAACAGGGGATAGATTCCTTCACTGTCATCTCCTCATTCCTTTGGCGGCTTTGTTTTTTCCCCAACCCCATCTGTCTGCAGCCGCTCAGCTGAATTTTTATTCACATTTTTGGCTCTCAAAATGAGTAATTAAAAGGTTTTGTGTTGCTGTTAGATTAAACTTCAAGCCCAAAACTCTAGTGACCCATCTCTTTCCATCTGCCCCACCCCCAGATGTCCTACTGAAAATAATCTGAGATCCATAAAATCGTGATAACATTTTAAAACTCATAGTGCTAAAAGTTTGCTGCATTTATCCATTTATAAATATAAATATAAAATTATTATGCCTGTACATTTGAGAAAGTAAGTCTATATATACACCTTTAAATTTCATCCAGGAAGAACATATAAATAGAAGTACGCAGCTATTATTTATGTGAATAATTATGACTCAGGTTATGAAGATTGTGACATAGTTATTAAATTGATCTCAGAATTGTACCAATCTCAAAAACAACATGAGCATATACATAATTTTTCTGTTCATTATTCATGAAGAAAATACTCCACTTGGGGCCAGCACAGAAAGTTAAAAGGTGACCTAACCAAGGAGCAGTTTCAGAAGAGGAAGTACCTGTGAATGCGTGCACCAACGAACCTCACGGTCCCCGGAAATGCAAATGCCTTTGCAGACACTGGATATATACAAAAAGTGGCCAGGGATTTCCCATACTAATGAAAGACAACACACTGCTCTGAAGACCTTAAAGTGTTTGTGCATGAAAAGTGGTTGGAGGCTTGTGGACACATATCTGAACAATAAATGTATCACCGGTTTGGAAATTTAACTGGCGCTTTTTTTGTTGTTGTTGTTGCTATTTTATCTGCAAATTCCAAACGCCTTGAGATACAACACTAGAGGGGATATGTCATATTAAGTGATTTAGAAGTTCTGTATTTAAGGAGGAGTTGCAATCAAAAGCAAAACGGGAAGAAATTAATTCAAAGCCAACATATGACCCCAAAAAGCCGCAAGAGCCAGGATTGCAAGAGGCCGCCAGAGTCGGAGGAAGCAATCACCACGTGTCCGCTAAGTACCACACCTCCCATAAGGTGGCTGCGTGCATGGCCCAGACTGCCGACCCGCACAGCTACCACTGGACCCCTGCTTCCCGTGATGATGCTCCCAGGCGATGGAAGGAAGCTGATGACGCGGGATCGCTGTAGTTCAATAAGACTGAATTGCATATTGGATGTTACTGAGAGTAAAATCTTCGAAGTTCTTATCACCGGAAACAGAATCTGTAACTATATATGGGGACAGATGTTAACTCGACTTCTTGTGCTTATCATTTCACGATATGTACAAATCATTACACTGTACAATTGAAATTAATATCGTGCTGCAGGTAAATTATACTTTGACAAAAGGCTCCCCAAATTTAGTGCCCAACTGAAGACACACCCACACCTAATTTCTCAAATGCAGTCTCTTTCCTATATAAAATACAATAAGATGGATTTTGCAAGCTGACATTTTTTCTTATAATCCAATGTATTTATAGCTCTATCATTTGCAGAATTTTCTAGAATTATTTGAATTGCTGCACTCCCTCATTTCTATGAAGCTATTATTCTTTATGAAATGGTTCTGTTATTTTCTCTAATACATTACAAGTACTCTGGAGGATTAAAATGAGTACATGTTACATAATACACAGATTATTGAGCTGGGGTTCACCTTATCTTGTTGCTAATAAGGTTAAATGAAATATCCTCAGTTTTGATGTTATTTGGTATAAGTAGCTCTATTGCACATTAAATTTGAAAAGGTGGCATACTAAAAATTGAGGTAAAAAGATTTCTCTTTCAATGTAAATGTATTCATAGACATGTAAATTAGACTTCAAACAGGGATAATAGCATTTCAAACAATGCTAGGCTGACTGTATTGAATACACCCACAGAAGAACAGTTGGCCAATCTTCGTTATTTGTATTATAACATCTCATGAGAACCCCAATAAAGGAAGTTGCTTTAATAGATATTTACATTAATAAATATCCAGTCAGTGGCTCTCCGCCATCCGTGCTTTGTCAGTACATTTCTAATTACTTCATTTTCTTCTCCTTGCTGTTGTTTTGTTAGCCATTTTACCGTGCTAATGATCCCTCTTAAAGTTGCCATATGTCAAGGCCTTTTGTGTATTTCAGAAACAAATCAGGTTTAGCATTATCAGTAAAATAATGCAAGCAATTTTATTCTGTATGAAGCATACTCTGATATTATTAAGATGGCAATGAAACATTTTTGTAAATTCAGGATTTTGAAATATTTCTTTTAAAGAAATAAGTTCTCAAAGTCAGCTGAAGAATGAAAAATGGAATCATGACGTTTCAACCCCAGAATGGGTGCTCATTAGGTATCTGGGGCTTTTCCGGGAACCAAGGTTATAAACTGACTCTTCTTTGAAACTCTTGATCACAAATAAGTAACTATCATTCTTTTCAATATTACTAAGGGGACAGAGTGACAGACCAAAATCAGAGGCTTTCTTCGCTTCCTCATATTTTGAGGGGTGGGATCAAGGAGAAATCTACTCACCTTTTTAAAAATCTACGCTTTGTCTTTCTTAAACTCACTGTCCATTCGGATATAAGTTTTACCTTTTTCTTTTTGTCCTTGATCTTGTTTGTCTTCTCATTCGTTATTTTCCCTTTTCTCTGGGTGTCAGCACAGAACAGATTCAGAGAAGAGCCTCTGCGTGTAGGGCCAAGGCCAGCTTTGTTGGGGGAACCCAGAGGAAGACACTGGTTCTGAATGAGACACCAGGTCAGCCTGCCAATCAATTCCTGTTCTGGCTACACAGGTCACAGACCCAGCAGCATGGTAAACCAGGCTGTCAGAAGGCATTAGAGTAAATGTATTTGCAGCAATAAACATGACACAGAGTAAGACCCTGGGACAAAGTTGAAAAGGAAAAAAAAACGTTAATGCTGTTATCTGAAAATCTAATGTTTTCACAGAGAATAAAAAGGGCAAAAACGACAAATTTCCACCTCTAACTGGTTAACTGTCTAGGCAACTTATGAAGTAACCAAAAATGACTTACAATCAAGGTTTTTCTAAGTACCTTTTTCTATTACCTTTCAAAAAATATTAAATGAGCTTTTTTATTTGCCTGTTTTTCTGATAAATTATGGCTTCCGAGAGTCATGGATTTAACTGAGAAGGAGAGCTCAGTAATTTAATCCCATGGAATAAGAGAGATTAAGCCCAGGAAATGGACAGTGCCCTTTACCTGAAAGTGTTACGTTATCCCTGATGGGGGACAGGAGCAGTCTGTTCTTTACTTGAAAGGGATTGGTTTGTCTTCTGAATTCCAATTTAGATAAACATTCATCAATAATAAGAGAAATATTTGTGTTCTGTATTGATGACTCATTTTATATTTTCTGTGGTTTGTTGTATATGTTTTAATATACAAATGTTGTTTTGACCTTTATATATTCCCAAAAGATCAATATGAAAGAAAACCTACCTGTCAAGAGGATGTGAGTTTTAAAGCAAATTTACTCAGAGGACTAATATTAGATTCAACTCCCTGTAAAAGGTTTAGAACCAGGCAATATTATTAAATTTTGTCTTTAAATTCAGTTTTGGTGCCTTGCAAACAGCAATAAATCATAGTCTCTAAATGTTATTAAATGGAAGTAACTGAAACTAGACAACACTATCTTGATAAAAAAGCTAAAATTCTTAAATGCCCTGATTTCTAATAAAAATGCAGATAAAATTATCTTTAGTAGATCTGTTGTCAAGTAGGAGTAGCATCAGAGATAATAAGTTATTAAACGAATCTGAGCAGTAATTAAGGCTCAGATTTCTCCCAAAATTGAAATTAAATACGAAATTTTTTGGAGAACTTCTTTATTTTCAAAGCAGTTTTAAAATTTAGTTTATAAAAATTCGTGGTTTACTAATTTTCTTACTAAGTGTTTTGAGGCATACAATAAATATTGGAAAGTCTTCAAATTTCTTAAGGCATTCAATTATTTTATGCAGCACCAAAGATCAGGAAGTGTTTATTAAAAATACAATCTATCTTTCAAAGAGTTATTTATTTATTTATTTGGGGGTGGCAGGGAGAGATAGCAGGAGAGAGAGAATCCCAAGCAGACTCCACAGGGATGGCAGAGCCGCATTGGGCTTGATCTCACGTCCCTGAGATCATGACCTGAGTAGAAACCAAGAGTTGGTTGCTTAACTGACTGAGCCACCAAGGTGTCCTCGAAAGTGCAATATTTTTTAAACCATAATGGAATATCTAGCAAATACTTATGATGTAAGTTAAACAGGTAGCTGTCGCTAAGAGATTTAACATTAATTTTTGAGTATATTCTATGTAAATTATTTATATAATTGTTCATGTCTATTTTGATAAGCATAGATCTCAAATAATCACATTTTGCAGTAGTAATTATAATTAAAAATGATTGGTCAGAGGTAACATTGGTCAAAGAATATACTTGCAAATATTTTTAGATATGATATCATTGAAGAATTTTAATTTTCCTCTTCCCTTAATTATTTTTAATTTCCAATCATCCATTTTTTTAAGATTTTATTTATTTATTTGACAGACAGAGATCACAAGTAGGCAGAGAGGCAGGCAGAGAGAGAGGAAGGGAAGCAGGCTCACCACCAAGCATAGAGCCTGACATGGGGCTTGATCCCAAGACACTGGGATCATGACCTGAGCCGAAGGCAGAGGCTTTAACCCACTGAGCCACCCAGGTGCCCGCAATCATCCATTTTTTAATGCATTCCTTAAGCATGAAAACATATAGATAAATTCAGGAACTACACAAAGGCACCTATCTCTCAGCTAATGCACATTATTCTCTGTACATGGTGGTAATTTCTTAAATTCTTTTGTCGATAGAAAAATGTGAAAGAGCCAGTACCCTTGCAAGAGATAATGCAGTGTTAAGATAGTGTTGACATAATTTTAATATAGTTGGAAACATTCTCAAGCTAAGTTACAAACATTTGTTTTTATAATTTTTGAAATCAGATTTTGGGAAAATAAATGACAGAGGAGTACAAGACATTAAGCATAAGTGAAGATGGAGTTTGTTCATTTATTCTCTTACTCAACAAAGTTTTTACAGCACTCACCTTGTAGTAATATAGGTAAGGTAGGTAATGCCGAAGTGCAAAAAAAAAAAAAAAAAAAAAAAAAAGCAAGATTTTCCTTCAAGGAATTTATATTCTTGTGAGTGATGACAGAATAAAAATATCTATAAAAGTATGCGAAGGAAATAAATGTCTGAGTAAACTTCACTTGATGCAATAAATAGCATATTTATAGTCTTATCTATTTAAATCTACATATTGTTTGAGAGATGATTCTCAACTGTAAGATATGCGATGATAATAAAAGCAAGACAGTTTAGAATCTTGGGAAAGTATGATACAAACACAATTACTCTGAGTCATAGACCTGCTTTGAAGATCAGTGAGGACCCCTGACGTCCCAGCTTAATGAGAAGGTGCTTGAATCCGTAGATAAGCTCCTGGAAGTTGTGATTAGAAAGAAGCATGCATGCAACCAATTGGCTTTTTACAAAGGAATTTATTTCAAAACCTAGATTCTGAGTTTAGTGTTGACTTTTATGCATATTGCACATCAGATTGAGAGACTTTGATTGTAGTTCACATAAAAGTATTTCTGACCAAATTCAAGGCTTATGGGTAGTAAATGTTTAGGAATTCAAATCCAATCTCACATTTGTATCTCTCACTTCAATTGCATAGTGAATAAGACATCATAAGAAAGTCACTGTCTTTGGAATAATTGCTGAATTTTCATTAAATTTCACATATGGAATAGTGAATTATAGAACTTATTAAGAGTTCAAAAATTGATAGGCACTATTCTAACTACATTTTCATTTTCTGTAAAGAAGGTGAAATAAAAGAAACAACAATAAGTCACAGCCAATGGACAACAAAGAAAGCTGTGAATATTGTACTTGATGTCCAAAAGACAAATCACTGAGCTAACTTCTTCCCTAAGCAAGCTGAGTTCTACTTTTACCAAGAGCATTGTGAGATTTGGGTATGACTCTGTTGTATTTCCTTTTAGAAATGTCATTGTTTCAGGCAGTCCAAAATATGCACATGAAATCAGGAATTCACTAAAAATGAACGGGATCAGCTAGGTTCATGGATGCCATTTGTCATGTCTCCTTGGCCTATTAGATCTGTCTCCAATATAATACATCAGTTTCATGTAAAGCAATTTCTTATACTCCTGAAAAAGGCTTTTCCTCACTATTGTCATCGGTCATAGATGAAAACTGTGCGTGGTATGCAGTGAGGGCCACTTGATACTGGAGCATAAAGTGCTTTAAAAATATGATTGGATTTAGTGGTCATAACAATGATGGACTGTGTGTACTGAACCAAATAAATGGTGTGTTGCCTTATACTGCCTGGCCGAGACGCTCATCTATACTCTGTCTCTACTTCAACTCTTGAATTTTTCAGCAAGGCACAGTAAAACTACATGGTGTTAAACAGTAATAGGGTTCCTTTGAAATACACACAAGCAGTGAGTTATAGTAACAACCATTTGGATATATAACTAGAGCATTGAAGAGTAGTAGTTGTTTCTATAGCAATGATATTCCCTTAAAATTTTACTGGAAGAAGAAAAAAAGACAAATGTTTGTATTCTACTTCTGAAGTTTGTATATGCTTTCAATGTTAAAAAAAAGTGTTAAATATAAATGAAAGTGATAGTTCACATTCCTACAGAAGTTTATATTTTCCAAATTGTCTTAGCATTGCTACTTTGTCTTACAATTTTATTATCTCTTAGATTGCTTAAAAAAAAAAAAAAAAAAAAACTAATGACCTAAGAATGCTTCAAACAATTCAATTATAAAGAAAAATATTTTCTTCAATCACTTCCAAACCATATTTGTGTGCATAGGGCTGCAAGTTTTCTACTCCTGTTTGATCTTGAAGTCTCTCACAGTTAGCATCACTGCTTGTGACTCTTACAACATGGATAGAGCAGATAAGATTATTGTCATTTTGTGTAGTGAAGGTACCTGAGGTTCAAGAAGGGTAGATGACCCGTCCAGCATAACTAGCCAAGCTGAGACAAGAGCAACGTCTATGGCATTTACTTTTTACCATACTGTCTGACAAAATCTATGAACTGAATATCTAGAGACTGAAGAGTTACTGTTTCCATGTTACAGGCTGGGTTTCCACGGCACCCAAATCAGTTACTTTGATAAGTCCCACCAAAGTGATGGAGTCATTCCCAGCCATAATAATCACTGACATTTTGTTATTACAATTAAATACCTATACCCATACAGACAGAGCAGTACAGAAAGTGTTAACGATGATAAACTGGAGAAGCCATTATTTTCCAATTAATCAAGGAAATTCTTATCACCACTGCCTGGAGAAATGGCCCAAAGTTATCCTTGTGGATTTTACAGAGAAGGTATTATGTTTTGACTTTACAAAAGTGCAATTACACATTTGCCATTTGATTCCCTTCTCAAGTTTTGGCAAAACAAACTGAATAAGCAATCATAAAAACAAATAAAAGGTAATGGCATGATATGATGTTAGAAAATGTTTCAGGAGTGCCTGGGTGGCTCAGTCAGTTAAGTCTCTCTGATTCTTGATGTTGGTTTAGGTCATGATCTCAGGGTCATGAGATCGAGCCTGGCAAGGGGCTCTGAGCTGGGCGTGGAGCCTGCTTAAGATACACTCTCTCCCTCCCCCACTGCCTCTCCCTCCTTCATTCTCCCATCCTTCTACCCCAGCAAGTTTGCGGGTGCATGTGGGCTGTCACATGCACTCTCCCTCTCTCAATAATTAAATAAATAAATAATGAATAAAAGAAAATTTTCAATTGGTGTTTAATTATCAAAAGGGAAAGTCTAAGTGGCAAACATTTTAAAAAATCTACTTTCAGTAGTGGAAATAAATTAGACGACTATGATACATTTCAGTGGGTGTGGATCCATTTCTAGTAGATGTAAAATTTCTAGTGTCACAGTATCAACTTACATTTACAACGAAGAATTTCCAAAGGTGGTCACAAAGTCCTTTCTGAAGGATACTCAATGGGTTTGTAATTGGGAGTTGTGCAACAAAGCTTAAATAAGAGAGATAAAAACAGAAGGAAATAGATAAAATACTACCTGGTGACCTGGTTGAAGGAAAAAAAAAAAACAGGAAAAATATGCATTATATCAAAAGAAAGCCTAACGTATTTGAGAAAAGTATATTTTGTATATTCAATCTAATATCAATATCTGTTTGTTTCTGGGAAGCGTAAAATAATTAGAAGACAAATTCAGAAGTACATTTTTCTGTTCATTAAGTCATCACAGGAAGCCAGGTTTATTATTGTTTAGCAAAAGATAGTTCTATGAAGATATTGTGATTGCACTGGGAGATTGAAAGGTCAGACTGAAATAGATGAGAAAACTCTGTTCTCACATTTGTATTCTTAATGTATTCGGATCAATAGATTCAGGTGAATGGTTTGTAGAGGGTTCAAATTAGCAAATGCTGTCAGGGACCCATCAGCATTATTTTAGCAATTTAAAGAATGGAGAAAATTATAAGCGGAAACCTGAGACATATTATGTCCCATTTAACAGATTAATGAAAGGTGATGTCCAGACGATGGTGTTGCTGTTGGCAACACTAATAAAAACATTCACAAATTGTTTCTTTTATGAAGCACTTTGGCAGAAAGCATTTTCTTTTAACCTCACCACAACCAAACTGTCTTGACAAGAAATTCTTTCCTTCTTCCACCTCTCTCACTAAGTGCGTGTCATTCCCTTTGCCCATTATTAAGTGAAAAGATAGTTTCCTAAAAATCATCTGTTGGTCTCTTTACGTGCTTACAGAAGATTTGATTTTGAGTTGTCACCAGCATTTCTTTCAGAGAAGCAAACTACTTCTGAGCAATTTTAACTACCTCCTGAGAGGACTTACAAACTAACGGAAGGTGTTAGTACGATACCATATATTGGTTTCTGGAAACCAAGAAAGTTTGTCTCCAAATACTAACAGCCAAGTAGAAACAGATGGTTTAAATATCTCCATACACAATGACTGAACGAGTGTAAATGTCGTTGAGAGGAACACCCAGTGTTAGTGCTTGATACACTGCTCAGCAGGCTGGGTACAGAAGGGTCAAGCGTTAACCACACCAACGACATCACTCCGTCAAAATACCGTAGAATGAGCTATTGACGATGTGTTGTTCACCTTCTTCGCATGTTGAAGATCCCAGCTTTGAACTCCTCAACAACTTGCTGTCCATACTGTGGCATTAGAATATGTCTCCTCATCATTGCAGCAATGTTTGGTTAAAGGGTATTTTAAAGAACTTGCAAAACCCGGTCCCTAAATGAGAGTGCCAGGAAATCATGTAGAAAAAATATTTACATTTTTCAATGATAAACATAGCAGATATTTCAGCATTTTACAAAGTAAACAAACTTCTGTACTGTACTATGAGCTCAGACATCCAGCCTGGCATTTAATAAAAAATCATAGTTAATATTTACTAATGCATTCTTAATGTCGGCCATACTACACAGTACTTTATAATGATTATTTCCTTTTACATGCACATAAAACCTAACCTAAACTATGCATGACTTCATATGCCCATTGTACAAATAACTTAAATCATTTATACTTCTCCAGGATTATGGTGCTAGGTAGTAGACTATCCAACATTTGAATCCATAGTTCTTTGGATATCACTCAGAATAAAACCATATAATCTACTTACCTACTACAGGTATCTCAAACTACACATTTTTGCTTCTGTGTTTATGTATCTCAGAAATTTTAGGACCACTTTAAATTCCACTTTCAGTAGTAATGCCATATAACTTGGAAATGTGTGCTCTCAATCTTATTATCCAAACCCTAAAATTATAAATGCACAGACAGGTTGGAAAAACATCAATTTTGTCTAAAAACACTTTCCATCAGTAAACTTTTTTCTACCATCTTCCTGCCAAGTAGCTACCTGGCCTCTCTTGAACAGGGTCAGTAAATTATCATCTGAGACAGCGATTGCTCCTTCAAAAATTGTTGCAATTACTGTGGTCATGTTAAATTGGAATGTCTGTATGAACATCTCCTACAGATGCCCTTATTGGAACCTCATTAAAAAAATCTTATTTCTTTTGCTGTAAGAGTATTTTAAGTAACTGAAAAAAATATTTTTCCAATTGTAACACATTGGGTCTCTTTAATTTCACTCATCTTAGGCTGTTTTATATCCCTTGGCCACTGTGATCATTTTCTAACGTGCTTTTTGCAGTGTGAGCAGTGTGCAGAGAAGTGAACAGTGTTTGGACCAAGATAGTTCCTTGATCTTAAACTATGATGTCAAAAAAGGACATGTACTTCATCCCCCGTGCTGCCAGGGAGCATGGATTGTGCTGCCAGGCAGCATGGATTGTGAAATGAATAGATTTGCCATCAGAAAATCTGATTCAAATTTCTCTCCGCTTCTTATTAGACGTGTGACCTTATTAGATGTGTGATCTTCTCTGAGTTTTATGATTTTTGCCCTGAATCGCTTTGAATTTTATACATGGACTATTTCACAGTGTTGCTAGTATTTCCTTTTAAAAATTATTCATATATTACACTTAAGCAGAATATCTTACGTAATATTTCTCTTTTGACAAAAGGTTTGGGTGAGACAGTGTATCAGATGACAGTTTGGCGGGATGATCCTGTCATCTCAACTTTTATTTATTTATTTATTTATTTTTCTGTTAGTACTTTGAAATCCGATGGACTACCTCATGTGAACTTTCTGGAGAACAATCTTAGTGTGGGTATTCAAGTTTAAGCCGGCGTCAAGGTGCTGCAGCCAAACACATTTGAGTTTACTGACATGGGAAGATCAAGCCAGCTGGTGCCTCCGTCAGAGGATGTTGGAAAAACTTGCCTACAGGATTTGGTCATCTAGGAAGTGTTCACAGATGCAAGGATTTGTGCTCAGGAATTGGGGTTAATTTTATGATTGAATGTCTTAATAATTTCATCTTAATGGTTGGAAGAAGAAAAAGGGACGGAGGCTGTGATTCTTCAACAAAGCACTCTCACTCACATTAGTAAGGGAAAAATTTCATTGCCTACATTCAAACACAGATACGGAAGTAATCTTGTCCTTGTTTTGTTTCATCATGCTCACATAGTAGTTTTGTCCGTGCTGATAGTCTGTGAAATTGCTTATGTTCCACAGAAGAACACCAAGGTCTTGTTCTGGGTGTGAGTCTAGCTCCTGGATGAAAGGTCTTTCACATGTTATGTTACCCTTTGGGGACAAAAGTGTACAAATTAGATTGAAACACCTAGACCCCCTAGATCATTTTGAAAGATTTTGCTGACCATGCTTTTTAAAAAATTTGATTTTGTTTTTTGTATTTAAGCAACTTTATTATAATGTTTTAATTGTACCTACTTCTAGATATTCTAAAGTTATGGAAAAATGATCTGATTACGTATCTGATTACATATCAATGTCAAGTATTAGGGATTATTTTGTGAGGTTCTCACTTGGGAATAGTTCCACACTACTTATTTTTATAATTTTATATTATGCAATATTAAAAGAACATTATCCAGAGTTTAGAGGTTTTATATACTTTTTAAATTTCAAGTTCATATTTAAATTCTAGTTCATTAACAGATATGGTAGTTAGTTAATGTATATGGTAAAACTGGTTTCAGATGTAGAATTAGTGGTTCATCACTTACATATATAGAGAATCCTTCTTACAGTTGAAAAAAACAAGTCCTTTCTTTTCCTTTTCCTTTCTTTTTTTTTTCAAAATGAGTTACTGAATCATCTGACATGATAATAACTATGCAAAATCATTTATGAGTTTGAAAAAGATAAGTCAGTCAACTTCAACACAGTGATTACCAGAAACAAAATGGCCATTCATCTTTGAAATAGACTCCTAAAGCTAAGAGCTTAGATTACTTAATTCTCCCAAGGAAATTCCCAGCTGGGTCTTTTTGTTGGTTGGTTGGTTTTTGTTTTGTTTGTTTAGCTTCCTCATGAGCTGTGTTCCACTTAGCTTATAGTATTTAAATAGTTAAAAAAATATATTACTATGACTGAAATTTCCCTTTGGGTAGCTGAGAGGAATCCAAAGCTTTTATGAATGTTCAAGACCAACTGATCAGCTGAGATTTGGAAGGAGTTGTGTTTTCATATGAAACAGAGACTTTTGTCTCCAAGCACAGACTCCATAGGAAATGGAAGCATAATTCATTTCAACTGAAATAATTCCCTTCAGGTGAGAAAAATGTTTGAATGCAGATAAACAATTCCAGCATAGAAGACTGGAGTGCCTTTGAATAGAACAAACTGTTTACTGGAGCAAGAAAAGCCCTAATACAGTTCTCATTCCTGATGGGCTGAATTTCGCTGGCAGTGTTTTAATGACATCTGAAGCCTTCTGAAATATTTCTAAGAATTCTCAGCTTTAAATCTCTTGATGGAATGGATCTCTTGGAGTCAGGAGGAAGTTATACTTTTCTTTGGATGTGACAAATATGAATCTTTGAATCACCTCTTCAGAATTTTACTCTACCTGATAAGGTCCTTTTCAATGGTGTCCATTGAAGGAGAGTTTCTCTCTGGTGTCATTTCTGGAAGTCCAATATCCCTTTGTCAGTTAAGTTTTTTTTAAAAAAATTCATTTTAAGTCTGTTAGTGATATTGTGATATTTACCTCTTGTGGTATTTAGTCATATTAGCCCAAATGAGATAGAACATAAGATTCAGGGAGTAAAATTTCCAAATACATGGAGCATCCTCTTGTTAACTTATAAAAAACTAACTTATTAAAAAAACTTATTAACTTAAAAAAAAAGATAGCTTGTGGATCCTTAATGGGATGATCTTAACATAATTTAATGCAATGACAGTGATTGAGACTCAGGAAGCTTAAGGGTTTCTGAAAATTTCGTACTTAATTGTAGCTTTATTATCTGATTAGCTATATTTACTTTTTGTAATGTTTGTGGATGATAAGGTTGGTGGACTTCCTAAATAAAGAATATAGCTCTAGAGACCTATTTGAAAATAGTAGTAGTAAGATTTGGGTCCCTGTTATTGTTCTAAAACTAGGCAAATACTTCTCCATCATTATTGTTACAGCTCTCCATAAAGACAAAGCCTTAACCCATCCTGAAAAGAAGCGACAATAACCAGAATATACTGTTGATTTATTTAGAGGGTTAGAGTAGGGCTTCACATTTTAGATTTCTACCCATGTCCTCCCTTTGTAGCAGAAGGAAGAGAAAATTATATTAGTGAGAGAAAAGAGCATACTATATAAGAGAATATCTATTCTTAATCTCAAGTTATATTTATTCATAAACTCATTCTTAATCTCAAGTTTTATTTATTCATAAACTCATCACCAAAATAGGATACTTTTCATATGAAAGATTTTCAGGTGTCTACTCCAACTCTAGCATTCTCTGATTTCAGGAAAATATTGGTTCTGCCAGGATCAGAGAGAGAAATAGGTCATTTGATGTTACATTTGATAGGAATGCTTCTATTCTATGCAGTTATTATACTCCAAATACTTTTCTACTGAAATTCAGAATATTAAATCAGATATTTAAAAGACCCTATAGTTTATTTTACTTCCTATACTGCTGTTTTGCTTTATTTCCCCCATGAATCAATAGGCCAATCATCCAGTGATTTTGTGAATTAATATTCTATGACATCAATGGTTGGGGAAAAAAAAATTTGAGGAATCTAAAATGTTCATTTACGTACACAAAATTTAATTTTACTACTAACATTTTATTGTAAGAGACCACATAAAAGTAATTATTACTTTTTACTTCAAATATAAATATATAGCCCATTTTCCTTGGAAAACAATGGCATATATTTTTAAACTAGTCTTGTTGCTGTCGAGAATAAGAACATTTTAAGGTTAGTATATCACACAAACACTAATGCTCTGAATCTTAGTGGGTTTCATTAATTGGATACTAAAAATAAAGTAACATTTTGCTGAAGAGAGTAAATCAAATAAGTTTTTTTGGTTTCCCTCCTCTCTACTACAAGCTTGAAGAATATCCCAATTAGTTTCAGTAGGTAACTGTATGGACTGTATTTGCCCCTCCTGGAATTTGTATGTTTAAGCTCCAACCCTCAGTGGGACTTGACTTGGAGACAGGGCCTTTAAGAAGTTAATTAAGAGATAAATAAGGTCATCAAAGTAGGGTCTGATCCAATAGAATTGGTGTCCTTATAGGATGTGGAAGAGACACCAGGGAGGTGTGGGCATAGAGGAAAGGACACGTGAGGGCACATGGCCATCCACAAATCATGGACAGAAGACTCGGAAGAAACCAACACTGCCAATACCTGCATCTTAGATATACCAGCCACCACAACTGTGAGAAATGAATTTTGTTGTTTAAGCCAACCATTCTGTTGTGTTTTGTTATGAAACCCCTTGCAACTGATACAATGTGTACGTTAAATTGTATAGAAACTCTCTATGTGCCGTATGTGTAATAGAATGAATGATTTTCTTGCAATTTTGAAGTTTTTTCTCACTTTGATTTTTCATTCATCTATAAGCTCATGAAGTTTAAAATGATGTAATAGGCCCATCACAAGTCTGCTGAAAAATGAGCATGTATCACTCTCGGACGCTAGTAATAGGAATACTTTTGTCAAAATATTAATTATGTACATATTAAGCACTTTTGCAGGTGGACAAAATATTGAATGCTAGATGGACAAAATGGCCAAGATAAATTATTAAGACAATGCTTTTCCTGCCTTTGCTCCCAGAGAAGTACCTTAAAATCCTTGTTTTAAAGAAAGCAACAGCCTGCAGTATTCCCATAATTCCATATTAATTCCCATAAATGCAGTCTTTGCTATTGCCAAATGGTTCAACATTTGTGCTGGGCCAACTAGGCCAGGGAGAACCCTGAAAATATCACAACTATATGATTTAACAGGGTAAAAACAGTAAGTAGTTAGGCTCAATTTATTAGAAGTACATTAATATTATATAGTAAAGGTGTATATGTGCACAACAAAAACACTTCTTAGCATGTGCTCCATGTTCCAATTTTTGTTTTTTTTGTACTTTACAGTGGCAGGATATGGGCTCAAATACTGAATGAAGGATGGCAACCACATTTTTGCATCTATAGGCTTTAGTCCAAAATAATAAAAAATAGGCTTATCGCATATTTCTCAATTATCTTGCATACTTCTCCCCTCCAAATCCCAATGATCCCATAAAGATACAATAGTGAGGGCTTCAAAACAGGACACATACACACACAAGTATTGGTATCTCCTGAGTATTAGGTCATGCAAAGTTTATTCAAGAAATCAGACATGTTCACCTTTAAAGAGAGTTTGGTTAGAAATGTGAATAAAATATAAATTATTTCAATTCACTATAGAAAAATGAGAATAGAGAATGTCATAGACCAATATTAGCATAGATGACCATGTTATATGCAGTAAGACTGTTTTGTTTTTTTTTAACTTTTATTACAAAAAAGAACTGCTGGTATGGGAGTGTGTGGGAGAAAATACCATTCATTTGTATGGATTTTTGTACTAAAAAGATGGAAAACAGCAACCTGTAACTTATTCCTATTTGCACAAAGCTGGATAGCCTGAAGGCCAAAAGGCATGTTAGGAAGAACAAGGTGTCAAAAATTTAAAAATTCAAGCAGAGACAGTCAATTATTATATGGTTTCACTTACTTGTGGAGCATGAAGAATAACATGGAGCACATTAGGTGAAGGAAAGGATAAGTGAGTTGGGGGAAGTCAGAGGGGGAGAGGAACCATGAGAAACTGTGGACTCTGAGAAACAAACTGAGGGTTTTGGAGGGGAGAGGGGTAGGGGGTTGAGTGAGCCTGGTGGTGGGTATTAAGGAGGACATGTAATGCATGGAGCACTGGGTGTGGGGCATAAACAATGAATCTTGGAACACTGAATAAATAAAATTAAAAAAAATAATAAATAAAAGGTGATTTTTATAAAAAAAAGAAATTTAAAAATGCGAATTAAAAAAAATAGTGTTGCCATAATGAAACCATTTCCAGGAGAAAGTGTTTATTTCTAAAGTTTACCTTGATACAAAGATAAAGACTCTACCCTTGAAGTTTTAGACTTTGAAGGACAAAATTACCTTTAAATCTTATTTAGAAGCCATGAGAAGACCTAGCGAAGAATTTTACCATCATCATAACCTTTTGGTACGTAAGCAAAAGCAAGAAAGTGCCAGGAGATACTACCTGTAAGAAGGCACTAAAGTCTTCCGCTATGATTAAATTTAGTTATTCCTGCTACTTGGAAAAGAGAAGTGTTTCTCCCCATTAATTTTAACAACAAGAAAGAACATTCCATGACATATTTGTCACATTCTGAAGTAAAAATAGATCCACACCATTGCATTCTACACCTGCCAGGACCCAGCCCTGACAGGTTTGACTGTGCTGGTGCCTCCTCACCACGGAGCACCGGCTATGTTGGATCACAAACAGAAACAAGGCCTCTTTTTCTCAGTAGGGTGCTTCAGTGCTTGGCAATTAACTGACTGAATCTGGAAGAGCTAATAGACCAAATTATTGTTCATTGTTTTCTGCTGCTTTATTAATCACTGCTCATCAAATCTAAGATCCAGGTCTCTGGTTTGTTGGTATTGATTTCCTTTATGTGAGAAGACCAGTCCAGGCTAAATGTTTTTAGTGATGGGAAGAAAAGAGGAACTTCCTCTTGGCTTTCTGGAGCTTTTCCTCTGCCAAATTAGAAGGCCAGTGCTTTGGCCCCAAGATATAAATAGAGTGGCAAGGAACAGATTCATAAAAAATTAAGCTACGAAAACAGGACATTTTTGCTGGGAGAGTTGTCAAGATATACGTGCTGTTATGACCACATGTTGTGTCTCTCGTGCCTCTGGTACACCACAGTAATGTGTAATAAGTTGGCATAAAGCAGACAAATGCAGAATTCTCTGCATTTTGACTGCAGAGAAAAGTTCTTCAATCTGACCATCCACTGTGGCATTTCGTATACTTTCTGCTCCTTGACTTGGATGCATATAAAGTGCTTATTCATTAAGCACGTATCTTGAGTCTTTAGTTTGGAATTATTCCTGCCCTCGAGTAGGCCAGGGTATCTGGTGGGGAAAATAAGCAAGTCTATACATATTTATTATGAGGCTTATAAAGATTATAGAAGAGGATATATTAGGAAGAAAATAAGGAACAAGACAGATGCAGAAGGCTCATAGTCCTCTGTGTATCGGCTCTTGTGAGGTCACGTAACAGAAGTAACTCCCTGCTCTTAGGTGCACACAGAACGGGTAGGGACGGGGAAGTACATGCCGCTCAGGGAAGACAGTTCCTTCATTCAGTGCATCAAAAATATTTAATCGAGGGTCAACTTTCTGCTAGAAACTGCAGTTTTCAACGTGATGTATCTTACAATAAGGATCGAAAAGGGAGATTTGTGCGAGGCTCCAGCGCACACCGCTTGCACAGGGGAGGGCTGCGGCTGCTGTGCTGTCACACTGCTAAGCCCCTTTCTCTGCATCCGCTCCTTCCATCCGACATGTACTCTGCCTCCGTATCACACTCAGCCTCATACTTTATAGTCTTCATAAAATATTAGAGTTCTTATAAAGAGCCTTGGAGATAACTCTCTTCATTTTTAAATTTTATTTTCTTAAGTTTTAATTTTTTGATAGAAAAAAACCCCTGCACATATTTAATGCATTTGATTTAAATTCAGACATATGCATAGACCAGTAATATCAAAACTGCAGTCAAGGTCATAAACGTATCCGTTATCTCCAGAAGTTTCCTTGGGTCCTGTGTGTGTGTGTGTGTGTGTGTGTGCTTGTGTGCGTGGTGAGAATACTTAACATGAGATCTACTCTCCTGTATTTTTAAGTGCACATATAGTATTGTGAACTACAGGCACCATGCTGTGCAGATAATTCAGTCTTAGTAAAGAAGGACATCCTATGGTTTGTGACAACATGGGTGAACTTAGAGGACATTATGCTAAGTGACATAAGCCAGTCTCAGAACAGACACTGAAAAATTATATTTTTATGTGGGATCTAAAATTTCAAACACACAGAAACTAGTCAGGTATTGTTAGCAGGTTACAGTCATACAAAATTCCGCTCATCTACTTGAATTATTTTATTCAGCTTTATTTAATACATACTGAAATGAGGTTTGATGATACTCAGAAGAATTTCTTAATGAAATATCTAAATAAAAAATGGGTTAGAAAGCAACTAATTACATTTTAAAAAGCTTATTTACTCAAATGGTAAATGTCATTCAAAGAGAAAGAATTTAATACCATTTTATTATTTTTTATTTTTTCTAATACCATTTTAATTAAAATCATAAGCAAAATAAGGATGGAAGAAATTAAACAAATATAAATATGTAAAACAATTGTAATAAGAAAACAAATGCAAAATTTCAGAGAGTAGGCAAATTTATTTTGTTGATCTTGTACTAATACAGACAGCACAATTGGAAAAAAAAGAAGACTTTTTACAAACCCAATAAGATTTGATAAAATGTTGGTGAGAAAACTGAATACAAAATAAATATTTTAAAAAATCAGTTTTCTCAATAATAATAATAGTAATGACAACAATGATAACAACAAACATTCAATTCACAATAACAAATAAAAATATAAGAGTAAATCTGGGATTTTTTCTCAGACCATATACATTGAAATTCTAACATATTACAGACAGAGAATTCTATATCATAAAAAACAAAATCTTGGATGTAAATGTAAGAAACTGAAACTAAAATCAGGGGTTAAAAAGATCTCTTTAACTGAAGTTACATTAAATCACTTCATATAACAAAAATGACTATAAAAAGTTAATAGACAAATGGCTGACTTGGGAGAAAATAATCGATGGTTACTATATTTAATATACAAAGAGCTCCGAAAAACACAAAACTGTGTAAATAATGTTAATAAGGGCGCCTGAGTGGCTCAGTGGGTTAAGCCTCTGCCTTCAGCTCAGGTCATGATCTCAGGGTCCTGGGTTTGAGCCCTGCATCGGGCTCTCTGCTCAGCAGGAAGCCTGCTTCCCCCTCTCTCTCCCTGCCTCTCTGCCTACTTGTGATCTCTGTCAAATAAGTAAATAAAATCTTTAAAAAAAATAAATAATGTTAATAAAAAAATTCAAGATAGAAAACAAATTATGAGTAAATATGTGGAAAATGATCATAATAATTAATAACCAATGAATGCAAAATGAATGGCCATAAGTGCCTTCGCTTTTGCCCCATCAGATCAACAAAATTATGTACAATAATGTTAATGTTTCAGGGAAATTTTAGTTTTTCATTGCTGAAGAAAAAGTGAAATAGAGTTTTTATAGGAAACAGTCTGTAAGTTACCTTAATCTTCAATATGTACTCGCCCTTTGATTTACAAATTTCACTTTTCACTTTAAAATAAAAATATTAATATATTAGAACATATATAAAAGGATGTTATTGGGTAGCAACAAAAACCCAAGTAAATTTAATATCAATGAGCTGTAAAGTGGATAAATTATTATAAACTTATATTAAGCTATTTGAAAATGAATTTTATCTCCAAAGTTGTCTTGTAGGGATTTCCATGGTGTACAATGGAGTATTAAATTATAATAATGTGATCTATTTTTCTAAAACAATGAAAACAATCATATATATGTTTTCATTTGTTTTTATATTATCATAAAAAAACAAAAGAATTTTTCTTAAGATTTAATTTATTTGAGAGAGAGGGCATATGCGGGGAGTGGAGGGGAAGGGGAGGGGCAGAGGGAGAGGGAGAAGCAGACCCCTCACTGAGCGCAGAGCCCAATGTGGGGCTCAATCCCTGAGATCATGACCTGAGTCGAAGGCAGACATTTAACTGACTAAACCACCCAGGCATCCCAATTTTTAATTTTTAATAAAATTAAAACAATTTTTAATAAAATCCCGAAATAATGGTGAGAGTTTTATGTAAGGAGAAAGGGAAGGAAAGGAGGAGAACAAGAAATGATCATAAGTAAAAAGGATGCTTAATCTCCTTCTTCCTATCTTGGTGTAGAATGAATGCTATGTCAGCCACCTTGAGAATTAGAAAATGCCAAGAGAACAAGAGATCTACTACTCTGATACCACGCACTCTGTACATCACCACCACCTGCTGCTAGTGCCCTGTGTGCTAGTTATGTGAGGAAAAAATTACATCGCCCCCAATTTAATTAAATATTCCTGGCTGATGTACATCCAAAGTTAAATCACTGAATCAACAATGAGATTTAAATATAAATTTATAGCAAATATTGACTTTAATTTTCCTTTCTGGTAATATCCTTACATGGTTTTGGTATCAGTGTCATGCAGACCTCACAGAACTAGTTGGACATTGTACAATTTTGGTTTTCAATTCTCTGGAATTGTTTCTAAGATGCATAATTTTTCTTCTTCCAGTGTTTGAAGAAATTGAGAAATCTTTTGAGCTTTGTATTTTCACATGAAAGTTTATTCAATATGGATTCAGTTCCTGGAAGATGTGTCATAATTATGTCAGTTGAATCAATTCTTGAGTTAAACTGGGTATTATATTTTTCAGGGAATTTTTCAACTTCAAACTTTTTAAAACTTTGTTATCAACTTATCAGATTGTTCTCTTTTTGCCTTTTGTTATCTCCAGGATTACTACTAATGACAATTTTTTAATTCATGATGCTTATGACTTCTACTTTCCTCTATTTATTTATTTCTCACTTATGATGTTGTACTATGAACTTTATTAATCTTGTGAAATTATCTTAACTTGGCTTTGTTGTTCCTCTGTTGGTTATTGCTTTCTATTTCATTGCATTGAATTTAAGTTGGTCTTCCTTTTCTGCCTTCTCAAGATTGTTGCTTGGTCTTTGACTGGAAGACTTCCTTTCCCATCCACCATATATATTTGAGGCTATAGATTTCCTTCTTAACATGACTCAAATTTCACCCACACATTTTAGTAAGTTATCAGATAGCATGACATGTACAAATTTGATTCACTGGAATTTGTTGAGAGTGACAAATTTCTGGTATTCATAAATCCTATATTTTGGCTGCTTCTATCAATATATGAGATACACATGCAAAATATCCCAACAGTAAAAATAAATAAATAAATAAATAAATAATATCCCAATGGTGAGTATGGTTTGACTATTGTTCCTTTCATTCTGTCAAATCCTGTTTTAATATACCTTAAGTTTACGTCATTAGCCTCATGCACATGTAGAATATACATTTAAGCTAATTTGGGGGGAGTCGCTCTATTTGTGGTTCACCTTTTACTGTAAATGAGTAGTCTTTCAAGGATCCAGCCTTTAGTTCTAGCATGTTTCTCATGTTTTTCTCTTTTTCACTGGGTCCTGAAGTCAACTGTTGACTACAGACCCAGGAGACTGCCAAATACTGAGTGTAGTTTTGTCAGCCTTCTCTCCACAGTTTTTGGATAAACAAGATTTTTCAGTGGCAAAAGCAGCATTAAACATTGCTCTCCCATATCTGGTCCTTCCTTAATCTCTGGATCTTGACCCCTCATATCATCACTGCTTGCCAAGTCCAATGATTTTCTCATAATATTTTGTTTGACTTATCTAGTTTTTTACATTAGGGGGTTGATTTCGGTCACAGTAAGGTATTCTCATAGTATGTGTCAGTCAGAGGTTGATTTTAAGGTTGTTTCCAGATTGAAATGAGAAGTTGTCTTTCTAAAGTCTGAAAAAATAATTTAATAGAAAACTGTTGTTTTTTAAATCCCCAAAGTGGGGGGGGGCATTAAAATTCAATGTGTTGTACAAAACAAACAAACAAAACCTCCAAATAAACAAAAACTATTCTTTTCTTTTTAGAAACTCAGATTTTCTTCTGCACTTTTTTTTTTTTTAAGATTTTATTTATTTATTTGACAGATGGAGATCACAAGTAGGCAGAGAGGCAGGCAGAGAGAGAACGGGAAGCAGGCTCCCTGCTGAGCAGAGAGCCCAATGCAGGGGCGGGGGGAGGGTGTCTTCAATACCAGAACCCTGGGATCATGACCTAAGCCAAAGGCAGAGGCTTTAACCCACTGAGCCACCCAAGCACCCCTCTTCTGCACTGTTTTAAAGGAAACTTGGCATTTGCTATATAAGTTTCTTCAAGTTATTTGCATGCTTTGTTTAAAATACTCAGTGAAAATTTATTACACTATACAAGTCTGCTTCGAATTTTTCTTTATCATCAAGTATGAATTTTTGAGAGAGTTAATAAGAATTACTATTACAGAGGCATTGAATCAACAAGAGTTGAGATCATTTTTAAAATGAGCTCATCTTCTCCTGATATGTAAGTTCTGAATACCTTATCTGAGTGTGCTCTTTCATGTTAATGCCTTTATTACAACTGGACAGAAACTGTATTTTCCCCTAAAACCTGTTGCCTCACATTCTTCACAGCAGCTGAAAACAGCATATGTTAAAACAATGAGGCCTGAGCAACTCGGGGCTTTCATATGCTGGCATAAAGAAAAGGAATGTTAATGTCCAAAATAAAGAAACATTAAAAATCCAGATACTTTGGAATAATATTCCTCACTACTTCATGGTTTAAAGTCATCATTTGATGTTGTTTATGCATCTCAGACTTGAATAATAGGTGTGATTTCTCTGCATTTTTGCAAGAAAAACACATGCCCAAATTTGTTAGAAGCATTTGTTTTTTTATTTACACATTAACTTCATTCTACATATAATTTGAGTACCAAGCATGTGTTAGCATGCCATTGCCAGATATGGAAACTGCAACATTTGGTTAAAAAAACTGTGCATTTATAGATTCAACTGCTAAAATAAATTATCACTTTATTTCAAATTACTTTTTAAAGTACATTAGATATTTATATTTACATTGCTTATCACATATTTGTCACCTAAACATTATGTCTTTATGGTAAATGCTTTTCAGAATACAAATTTCTAGAGGCAAAAACAAAATTTAATATATATATGTATATATATAGATAATCTTATGCCATGTAGATTTCTCAAAAGTTGGTAGTTTTTTAGGGATAAATTGATGATATCAATGAAGTTTAAGACAGAAGAAATTATGGAAGTTATATTTTAAGATGCTATTTAAATAATGTGATTAAATGAGTGTTATTTAAATAATAAGATTAAATAAAAACATTATAGATAATACCATACATTAGTCATCAAGGAATTGGCACCTTTATTTGTCCCAGGTGGAAAAAAAAAAATCCTTCACAAGTGTAGGTTCATTCGCATTCTTAGAGTTGAGATGCACAAAAAAATAAAGGAAGCGCAATAATCCTCTGGGAAGTTTTTTAAAATACAGGGAAAACTTTTTAGGAAGTATGCTTGGAATAATAAGCAGCTTTGACAGATAGCCATTCTTCATTAATTAAAATAATCTCAACCTTAGTCCTCCAGTCTACTGATCAATCATTTAATTTCATATGAGTAAGGCCACTAATTCAAGAATATGCTCTGTGGGGTGCCTGGGTGGTTCAGTGGGTTAAGCCTTTGCCTTCCACTCAGGTCATGATCTCAGGGTCTTGGGATCAAGCCCGGCATTGGCTCTCTGCTCAGCAGGGAGCCTGCTTCTCCCCACACTCTCTCTCTGCCTGCCTCTCTGCCTACTTGTGATCTGTCTGTCAAATAAATAAATAACATCTTTAAAAAATAAACAAAAAAAAAAACAAAAAAAACAAGAATATGCTCTGTATGCATGAACATAAGCAATATAGATTTAAAGCTAGAATATTTTAACCCAAATATTTTAGTTATTTTCCCTGAAAAAAGGAAGATAGGATTTAGACTGTTACTTAGAAATGAAATGAATATAGCATGGAAATGTATTTTTAAGCAGTGATCAAACAAGGCCAGATTCCTAAGTCAGAGGTGTACTTAGAAGTCTCTCTGTAGTAATTATTTCAGAAATCATTCTCAAAGAGTGTGCACGTGTGTGTGTGTGTGTATGTGTGTGTGTGTACTTGGATGTTAATATTTAATGCTGCTCATTTGGCTTTCTCTTTTTATATATACTCTCTTCCCTTGTTATTTTCTCCTTGTTTCAATAACCATATCTGTTATCTTTTGTTGATTGTTTATAAAATAAATCATTCACAATGTAAAAAGTTACATATTTGGAAATCACAATTTAAATAAAAGCATGCATTTTTTTCTGTATAAACTACAAGAAAGTAATTGCCTTTCCTTTTTTTGCCAACCACATAATAGGACGATTTGTTTAAATTTAAGTTTTGCTTTAGATAATAGCAGTGGTAATATACACATTTATATAGTTAAGCAGAATATATGTACATTATTCTATACCTGAAAATGTTTATGGATTTTTCTAGTGATAATTGTTATTATTTTATATTATTATGTACATCACAGAAACTGTGTTCCTTCTTTTTTGTATTTAAGGGACTGAACAATATTAAAAGACTGTCATTCAGGAAACTCTTTTTTGCTTTTGACTTTAGAAGAATATATCCCTGTTAACTAAAAATAACATGAGTTTATTTCCTTATGCTGAAGGAAATCCGTGTTGGCAAACCTTAATGTTTCATAATTAATTTATCTATTTTCCCTATCCACTTAAAGATTATTAACACATTTAAAAAGATTGCATTCAATCCGCTTAGATAATCCATAAATCTGGTGGCAATTTTCAAGTTAATACCTGGCAATATACTTACAATTTTTTTTACTTCAGGTATGAGTCATTAATATGATTACTGTAGCACTCATGAATTATACATTATTTTGATGATTCAGTCATGTTTAAGCTTAGTGACAAATGTCAGCTTCAGATAGTGTTGTCCTACATTTTTCTTCCTGTCCAAGGTTTCTTAAGAAAAAAAAAATAAACCTTATAAAACCATGGCAATGAAAGTGCAACTCTGAAACTAATTTAAAAAATGTACAGGTTACTTTGCTGAATTTTATGTGTACAGCTTATAGTCATTTGGGGGGAAATGGGGAATTTATTTATTTTTAGGTGTATTTAGATGTATAGGCATTATTTTTCCAATATCTGTTATTGAGCATCTGTATATCAATATCTTTTATTATAATTAAGTTATTTATTATAATATAATTATAATTTACTCTTAAAATTCCTATTTCTCTAAGGTTTACACTATAAAGTCCATCCTGCAAGACTCCGTGATTTCAGGCTGACACCCCCTAACTTTTCATCCTAATCATATCTACTTTCCTTGACACATCTTTGCTTTTGACATTCCAAGTCACTTTTGATTTTTTAAGCCAGCTATATTTTTTTAATATTGTTGTAGCTCTTGCTCATGTTTCCTTTACAATAGTTAAAAATTTCCTTTATCACCTTAAATTATAGTTCAAATGCCACTTCCACTCCAATCTCTTTCATACTAACAAGTCCTTTCCCCATTCCTTTCTAAAAAAAATTCATCACACTTCTAATGTTTAGACATGCTCTGTAATCATACAGATAATAAAACCCCATCACATATATATTCTTATAGTTATATGTCCAACTACCTCTCTGAAGACATAAACCAATGTTTTATATAATAACATAGTTAGGGTATAAAACATAATAAAGATAGAGAAAATGTCTTATCAATATGCATGTACACATTTATACGTACATAGCCAGGGTTTATCAATGTAGTATTCCCTCAGCAGTACTAAATCAAACACTTCCAGGAAGTCAGGAAGCATAACATCTTTTCTAAACCAAAGTTATATCTATTTCACTGCAATATTTTCAGGTATAATATGTGATCTGTAGAGCATGGCTGTTTACACTTGAGAAATGTTACCTCCCTCAGTATATGATGGGAACTTTTTCAGTCCCAGAAATATACAAGACAGCAAAGACTAATACAGAAGGGTACATTTTGTTTTTGAGTATTCCTGTGTAAGTTTACAAATTACCATTTTATTTTTTCCAGTTTTATTGAAATATAATTGACAACATATGCAAATTTAAGGTGCATAACATGATTCGATACTCATATACACTGAGAAATGATCTAGCATACAGCACAGTGACTATAGTAAACAAAAACAGTATTATATACTTAAAGATGCTAACAAATAGATCTTAAATGTTATTACTACACACATACAAAATGAATATAATATGAAGTGAGGGAAGTATTAACTAACCTGACCATAGTAACCATCGTACTTACTGTCACACTGTTCTCCTTATGCTTTTTGGGGAGAATGCACCAGACAAGTTCATAGAAATGAGAAGCTGATGGAAATATTCAAGTTCATCTTCAATATAAACTTTTTTTTTATTTTGTCAAATATGTATCTTTTAATTTCAAAATAATAGCTCTATCAGTTTCCTCTGGAGACACTGGAAACACATTCAATTTTTATTACATGTAAATGTCTTGCAAATATTTATCATCCATAATGGCATTTTTTTCTCTAACCCAAATGTCCTCAGTTCCTTCTCCAATGTTCTTTTTTATATAAGAATTTTGAATCGTCCCACATGATGATTATTCTCTGGATGTGGTGTTGAGTCTCTAAGCACCTCTTAAAATGCAGTTTTCTGAACAAACAAAAATAGAATACTTGAGTTTTAGTTTGAAGTGGTCTAGAACTTCTGCCTCTCCACTGACCGTAATCTATCCTCTGCTTTCTGCCACTTCACTAAAAGTGTTTTTGTTTTCATCTTTAGTGCCCCCATCTAATACAAAATCTAATGGATTTTTTCCCAGAGCAACAACGATTATGTTACTTCACTTTCCTGGGGCAATGACAAGGTTAGTTACCCTTATATTTTTGCTTCCCTATCATTCTGATAATGACACTCTCTTGGTCTTCCTGCTGTTATAATTTCTTTGTGTTTTTCTTCACATGCTTCTGTTTCTTTTTTTGCCCTCTCTTTAACGGTGCTCTTTGGGTTTCATTCTATATTCCTTTTGGTTATTTATCTGCATACTTTTATACACTATTTCTTAAAGGAAATTCAACCATGTCAATGGTTTCACTTCATATACCAGTCCTAGACTGGTCTTTCAGAACCCTATTTTCAACCATTTATCAACTATTTCCTACTGATTCTTCAAAGAATGTTAAATCATATATAATTTTCCCCTGAATGATTGTAATTTATTCCAAAACAGAAAATGTGTGCAGCCTTGGGGCAGAAAGGATCTTTTCACTCAGAAATGTAAAGGTCAAGAGAAGGAATATTTTCCCCAGATACAGTGTGTGAACAAATGTGAATCCCTTTAAAAATAAACTAGCATAATGTATCCAGGGTAACCATTCGATATGGGAAACCCGGCAGACTCAAGAAAGAGAAGACCTGTTACCGTAGGAGACTGGGTCCATGGTGCATGCCTCTTGGGGGTACAGGAGAGAGAACCATCAACAATTGACCGGATAGCCTTCCAATCCTGGGTGGTTTCTGCGTTTGGCATTTCACTTATATAATAGTTCACTTGCATATTCTTTTTCTGTGATTTTTTTTTTTGTGATTTTGTTTTTAACATTTACATTGTTAAACTGTGTTGAAAATTTAAGTAAAAACATCTACCCTTTTCTAATACCAATTTCAAAAATTCTATCCTTAACCATTAATATAAATTTTACAATGTAATAAATTCATATATGTATATATTATAATGCATAGAGATAGATAGCATGTGTATGTATTGTGTTATAAATGAAGTGCCCTCACTTTTACATTCTGTTTAATTGTTTAAATTTCCAACTGACCATGCAATCAAGGATTTATTATTATTAACTTCTCCATTATCCTTTACTGCAATACTTAATAAAATGGGAGTTTTATTCAGAGCAGAGAAATTGGTCACACTTTGCAATTCTAGCAGGCATTAGCTTCTGGAAGTCTGAACTATCAGATGAGAGATTTGACTTGCTATTGCTTCTGCTTTTACTACTGTTGCCCTTAACAGTCTAATCCTTTCTAGAAGGAGCAGTGATGCTTGAAACATGGGCTCCCAAATTTAAGTCTCTTGTTTTATTATTTTTTTCAGAATTTATTTGTTTATTTATTTATGTATTTTTATTTATTTAAGAGCAAGAGGGTGGATGCAAGGAGGGCAGAGTGTGGGGAGAGAGGGACAAGCAGATGCCCTCTGAATGCAGAGTCTGATGCGGGCCTCAGTCTCAGGACGCCAGGACCAGGACATGAGCTGAAACCAAGAGTTGGACACTTAACCGGCTGAGCCACCCAGGCACCCCTCCTTCTCTTTTTAAAGTATAAGTTCAATCATCTCCTCATAATTGTTCCTACCCAAACATCAGCCAACAGGGAGCATGCGATCCATACTTTTTTTTCTTTTTTTAATGATTTTATCCATCCATTTGACACAAAGAGAGAGAGACCACAAGTAGGCAGAGAAGCAGGCAGAGAGCCAGAAGCAGGCTCCCTGCTGAGCAGAGTCCAATGCGCTTCTCGATCCCAGGACCCTGAGATCATGACCCCGGCCCAAGGCAGAGGCTTAACCCACTGAGCCACTTAGGCGCCCCACGATCCATATTATGGTGAGGAGAAATGGTAAATTTTGGACTCATCTAAATCAGAATCCTACTAAAAAAGAACACGGGGAAATCTGGTTTATCCATGGCTGTAAAAGCACTGTTGGATTAGATTTAGGTATATATCTCCCTTCCTACTCACGTCGATAAACTTCTAACAGAATGAGGTCAAGTTGTTGAGATGAATACATGGATTGCATTGTTAGTGGTGAAGATAACTGCCAGTCTCCGTTATAAATAGAACACAGAAAAGAGAAGAAAAGTTTGAAAGATATGATTCTGATACATGATCAATTGAACATTTAAATTTAATTTTGTTCTTTCCTGAAGATTTCGATAAAATAAGAACAATGTGACAAAGAGACATAAATTCATAAAATCAAACTAGATTAGTTCTGCATCTCTAACAAGGTCAAGTTCTGATACAAGTTGAGAGACCCAAGTCAGGTATCTGTTTACCAAACTTTTTTTTTCTCTTTTCTTTCCACTCAAAAGTTTATAATGAAGAGAAAACATTTGAGATTTATTGATTTGGTCAAATTTACTGCATGTCATTGTGCATATGGGTATGCTCTTACATATACACACACACTTTCCCTAGAGCAAGGAAATTTTTAACCCTCCTACCAGATAAGATTCTGACAACTGTCCCATAGGATTAGAAGCTACTCTTGCAGAAGGCAGTGGCATTTACAGTGCTGAGACTAAGGAGAGAATGGTAATCACAATTCAGTGTTGTATGTCAGTGTACATAAAATATTTCCTTCTTTATGACACTAGATCTATGAGATTAAGAACAGAACTAATAGCCCATTTCTTCCTTAATGGAAATATTAAATATTATTTTCATTAAAAATAAAATCTAGTGGTCCCTCCTAACATATTTTAAATGTTTTCTAATATTCAGTACAAGGAATATACCCTTGAGAATATAAAGCCAAAAGTATACTTGATATTAAAGTTGATATAATGGTCATGATATTTTCATTTCCTTTTGTTACCAGATTTAAAATAGGGTATTATACTTATTAGTTAATGAAGTAATTGATTAATGTAATTTCATGCTAGACATTACTTACATTTAAGTAATGTCTTTTAGCAGGGAATTATGTAATATGCTTTCATGTAACATATTGTAATACTTTGATATATTGTATATTATAGGTTGTAATTATTTTAATCATAGTCATTTCAATGTAGGCATTTCACATTTTTATATCGTATATTTCACCTAATATTAATTAATATTCAAGCTCAGAATAGGCAGTAAACATTTGTGGGATGAAAGGAAGTGAAAGCATATAGAATCTAGTTGATATACTCAAGAGGGGAAAAGAAAAATCTATAAATTTGGATTTACATTTTCTTTTCTTTTCCACTCAGTTCTGGAGAGCACGTTTGCCCTTTTCTTATACAAAACCATGAGCTAGTTTGTGTTTACTTCATAAGCAACAGTATTTTAATAGAGAAAATAAAAAAATAATCTTATCAGATATTAGAATATTTTTGAATTGGAAATTGTCAACATTTGTATTTTTCTGCCAATACTATTTATAAAATACAATTATAAAATGTTTTCTGTATCTGACTCATACATTTACTTAAATGTGCTTTGCCCAACACCCTCTCATCTGGGCCCATACAAATAAGGCAGTAGAGAATATGGAATTCATATGCAAACATTTAAAGTTGATAAGCCAGTGAATAAAGAATCAACAATGACCAAACCATAGCCATATTTAATGCACCAATGTAAAAAAACACTTGGCCAGACATTATCTTCATAGACCCTCATAACCACACGATGAGTTAGGGAGTTCTAGTCCCTCATTTTACAAATGAAGAAATTTCATTTTACAAATGAAGAAATGAACAACGGTAACGGAAGTAACTTAAAAATGGTGACATGGGTTTTAGAAGGTCACTCAATCTGATATCCTGACTTTTCTGCTATTCTCTCACATTGCTTTCCCACAGTAACCAATTTCATCCATGAGGAAACACACCACACACATAGACACACATTTAACCCTAACAGTATACATGCGATGTGGCTTCAACAAAGATCGATAAAACAAACAGCAAATAGATTTTCATTGTGTGTTGTAGTTTGTTTTATTGATCTCATGTCTCAAGCTTGATTGGGCCACTTTGCCATTGTAGCGCACCACTGTTCCCAATCCATTTCACTGGAGGCCTTTTCTTCTCCAGGACAGTAGGAGACTGAAGCCCTACGCAGTAAACTGAGCCTTCTGAGGACATTGGTAGGGTTAATTAATAATTAAAAATAAAATTTTAAATAAATAAAAATATTTAAATAAAAATATTTATTTTTATATTTATTTATATATATGTTTTATTTTATTTCATTTCGTTTATTTTATTTTATTTTATTAAATTTTTAATATTTATTTATATTTATATATTTATTTATTTTATATGCATTTATTTTATATTTATAAAAATATTTAAATAAAAAGTAATAATTAAAAATAAATCACCAACAGGGGCACCTGGGTGGCCCCGTGGGTTAAGCCTCTCCCTTCCGCTCAGGGCATGATCTCAGGGTCCTCCGATCAAGCCTCGCATTGGGCTCTCTGTTCCACGGGGAGCCTGCTTCCCCCTCTCTCTCTGCCTGCCTCCCTGCCTACCTGTGATCTCTCTCTGTGTCAAATAAATAAATAAAATCTTTAAAAATCAATCAATCAATCACTAACAATCATAAATGTTTCTAGACTAGTCAGAGAAGAACAGTTCTGTAACTTCTGTACGTCTCAAGAAACTGAGACTGAAGTTCAAGTTCTGCTTTCTTTCATGTGGTCCCTTCAAGAATAGTGACAGAATTCAGAATTCAGATTTCCAGACAAAGATCAAATTTGCTTTTCTTCCCGTGGCATCATCTGTATTTCTTTAAATTTGAGAAAACATGTATTTGAGACTGAAACACACGGTCCAAAATATACCTTCGCCACGTGAGAACAATGCTGTCTAAAAACAGCTGGAAGTCGGTAGCCTGGGTGGGACTGAGCAGTTCCTGAGCAGGTGCACCGCAGACGGGCAGCGCTGATGGCTCCGTGGCGCCCAAGCGAGCCCAACTCACTGAAACTGCAGAGTTCCATCATATGTTAATTGGCTCTGCCTCACTAAGCTTGCAGTTATCCGAACCTGGCAGGCTGATTAATGTCTTATTTCTCGCTGGTTATATTTAATTCAGGTGAATGTGCACATTAGATTTAATCAAGATAGTCTAAATATATGATGATAACAGGAAAGAAATGACACAAGTCAACTTTGTAAATCTATTCACATTGTAGTAATGTGAGTGTGTGTCTCTGTTTTCAAAAACCCTCAGGTTTTCCTGGTAGTAATGGGCAGCCCAAAAGGTAGGAAGCTTCATTCAGCTCAGATTTATCATCTCAAATGATAATGGTTTACTTATGGTAGTTTTACGAAACCTCCTAGGTATTCAAGACGTGAGAATCTCTCAATGGTAGATCTCAATTCCCTCGTCCGGACTCCCCAACACAGGAACTGTTCTGAAAGAAAAATATGTCTTCTTATTTTCCATCGTCGGCAATGCTCACAAGTAAATATTAAGGAGTAAACACTCTGATCAAAATGGAACTGCAGACGAATTAGTTCCCAAAGAGTTCTTAGTCTTAGTTAACCATCCGTTTTGCCCTTTAGAGCAATCACTGAAATACCTTATACAATCCTAGGAGTCTTCGGTCATAAGAGAGAGAATAAATAGTTCTTAGTACAAAAATGATACACCTGTAGTACATCTCTAGATAAGACTGTAAAGTATATAACCTGGGTACCTAACAGAATTCTAAAGCATGAGTGATTCCTCTACTACCTAACCAAAATTTAAAAAAAAAAAAAATACCCTGGCCATTTAAAAATGAACTATAAGACAATAATACTGTCATATATTTTCTCAATAACAACCCCCTCAGTCACACTTTGACTGAGACCCCTGTTTATGGCTGAAATTTTCCCTCCAAACCCCATTTTCTTACCTCCCAGTTTCCTTGTAGGAAAATATACCATTTTTCACTATAAAACTAAAAAGGTTTGAAAATACATGCTGCTCTTTAAGAGGGCAAACCTGATTTGGGCAGAAAAACAGAAAAGAATGTGAATTTAATGGAGGGAAATTTTACACTTAATTTCAGCCATAAAATAGACAAACAGGTAAATATATAACATATTACCACCACCACAGAAGGCTTATTTTTGTGCTTTCCCAGTTAACGTACCCCTTGAAAGGCAAACAGTAAGGACTCTATCTGCTAGTTTATTGAACATCCTATTAATAAAATAAGAGTAAATGTTCTATTCTGTACCTGGCTTCTCCAGCTCAATATTATGTTAATGAGATTTATCCATGTGACTGTTTATTTCAGTACTTTATTTCTCTTTTGGTGCAATATTCAATTATACCAGTAAGTACAATTGTATTCTTTTTTTTTTTAAGATTTTTTTTTTTTTTAATTTATTTGACAGACAGATTACAAGTAGGCAGAGAGGCAGGCAGAGAGAGACAGGAGGAGGAGGCAGGCTCCCTGCTGAGCAGAGAGCCCGATGCGGGACTCGATCCCAGGACCCTGAGATCATGACCTGAGCCAAAGGCAGAGGCTTTAATCACTGAGCCACCCAGGTGCCCCTGAATTCTTTTTACATTTCTTTTCCTTGACTTTTTGTTTGGGAGATGACCTCCAGTATCACGCCAAATAGAAAAGGTGACTGTGATCATCAGAATTTTCCCAGCCAGAGGGAACATAATTATTATTTTAGCATTGGTAATAACTCTTAGCTATTATTTTGATATTTTAGGCCAGTTTAATAAAGTTCATTTTTATTTGGTAGTAGATGAAAAATTTAGTATGGAGTGTTGAATATCCGTAAATTCTTTTTCTGCTTTTACTGACATGATCAGATATCTTTTCCTATATATAGAATGATTTTTTCTGTAAAAGCAAGAGTATGTTCCTGAAACAAACTTAATGGATCATAATAGATTCATTATCTATACACTGTATGAATTTTTTTCCTAAGAACTTTTGGTTTAAAAATTTAGAAGTATAGACCTATAGTTTTCTCTTTTTTTCCTGTTTTTTTTTCTTTTTCTTTTTTTTTTTTTCCCCAGCTAACTTTTCCTGTATTATTTCACTGAATCTGCACAAGTGTCCTCAGGGAAAGATCTTGTTCTTACTTCTTCTTTACTGTAATTCCCTGGCAGCTCTTCCTATCAATATTCTGCTATATTCCTTATAAAATAAGTGGGAAAATCCTATCTCTTTACTTATTCTCTGAAAATCTGTTTTCAAGTTTGGGATTTTTTTTTTTTTTTAAGTTTTAGAAAAATTCATCTGTGATATCAGCTTGACTTAGAGTTTTTTCGAGGGCATGGAAAAATTACTAAATCAATTTACACAATATCTTAAGCTATTCATGTAACACATTTTTCATTTTCATTGAGTTAGATCTTCTCCCTTTAGTTTGTTTTTCCATTTGTCCCATTTATCCTCTTATTCCTATTATTTCTCCTTTAAAATAACTTTTTAAAAAATAAATCACATATTTTTTTATTATTTCGTATTTCTCTTTTATTATCATCTTAATTATACAGGCTGTAGTAAGAGAATCATGCCCTCCCTCCAAAATGTTCCCATGCTCAGCTCAGAAACTGTGACTATATGCTCTTACATGTCAAGAGACTTTAAAAGTGAGGGCTGCCTCAATGGCTCAGTCAGTTAAAGGCCCAGCTCTTGGTTTTGGCTCAGGTCTTTTTAAGGGTCATCATCTCAGGGTCCTGGGATAGACCCCTCCGGTGAGCACTGCTTTGAGCCTGCCCTGGGCTCTGTGCTTAGCACAAGAGTCTGTTTTGGATTCTCTCTGTCCCTCTCCTGCTGCCCCTCATCGTGCTCACCCACATGGTCTCTCTCTCTCTCTGTCTCTCTCAAATAAATCAATAAAAGTCTTTAAACCTGTGATTAAGGCAGCAGACTTGGAGACAGGAAGATCATCTTGAATTCTCTAGGTGGGCCCAATCTAATCATATAATTTCTTAAAAGCGGTAGAGGGAGGCAGGTAAATGTTTCAGAGGGAAATGACTAGAGAAGGCATCGACCCCCAGTTGCAGGCTGGCAGATGGAGGAAGGCAGGCATGGGCCAAGGTTTAGATTTAGATCTAAGTATTTTGTTGTTGGGAGTGCTGAGGTAGATGGTATTGGTTTTTCATAAATTCTACTTGTTCGTTGTTGGTATGTAGGAAAGCAATTGACTTCTGCATGGTAACCTCATTATCTTGCAACATTATTGTAATGTTTTATTTTCCTAGAGTTTCTTTGTTCATAGCCTATGTAGCTAATCATGTCATCTGAAAACAAAGACAGCTTTGTATCTTCCTCTCCAATCAGCATACATTTCCATTTCTTGCCCTGTTGCATTAGCAAGGACTTCCAGTACAGTGTTTATAAAGAGGGAAGAGAGGGGATCTTAGTGGAAAGCTTTGTTTACTATTTAGTATTACAGCTATGTACTCATAGCTACATACAATTTAGTTGCTTTATTTAGGACAGAAGGGCAAGCCAAACCATCCCCTTTTGTAATTAGTGAAATATAAATGAAGTTTAGAAATATTCTGAGGGTCCTTTAAGAAGAAAGATTAATAGAAGAATAACTGAAGTTTGGACAGTCTTTTGGCTTAAGTCCTTTTAAGGTGGTATAACCACAGGGCGCCTGGGTGGCTCAGTGGGTTAAAGCCTCTGCCTTCAGCTCAGGTCATGATCCCAGGGTGCTGGGATGGAGCCCCGCATCGGGCTCTCTGCTCGGCAGGGAGCCTGCTTCCTCCTCTCTCTCTCTGCCTGCCTTTCTGCTTACTTGTAATCTCTGTCTGTCAAATAAATAAATAAAATCTTAAAAAAAAAATAAAGTGGTATAACCATGATTATAGATCTTCATTATAAATAATTAAAAAGAACCTGTTTACCTAAAATTATCACTACTTATGTTAATAATGTTAATTTGAGAGACTCTGTATATATATTATAGATCATTAATTTGCCATACTTCATACTGTATCTGATATTCCCCTCTACTCCTTAGTAGAGAAGTATGTATCTGAGTGCATCATTGTATCTGATAGATACTGTCTCACTGTAAAAAGTTTTCAGTTAAGCTTTAGAGGAATAATTCTGAGAGCATACAGACCTATATACCTAGTAAGGAATTCTTTACTATTATTTTTGAAATTATAAATAGTGTTGAAAAAGTAAGAAATTATTAATAAGCCATATCAAATAATCTATTATCCATTGTTGAGTAAAATTAGAAATTTCAAAAGGTAAGACTGGCTTCGATCATCTTAATATTGTGAAATGCATGCTACAAAATGGGTAGAACGGGTGCCTGGGTGGCTCAGTGGGTTAAGCCGCTGCCTTCAGCTCAGGTCATGATCTCAGGATCCTGGGATCGAGTCCCGCATCAGGCTCTCTGCTCAGCAGGGAGCCTGCTTCCCTCTCTCTCTCTCTGCCTGCCTTTCTGCCTCCTTGTGATCTCTGTCTGGCAAATAAATAAATAAATAAATCTTAAAAAAAAAATGTGTAGAACATGACACGATTATGAAACAAGAGTCAAAGCATGAAATATTAATGAAATTGGGGATATTTGAGAAATATAGCACAAGTTTTAAGAAAACAGAATAAAAATCGGGGCACCTGAGTGGCTCAGTGGGTTAAGTATCTGCCTTAGCCTCCAGTCATGATCCCAGGGTCCTGAGATGGAGCCCCACGTCGGGCTCCCTGCTCAGCGGAAACCCTGTTTCTCCCTCTGCCCCTGCTGCTCCCCCCTGCCAGTGTTCTCTCTCTTGCTCATTCTCTCTCAAATAAATAAATAAATCTCTTAAGAAAAAAAAAAGAGTAAAAATTAAATGCAAAATAAAATATATATACAAGCACACATTGATTTGGGGGCAAGTAAACTGAGAAAAAGTCACTTTCTCTTAATATCAACATGATTTAAACAGACATTTAAGAGAAACTTCAGACATGATAACAAATGGGAAACAAACAGCACTGCAGGGAGATGTTTAATGTTATGTAGAAAATGTTTTGATATGCAAGACTCTGCTGAGTGAGAGATGTCCTTTTGAAGGGCAGGCTCAATAGGAAAGATTCTCTCCTGCAGGATAGGAGTCCACAGAAAGCTCTCCACAGTCCTGCAGTGCAAACAGAATGCAGGGACAGCTGGGCCTCATGGTTGGGGGGGAGCGTGTAGAGGTAGAGTCAGAAAGTCGCAAGACTGGGCAAACCGAGCCATAGAGATTTCCTGATTTTCAGTGATAGACAGCGAGCATCTAGCTGAGAACCTTGAAAAAATAATTACCCTGCTAAGAAAGAATGGAGAATGTCCTGGAATGAATAATAATGACTGATTCAATCTGTAAGAAATAAAGTAACAAACTCTCCTCAAAATTTCACAAATTATGGAAAAATAAGAGAAAAAGTTAGAACCAGAACAAGGCAGAACAGTGGCAATGTCCTTAATCCCAGCTACATGGGGTCTTTTTTTCTCATTAAAACTTAAGAAATAACTGGAAATTACCCAAACATCATAGACTGCCAATAACGGGTTGCCATGTGCAAAATTACCTCAATGAAAAGACTGTGTGTTTCATTTCATAGTTGAGTTAAATCATCCTCAACTAATCCTTTTGTTGATTTCGTAAAGTCCAAATGTGGAAATAAGATCTCCTACTGAGATTGTTTCGGATAAGCTGCACTCAAACTGTGAACCAGCATCCTAGGGGCCAACTCCTTGAAAGATGGAGAAAAAGACAAAAGACATCAGGTGTTCAGGTTTCCACTGCAATTCAGCTAGAGTCACATGTGTTGGACTGGACTGGTAGTTGAAATCGGAGCAAAAATTTCCCTCTTCAAAAAACTTCCAAATGAGAAGAATACATTGAAAACCGGTATGACAATTCATATCCGTATTGTATTATGTGAAGATTATATGAGTCTCACGGTGAAAGTCTGGGTTTCAGACTGGTCATGCCAGAAACATCAGCTAATTTACTACCCTTTTTTATTTTCCGGGGTCTCCACTAGTCATTTTGAGATGCCACATAACAGGCAAACAGAACAAACCAACTTATTTTGCACTTATTTTATGGACCTAACGCTAGATTGATATATCTAAACACATATTCCATAATTTTTGCTATTATATAAGTTGCATATGGTTCCAAACTCTCATTAGGTCAGTTTTCCCCTCCTCTTATGGATGGCATATATATGCATCATTTGTTATGGTCTTTATTTCTTAGGTCAAACAGCATGACAATCTTACCAGGCTTTGCAGTTACTGAAGTTGGCAAAAATGCTTTTTTACAAATATCTACATTTTATTTCAAAATAATGTGATACATTAGTTTTTAAATGTATAATCTTTACATAAAAGTGATACAAATTTACATTAAAATCACTTTTAAATAAGATACAACTTGCATACAATTACTCAATCCATTTTAAGTGTACAATTTGTTATTGTGGCTCTCTCTAAACATTCACATACACACACACACACACACACACACACACACATCAAATGACAATAGAATTAAAATATAAAAAAGAACCATTTATAGTTTTATAGATGACCATTTCCCCATCCACAGCCCAGATTTCTGTCACTCTAGAGTTGGCTTTTCCTGAATATATATATATTATGTAGCATGTCATCTTTCGTGTCTGACTTCTTTTCCTTGTTGTTGCATGTATCTATGATTCATTCTGTTTATTGCTGGGTAGCATTCCATCATATGGAAATGCCATAGTTTGTTTATCTGCTGATATAATAGACATCTGGACGGTTTCCAGTTTTAGCAGTGATGAGTACACATACTGTGAACATTTGCGTTCAAGTTTTTGGGGACATATGCTTTAATTTCTCTTGAGTAAATACCTAGGAATACAATTACTGGGATGTATGGTAAGCATATGGTAACTTTACAAGAAACTGCCAAATATATTCTAACATGGCTGTACTACTTTGCATTCCCATGAGCAATCTATGATATTTCCATTTGCCTCACATTCTTGTCTACACTTGGTATTGCCAGGGTATTTAATTTAGCCATTCTGGTGGGTATACAGTAGTATCTTGGTGAGGGTTTTATTTGCATCCTTGTAATAATTCTTTATGAAAAGCATCATTTCATGTGCTTAATTGGAATTTATGTGTCTTCTTTGATGAATCTGTACAAGCCTTTTATCCAAATTTTTCATCAGTTTGTTTCCTTATTATTGAGTTGTAAGAATTCTTCGCTTTCCAAATGCAAGATATTCATCATATATATTTTGCAAATGTTTTCTCCCAGGCAAATGTTTTCTCCCTTTATATTTTCTTTCTCTTTTTTTTAAGGCTTTATTTACTTGAGAGAGAGAGAGAGAGAGCACGAGCGAGGGAGCACAAGCAGGG
Source organism: Lontra canadensis (assembly GCF_010015895.1). NCBI lineage: Eukaryota > Metazoa > Chordata > Mammalia > Carnivora > Mustelidae > Lontra > Lontra canadensis. Next base: position 9,528,149 of record NW_022631038.1, read on the forward strand.
GGAACTGCAGGCAGAGGGAGAAGCAGATTCCTCGCTGAGCAGGGAGCCTGATGCAGGACTCAGTCCCAGGACCCCGGGCTCGACCTGAATCAGAGCATATTTTTAACCAACTGAGCCACCTAGGTGCCTATCCTTATATTTTCTAAATAGAATCTTTCAAAATATTTATGTAAGTTTTTAGTTTTGATGGAGTCTCATTTATTTTTAGTTCTATAGTTCCTCTTTTCTCTTTTAAAGAAATCTTTGCCTCACTCAACCTCACAAGTATTTGTTCTTTTTAATTCTAGAATTTTTAAAGTTTTAACATTAAACAACAGGAGATTATATGCAAATGTAAAGGTAGTGAATAGAGGAGTTGTAGGTCACACTGTCTGGGATAAATCCTCTTCGGCCACATCAATCACCCTACATTGTCTGTCCTGTAAATGGTTATGCTTTCTAAATTTCAGTGCTCTCATTGGTAAAATAGAGATGATACTAGCTAGCACTGAAAACATGTAATTGTTTTATGATTATATAATGTTATATGAAAAACTTGGCATGATGACTGAGTCATACCTTAGTACATTTTAACACTGTCACCTGTTACTATTTTTTCATTATTAGTATTAATTCCTTAATAATAAAAATGCTTTTTAGAAAAATGCCTTTGTGGGAGGCACCTGGCAGGCACAGTCAGGATAACATGCAACTCTTGATCTTGGAGTTGTAAATTCAAACCCCACATTGGGTGGAGAGATTACTTAAAAATAATATTTTTTTAAAAAGGTGTCTTCACTGAACATGAAAAAAGAAGGAATTAAGACTTCACCAAACATGTTATAATGTGTCCATCAAAATCATCAACCGCCCCAAAGGTAAACAAATATAAATGCTTATTCCACAACAATTGATGTAGAGAAGGTATTTTCCAAAAAATTATATATGAATCAACATTTGGTCTATTCAACTACATCTAATATCTTCTGATAGAAACGCAGATGTTATTATGGTTCACATGCGCGTTAACAAAAGACTAGACTAGAAACTTCTACTATATGATTCTAAAGAACACCCAATAAACACTAGGTACTCTTTTAAACACTTCACGTGCTCATTGATTTAATCCTCACAAGAATCCTGTGAGGTGGACAGACATTAGTACCCACAGTTTGCTAAAGGGACAAATGGGGCAGAAAGGTTATCTAAATTGACCCAGGATTCTTTAATGTGAAACTGGTAGGTGAGTTTAAGAGATACAGTTCCAGAGCGCATGTTCTTAATACCTACATCATGCCAACTAACAGTTGCCATGACGAGGCATGGACCCTGTGGGTATATGCCCCAAAGACTTGTGGGAGGATCCTTCAGGAACCTGGACAAGAAGGGAGACCAACTGAGAAATTTTGAGGATCAGATACTAAGTAACCTAAAGGTAGATCTGCATTTCCTTTTACAAAAGGACTTACACATGCAATATTGTGGTGGTTTGTGCTGACGTCTGTAACACATTATTGTTGAGCAGTAAGTGCTGGCATTATAGGAAGTGAGGGTGCTATTCCTTGCCCTAGTGGTGTCAGGCAACTTAAGCAAAGGGATGGATGTCTCTTGTAAGCAGAAACCTTAAGGACTGGTATGTGCTTTGCCGTGTTTAGTTTTGCCCCTTCTCTGAGCTAGAGTCCGCTTTCTCAGGCTGCTTCTGGAGTGAATAAAACATGGGAGTGTAACCACAGCTGAGGCATAAAGTGGGCACACTGTGAACTAGAAATTAACTCTATTTTTCTTTTTCTTTTCTTTTTTTTTATTTATTTGTTTGACAGACAGGTAGACACAGGTAGACAGGTCTACACAGGTAGACAGACAGGTAGATCGCAAGTAGGCAGAGAGGCAGGCAGAGAGGAGGAAGCAGGCTCTCCGCAGAGCAGAGAGCCAGATGTGGGGCTCGATCCCAGGACCCTGGGATCATGACCTGAGCTGAAGGCAGAGACTTTAACCCACTGAGCCACCCAGGTGCCCCTAGTTCTATTTTTCTAAGCTGGCTGTAATTTGTCATTTGTTACCACAGCATAATCTAGTCTATCCAAATTGACACAGAGTCCCCCCTTTTAACATTTTTAATTTAAAGTAAGATTTAACTCACTAAACGAGTACTTGTCATGTTCTCTGAATGATGTTCTCTAAGCTGGCCCAGCAAAGAGGTTTGATAGTGAATGCAGCTGCATAGTTAAGATGGGGGTTGGCATTCCACAGCTGTGAATGAACAGGTAAAGAAAATATGCATATAGAGACAACGGAATGTTATTTGGCCCTAAAAAAGAAGGAAATCTTGCCATTTGAGACAAGACAGGCGAATCTAGAGATAGATAAGGGAACAAAATCAGTTACAGAAAGACAAATTCTGAGTGATTTAACTTCTTTGAGGTACCTAAAATAGTTAAGTTCATGGAATTGGAGAATAGAATGGTGGTTGCCAGGGGCTTGGGGAAGGGGGAAATGGGGAATTGTTTTTCAAAGAATATAGAGTTTATATTATGCAAGTTGAATAAATTCTAGAGACCTGCTGTCCAGATAGCACCAGTGGTTCACAACATGTTTAGATTTTGTGCACTTAAAAATATCATGTACCAGGTTGCCTGGGTGGCTCATTTGTTAAGTGCCTGCCTTCTGCTCAGGTCATGATCCCAGGGTCCTGGGATCAAGTCCCACATCAGGCTCCCTGCTCCACAGGAAGCCTGCTTCTCCCTCTTCCACTCCCCCTGCTTGTGCTACCTCTCTTGCTATCTCTCTCCTTCTGTCAAATAAATAAATAAATAATCTTTTTTAAAAAATCATGCACCTTAAGATATAGCAAGATGATAGATCTCATGCTAAGTCTGCCTACTAAAAAAATAGGTGAAGAGCTACAAACTTCAAGTTATGTACAAAGTTCAAGGTACAAAGGTACAAAGTTCAAGGTACAAAGGTACAAAGTTCAAGTTATGAAATAAATAAATCATAGAGATAAAAAGTACAGCCTAAGAAATATAGTAAATAGTATTATGATAATGTTGCATGGTGATAGTTAAAATTTTGAGCATTGCCTAATGCATAGAATTGTCAAGTCTCTATGTTATAGATCTTAAACTAATAGAACACTGCATGCTAATGTACTTTAATAATAATTGGAAAAACAAAAAGGAAAGCAAGGAAATCTTTGGAGGTGATAGATAATACTTTGATTGTGGTGATGAGATCATGATGTATCCATATGTCAAAACTCATCATGATATATGTGTTCATTCTTATATATTGATTATACATCAGTAAAGCTAAAAAAAGAAAAAAGAAAAAGAAAAAGGCCGATCTTGAATATTCTGAGATTTCCTGGAGTTGAGCCAGTAATCCAACATATAACCTTTCATGGTTAGCTCATCTTTTCACTGAGGGAAAACAAACTAGAAATGTTTCTGGAAGCACTTCTGATTTTTATTATATTCCCCAAATCAAAATTATATATGATTGACAGCCTCAATGTTAATGGCCATTTTGTCTCAAAATCCATAAAGATGCATGCATATTAGACCGGAGATTTTATAAGTCTTGTTAGCACTGTTACAGGGAACGAGTTTTATATTTCAGGTATTTTCTTGTCCTTTTAGTACATCAAGAAGAACTTACATATTTATGACAAAACATTGCAAAGAACTCCTGAAATGCACTTTTTCAGTTAAGAGAATAAAATCAGTAAAATCCATGAAACCAGAAACAAGTTCAAGAATTAACCTTATAAATATTTCCATCTTAGCTCTTACTCAGTAAACATGTAATGTGGCATCATTTCCCTTGCCGAATGCTACTGCAAACCATGATCAATATATAAAAACAAAGGAACTTGTGGTTATCGTTCCAAAGTTAAGGGTAATCTGAGTCATCATATACTTATCAGTGAAAATAAGCAAAATGAGACACCACGCTGTGCTTATTATCAATCTACTTCACAGATTAAATTTTTAAAGCACAGGTTGAAAGATCACTTGGGGAGTATGGCTATCTGTAATGTTCACTGTCAGTATGATCCCAATTCGTAGAGAAAACCGTGGCACAGAGTTCATTTAGAAATGAGCCAGTCTATGGTGCTGTAAAATTAGCTACATGCAACGTAGCCAGAGGGAGAATGTCCTCGCATTCTCTTAGAAAATGTTTCTGCAGATTAATTATCAAAGAAAGTCTGAGTAGAGATGCTGAAGCATGAGCCTTCTGCCAAGTTCAGGTGACAGTAATAAGGGACAGTGTCAAAAACTTAGGATTAGTTGCATTAGAGGAACTGGTTTATACTCATCAATATTTCCATGCTTATGATCTCAGTCTTTAAATTGAAGGACAAAGAAATAACAGTTTACTTCCCCCATGAACATCAAATAGACATAAGCAGCGCTCAAAAAATTAAGTATAAATTTATCACAACTTTGAAGTAAAATGTTTTCTTTACTCTTAGGACAGGAAAGGTACACATGCACAAGACTGGTCTTTACATTCAAACCCTTTAACCAGAGGAGTTTCATGTCGGAGCTCTGAATTGTTCCCTCAACTGTAATACTAACCCTAACTTTAGCATCACACAAAACCCTGTTCATTTCATTTTCAAGAAATAAGGACATTATCTACTGCTATTCATTGCACACAAACATTTACAAATTGTATTTTTGTTTTCAAATACACACTCTCTCCTTTCCTAAGTCTCTTACCAATAATTTGACTGTGAAGAGGTAGATATACGAAAGTGCATTTTCATTTCAGTTTAAATTAGTGTATAGTTTGTTTACTGTTTTCCATTCACCTTTTATCTCCCAATACAGATTGTAATACCAGTGCTTGAAAAGAACTGTAAAAACCATTTCACTATATTTTTATACTGTAAACGTTTCATTTGAAATGTATTGGCCCAATGAATTTAACAGTTATGTGCCAGCAGGTGGAATGTTTGTTTGAAAATGATTTCCAGTTTCTAATTCTCTGCTCAGCCAGGAGGAGTATCTACAGTGATGTTCTGAGCCTAAGCAGAAAGAACACTAGGTTTCCTTTTATGAATCATTTGAAAACACATTCATAGTCCTCTCTATTTACACTAAAAATGTTTCCCAGCTAGGGTTACCAAGGAGACTCTGGTGGGTACTTCTCACCTGGTCTCCTCTAATTGGTGTCCGGATTGTGATTTATAGCTTAGGAATGAGATGCACAAAAAACACCAAAAAATGCACAATGAATCCTTTCTGCCTGTGGTACACAGGGAGGAGACTATGTATCGTGCTTTGGTCTCTGTTTATAAGAAACAAAATTGGATCTCTTCCCTTCTCCTTACTTCTTCATCACCCACAAATCTTCTAATTCATGTTCTGCTTTTGCATTTATTTTACAAATGTGGAACTGAAAATATTTTCATGAAAACATCACAAAAATTTTTCATTTTCCATGTGGAATTAATTGTCATTGAACAAGGTTTCCTGTGAAGGGCCAAGAATTAGCCTGGAGCAATTAATTTTCAGTCTCAACCACATATTATAAGTCAATCTTTACAAGTTATGTTGAATCTGAATGACACCACAATGCCTAGTGGACATGGGGGGCATGTTTGTAAGAGTGCCAAGAATAACATTCTTGGCAAGAATGACATCTCTCAGGTTGTACTCTTTTTTTTTTTTTTTAAGATTTATTTATTTATTTGACACAGAGAGAGAAATCACAAGTAGGCAGAGAGGTGGGCAGAGAGAGAGGAGGAAGCAGGTTCCCTGCTGAGCAGAGACACCAATGGGGGCTCGATCCCAAGACCCTGAGACCATGACCCGAGCCGAAAGCAGAGGCTTAACCCACTGAGCCACCCAGGTACCCCTCAGGTTATACTCTTAACTGTAATTATACTTAGAATTATTTCAAAAGGTAGAGAATGAATGGGCTTCTAATACAGGTTCTTTTAATTCAAGAAAGATTTAGAATCTGCACTTGAAATCTTCTTATAAATTCAGAATCATGCTACTGTTCACAGAGGAATTCATTTGGAAGATCATTCAGAAATGTAAGCTGGTGATGGATTTGGGGTACTTCTCACTGACTCATTATGAGAAAAGGTGGTCTGAAATACCAGAATCCAGCAAGGGTCTTGATTTCCAATATTTTATTCTAATTGCAAGAGCCATAGTGATTTGTAAACTTTGGCTACCTTGCGATTTATAATAAATGTGCTACTGAGAAGTATTTAATGCAAATCAAATTTTGAGAACTTAAATAACATTTTAGATGCACTCAACAATTCTCTATTTAGTGGAAATGTGCACTGATTAGTTTTGAAAGTGATCACTCATTACCTACTTCATATTTTCAGGAAATCCAGGTTTAAATTTGTTGTGATTTGAATAACTTTCTATCTTACTTTGTATTTGTAATCATTCATTCATCCACCTAGACATTCAAATGACTTAAGAACATCTACTCTTTGTTAGGTGACAAATTAGAAATAGGAGAGATGACTGATCATCCATTATAGTCCCCCTATATCATAATACTTCATTCATTTCAGTAACTGTTTGATGTCATTTTAAATAAACAAACAAGCATTCACTTCTGTGAAGATCATCTAAAAGTGAATTATAAAAGAACTTTATTCTTTTATCATTTATTAATGGTTAAAAATAAAATAATAATTTTTAAAAATCTATGCTCATCCAGACTTAGCGATCACTTTAAACATCATTTACGTTATTGCTGGAAAAAGTTGTCACTGCAATTTTCTAGATAAAACAAAGCCAAAGATAAAAGGAGAATAATCCCAACTTGTTCAAAGCTGTACTTTCCAGACAATGGCCCTGAAGACTCACAGTAGGGAAAAGTTGTCTACAACTTGTTTTCTGAAACATGGCAAAAGGAAGGAAAACATCAAAGGTACCGTTCAAGGACTCGTTTTATTTATTCTGTGTGTTGCAGTTGGTAAACTATGTACTATACTGTATGTGTCAACACTTTCTCATTTCCTAAAGGTGGAGGAAATGTCCCTGATTTGTATAAAATGACAAAATTCCTCCATGTCCTTGGCTTAAAGCCTTAATAATGTTTTTCTCTCTTCAGTAAGTTCAATACATACCTGTCATGGTGTAGAGGTCTGGAGCTTTTCTTTTTGTTTGTCTAATAACATTAATTTACCAGCAAGGGGAAAAATGTGCTTTGACCTGCCAAGGGATAGATGAGAGATGGATGAATGAAAGAGAGCAAGAGAGAGAGATTATCCTTAAGTAAAGAGACACAATCGTATATATTCTATCTTCAAATATATTGTAGTCTTAGGCAATATCCAACATCATCAATATTGAACTAGTTATTTCCTTATTTTTAAATATTAAGCTTTTATTATAGCAACAATATCTTTAAAAGATATAATAGCAATAACTGGTTGTTCATACTCTTTTTCACAAGGACTTAGAGAATTAGAATGTAATTATTTTCCAATACTAATGCCTAAACTGAAATTTTACTCCTTCCCATTCTAAAATGATTACATGTGTTCTTGCATATATAAGCATGATTTATTGTGTTTTAAAGAGAGAGACCGTGCTCACGTTGGAGGGGAAGGAGCAGAGAGAGAGAGAGACAGAGAGGGAGAACATTAAGTAGACTCCATGCCCAGGGATGAACCTGATATGGGGCTTGATCCCAGTACCCTGAGATCATGACCTGAGCCAAAATCAAAAGTCAGACATTTAACTGACTGAGCCATCAGGAATCCGTTAACCATGAATATTTTTGAAAACAGTAATACATCTACACACATAGAGAAAAATATTTACAGAGTTTAAGCCAGTGATTTCCATAAGAATATAGAGAGCATGTTGGCAACTGGCTCTAATACTGCTTTATCCAGGTCTAGCAAATATGGAAGTATCATAATTTTTCTCTTTCCTATCGATCCTCAAAGTCCTGCACATTTTAGCACAGTTCATTGGAGAGGGAAGATTCAATATAGTGTTAATTATGGAAATTTTTCTCTTAAAAACAGACTCAGAAGTAATGCAAACTAGAGTTTAACACTAAACATTTTACACTAAAACTTAAAGGATAATCATATTTATTTTTCTATATAACCTATAGCTTCTCAGAGCTTTTTTCCCCTACTTTATCTTCCAGGTAAGAAAATTTGTTCTTTCTGAAAATTTTCTTCAAAAATCAACAATAGAATTTTAGATCATTTTGCACCCAAACTATGATCTGAAATGCACATTCAGTGATTTTTCTCTTATTTCTTTATTTTATCTTTTGCAGAATAGCCATCAGCTATTAAGAAAAGCTGACTTTTTGGAGAATAAAATGTGTTTTAATGCCTGTAGTTCAATTGTGTTTTTATAGATGATATCTAAGTCACGTAAAGAATAGAATATATTCTCTCTCATATGCAATCCAGTGATCTCTTATTTTTAGTATACCAGCATAATTACATTCAGTTTCCTTTACTAGTAGTTTAATTTAAGATAAACTGAAATTTTAAATCCAATACTTATAGAAAAGCCTAAGAAAGACATACATCTCTCATCAAGATGGCTGTTACAATGACTTCAACGTTACAAACTTTCGAGCAGATTTTCCCTGAAACATGAAATACAGCGTTATCAGTTGTAATCATTGATTCAAAGTGAGCTGGAATTGCAGGTAAGCTATTCTGTATTCACAAGGGACAATATAATTTAAATTCCATGTAGATAGAAAGATAAATCTGAAACATTACTCTATAGCAAAATTAATTATTATTCCATTGGGAGCTTTCAGGGCCCATATTTCTACATTACATTAATTTAGCTATAAATATAAATATTTCAAACTACTGAAAATTAGATTTAAAATTATGGAATATCTTATGGCCAAACTATAAACCAAGAAGAAAAATGAGAGAGGCAGATGTGCTGTTTTGAAATGTATCCATTGAGTTTCTGCCCATGTCCCTCTCTGCCCTACACCTTCTCCTCCTCCTCCCTCCCCCTGTGCCCTCTCTACCCAAGCAAACAGGGTAGAGAATACTGTATCCACATGCTCTTTTGGGAAAAAAAAGCACACGAAAAAATAAACATTTTTTGGATAACTTTATGTACTTAATTTTAACAATGATCTAATAAAATAACCATAATAACCATTTGGCTTCCCAGTATAATATTTTTTAAGATTTTTTTTTTTTTTTGACAGAGATCACAAGTAGGCAGAGAGGCAGGCAGAGAGAGAGAGAGAGAGGAGGAAGCAGGCCCCCTGATGAGCAGAGAGCCCGACGCGGAGCTCGATCCCAGGACTTTGGGATCATGATCTGAGCCGAAGGCAGAGGCTTTATTAACCCACTGAGCCACCCAGACGCCCCCCCCCAGTATAATATTTTTTAATACTTCTCTAAAAATATATAATGCAGTATAAAGATTAGAAGGCACCTCAGAAATCAATGAAAAGAAGAGTAGTAATTTTCTATAAGTAGTGTTATAAATGTCAGTTCATGAATATCGAAGCTTCAGATTTATAACTAGGAAAATTATATTATCTGTATAACCCTAATTAAACTACTTTAAGCATATATACACATATACCATGAATATACATAATTTTGTCATATCTTGTCAAAATTAAAAATAATTCTATTTTTGATGAAGTTATAAACTTTAATTCATAAATAATATATCTGACCTCAAAGCCTTATGGTGACGACTTTTTTTTTCCTGGGAAAATACTGAATATAATTTCTTTGTACAGTAGAATAAAATATCATATCAGGCTAAATTTCACTTGCTCTAATTCATTAAATTATTTATAATTCTGGAAGGAATTATTGTTCACCTATCTTGTACCAGAAATTTTTCTAGGTTCTGGGACTATTGCAGGAAACAAAGCAGTCACAGATCCCCCTCATGGGGTTTCTCTTCTAATGTAGGACGAGAAAATAAACATGGTAAAGTAGTTTTATGTTCTCTTAGAAGGTGATAAGATTTCAGGAGGAAAACAAGGCATTGTGACAAAGAATGTAGTGGGAACTGCTGGGGCGGTGGGATTGTTACCATTTTAAAGAAAGCAGTAGGAGTTGGTCTCACTGGACAGGTGATATTTGAACAAAGACTGGATTGAGTGTGTGAGCAAACTATTTGGAGTTGGGAATATAGTTTTCAGGGCAGACAGGCTAATATGTGCAAAACCTTGAAAAGAGAGCCCACTTGCTATGTCCTACAGAATAGAATGGGGGGAGAGGTGGAAGTAAAAGTGGGGAAGGTGACAGACTTTAGTCCAGAGAGATAGGAAAGTATTGAAGGGTTAGAGGGAAGGAGTGACATCATCATCTATCCTTCATTTTAGTAAGGTGATGCTGGATTCTGGTTTAAGTAGATACTGTAGGCTTGGTGGTTTGGTGGTTGCAAGGAAGTCAGATTCTAAATGTGTTGAAGGTTGAGCCAAGAGGATTTATTGATCAAATACATTTGGATGCAAAAGAGAAAAGCTAGGAATGACCTCATTTTGCTTTTCCTTGTGAAGAATGGGAAGCATACAACTACATCAAGTCAGAGCAAGGAGACTGGGAACTTAGCTGTGGTATAGTAAGATTAGGATGCCCATAGGATGAACAGGGGGTGATCTCACATTAGCAGCAGACACAGGATACTGGAGGTAACAGGACTGACACAAACTTGGGTTATATTTCAAGTCATATTCCTAGATGACATCCTCAAGATGATACACGTAGATACAGAAGAGAAGTGACCAAGGCTGAGCTTGGGAAATCTCCCAAAGTTAGTGAATTAGGAGAAAGCAGAGGAAGCAGCAAAGAATGAGTGTGAACAATGGTGACATAAGAAGGTCACCAAGAAAGCACGGTCTAGGAAGTGTCTTTAGGAGAATGAAATGATCAATGATCGTGGTTCAAAAATGCTGATAAGTTTGTAAGGGGAAAAATCACTTTCTTCCCAGAGTGGAGTGATACCATTGGGAGGGCAGGGTGGGACCGTCTGAGTGCATGTGTGACACACGCATTTTTTGCAGAGGAAGATCCCCAGCACACATAAATGAATGGAAAAGAAGTACTTAGCTGTTCAGGGAAAAAGCGTCCTGGAGCCTTTATAAATGTGTGTTTTAATTAGTTCAATACCTGAAGTCTTTTACACTAAATAACATCCATAGTTTGTCCTGTTCTGTCCTTGTATATGTACCCTGCCTGCCCCCACTTCCCCTCCCTGCACCGCCTTCTTCTGGGAAGAGCAGACGTTATATGGGCACGGATGCAGGAACATGGGGAGCTGTGGGTTTGGAACGCTGTGGATGTTTTTGTGTGATAACTGGAATTGTCTTAGTGAAATGAGAAACAAGGTTATCACCCGGTGATGGGGGACGGTGAGGAAGGGGGAAGGGCTATGAGCAAGGGGGAAGGATGAGGAAGGCGGAAGGGATGTGGGAACACTGGGGGAGAGGAGAATTGGTGAAGCAGTCATTTAGGAAATGGGAAAGCAAATACAACTGGGAATCATAAAGGCAATGTCAGTACAGCAAGTAGCAGCAACCTGATGTTTCTGGGTGTTATTTTTCTCTAGCCAAGTATGGGTAGAGATGCAGAAAAGCAGAATGGGCACAGAATTGGAATATAATGAGAGATGTTTCTCCCTAAGACAGTAGGAGGAAATCATAGGAGGACAAACCTGTTAACTATTGTTAAGCAAATAAGTGAACATCAGCTTTGTCTATGATGTTCTTTTATTTTGAAAGTTATTATGTTATCTGGCTCAACTTTTTAAATCATATTACCTATAGGTTTATTTAAAAAACATTTTATCTTTATAATATTCAATGTAGGAGAGAAAATTTTTCAGAATACATAATTAAAATTTTTTAAATATTTTGTTATTTAGGAAAAATATGGGATCCCGATAAAGATGGTGCTTTACTTTGATCAAGGTGAAGTCATTTAGAATTTTGGAACACTGAAAAAAGAAAAAGATAAAGTCATTTACAGTGAATCAATATTTTGATATTTTGTTCTTTTATATGGGTGCAGGTGAGAATACATAACAAGGTTGTTTCTTTTTCTATTCTCAGCTGTTGAGAAAATACAAATTTGAGTAAGAGTAAATACAGTAAATCCCCTCTTATAATTATGCCAACATTATTAGAAACAGAGTAAATAAATTATAACAAATGACATTACATAAAAGAAGTATTTCTGGAGCAAGTTTCAGAAAAGCAGAGGTACTTGGATTTAAAATCTGAGCATATTGACTGAAAATTAGTTTCTGAGTCCATAGGTAAGGAGGGGAACTGGGTCCCTGGAAAAAACTGCCATATTCATTTCCTAGAACTACTTGAAGAAACAAGGAATTGGATTCGAATTACAAAATGGTACCTGTGTACCTTTTAGTGGCATTAAATATACATTGCATCCTTCTTGGCCATTCCCATTTTCCTTTCAAATTTTACACAGTTCTGATGTTTTCTGCATTTAAGATCATTTCTTTATGCAAAACTAACTCTATCCCCATACTTTCTTAACTTTTTAAAAAAGTTTTTATTTATTTGTTTGAGAGAGAGTGTGCAAGAGAAAGAACATGGGGTGGGGCAGAGGAAGAGGGAGAAGCAGACTCCCCACTGAGCAGATCCCAGGACCCTGGGATCATGACTTGAGCTGAAGGCAGACACTTTGCCAACTGTGCCACGTAGGTGCCCCTCTACACTTTCTTTCATTGCCTGCATCCATTGCATTTGTAGCAAGCAGGGAAAGTGAGGTTACTTTCTAATAGTTCTGGAGTGAGTACTAGTATATGGTGTTCTTTAAAGTGAAAAGAAAATTGTTATTTTTATTGTTACTAAAAACAAGTAAGGCTGAAAAATTATAACCTCATAATCTTAAGGAAAATTAATTAAGCGTGTTAAATAGAAGTTAAATGTGGAAGGAAAATTGTCTCTGTCTACCACATTTACATCATAAATATCCTGGCCTCAATTTGTTTCTTAGGTTATGTCTGCACAAAGAAAGATTAGGATATTATTTGGGAAAAATTGACATATCAAATTTCAATGAATATTACTGCAACAAAAATTTTTACAGAATAATATGCATTTACTGTTGGTAAATGATTGCCATGATGTTTCCACTGAATAATTGAGTGCAGCAACACCAAGTATTCCAACAATAATATTAATGTCAAAAAAAATGATAGAATCTGTTTATATTCATTTTTTATACATATTTTACTGATTTATACATTGCACACTAATTAAAATATAATTCATGTTTTAGCTAATTTTTTTTATTTGTTGGTAGGAACAAATATAGTGTGTGTGTGTACATATCTATCTGTATATATACATATATATACATATATATGTATGTACATATATATCTGTATATATACGTATACACACCTATACACACGCACACACACACTTTGAGTACTATACATACTACATGCATGGTATGGAACTTAATTCTCAAAGATTTCGTTGCTTGTTTTTTCTGAACCAATGTTCACTGATAATAATATATTTAAACTATGCAGTTTAAGCTTATTTTTATAGTTAATAGTCTTGCTGCTTATTTATTATTCATGATTCTCTTTTGTGTTCAGAATAAAATATGTCTGTTTTAAGTGTTCAACTAATGTTTCCTTCCACAAAGAAAATTTAAATCACTTTTAATACTAGTAAGTGGAAAATCTCTTTTAAAACATTTCCTTTTAGAATTGAGATATCCTGGGGCACCTAGTTGGCTCAGTGGGTTAAAGCCTTTGCCTTCAGCTCAGGTCATGATCCCTGGGTCCCGGAATCGAGCCCCGCTTCGGGCTCTCTGCTCTGCAGGGAGCCTGCCTTCCACTTCACCCCGCCTGCCTCTATGTGTGATCTCTGTCTGTCAAATAAATAAATAAAATAAATAAAATCTTAAAAATAAATAAATAAATAAATAAATGAAATTGAGATGTCCTATAAACTTGCATCTTGTAAACATTTATACTTCTCATATACCAGCATAAACAACTTTTAGAAGATTTATAAATGAAATCAATACACAGCAAATATTCTTTCTTCTTTCTAAGACATCTACGGTGTGATATGGAATATTGAAAAGTGAGAACAAGCTGAATGAACATTAGCTTTTCTTATAGAGGAAAATACATTATATATCACGGTCTTAGAATGTTTTAAAGATGAACTATTTCAGAAACTGCCAAACTACTTTTAAGAAAGAAAAAGAACATTCACTGGGTGCAAATAAGTACGGGGTAAGGTTCACCATTATCTAATGGGCCTATTTATTTAATAATTTAATGACTAATTAACAAAGTTTATGGGCACCTGGGTGGCTCAGTGGGTTAAGCATCTGCCTTTGTCTTGGGTCATGGTCCCAGGGTCCTGGTACTGAGCCTCACATCAGGCTCTCTGCTCAGCAGGGAGCCTACTTTTCCCTTTCCCTAAGCCGGCTGCCTCCCCTGCTTATGCTCTCTCTCTGTGAAAAAATAAATAAAACATTAAAAAAAAAAGTTTACATAAGCTGTAGGTTAAAATTTCACCACAAAGCACAAAATCACTAATTGCAAAGTCAAATACCTTTCCCCTCAGCTGAAATAAAATCTGCAGGAAATGTTGGTTTTAAAGGTAAGGTTTTCTTTAACAATATAGACACTGCTATAGTCTGCTTTGACCTAAAGATCTGTGTCCCCCCAAATTCATCAGGCATCACCTGATGCCCAAGGTGATTGTTATTAAGACATGGGACCTTTAGGAGGTGCATAGGTGGTGAAGGTGAGATTATTGCCATTTTGAAAGGCACCGGCAGAGATCCTTGTTCTTTCCACTCCGCGGACATATCAAGAAGTTGAAGTCAGCAGTCTGCAACCCAGAAAAGGGACTTCATAGAACCAAGCCATGCTGGCACCTTGATCTTGGACTTCCCAGCCTCCAGAACTGTGAGCAATAAATTCCTGCTGTTTATAAATCATACAGTTTGTGGTTATTTTGTTATACCAGCCGAATGGACCATCTTTGGTTTTGCTTATCCGATCTCATTTAGGGATTAAGATTATTTAGTAAGAATTTTAAATAATCTTAATCTAACACTACAGTAAAACCATCATTTCCATACTGCACATTTTAAAAAGTACATTTCAAAGTTTTTTGCTAGGGGCGCCTGGGTGGCTCAGTCAGTAAAGCACCTGCCTTCAGCTCAGGTCATGATCCCAGGGTCCTGGGACTGAGCCCGGCACAGGGGTCCCTACTCAGCAGGAAGCCTGCTTCTCCCTCTCCTTCTGCCTGCCACCCCACTGCCATGTGCGCTCTCTTTCCGTCAAATAAACAAAATCTTTAAAAAATATATTTTCAACCAAATATTAGTAATAACCCAATGAAAATATCATGTGTGAATATTGAGAAGAATTTAGGTACATGCGTGTACATATTATACAATCTAAAACTACATGAAGGCATCTTCTGTTTTTATTCTTTAAAGAACACAATTGATTTCCTAGCTTTCCAAAATTGTAGATGTCAATTTGTACTGCTTGTTCTCATATAATCGGGAAGAGAGTCCTCTTTCTTCACAGATATTGGACTTCTTTGTAACCTTTTAGGGCTCTAGAACTGAAGTCCCTGTAATTGCTACCAGACAAGAGGAGAGACTCTGGAAATTGTGCAACTAGTGAATTTCTTCATGTTGCCATCAACATAGGTAGGAGAGGTTATTAAACTGAGCCATGGATGCTGCCCCCTGATTGATACCATGTGTCAGATTTTAAATTCTTTCTTATCCAGCCTTGTAATGCATGCATTTCCCAGTCACTGGCTTGTGGGATATTAGGTGAGTTATATTCATCTGGGGTTATTTTATCATTGCTCAGAGGCTCCATTCTTTACTTTTTGCTTCCTGTTTTATTTTAAATCTCACAAATAAAACTAAGCATTTTTACTTACCATGAAATATTAATCACTGGTGTTTCCAATAAAGCCTTTATCAAACGTGATGTTCACATGAACATGAGTGAAAATGCTTCTTAAATAACATTTGTTTTTCAAATTATAATTATTTTATTTAAAGAAATAAGCTTTAATTATTTTTTATCAAATTAAAAAAAATCCTATTGGCTTTTTAGGAATCAAAGAGTCAATTTTTAAGGTAGCTTCTAATATTAGGGCTATTTAGCAACCCATATATATTTGAGACTCTAGTACAGAGAAGTAGAGAAGGAAGATATGCCACATTCCAAAAGAAATGGACAGCGGAGTTTTGCAAAAAGCATTTTAGAGAGATTTATTCCTGGTATAGTCACTCTTCAACAGTTTGGGGAATTCTGCAGGAGTGTACTTTAATTCAAAGACCAATTGCTGTCAAAATTGTAGTGAAATTAAATTGTATTAGGTGTTCTTTCCCTATTCCCTATTCTTCCTCACATTAACATATGCAAATTATCTCCCCACCCCAGGTCCCCTCCACTTACACCTGAGAAACCAGTAAGAGTCCATGCCAGGTGATTTGTAGGGTGCCAATTCCAAGGCTTTAGGAAACATTTTGTTGCAAGGTGTAATTCACAGCCTCCCAATTCCACATCTTTATACAAAAGCAGTTCTCATTTTCAAACAAAATAACAGTTGTACTCTGAATGCTTTTGAAACAGCACACCAGGTGAACTGAAACAATTCATGAAAAGAGAAGTGGAAAAGGGAAAAACTTTATAGAATAGCTTTAACATGTCTCAATATTTTAGAAGTAATAGGGGTTAACTGGCAAGCATGCCAACATTATACAGACGATATGAGGTCTCCACCTTAACATTTAATCCATCCCCTTAATTACCTGGGAAAGATTTAAACCCATTGTCTTTCTTTTTTTGGCTAGAACTCCTCTGTGCTATTATATTTCTTCTCTGCTCATCTCTTTCTACTTTTTTGGTATCTCCTCATGGTAGCATTTGTTTGCACCAAGGATACACCTTCATTTCACAGATGACCTTTGCTGTTTTGTTTGTTTGTTTGTTTATCTGTTTTTTATTTTTATGAAATAATTTATTTCTTTATTTGAGAGAGAGGGAGCTTGAGCACGGTGAGGGGCAGAGGGAGCAGCAGGCTCCCCACTGAGCAGGAAGCCCAGTTGTGGGGCTCAATCCTGGGACTCTGGGATCATGACCTGAGCCGAAGGCAGATGAGTAGCCTACTGAGCCACCTAGGCACCCTACAGATGACTTTTTTTATGTTAGCACAATTATGTTATTTAAAACACTGTAAATTCAATTAAAGACTAGGTTATTTTTAAAGTTAGATATGCATTTACAGACTCGTTCATAAATACATATATGTGTGATTGTATTCATACAAAAAAATGTGAAAGGTTATATTTCAGTTGCCAGTAGGTATCTTAGGACAGTGGGTATACAATTTTGTATATAAGCTTGATGCAACAAATTTTAGATGGCCCTGACTTATGATGGTGCTAAGGTAACGAGCACTCAGTGGAAACCACACCTGGAATTCTGAATGTAAACCTTTTCTCCAGCTACCCATGTGTGGTATGATCTTTTTTGTGATGGTGGGCAGGAGCCACAGGGCCCACTCAGTCAGCAACCATAAGAGTCAACAACCAATACACTGACAACCATATTCACTCATACAACCATTATTTCTTGCTCTCTGTACAATGTTCAATAAATTACGTGAGATAATCAACATTTTATCACCAAACGGGCTTTGTGCAAGATGACTGGGTCCAACTCTAGGCTACTGTGAGTGTTCTGAGTATATATTTAAGGTAAGCTAGGCTAAGCTCTGACGTTTGGTAGATTATATGTATTGAAGTGTTTTTGCTTTAGATATTTTCCACTTATGATAGGTCTACCAGAACATAACCCCATCATAACTCAAGGAAGACCTATACCACAAACTAGGCAGCTGAAGACAACAGAAATGTGTTTTCTCACAGTTCTGGAGGTCAGATGTTCAAAATCAAAGATGGCAGCAGGGACCCACTCCCTAGATGGTTTTAAGGGAGAATCCTTTTTTGCCTCTTCTAGCTCGTGATGGCTCCTGGCAGTCATCAGCTTATAGCAGTGTAACTTTTATCTCTGCCTGCCTCTCTACATGGCCTTCTCTTTGTGTCTCTGTGTCCTCTCTTCCTCTTCTAGGGGCACCAGTCATCAGATTTAAAGGCCACTCTACTACTGGATGACTTCTTCTAGAGATCTTTGTCTTAATTCTGTCTTCAAAGGCCCTATCTCCTAATAAGGTGGCATCCAGAGGGTTCTGGTGAATTTGAATTAGGAGAGGGGGACATTCATTAACCCAGTATGGTGAGATTACTTTTGCCTTTAGTTTTCTTATTTGTGTGCTAAGGTATTTCTTTTTTCTATGTATATGTATTGTCTTTATAATCAGAAATTTGAAAATTTGTAATTTTTTTTGGAATAATTTATCATCACTTGTGGGTATTAAAAGAATAGATGCAGATGGACATTGGAACTGAAGAGACCAATTGGTATTATATGGAGCTCTGGATGATTGAGTCATTTTCACGGATGTTATTTCTCTTTTCCTGGGGTGCTGTATCCTAGGACATTGAGACCAGCCTATTACTGATCATGAAGAGTGTTACCTGTTCAAATTACTTGCTCTCAAAAATCCCCTAGATGGTAGTCTCTGAAGTCAGGATGATATTTAATTAGTTCATGACCATGTTTACAGTACGAAACATGTGTACTGGACAAATATTTAGTGAATAACTTAATGAATAAATGCCTTTGAAAGGACATTTTGCCTAAACTTTTCTGTAATTTCCTAACTCATTTTGGCAACTTCAAACTTTCTGCCTTTCTGTATATTTCAGTCAATTACTCACCTGCTTCCTGCATGCCTTCTGCTGTTTCTTATTTCTGATTTCTCCCCTAATAGTTCTTACACTTTTTGAGGGTACTTTGTAATTCAGTATAGCAATTTATCTTAGTTTCCTAGTCACACAGATTTGTTTTTAATGTGTATTGAATATAATTAATAAATTCTATTCCTTAACCCACAGTCTGCACCAGGATGCGCTGAAAACTTTCAAAAATTTAACTGGTAAACCGAGGGTGATTTCAGAAAGAGAAAAAAAAAAACAAAACACCAGAACAACATGTATGTTGTCTTATAATAATACAAGTAGCCATTATGGGTTTCTAAATTATTTGGTCAAAGGAAATTTTACAAGACAGAATTTTGACACCAAAACTTCTACTGATCAACTGTGGTCTGACTATTACATCCGAATTATTTCATCCTATAAAAATTCTTACTGTGATAATCTCTGGGGTACTTTAAAAATTACTCTTATGGGGGCGCCTGGGTGGCTCAGTGGGTTAAGCCTCTGCCTTCAGCTCAGGTCATGATCCCAGGATCCTGGGATCGAGCCCCACATCGGGCTCTCTGCTCAGCGGGGAGCCTGCTTCCTCCTCTCTCTCTGCCTGCCTCTCTGACTACTTCTAATTTGTGTTGGGTAAATTAAAAAAAAAATTACTCTTATGTTTACAGGTAAAAAAACAAAAACAAAAACAAAAACTTTCCATCTTTTCAAAGAAACCAATGGGCTAGAGAGAAAGGTACCCAAGGAATAAGTAAAGAAATTAACTAGAAATTGTGGCCCTTGTCCAAATTTTATTAACCCGCAATCACTTACTGAAACATTATCCTTTTACAATCCCACAGGTTCAACACTTAAGTTAATATTCGACTTCTCTTTCTTTCCACCTTCCATATCTTAAAGCGCTAAGACTCATTAAACCTTAAAATGCTTTTGTATCCAGGAAACCTTAAGAAATAGAACAATCAAAGCAGGCTCCTCAGAAGTTAATTTCAAAAGACATTAACATATTTCAGAAAAGTGTGCATGAGGTTGAATTTGTTCGAACTCTTCTTGTGTATCCCCTCAGATCTCTTCCTTCTCCTTCTTTTCTTTGTTTTGTAATAACATTGCTAAGTTTGGGTATGAGTTTTACTGTAGGCTCATGAAACAAATGAGACCCTTCTTCTACCTTCTTCATTCACTGACAGAGTTTATGTAGTATTGGTGCCATATTTACTTTAAATGTCTGAACCTGGAGTTTTCTTTCTGGAGGGAATTTGAAAAACATTTCTCTGTGTGTGTGTGTATAAGGTTACTAATATTTTCTATCTTATGTTATGTCAAATTGGAAAATATGTATTTCAAAAAATTGTCTGTATGATCTAAGATGTCCATTTAATCTAATAATTGGTGGCATCAAGTTTTTCATAATATCCCCTTTCATAGCTTTAAAATCTGCCGTAATCACCACACTTTCCTGTCTATTTGCTTATGTATCCAGCGTATAATTGATTTTGCTTTTTTAAATTCATTATGGCAATATTTAATTGTAGTATTTGATATTTGATGTAATTATCAGTATAGTTAGATTTACATCTACCATTTAACTATTTATGTTTCTCTTGCTAATCTATTTTCTGTTCCTCTTTTCGTGCTTTGTTTTAGATTAAGTGAATATTTAAAAAAATTTTTTTGAAGACTTTATTAATTTATTTGACAGAGAGAGAGAGAGAGAGAACACAAGCCAGGGGAGTAGGAGAGGGAGAAGCAGGCTTCCCACCAAGCAGGGAGCCTGATGTGGAGCTCAATCCCAGGACCCTGGGATCATGGCCTGAGCAGAAGGCAGATGCATAACAACTGAGCCACCCAGGCACTCCAAATCTTTAAAATTTTAAATAATGTATCTATTGACTTTCAGCTCTACATTTGTGTTTTATATCATGGTGGTTACTCTACAGATTAAAATATACATCCTTGATTTTGCATAATCAATTTACAGTTAACATTGTGTCAGTTAATAGGAAATGTAGAAACCTTATAACCATATAGGGTTATCTACTCATTCTTCTATGAAAAATTTCATACATATTACATCTATATACTTTATCATTATTAGACAATGCTACAGTTTTCATTTTAAACAATTTTAAGAACGGAGGTTCATAAAACCTGGTAAAGTCAAATGGTCTCCTTGGGAGCACCAGATAATCTTAATTAGGTGATTACCGAAATTTTCTGTGGGACAATATTTAGGACAAGTTGGTTGTAATTTTGAGCAAGTGTCAGTGGGGGAACTTTTCTTAGCTAACAGTGTTTACTATTGTTCCATGTCTTCTTCTTCTTCTTCTTCTTTTTCTTTTTTTTTAAAGATTTTATTTATTTATTTGACAGAGAGAGAGAGATCACAAGCAGGCAGGCATGGGGAGGGGGAACAGACTCCCTGCTGAGCAGAGAGCCCGATGCGGGGCTGGAACCCAGGACCCTGAGATCATGACCTGAGCTGAAGGCAGAGGCTTAACCCTCTGAGCCACCCAGGTGCCCCGCATGTCTTCTTTTTAAACAAAGTAATCCTGGGGAGTTTGGAAAAGTGAAATGAGAGAACCTGTGAGTACCTCTAGATGGATTTTTAACAACTGTTTCACACCACAGATTTTGATTATGTACTAGTGACAGTATGTCTATTTTTGTTTGGTCTGAAGCATTCAACAATCAGAATGCTATGGCATTCAGATTCTGAAAACTATTTTTTTTTTTTTTTTCCTCTAACTGGGGTATTCCAATTTGTCTATCCAGTGATAGGGAAACCCAATTTACTGGGACACTTTTTCTTGAATTATGCATATGCCAGCCTTACTCCTTACTCAAAGACTGTACTCTCCTTATTAACCCCCTCTCCCAAATGCTGGTAGGTCAGTATGGCTGCCTGTTTGGTTTGGTTTCAGCCAAGTTCATCTACAAGTGCAGATGCAGTGAGAAGGGCTGGATTTATCTACAAGACAGGTTTTTTATGACTAGTACTACAATGAAAGGTATATATATATATATATATACTTGTTCTGTTTTTGAATCATATATATCACATATATATATATCACATATATAATCGATATATATATATCACATATATAATCACATATATGATTCAAAAACAGAACAATTCCTAGAAAATTTAAAAAATGATACATTAGGGGCGCCTGGGTGGCTCAGTGGGTTAAGCCTCTGCCTTCCACTCAGGTCATGATCTCAGAATTCTGGGATCGAGTCCCACATCGGGCTCTCTGCTCGGCAGGGAGTCTGCTTCCTCCTCTCTCTCTCTACTCTCTCTCTCTGTGCCTACTTGTGATCTCTCTCTGTCAAATAAATAAAATCTTTAAAAAAAAAGATACATTATATTCAGTGAATTATCTTGTGATAAATGGAATATTATTTGGAGCATGAAACACTAACTCTTCCACAATCTGAAAGTCAAATTAGATCTTTTTATTTTCCCCCAAATTATTTGGGATGTCATTTTGAGATTCTGCATATTTTAAAGCAATAGGATGTAAAATTACAAGCTCACATTGTTACCCCATAGGAAACATTAACAAAACCTAGTTTGCTGTTTACTGTTAGCTTAGCTCACTTTTTCCATTCTAGCAGAGTTTTGTTTTGTTTTGTTGTTCCATGATATATTCCACAAAATCTTACAGGTTCTTCCAGGAGCATTTTCTTAGAAAGGCCACCTCCGGAAATTGACTTCTTTATGATCCTGATCTCTGCTCAGTTATAAGGTAATACCTTTGCCAAGGCAGTAACGCCACCCTAACATATTTCTTGCCCACTTACTCTGCAACCAGCTAACCTTCCCCAGCCATATGAAAATAAGCTGTTTAGAATACCACATGCATTCATTATTGCTCTAGCAGAAGAGAAATTGTAAATAAGATTAGTCCTATTATATGGAGAATGTTGTAAATGGATTCGTTTTACAGCAGATGGTTCAAATTGTATCCATTCAATTAGCATATGCAGAAACTATTCCTTCAGAAAATTAGCAAACAAAAAGATATAAATGTGATTGCCTTTTAAGTCTTTAGGTAATTGTCCTTATATTTTAAGTAATCTACAAAAAAATAAGCCATAGTATTTGGAGGATTTATTAAGACAAAAAGAAATCTCAGTAAAAAATGACTCATTGTTGCAGTCCAACATTTACAAAGTGTTCACATATTTCCTCAGACTCTTATTCAATATTTATTGACTTAATTAAATTCTAGAAGAGGTTTGAAAGCAGCTTAATTATTCAATAATTAATTCTTTCAACCAATAAATATTTACTTTGTAACTTGTATATGTAGGCACCATGCTCCCACTAAGGATGCCATGGTGAACCAGACCTATACTGAGTTATGCAAATGACAGAGCAAAACAAAATAAACACGGCCTGAAAGAGATAAACAGGCCACACATCAGGGAATTAAGATGAGTCTGAGATTAAATGTAACACCTTTAAGTGAATGACAAACTCTACACCTTTACTAGACAATAAGTAGATAAGTAGAGGCTTCATCAGTAATTAATTTGAAAATTTCTATAAAGAAAATATAAATCAACATTTTAGTATACATCATGACTAACATTCATAAGGAAACAAAAGTGATACTATAAATTACATTCAATAAAACAGTGATACATATGTCTATTTCTTTTTTTTTTTAATATTTTATTTTAACAGACAGAGATCACAGGTAGGCAGAGAAGCAGGCAGACAGAGAGGAAGGGAAGCAGGCTCCCTGCTGAGCAGAGAGCCCGACGTGGGGCTCGATCCCATGACCCTGAGATCATGACCCAAGCCAAAGGCAGAGACTTTAACCCACTGAGCCACCCAGCCGCCACACATATGCCTATTTCTAAAACTTATAAATAACAACCTGTTCTTATGACACACAATGAAGAAAAGAAATCAAAGAATATACTGATGCAGGCAGGCTGGGTCTGAAAACCCAAGGGAGGGTCCCACAGGGCAGACCAAGAGGGTCCCTGGCTTCACACAGGATGGAAATCAAATGTGAGCCATAGAAAATGAAACAGTTTATTGAATAGCGTGAGCGACAGAGACTCCATCCTCCAGATGGAGTGTCTTGAAGACTCAGAAAAGAGAAAAAAAAATGAGTTTCGTTGTTGCTGGGGTATAGGGGTTTATTAAGAAAAGGGTTTGGGGTAAGTGTTCCACCAGGAATCCAGGGTAGGGTCCAATCGAAGGCAAGTGTCAGATGGACAATGAGTGTTATTACATAAATGACAGAAGGTCGGGGTATGGATGCCGGCATTAGCAAAGGTTGGTTTGAAGCTAATATCCTAGAATGTGTTTGATATCTAGCTCTTCCTAGGTGTTATCAGGCGTTTGGGGCCTGGGACAAAGCTCAGAGAATGATGAACTTTCCTGCTTCCCCCTTGAAGTAGTGGAATATGGATGGTGAGTCAATGGGGCTTATTAGAAAAACAGGTGAGATGAAGTCTTTCTAAAATAAAGTCCCTTGGACTTCCATCATTCAGGATCACTTGGGGTATTTCTTCCTGTTTGGTAGCTAATGGTAGCTATTAGCCGTGGGTGGTTATTTAAATTTAAGTTAATTATTTAAAATTAA
This sequence comes from Lontra canadensis, assembly GCF_010015895.1. Classification (NCBI taxonomy): domain Eukaryota; kingdom Metazoa; phylum Chordata; class Mammalia; order Carnivora; family Mustelidae; genus Lontra; species Lontra canadensis. Next base: position 9,552,575 of record NW_022631038.1, read on the forward strand.
AAATAGAAACTCATCTGCTCAATTGTATTAAACACATTTCAGGTGTTAGGTAAACTGTTCCTTTATCTCGGAATGTTCTGTTCACTATTCTGATTGAGGCAATCTCTTTAAACGTGCACTTACAATGTCAAAACTTATGAAGCACACTAAAAGTTCTAAAAGTGAAACATTTTGGAAATTCTTGTGACTACTGCTGCATCTTTTTCTATTCCTATTTGATTGTTTCCTTTTGTGATCTTTACTTTTCCCTATGGTCTCTGTATTCATTCACTCTTTCCCCTCATTGAGGTTAATCTTTGGTTTTTCTCTTCTTTGAATCAAACCTTCTGGTTCCGGGTTATTGTCATTTAATGATTAACTAATACCTTCTCCTCCACATCAGAAAAACTCTCTCCTGCGCATGACTGACCCCAGGGACGTGTATTTTCAGACACATCAAACCCAACATTTGTCATAGCTTCCTATAGAACTAAGGTAAATATTAAAATCACATACATTATTAAGACAAATTAGGGAGAGGATTTTAGCTCTTCATAAATTGTACTTCAGTCTCAAAAAAAAAACCTATAAAAATTGTTCTAAGAAAAACAAAAGGGATTTAACCCTGTGATCCTGCAATTGTCCTGCCATTGTAAATACGCATAAGAAATGAATGGATATACTCACCTAAAGTCTTACACAAGAATATTCATTGTGGCGTTAATTCACAAGGGTTCAAAATTAATCACAATCCAAATTTTACCTATAGTGAAACGCATGTTGTTTTCATTTTAAGATTTTATTTATTTATGAGAGAGAGAAAGTATGGAAGCAGGAGCAGGAGTGGGGGGGGAAGGGGAGGGGCAAGAGGACAAGCAGACTCCCGCTGAGCAGGGACTCCCTCCCACCTCCCCAGGCAAGCGGTTTGTCCCAGGACCCTGAGATCATGACCCGGACCAAAGTCAGACACTTAACCAACTGAGCCACCCAGGTGACCCTTTAAGTGTATGTTAAGAACATAGTACGTTCATACAACGAGGCACTACAAAAGCCACAACTAGATGCAAAAATATAGTTAAATTTCCTAATCATAGTGATGACTGAAGAAACTATCCATTAAAAATGCCTGCCAAAGCACTTATATAGATAAGATTCAGAGCAGGCATAGCTAATCCCTGTACTACAAGTCAAGGAAATGGTCACATTTAAAAAGATGTGCCTGGGTAGCTCATGGGTTAAGCATCTGCCTTAGGCTCAGGTCATGATCCCACCCTGCAGTGGGATCCTGCTTCTTACTCTCCCACTCCCCTTGCTTGTGCTCTCTTTGTCAGAAAAAAAAAAAAAAAAAAAAAAAGGATGGAGTATGGACAAAGGCAAGAAAGACTTGGAATTTTCTTGAGTTTGTGCTTACTAACATGTATATTCCTGTTGAAATAACTCAATGACACATATGATGTGGAAAACAAAGGCAGAAAGAAATGTAGGTAAAATTAAATTTCCTTATAACCTGCAGCCCATTGACAAGTACTTAAAGCAGGCAGAGTGTAACATTCCTCCAGGAATTCCCAACTATCTTAATGTTAATTTTTGCTAGAGGGAAAACAACCTTAGCTTGACAACAGCTGGGCCTCCAGGATCCCATGAGTCTTCTCTCCCACAAGAAAGTTATTTTGGAAACCTCTTTTTGTCTTTGCTTCTCCCCAACTCCAAAGTATAGAATCTGCCATTCTTCTTAACTCCAGGGCAGCCCTTTCTGCCAACAAGGTCCTATCCCTGTGCTTTAATAAAACCGCCTTTTTGGCACCAAAGACATTTCAAGAATTCTTTCTTGGCCCTCTGCTCCAGACCTCAACACTTCAAACCACATCACATATACTTCAATTTAAGCATAATTCTTCACTTAAAGCAGAAAGGGGATGGAAAAAAGTGCTATGTCATGAGGTTGAAGAAACGACAGACATGTACATGAAAGACTCTAGATACATTTTTCTTCATCCTAGAAACTTCCTCGACAAAGTGAAAAAAATCCCAATTAAATATATTAACCATGAAGAATTTGTTGACTTTGGATATGTATCAGTGAATTGAGTAAATGATGTCAGACTGAAACATGCAACGGTGTTTTCTGAAAGGACATTTGGGAGAATATACAAAACTGAATATGTCCTCTTTGCAAAACTCTTCCCATAAGCTGTGTGAATCCGAGAGGGTGTTCTGATTCCAAGTGAATCAGAACTCCATGTTTTGCACTGAAGTTGCAACTCCAATGAGGGAAGAACTCCATGTGTGCATATCCTCTTTAGCATCTTAAAGAAGTCAGTTATGATGTTTCAAAGATTAATAGAAAGTAATGAAATGAGACTAATGGCATTTACTCTGCAGCTGAAGCAAAAGAAAGAGGCAAAAGACTCTGGGACTCAAGAAGAGATTGAGCAAACAGAGTCAAGACAACTTTCTGTTCTTTGCTTTGCTGAAAAGCCATGATTCTGGTAGTTAGAGGAGAAATATATTAGACATGACCTGCAACTAGTTTGAGACTTGGGTTGAGTATAGAAAAGTAGGCTGAGTCCAGGCTATGAAGGGCTATTCATCTCGTGCAAAAATGTGTGTAATCTATTCCATTTTCTCCTAGGCGTGTTTTAGAGAGTTAATTCTGGTAACAGAAATTCCTTCCTGATTTGAGATGGTGAGATGATGCCTCTGGTTGGTTCTTCTTTAAATAGCAAAATTGATTGATTTGTAAAACTCTTCCCAACTGCTGATTTTCGGAGAAACAAAAAAATATATTGGGAAGAAGTTCTCTGAAATATATCTACTAATTGTTGCTTAATTAATGGGCTTAAAGGGTGTGCAAATCCTCTGCTAAAAAAAAGGTAAGCCATTTCTGTTGCTCCATCCATGTGCCCAGTGACATTTCTGCAGACATATCACATGCCAAAGACCCCAAACCACTTAGCTCAAATTCACAAAGTCAGCAGCTACATGAGCCTAGGGACAGAATCCATGCCCAAATAATGCAAGAAAATTATAAGGTATTTAACAAAGAATAAACACTTAAATCTATGATGTATTTCATAGTGAAAAAAAAAAAACGCTAAACTATTTGAATATATTCGTTTAAAAATATTAAATTACTTGGTTCAATGCAGTGAGCCAGGGACACAGGATACTTACCATAGAGGACATTTAAGATTGTAAGAAATCTCAAATGACAAAATTCAAACAATTTAACAATGACTCTGATATCTTTTATCCACGGAAAACAATGCATGGCTCAGGGGAGTACAGTGTTTCATAAGCAATGGAGTACTCTTCCCAAGGGATTTTGGGCAAGTGTGAGTTTTATAATGCATTGGAAAAGGAAAATGGAAATATCACCTGATTCCCGAGGAGGTGTAAGATGTCCTTGGAAGGTGGACAGGTTCTGTTTTTGTTTGTTTGTTTGTTTGTTTTAAAGATTTTATTTATTCATTTGTCAGAGAGAGATAGAAGGAGAGCACAAGCAGGGGGAGTGACAGGCAGATAGAGAAGCAGGGTCCCCGCTGAGCAGAGAGCCTCATGTGGGGCTCTAGTCCCAGCATCCTGGGATCAGGACCTGAGCCTAACAATCAACTGAGTCACCCAAGCATCCCTGGCAAGTTCTCTTTTCTAGGCAAGGTAGCAGTTGAAGTGGAGGGATTGTCTGTGTTAGCTTTCCTTGACGGGCACTTCCCATTAGAGCAGCTGACTTCAGTTTACATTTGTGTTGTGGACCAGGCCACTGGGGCGGCCTCCATTTTGTGCCTCCATTTTGTCTTGTTATACAAATTAACATTATGAGAAAACAAAACAAAACAAAACAAACAAAACATGTATCCAAAGGGCCAAATAACCAAACTTCAGATATCCAGCTATGCCATTTTGCACCCATACACCTGCTGTGGTAAGTGGATACTGGAAGGCAGAGTGAGTTTTCTGAAATATTTCTTCTCACTCTGACAGATGTTTCCTATCTTAAGCATATGATTACTTTTGTAAAGCTCCGTCAAATATTCTAAGGAAAGAATGGCTAGCATTGCAGAGCTAAAATATGTAATGTTTGATACTAACACTAGTTAGATGGTTTAACAGTACAATTTTATTTCTATTGAATAGGCTCTTCTTAATTCTACTATAAATTAAATACATTAATCTAAACAATGTAAATTTCATGACAATTTATGTCCTCACTTGAGAATTCCTAACTCATCATTTCCTAAAATTTTTATATTTATCATGCTTTTTTTTTTTTTGGTTTTCCTCTGTTTCCTGCTCATAGAAATGAAAAGTTAATTAATCACTGATTTTTTTTTTTTTACAGGAATTGTATATGATGTTATTCCAGGATGTACTGGTTTTGTTTTCTCTTGTTATTTTGTGCCTTCATTTCAATGGAGATTAAGTTTGATTATTTAAAACTCTATAGCTTAATTTATTCTCTGAATCTGATTCTGATGAGAAATTCTAACAAAACAAAATACTTACATTTCAATAGTCATTTCTAGTTTTATGATGTGCTATTTTCAAGTGAATAAAATTTACATTTTAAGTCACAGTAATTATTAAAAATGTTTTGTTTGTCTATTATGGGATAAAATTGTACATTAACAACTTCTTGTCAGTGCCTATTTAAATTGTCTGAAATGACTATGGAAAAAAGAAAGCCTATTTGATTTTGAGAAAGAAAAAACAATAAGGCAAGAAGAGGAAAATGAAAGAATATTTTATCTTTGTGGAAGTTAATTCCAAATACATATCGTGTTTTCTCTGTGGTTTTCAGACAAAACTAAAATACCTTGTATAAACTAAACTTCAGCCAATCCGTGATGTTTGGTATGTCAAAATTTGAAGCAGGTTAATTGAAAGGAATATAAAATAATTTTAACAAAGAGATTTCTCAGGTGTTAACCAGTATAAAATTAATGCAAATTAATTTTAAGAAAATAAATGGTTCATGCATCTGGATGGTATCAGGCCAAGGACTTAAAGGCTTATCATGTAGACATTCTCTTTCCTCATCTGCCTCTAATTTTCCTCAACTGGCATTATTCTTTGATAGTTTTGCCCTCATAGTGGTTATCAGTGGCTTTAGTCTTTAAGTAATTTTAGTTTTAATCTTCAGTGTTAAATAATTTTATAGTTAAGAATCTTAGAATAAAGAGCAAGTCTCTTTCTGTGTAACTCCAGTGAACTTTCTGGAGCTAATTTTAAATGGCCTAGCAGTGATTATGTTACCTTGTATAAAGCATTGAAATAAAATGGAATAATTGGATTAGCGTGGACCTAGCACTTTGTTATTTTAGGGTTTTTTTGTTTTGTTTTGTTTTTTAAGATTTTTTTATTTATTTGAGAGAGAGCGTGAGCCTGAGAGGGAGGGGCAAAAGGAGAGGGAGAGATAATCCAAAGCAGACTCTGTCCTGGGTGCGGAGCCTGAGGTAAGGCTCCATCTCATGACCCTGAGATCACAACATGAGCTAAAGCAAAAGTCATCATTTAACCTACTGCACCACCAAGGCACCCAATATTTTAGTCTTAAATATTATTGGTGAATTAGTGAAGCCACTATGGAAAACACTTTGGTCCTTAAAACGTTACAAAAAGACCTGCCACATGATCCAGCATATCCCGAGAAAATGAAAACAGGATATCAAAGAGATATCTGTATTCCCACGTCCTTACGATACTATGCTAAGTGGGAAATAAGTAAGACAGAGGAAGACAAATACTATACGGTTATTGCTTATATACAGAAACTAAACAAAAACAAAAAGAAAAAAAACAACAAAAAGTCAAGCTCATAGAAATGGAGGCTAGGAAAGTGGCTGTCCAAAGCTAAGATGTGGGACAATAGGGAGATGTTGGTGCCAGGGAACAAACTTTCAGCCTTAATATGAATAAGGTGTGAGGACGACTCTAGCGGATAGCACTGTATTGTGCATTTGAAATACATTAAAAGAGTAGAAATTAAGTGTTCTCACACACACACACACTCTAAATATGTAAGGTGACAGATGGTTTAAGTGACTTGATGGAAGAACATATATATTATTATTATTATTCCTCCACCTGGGTGAGTAAGGTTGTACATAAACTACATAGACCAGAAAGAAGACACGGTCATTAGCAAAAGAAACAAATAATATTTTTATTATTAGGATAAGAGTGGTCCAAGACTGCAGAGCAACACACTGCTTCAATCTTATCTAAATATATCTTGTAAGAATTATAATATTCAAAAGCATTAATGTTAGTGGCAATTCCTGTTCACTGGCCTGGGTTCTTGAGTTCCACCAGGAAAGAATTCAGAGCCAAACTCTCAAGTAAGCAAGCATTTAATGGTGGTCAGAGTGAAAGTGCACTCAGGTTGGGGGGAGAGAGGGCAGGCCCAGAGGGGCTGCTGCCCAGTGGGTCAGGCTTGCTTTCTCCTATCTTGGCATTGGTTATGGGTCATAACTAGTGTGGTGTCTGTGTGAGATTCTTTCCAATCGTCGAAGTGACTCCTCCTACTGGTGTTTGTCCTATCTGGTCCTTGTCAGAACTGTCATGGCTTTACTGTTCCAGGTTGTGTGTGTGGGGGGGAGTGGTTTGCTGGGAAACCAAACTGCTAACTATTATAACAAAGCTGTAGGTTAGTGGGGGGAAGCAGTTACAGCAAAGAACGCATGCTTACCCTCAGGGGTCTTTCCTACTTGTTTGGAACTTGGTTTCTACCCTTTTTATCAGTTGGAAAGCATTCGTTCCCTGCTCCTACCCAACTAACTGCTTACTCTATCAATTACACATGTGTGTACATATTTAAAAACAGAGGAAAAGAATTCTCTATTTATCACTTTTGTTCCCTAGGCAGGGAAGACATTTTACCTTCAAAATCACCAGAACACTCTACAGTGGCCATTTGTGCTTGAAAAACTCTGCAGCAATACTCAGCGAACTACGTAGCAATTTTAACGATGATGTCCCTTTCTGAGCAATACAATTATAATTCACACAGGCTACTTACTGTCTCTGCTCAGAGAGAAAGGTGGCCAGTGGTCACAGACTGCTCCCTGACCTCTGTCAACAGCAATCTATGCATGACTGCCTCTAAGTCAAAGTTGATAAGCTAATGTGTTGGTGAGCAGCCCACAGTCACTACAGGCAGGTATGGGTGAGTGCCAAAGTTAAACGGATATGATCTCTTACTAGCATTTTCAAAAATAATGTAGTAAAATGCACATGTGTAAAATATATTAGAGATTGAAAACCAGTTCACTAAACTAACATTTATTGATAAACTATGTGCTCAGAATGTTAGATATAATTCTGTACATCCTTTGTCATTTTCAAGAATGCAGGCTTCTGGTTTGATGAGAAATATTAATGCAATTAAATTGAGACTTATTTTAAGACTTATTTTAAACACAGTTAAAAAAACTACCTTACTACTAAAACACCTCATCTTCTACACTTATCCATTATGTTGTATAAAGAACCCACAAGGAAATCATAAATTATAATGAGACAATATTTTTTGTTATTTGTACAATTTAGATCATAGGAACTCAATGATAAACTATATAAAGGTATAAAAAATCATATTGGAGTGCTAATAAGTTTTCAAGTAAATAGAATGATGTATTCTGGAAAAATTATATTTATAAAAATCATTTGTCCTCGCAAAAGCAAATTCTATATGCAATAATATTGCAATCATGCTATATATAACAGAAAACATTGTAACAAACATAAGAGCTAAAGAAATTTACAAAATATTAACAGTGTTTATTTTCAAGATATATTGGTTGTTTGTTTTTGTTTTTGTTTTTCCCTTTAAGGCAGAGAATATGGGCATACACGCGCATCTTGACATTGAGTGTGGTAGACCAGTAATCTAGCAAGCCAGCAAACTAGGGAGCAAGGCCATTCCGTTGAAAATAAGAATCTCTAAAATTATCTGAAGTCTGAGGACAAAGGTTTGCAATAGAAATCAGGGAACGCAGAAGAGCAAGTTCAAAACAGAGGTGTGGTTATCCCCTTGGGGGTAGTTATTATGCATTTGAAATGGTAGCACCATCAGGACCTTGGGATTCTTTTCAGCTACTTCTAGCTGCAAGAGCACAGACAGAAAATAGCATTTGCGTCAGGGACTTGTGTGTATAGTTTTGAGGAATCATGTTAAACACACAATGTGGGATGGTCGTGACCTCACTGAAACAAAGACATCAACTAACTGTGGAAGAAATTTTGCCTTCATTGGCGAAAATGCAGGAAAAGAAATAGACGTTTTCCTCCCCGCTATCCAAAGTAGTATGTTTTTAAGAAAGCCTGTGTTAAGCCCACATGGCTTAAAGCAAAGAAGCAATTACCATTAATTTATATGGAAATTTCTTTTTTAGCATTTCAGACCCCCAAAATAACCTCTCTGAGGCTTTTCTGATGTCTGTGAACGGATGCATAAAATAAACTGAGATAAAGCCCAGATGCTCACAGATATAGTTCAAAGCTCCTAGCGGCTGGATGTTGAGATGCTGTGTAGTTCTGGGAAAGGGACTGGAGAGCGGCACCCCGCTCCCGGGAGCACTGCTTCAAACCTGGATGACTGCGGAACAGACACTGAAGATATTTGTGCTTTTTACCTTTTGTTTGTAAAAAGTCCTCGAGTTTCAGTTAGCGAAAACAGTACAGACTTTACTAATGTAGGTCTTTTGTAAACTTGACCGGGCACCACGCAGATGTTGGGAGAGCGAGATCTCCAATCATCTCTGGTGAACTCCAAGCATTCTTCTATTACTACAGAGTTTGATAAGATGTAAAAGTTAAACTAAAGGTTTTCTCTAAAGTAGCAGTGAAAGGCAAAACTTGCTTAAAACAAGCAATTTTTGCTTTCTATCTAAATTACCCTACTATTGACTCTTCTAACGCATTGTCCACCAAATGCTAGAATATCTTTTTACCTTTAAAGAGAAAAAATTGTTGTCGACATATAAATACATTGCTATTAATTCTCAAATGTAAGTGTAAAATGCACTTTCAAAGAGCATCTTCAATAATGTGTATGTGAATAATTATTTTTATGAAAGTACAATCTGAGACATAATATTTGATTGTTCAATCTATAATTGCATAAAAGATGTAAGTAAAGCCTTTTGGGGTTGTGCAACTCATGTTATAGGCTTGCCTTATTCACACACATGAAGTCTGTAAAGTGCAGAATTAATCCCTAAGGCATGTTAATATGCTTCTTTGACAACTCTTATTAACTGTAACAAGGTATTTAAATTGCAGATACCCTGCTGAGTGAATATTCAAAAGGCACTTGACAGCTCTACACCTGAATGCCAGATGCTCCTTAACATAGCATTACTTGTTTTATTTTGTGATTTATAAAAGGTTGATTTTGTTTCATATTTTTCTGACATTAGAAAGAGGAAAAACAGGAAGAAGAAAAGAAGGGAGGGAGGAAGGAAAGGAGGGAGGAAAGGAAGGCACTCGTATTTCAAGACGCAAATGGTAGCTCCCATCGTAGTTACGTTGAGCTGCAAATCTACAGACCAATGTATATCTAAAATATTTAGTGGCAGTTACTTGTAATAATGAATATTGTTTAAACATTGATTGAAAATAGTTTCATATAATACATATTATTTAATGACCAGCATCTGTCTTCTAAAATTAGGGAAGAGATTAAAGAGGAAATAAAGTTTCTATATGTGACAATTATGAATTTTAGTACTCTCAAATACAGCATAAAAATTTGCAGTGGAAACACTTATGAATATGAAAACTACTTTCCCCAGGATTCAACAATGGGTTCCTAAAGAGCTTCCTCCAGTTGTAATGAATGTGGAGATCAGAGGGTACCAATATTGTGTCTCTTGACTAGAAATGAGATAAAGGTCATTCTATTCTTGACCTTTTTGTTTACAGAAATTAGAATGGCAAAGAATTAAACATTAGGCTATTTTGCATTTTCATCTCATTTTTATTTCATGTTTATAGCTATATTTTCAATGTCAATTTTCAGGGCAGCAGCAATTAGTGTAGATATTGTACTTCTTTTTTTCATTTTTAAATACAATATATCATAGACATACATCTCATTTTCAATAGCCCAGCTGTTTACAAATGTTTTAAAAATAACTCACTCTAGAATTATAAACTATATTTCAGATAAACCTCACAAGCATTATCTTCAATAAGTGGACTGTCAAGATTGATATGAAACATAGATGTTGCTTTGAAAATGCATGGAGTGAAAAAAAAAAAAATAGAAAATCAAAAACCCGGGCCAAGGACAAGTTGTGTGGTCATTGTGTGCAGTGACTAGGAGTATAAGGAAAACTACTCTGGTTTATCCAACAAAATATCACTCTGAAACAAGTTCTAAGTTGAATTGATCATGAAGAAATACATTGCAATAACCATTTCCATTTTTACTCTCATCTCATTGATGAGTCTTGTCATATTTAAAGGAAAAAGCCTGAATGCAGGGAAGCTCAAGTTTGCCTTGCTAAAATGTCTGGTTTATTCCTTTCTAAAATGTCTGGTTTATTCCTTTCTAAAATGTCTGGTTTATTCCTTATATCTCGTTTATTCCTTAAAATTATTCCTTAATTTTGCATTCTGTATCTATTAAGTGGTTACCATGTGTCAGGTGCCAAACAAAGCAAACAAACAAACAAACAAAAAACAAATAGTGGGGATAAAGTAGAAAGTAACTGCCACTATTAAGCCCAGTTCCGGTTAGTGAATATTGAGAACGATGTTTCCTACCATGCATCACAAAAAATAATTCGAAACACATATAATGTGTTGTCAGAGGATGGATGTCTGTCACTTATAAGATATTAGATTTTATGTAAGCTGTTGTAGTTTTGTTTGTTTTTTTAAGTAATCGTTCTAAGCTTCTTCATGAACTATCCCCCTTCATCCTACTGGGAATTGGGGAAGGGAAGCAGTACAAATGTTATAATCACCCATCATTTGATCTCAGCGTCTTTCTGTTCAATATGACCTCTTTTGGACAATCAGTTATTCGTCGAAAATGTCCTTGTCTCATATCCTCTCCATCGTCTGTAAGATGGTATGTTTCTATATCAGGGAGCTTGTGTGCTCTAATAGAGGAAGGCTATGGGGTTTCGGCTTCATGCGGTGGAATCTGGATTTTGTATGATCACCACAGGATTGCTCATATGCTCGCCAGAATGATAACTTCACAGAGCCTATTCCCCGTGGGATCAGCATGGACAAGGCGAACAGCCACGCTGAATTCCTTGTGGCTGCAGCGTCTTTATGGTAAGTTTCCTCTCCGTCCCTTGCATCCCTTGTTGGCACATCTACGTTTCCTCGCAAGCACGTGGAAGAACTCTTGGACAGATGTGTCCGTTAGTGGAATGGACTAATTTAGGCACCGTATTAAACCCTGCCACTGTGAAGTCAGCGTACATCCATATCCACAACGTTAGAACAGGCTCCTCAAGCCCAGAATTCGCTCTTCAGAATTCCAAACTCAAAAAGGGCAAACCCTCTCTGAATTAAAGGATTTCCGGGGCACCTGCCTAGCTCAGTCAGTTAAGCATCTGCCTTCTGCTCAGGTCATGATCCTGGGCTCCTGGGATGGAGCCTGACGTTGGGCTCTGCTCAGCGGGGAGCCTTGTTCTCCCTCTCCCTCTGACCGCGTTCCTCCTGCTCTCTCTCTCAAATAAATAAATAAATAAATAACATCTTAAAAAAAAAATTTCCTTCTTTCTCCCTACTATGACCTCCACAGCAGTACAGAGATGCTACACACACCTGACATATTTCTTTATCTAATTCTCCCACCTTATGCCTCTCCACAATTCCCCTAGGGAAAGATCATATTTTGTAAGAGAATGATTCAGGAAGGTTGAATGGTAAAAAAAGAAAACATATTCCATTTATATAACTTAATCTATGCTTCAATCTCTTTCCCTGGGGGAAAAAAATAGGATTGTAATACTATCCAAATCAAATGGTTGTAATAAGCATTCAATGACACTGTATGTTTAAAGCAAGCAAATGTTTTGTGTTTTTTACTTTTATGTTCTTCTCAATAGTGCTATTATTTTGATAGAGAAAGATAATAGCTTCTGCATAATTCTTCGCTAGATGCATCTGACACTATTATCACCTGATATGTATAGGATTTATCTTAAATGATGTTATTGATTACCTTTAGGTCACTTTTATTCAGCAAAACTCTCTAGAATATCCACCATGTAATAAAAACAGTGAACAACAGAGAGACAAATAATGTGGGCAAAAATAAATTATATATGGTTGAAAATGAGAAATCAGCACAAACAAAATTTACAAGTCATTGTAAACTGGCTCCTTAAATCTAATACCTTGGATATTATTCTTAGAGACAAATATGATTATGCTGAGTGTAATAGCACAGGGCAGACACAAAATACAAAACAGATGCCCATCCTTGCTCAACTTTGCCTGTCATATTTTGCACATAGATCCTAGCCCAATACATAAAGGATGTGATAGTACTTCAGAAGATGTAAAGAAGGATGACTGACATAATCAGTTAGGTTCAAGGCCAAGTGCCAGGGAAAACAAAAGCAAATAATTAGTGCAGGGAAATTTCAAATAGACGTGAGAGTGTGCTTGTAGTATTAGATATACTCCCTCAATTTTCCATTTGGGGATGTGCAAAAGATATACAGGCACATATTTTCAGTGATCCTGGATCCTAGGATTCTATCAAGAGCATAAACGGGTGCTTGAGGGAAATTTTCATAGTGGTATCCTTGGTATTCAACAAAGTAATATGATTTGGAATTATTTAAACCATTATTTTGATGGCAGTGATTTTCAAGGAAAACTCAGCAAGATTTTTGAAAGGCTCTAATTTTTGCTTCTAGCTCAGAGTGGTAGAAATTTACCCACTAAAATAACAGTACAAACAGAATAACATTATTTAGCCTCATCTTATTTTCACAGAATTTTCTGAAGTGGCAGGCAGCATTGGTCCTGGTTCTTTCTTCCACCTACTGTGGTACCAGGACACTCCTTCTGCCCCCCTTCTGTTTCTCTTCTCTTTTTCCATATTTTTTAAAAACCTACAAATCTTAGTAAGACATGTGAAAATGGGTTTAAAGGACTGAGGACTATCTCACTGAAACCTGTAGTCACTTCAGGGAAAGCACTAGAAATTGCTTCCATCAAAGAAAAAGACCTAGTGGTAATTCCTGCTGGTAACATGGAATTACTGTGGAAGGACGGGCAGTGACCCTGTCAGGACGACAGACGTGACCGGGAAGAAAATGGGTGCATTCAGTCTTACAGGTTTTATCCCAGGATAGTCACAGACCCAAGACATGAGGAAAGGCCAGATCCATAAGAGCAACTTGCAAGAACAGCAGCTGGGTCTTAGAATTTGGAATGGAGGGGTGCCTGGCTGGCTCCATCAGTAGAGCATGCAACGCTTGATCTCAAGTTTGTGGGTTCGACCCCATGTTGGGTGGAGAGATTACTTAAAAATAAAAACCTTAAGAAAAAGTTGGGGATGGACAAGATTTGAAAGGAAAGCGATTCTAGAGGTCATGAGTCACGCAACAGTATTCCTCCATGTTTCTACCAAAGTTAGATCTTAAAAGTTTTATCCTTTTTAAACAATGATTAAACAGGATTAATCTTTTGGAGGAAACACTCCCAAAACACCGATAAATGGATCAAGAGACAAACTGATGGGATCGAGGATAAATAGAAATGAAGAACCAGGAGGTGGTGGGGATGAGGGTATGGGCGTGGGTTTGGGAGTGGGTGGGTGTGGGGGTGGTCAAAAAAAAAAAAAAAAAAAGGAACAGAAGTGTATAATGCACACTCCTTGAATTAAAAAGTGACAATGATCTGGAGATAAAACAAGCTCATCCATGTTTTGAAAAAACAACATGGACAAGTCATATACATAGAGAAAGCGCTGATAACATACGACATTTGTAAGTCCAAGAAACCCGCACAAGATTTAAGTAGAGACATCGGATTGCTTTTATTTTTAAAATTTTTAAAAGATTTTTATTTATTTATTTGACAGACAAAGATCACAAGTAGGCAGAGAGACAGGCAGAGAGAGAGGAGGAAGCAGGCTCCCCGTGAGCAGGGAGCCCGATGCGGAGCTCCATTCCAGGACCCTGGGATCATGACCTGAGCTGAAGGCAGAGGCTTTACTCCACTGAGCCACCCAGGTGCCCCATCAGATTGCTTTTAAAAAAAGGCATTACAGTGAGGTTTGCCTCAGAATTTCTCTTCGCAATGCTAAACAAGGAGATAAGGGAGATGTCCCCGGAGCTCTTAAAAAGGTTTGGTGGGGATCAGAGAGTCTATGTCAAACCAGTTCACTGAAATGCATTCCAGTGTGTGCGTATAATCAGAAATTACACACTCGTGGTTCTTCTTAGAAGAAATTAAATATGTACTCAGTTGATAAAAGCACAGAGCACTTACAGATCAGCATCTGAACATTTTGTTGATTTCAGTCCAGAGATTTTTTTTTTGTTCTCTTAAAAAATATATTATTACCTATTGTTCATAATGTATTCATATTTCCTTCATGTTCATTTGATGACCCTTTTCTCTCCCAGAACCCCGTCCAGGATGCTATAGTACATTTAGTTGTTCTGTCTCCTTAAGCTCCTGTGGCCTATGACATTTTCTTAAACTTCCTTTGCTTTTGATGACCTTGACAGTTTTGAGGAGTACAGCTCAGATGTGTTATAAGATGTCTCTGTATTGAAATTTGTCTGTTTTCCTCATGATTAGTCTGGGTGATAGGTTGGGGTTATAGGACTGGGTCTCATGAGTTTGAAATGGAATGTTGCTAATTTATTGATGATGTATTTTTTAAGTAACATGATTATTTTCCCCCTTAGCCTGTTAATGATGTAAGGGGCTGTTCAGTCGAGATGCACTAGTTTATTTTGCACTAACAAATTACACAAAACTTTAATATGTCAAGCAATAATTGTTTACTTGTCCACATACCATATGTGTGTTATTGTCTGCCCGGAACTTTCCCCCACATAATATTTATCTCAACTCTGGGATTAGACTGATGTACATTTATTTCTGGTATCCAAAGGAGAGGGAAAAGAGAGCAGAGGTAATCAGGATCAACCTTTTAAAACTTCTACCCAGAAAGATACATGTCACATCTCACATTTCGTTGGCCAAAGAAAACCACATAGCTAAGCTTTACTATAAGTGACAGGATAATATAATCACCACCAGGAAGGAAAAAATGGATATTTTGACCAGTGATAAAAACTACTAGGTGTTTGAGTTTTATCATTTAAGTAAAGAAAGATACATCATGCTATCGTATGTAATAAAAACAACTTTATGGAAAGCAAGATGGGAATAATTAATATAAAATAGAAATACTTTTAAACAAAATAAAGAAATATAAATTAGAAAAAAAAGAGACTGAGGGAAATATACTGACCATACCTACAATACTTATAGTTAAGCAAGATAAAAATATACAGGTATTTAAAAGAAGAACAAGTAGACAAACCAACAAATGTAGACACTTAAGAGACAATAGCCTGAAATTTTCTAAACTAATAATTTAAAAAATCTTTGTAAAATTGGAATTCGTTTAAAGGTAGCATTGACAAATTTACAGATGAAGAATTCAAAATGTGAAGAATTCAAATTATGAATTCAATAATTTTAGAAGAAATTGAAAGTCATCAGAGAATGATTATATTTTCCCTTTTACACTTCTTGTGTACGACAGCATATGATCTTTCCAGAATAAAACTAATTTAACTTTCAATGATTTTTTTTTTTTTTTGCATAGAAAAATAAAGTTAAACAAAGTCAGCTTTAAAGGAGCAATTTTGTCCTTTATAATGAAATAGAAGACAGCACACTACCTCAAGCACTGTTTATTACAAAGCTATATGACACTAAATAGGTACTTTTTCAAAGCAATCAAATGGCAAAGCCAATTTGTGTTGATATATCTCGATAAGCAAAGCAATTTAGTGTTCTTGAAATAAAATATATTTCATACTTATTTAATGAGATCCACATATTCAAGGGCACAAACAATGATTATGCTACTGCTGGCTAGTTATTTGCCTGTTCCTGAGAACATTTTTTAAACCTGCTTTAATAAAAGCTTTGTATTATAATGAATAACAAAAGGGAGGCATATATATAACACAGGAGGTTATAATACACATTAAAAAAATTCCAAACACAAATCAATTCCAAGTGCCAGTCCTTATGTCGCCAACTTCAAACGAGGATGAATACTGTGTCCAATTAAATATAAAATGAATTTTTCTTTTCATCAAAATTATTCACCTGTAAGACTTATTAATTAGTAATTACACATTTTACCTTTCACCTACATTATTTTGAATAATAAAGTAGATTTGGGACTTAATTCTTCAATATGACGTCTTGAGATCTCAGTCAAAAACAAGTTTAAAAGGTTAAGTAATTGTCTCAAAAGACAAAACATGAAATTACCATATGATCCAGCAATTTCACTCCTGGGTATATACCCATAATAGTTGAAAGGAGGGATTAGAATAGGTATTCGTACACCAAGTTCACAGCAACATTCTTCACAAAATCCAAAAGATGGAAGCAGCTCTAATGTCCATTAACACATAAATGGACAAACAAAATGTGATATATACACACAACGGAATATTATTAGCCTTAAAAAGGAAGGATATTGTGACACACACTAC
This sequence comes from Lontra canadensis, assembly GCF_010015895.1. NCBI lineage: Eukaryota > Metazoa > Chordata > Mammalia > Carnivora > Mustelidae > Lontra > Lontra canadensis. The sequence goes on from NW_022631038.1 coordinate 9,569,293, forward strand.
ACCACAGATGAACCTTAAAGACCTTATGCTCAGTGAAAGTAATCAGTCACAAAAAGATAAATATGATAGGAATCCTCTTCTGTGAAGTTCCTGGAGTAAAGTCATACAGGCAGAAAGGAAAATGGTGGTTGCCATGGACTCCAGGCATCAGAGAATAGGGGGCTAGCATTCAGTGGGTACAGAGATTCAGTTAGGGAAGATGAAAAAAATTCTGGAGATGGATGGTGGTGGTGGTGGGACAACAATGTAAGAAGACTGAAAGCCATGGAACCGCACACTTACAAGTGATTAAAATGGTAAATTTTATGTTATGCATATATTCCTACAATTTACAAACAAACACCTAATTACCAGACCAAAAAATGAAAAAAACAATTTAAGGGGCTTATGAAATTTACATGGTAGAAGAGATAAAGAAGGAGGAAAAGACTTTCAGTGGATATAGATCTAGAACAAATTCCCAAATAATAGTCTCGAGTTTAGCAAGAGCTTTAGGTGGCTGTATCAGTCTTTATAGATCACACCTGCACCCATACGCGCACTCACACACAGCAACATGGTAAAAGCTTGTGGTAAGGAGATCATGACTATCCACCATGAGGTTAAGTAATCCTGTAATTGGGTGCCAGGAGGTTAAGCAAGCATCTTGACGACAGTATCACGTGTAGATTTAAAGCATTCATGATTTCAAACAACTGAGACCAAAGGGGCATTGTTGGACTCTGAGCAACTGAGTTAGTGACTTAAAATGTGGATCTGCCCATGGTACCCTTCAACTGATCTTGAAGACACGTTTGAAGGGTTTGAATATATATTTTTTTAAGATTTTATTTATTTATTTGACAGAGAGAGGCACAGTGAGAGAGGGAACACAAGCAGGGAGAGTGGGAGAGGGAGAAGCAGGCTTCCCGCTGAGCAGAGAGCTTAGTGTAGGGCTTGATCCCAGGACCCCGGGATCATGACCTGAGCCACCCAGGTGCCCCTGAATATGTTTTTATATAAAATACAAAAGAGGAAAACATATATTTTCCAAGTATATGTAATTTTATATATATGACACTTGAAAAATGCATGTAACCCAGTAGCTTAAGTAGATACCTGGTACATCAGGAACATCTCTAAAATGTATTATCTTATAGGAGACCAAGAAATTTGTAGATCTCAGCAGAAAGCAGGATACCGCCTTTTGTTTGGAACTTACCTTATATTAGAGCAAATATACATGTATATTTATTTAGTATGCCTTTTATTTGTATTAACCTCAAATATTCATGGTTTCTCTATAATATTGGACCAAACTTGCATGGCATAATATCATTTTTATTTACTTACACTCACTGTGCCTCAAAGAGCTCATCTGGCAAACAGAAGTAATGAGTCAGGGTTTCATGGTTACAGAAACAATCTCAGCCTCAGAACAATGCCTTGTGCATAGTAAATGCCTTATGAGTGTTGGTGATTATCATTTACTGCAATTCCCTTTGTACTTTTCATTCTAAAATATCTCTGAAAAAACTCAATTTGTGAGTTTAGTTTTCTGACTTCAATTACTTTTCACTTTACATTTACATTGAAGCACAAAACAGTAAATATGGAAGCTTTGAATATACCATGAATAATCAAATATGTCACATTACATACGATATATTAAAAATTTAAGTTTTAAAAGTCTTCCCTATATCTACACTAAATCAAGTTAACAAGTGCTTTTCAAAAAATTGTCCAATTATCCCTTTTTTAGAAAAAGCCAATTTGGAGTCTAGCCTATATTTTCTGTTTTCCTTTTTGCTCATATATCTTTCCTAATATAGATTAATACTATAAGAAAAATGACAATAACATCCAGGATTGTAATACTCCTTTCCTATATGAAATTAGAAACTATTTCATATAGGAACTACTTCATATAAACTACATGAAAAATCCTTTCATTCCCAAAGGATAAAAAACATTTAATCTAGATAAAGCCTTCAAATTGAAGCTGTTTTTTCTCACCACTGTAAATAATTTGACCTACTTTCTATTCTCATTTTTTCCTTAGGATTTCAACAGTATATTGTTTTATTTTTGTTTGTTTGTTTTTATGTTGTTTTGTTTTTATGTATGTTATTTACTCATTTGTGTTTGTGAGAGCGAGAGAAAGAGAGATAGCATGAGTACACAACAGGCAGAGGAAGAGGGAAGAAGCAGGCTCCCCAGAGAGCAGGGAGCCCCATGTGGGGCTCAATTTCAGAACCTGCAATCATGACCTTGGCTGAAGGCAGATACTTAACCAAATGAGACACCCAAGCACCCCAATACATTGTTTTAAATACTTACACTTAAAATTAAACCTTCACACCATATGGCATTAAAAGGCAAATTTGCTTGTTCCTATTTAATTTTAACATCCTGTGCAAACTTTATAGTATAGTTCAAACAAAGTATTCTGCAAGGTCCTAGACTTCCAAAAATACACACTAAAACTGCAGCATCGGTACTTATCACTTTTCACAATTCTTTTAAAAGGCACTGAAATTTCCTTTTGTCACATGGCTAATTTCCTTCACAAAGAGCTACTTGAATTTACCCTCAATTGGGAACTCAGATTACGCATATACCTTTACAAGAAGAAATTGTCCTGAACATCCCTTCAGATGGTAAAATTTACAGGTCACAGGATGCAGAAAGTTCATTAGTATTATGACATGATGCACTTAACAGAGAAAAAAATAAAGATAGGCTTAAACCGAATATAAATTTATTTCTCTCTCATGGCCTGGCTCATAGAGAACACAAGCTCCCATATGGCCTTCCAATCTCAAAGTTACCTCATGCGCTGAGATGGCTGCTGGTGCTCCAGCTATTATAACTATTTTGCAGATAAGGAGAAAAAACTATGTGAAAAACAACAAGAAAAGCACAATCAACTACAGAGTTATGCCTCTTTAAATGTCTTCTCTGAAATCCTTCATAACACTTCGACTGACATTTTTTTTTTTTTAGATTTTTATTTTATTTATTTGACAGAGATCACAAGTAGGCAGAGAGGCAGGCAGAGAGAGAGGGGGAAGCGGGCTCCCTGCTGAGCAGAGAGCCCGATGTGGGGCTTGATCCCAGGACCCTGAGATCATGACCTGAGCTGAAGACAGAGGCTTTAACCACTGAGCCACCCAGGCATCCCTCGACTGACATTTTAACATCTAGAACTTAATTATGTGGCCCCACATAGTCGCAAGAAAACTGAAAATGTGGTGTTTTAGTTGAATCATTTTTTTAAATACCCTGATCCTAAGGAAAATCTTTATTTTCAAGAGTGTTTTTTTTTTCTTTAATTGAGGTAAAGTTCACAACGCATAAAATAAAGTTATAAAAGTGTACAGCTCATTGGTATTTATTACATCTAAAATGCTGTGCAATCATCACCTCTATATAGTTCCAAGATATTTTCATCACTAGTTTCCTTCTCACTCTCCTTTTCCTCCTTTACCACCACCAGCCCCTGTTAATTTCTAACCTGTTTTCTGTCTCTCTAGATTTACCTATTCTAGATAGTTCACATAAATTGAATCATACCGTATGCAACCTTTTAGTTATGGCTTCTTTTGCTTAACATAATGTTTTCAAGATTCATGTATGTATCAGTAATTTACTACTCTTATCGATGAGTATTATTAAATTGTACTTACTATGCTTTGTTTATTCATCTGTGGATGGCTAGTTAGGCTGTTTCTACCTTTGGCTCCCTCAAATAATGCTGCTATTAGCATTCATGTGTTATACAAGTACTTGAACACGTTTTCAATCCTTATGGGTATATATCCAGCAGTAAAATTGCTGGTTGATTTGTTAATTCTATGTTTAGCTGGTTTATTCTTTCTCAATAAAATTGGACTCTGGTACTAGAAATGAAGAGCAGAGCAGACACCATGGTGACCAGCAATGTCTGCCACGGCAGATGTCCCCAGTTCGTTTCTCTGGGGGCACTTGCTCTGCATTTCTTCTTAATCTCTCAGTAGAGAGAGAACATGAGTTCTCTTTCCCATCAATGGGCAAAATAATACCCATTGATCTGACTTTTGTATTCAGAACTCTAGAGCATATCACCCTCTGACCCAGTTATTTATAATGGTGATTTGGTTCCAGAAAACCGTATCATTTAAAACTACTGCTGAGCATGAACCACCGTTTAGCTGTAACTCCTTAGTGGCAAAAAACATGGCAGGAAGCAGACACATTTCCCAAAAAACTGCAATCAGCTAAGGCTAAAAGTTTGATCTTGGTTGATTTATAATCTAAATAAGTGATCTTTTTATGAATTGCAGTGAATAATAAGAAACAATTAAAAACTTTACAAGCTATTTTTTTTTGGCGTTTGAGTTAAAAAAAAAAAACTCCTTCATAAAATTGTCTTAAGCTGTGCACAAAATATAAACTGTATACATTCACATGTACGAACGACGAAGTCATATTATTCTTAATGGTTATAAGTAGATACAAATAAGCAGTGTTCTTACTTTCTAGATAGCCAGTGAAAAATTCATCTTAATCAGTTATGATGTGGTATCAGAGAATAGCCACCTTAAATCTTCAGAAGAAGTTTGTTCTTCACTTCCTTGTAGTGTATTTTAAAAGCTTGAGCTCTGAGGTCAGGCAATCTGTTGTCTCTTTTGCATCATGGGGTGCCTGGATGGCTCAGTCAGGTAAGTGTCTACCTTTGGCTCAGGTCAGGATCCTGGAGTCTTGGGATCCAGCTGCAGTTGGGCTCCCTGCTCAGTGAAGAGTTTGTCTCTCCCTCTCCCTCTGCTCCTCCCTACCCCCATTTGTGCTCTCTTTCTCTCAAATAAATAAATAAAATCTTTTTTAAAAATCTGTTGCCCCTTTGCATCAAACATAAATTCCTACTCTGAGTATTGGCACTGATTTTTAGGCAATTCATGAATCCTTTGAAACTGTAGAAAAGTGTGTGTGGACATACACATTTTTCCACTGAGAATATCCAAAAGTTTTGCTATGCATATCTTCCCTCACCTCGAGACATTGGTTTAAAAATTCTGATATTAGGAAATTTATTTAACCTCATAGAACTCCAGGAAATTATTATAAAGTAGGAAAATCCTCAGGGTACAGAAAGAAAATATGAGGCTACACTCTCCTGAAACAAGAATGCTTGGCAAAAGATAGAAAAAAAAAAAAAAAGTAAAATCCCTTTCCTTTTCTTTTCCCTCTTCACACTTTTGTATATTCTGCTTCAAAAAATTTTTTGAAGATTTCTTTCTTTTTTTTTTTTAAGATTTTGTTTATTTATTTGACAGACAGAGATCACAAGCAGGCAGAGAGGCAGGCAGAGAGAGAGGGGGAAGCAGGCTCCCCGCTGAGCAGAGAGCCCGATGCGGGGCTCGATCCCAGGACCCCGGGATCATGACCTGAGCCGAAGGCAGAGGCTTTAACCCACTGAGCCACCCAGGCACCCCTGAAGATTTATTTCTTATTTGAGGTGGGGAGGGGCAGAGGGCGCAGACTCCCCTCTAAGCACGCAGTTCTTTGCAGGGCTAGATAACCACTCAACCCTCTGAGCCACCCAAGTGCCCCATCCTGCTTCCAAATATAAGATCAAGGTACCCTCCTTCCCTGAAGGCTTTTACTGTCATTCCACTTATTCTTGATGAAGAGTTGACGGAGTGGTTGAAGGAGGAGGTCCAATCCTCTTCCCTGGATTCTTACAATACTCACAATCAGACTGACACAAAATAGAACTTCTCTTTACTGCCTACTATTTTTCTCATTCTCAGTGGAATATAAAATTCATGATGGTCAGGAAATTTGTCTTTCTTGGTTTTTTTTTTTTTTTTTTTTGGTATCCCAGGAACATAAATTGTTTCCCATTTGCTGTTAGGTGCATAATAAATATTTTCTGTTAATTTGAATGAATAGTTATAGATTTCGGAGCCACATTACCACTGTTTTCAGGAGTAGAATTTGCATTTGCTCCTTACCTTGTTCCATAAAGTCGTTGTCAATAGTTGCCTATAAATACCTTGGTTAAATGCTCTTCACAAAAGTACTGAAGTTAACTCAAAACCAGAGCCGATATTTCTATGGCTCCAGAACTCAGAAATTCTGATTTAAAACTCTGGCCATTGTAGAAAGAAAAAATGAGAGAATCAGCTTTAATGTTTAATTTAATGCTTTGGTAAAAGGCGGCTAGTCAGCAAGCCCAGAGGTCAAGAAGCTGTATTAATCTCCACAAATAAATGTTAAAAAATAGATGAAAATAGTAAATATGACCAATTAACCAAGGAAAATATTATTATTTTTTCCAGGGTTATATTAACTATCTAAAAATTTGAATGATGCAGTGCTAATATATATGTGTGTGTGCGCGCACATGCACACACACACACACACACACACATTTCGTTTGGGGAAATCCAGGTTTTGATTTCTTTTTTTTTTTTTTTAAGATTTTTATTTATTCACTTGAGAGAGAGAGACAGACAGAGACAGAGAGAACACTGGCAGGGTGGAGAATGAGAAACAGACTCCCCACTGAGCCAGGAGCCCAATATGGGGTTCAATCCCAGGACTGGAGATTACAACCTGAGCAGAAGGCAGATGCTTAACCATCTGACACACCCAGGGACCTCTTGATTATGTTTCCTTCACTAGTAAGCCATGTGATTTTTGACAAGCTAGTCAATCTATAGACATGCCAATTATCTTCCTTCTAAGATGGGCTTAAATATTCGTATTTTCCCAGGTTACTGGGATGATTGGATATGTATTTTTCAAGTAATGTTGCTATTTATCTAATGAACATTTCCAAGAAAAACTGGTCCATGTGCTTTGTTATTATTTGTTGATTTGATAAGTCAATATACTAACTCAGAAGCCACTTTTCCTATACTTTTCCTAGTTCTCCTGACATATTCCTTACAAATGATGAATTAGATTAATAGGTACACATTTGTTCATGGTTCTGCTGTTGAATAAAGTGTGTGTTTTTTTCATTTTTCAGGCAACTGTTTCTGTCCATTACCCCTGCAAAAGGATTTTCTGTAATAAGTATAATCTCTAATAGGAGAAGCGATTGTGTAAATACTGTCTTAATTATTGCTACTTTCATCCACAAGGTGTCATTACCGTCAATAAAGTACATCCCACAGATCAATCCAGTCTCAGCAAGTCTTAATTTCACTGGAACCCATCCTAGACCCTCTTCTTCAAATATAGGACATTTCAGGAGGCAAAGAGTTTCACTCCATCAGTGGCTGTGGACATAGCTCTTAACACTTCAGGAGATATCAATGTAATGTTTGCATTTCCTTTTTGCACCAACCATGTCTTAGCCCTCTTCTTTCTGCAATCACTTGCCATTTTCCCATTTATCATTAATTTTTTTTTCCTAAAGCCTCTGGTTCAGCCAAAGGGCTTACCCCATATAACTGTCATCAATATGTTTCTTGCCAATGCTTCCCTCTTTGTCCCTTCCCAGTTATGTGAAGTAGGTTTAGATGATCACCAGTTGATAGCACAATCTCCTCCACTGGGTAGGAAAGAAGCTGTACCTATTACATCAATATAGGATTGAGGAGTTAAAAACAACCACTTCAAACTTCCATTAGGAATTTGGGCAGTTATTTTGAAAGTTATCGTCCCTGTGTCATATTAGAAATCAATCCCTTTTCTGGAACTAGTAAATGCAAGCAGGTCCCAGAACTACTATAGGATCAGTCAGAGAAAATGAAATATTATAGAAGTCAGAAAGAAGTTCCACCACAACCCCCACACTCTCTCCTCTATTTTTATCAACAGTATATGCAGTGATGATATTCCTTTACTTCTGTGCTGATTAAGTTTTAACACACATGCATGCAGTTCCTCAAGTCATCATTTTAGAGACGTATTATCCCTCAATCTTGTAAGTATGGTTTTAGTCACTCTCATTTTCAAATAATCCACTACTTTGCACCTGGTAAGGTATACGATAGCCTGTACTGGATACTTTTATAGACTATTATACTCCTGCACCTGCAGTGAAATGAGTTTCTTTACCTGATGATACTGAAACAGGGACAACAAATTAAAATAAGAGTTTCTGCTTCAATGATGTAGTAATGTTAGAGACATTGGCTTATGTTGCAGAGGATGCAAATCCAAATCCAGAATGAGTCTCTATTCTAGGTAAGACCCATAGGTATCCATGAAAAGCTTTGCATAACAAATTGATACAGTCCACCCCTGCATTGGACTTGTTCACGTCTTTATGGCTTGGCCCATGATGGAGTTTAGTGTCTGCTAGGTCTTTTTTTTTCCTAGTGAGAAACATAATGATTTGGTAAATTTTCTTGCTTTTGAGGGACATGATACGAAATGTACATTGCTTAAGTTCCTCTTCAGTGCTCATTTTATGTACCCAAAATGCTACTTTGAAAGAGCAGATGATGATACCCTTGTTGCTTCCAGACCTTGTTCCATTCAGATGATGGAGAATTTTCTCCTTATAGGCCCCACTCCCAAATGTTTCTTCTATAATGGTTTCCAAACTGTAACATCTTTAATAAATATGTCATTTATCCTTTCATCATTCAAGGACCATTGTCCAAACCATAGGGCCAGTACAATTCCTACTGAAAAATAATCAGTATTAGTCAACACTATAATGTTACTATTATTATAATAATTTATTTCCTCTGAGACTGGAAGAACACCACTAATAATTCTGCCCTTTGAGGAAATTTATCTTTTCTTTTTAAAATTTTGTCAGAATGTGATCACCACCTGGACACAATGCAGTAGCATTCCAGAACAAGTATTGTCCAGCAACCTCCAAACTACTATAAGTAAAATACAATGTCTTTTAAGGATCCCCAAGCAATTAAATGAGAATAGTAGAACCCCTAATTTGGTATATCATTCTTCAAAAATAAAGAAACCCAGTCAGTGTCTGTACCGCTTTTTAATATTTTGGTGCTGACCAAAATAAGTTATTTCTCTTTGAGAAATGTCTCCACGGCAACTTGTGCCCAGATTCTTCCTAAAAGATTTACCACACCTTATATGTGCACCACATCTTGCATGTTAGCAAAGTGAAGCAACCATCCCCAGGTAGTGAGTCATATGGTTACTCCACATTTTTAATTCAGTCTTAACTTGATTGTAAGATTGAGATATCATCATTATAGCATCAGAATGTTTCTAGTACTTTTCCTTTACCAGGTTATAACAACAAGCAAGAGAATATAAATAGCTTTGTAGAAACACAGTAAAAAATGTATTTCTGGCCATACTACATGAATGCAAATTTGCTTTGACTTTCTTCTGAGGTAGGAGTTGAAAGCCAGCATGAGCCAAATGGGTAACAACCAGAACACCAGTATTCTTGTTTGTGACATACGTTGATTTAATACCATTTCTAGTGTAGTTGACACCTTTGGAAACATCCCAAGATCTGTCACATTTTACATTACAGGCTATACTAGACTAGTGAGGAAACTCTTCAAGTATCTGCTATAACATATCCTGAGTAAGAGCTGAAAACCCCTTAATCGCCCCATTCCTCTTCAGATAATCTGTATTGTTTCAAATTATCTACTTGAGTGGCCCTTGCTAATTCTAAAGGTTCCCACCAGAAATATCCAACTAAAAAGATATAAACAACAGATATGAAGGAAGGCACTTTTCCCAGTGATTTGTATAAAGGAAACGACATTCATATATCAAAAGCTTTCAATGAGGAGTTCAGGAAGGAGTATCAAAATGATCATGCATAAATATCTTTCACAAATTCCTACTTTGAGCCATACTTTCCCTTTAAACTTTCCAGTCAGGGGTGCCTGGGTGCTCAGTGGGTTAAATCTCTGATTCTTGATTTCAGCTTGAGGTCATGCTCTCAGGGTTATGAGATTGATCCCCAAGTTAGGTTCCGTGGAGCTTGCTTAAGATTCTCTCTCTCTCTCTCTCTCTGTCCCTCCTCCACTTACATCCGCCCACCACTCCCAGCATGTGTGCTCTCTCCCTCCCTCAAAATAAAAAAAAAAACAAACCAAAACGAAAGAGAACAACAAAACAACAACAAAAAAGTCTTTCACAGTGAAATCACTACAACCTTCAAACTTCATCACATTATCCTTTAAACCCCATTACAAATTTAGGGAATGTACATTGGGATAGTACATTACTGTCCAGTAATGATGATTCTTTATGCTCCCATGCCATTTTCCACACTAATGTGAATGGTTTTGTACTGAGAAATCTTGGCCACCTCATTGTTCAGAATGGAAGCCCTCTATATAATCCTCTACCATCTTCACTGGTTTTGCCTCAAAGAATCCAAATTTACTGTTAACATTTTTCTGAGATTTCTTAGCTAGCAGAATTAATAGGGGACGTTTGCCATTTGGGCACCTTATCTTGGATACTGGGCCATTAGCACATCAGTAGCCACATCATTGACGTCCTCCTTTTTCATTCAATTTTCAATCAAACTTCTAAAGATTTCTGCTGGGTTTAATCTTCCTGATGCATTTCCTTCTTTTTTAACTTGAAAGATTTTTTTTTTTTAACAACTCAAAAATGTTTATATCAGTCTCCAGATTTTGCCATATGTCCCTGGGGAAAAAAGTCATCTCCGTTTAAGAATCATTGACATAACCAATCTGAAACGGCTTATATTCTCACCATTTTTACATATTAAGAAAGAATAAAGCAGTTTTCCTTCTTCTTATACTTTATTCCAACTCTTTCTTTAATATAGGTTAATAAATTAAGGGGAAAATTAAGGGAATCATTTATCCTACACACATAGTATGAATGTGGTTGCCTTCTGAGGATCCTGTATTAAGTAAAATCCCCTCACCTTTCAATTGTGAGTAGAATCAGTAAAATTTGCCTTGGTTAAAAATATGTAAAATTTATTGTATCAAAAGTCCTTTGGGAGCTGTTTATATCTGTCCTCGTAATGAGTCAGTTCCTTGAGAGAATAATCCCTAGTCTCAGGACTTATCTATTCAGATCTCTTATCTTGGTAAGATTTTGAATAATGAGGGGGCAGAGTGAGTCACATCTAATATGACCTGAGGGGTTTACAAATTCCTATTAGAATAATATTTTTAACTCCTAACTGGAATTATAATCTATCCCCCACTAGGCAGATTCAAGCACTTGGGGTAACTGGCTCCATATTGACTTTCACATTAGCCCAAAGCAGCCAAGGAACCAAGTTTTTTGATAGTTTTGTCCTTGGCTTACATCTTGGTTTTCATCCATTTTACTATTTCCCCAAACAGGAGATTTATCATTTCTATATTCCCTTTTCCTTAATTGATCATAACGCTTGGGCAACCTTAAATCAGGGATGGCTCAAGGGTCAATCTGGCATTAGACATGATTTGTTCTCCCTTTTCTTCCCTTTCTTCCTCCCAAACAAAGCTTTAGCCATATTTAAATTAAATCTGGAGTTGTTTCAAAAATCCTGCCAACTACACTAGTTGCAACAATTATTCCTGTATACTCATACAGGCTCTAACCAAGGCAAAGGATTCAACACAGCAGAAGAATGAAAGCACTGGCAAATATCAGAACAGTCAGAGATATCCAAGCAAAGCTTCCAATATCCTCTCATACTCACCAAGTACATAATTCATTTCTGTTTGTGAACCTCCGATCTAGTCATAAAATATATTAGTCTCCAGGAAACTCTAGTCTCATTTAGAGGTGGTCTTTTATACCCCTCTGAAGTCAAAGATTTACATTTAAGGTGACTATATTTTACGAGTTCACAACTGTGACCAAAAATTAAAAAAAAAAAAAAATCTGGTTGTTAGAGGAGCAGGCAGTATCTAGGAAAACATTATTTTCGATACATCTAAGCATGAACAGTTGAACAAATCTCACAGATTAAGAGAAATTGCAATGAGCTGGTAACTCTGTTGCTTGTGTTCCTGAAGCACAGGACCTCAAGGACATAGTACTCAACTAAATTACCCTAAGTAACTATTCTGGTCCACGTTTCTGATAGATAACCAGTGCACCATGCAGGAATAGCTAGTATTTCATCTTTCCTACATGGATAAATAGGATATGCATAGATCCATAAACAAATTGTATGGGATAGAAACACCAGGGAAAAGCTACTGACTCATACCAGGAAGAGAAAACACTGCCAAAGGATGAATATCACAAACCGAATTTTTTTTAAAGATTTATTTATTTATTTATTTGACAGACAGAGATCACAAGCAGGCAGAGAGGAAGGCAGAGAGAGAGGGGGAAGCAGATTCCCCGCCAAGCAGAGAGCCCTATGTGCGGCTCGATCCCAGGACTCTGGGATCGTGACCTGAGCTGAAGGCAGAGGTTAACCCAGTGAGCCACCCAGGTGCCCCGCAAACCGAATTTTGAATAGACGATATATCTACTACATTAATGAATAGTGATTCAATAAGAAATGACATTTTCCATTTGTATTCATAAGAAACAATAGCATGTATTTAATCTCCTTAAGAATTTGGAAATCTGAAGATGTTGACAGAATTAGGAGATGTCTGTTCTGGCAAGTTTAAAATTTTACTTGAGGTTGATACTTTTATTTTTCAAAAAATTACTAACTGCTATGATAAATACTCTTTAAAAACTAAGTACAATTCAGGCAAGTTGGCTAAAAATGTGTATCTAACCTGTTAAAGTCATAAAGAAGTTTCCATTCTAAGAGTTATATATTAAGTATTGACAATTGGACTACATAGTACACATATGTGTATACATATATATGCAGTTTTTGATCAATGTATTACGTTATAATGTTTCTTTTCTTCCAAGATAAAGATTTGAGTCATATAAGTGAGATTCCAAAGAACTTTCCACCACGATCAATCAACTTACATTTATAGCACAACCTAACTACATACAATAGATATGAATTATTTGGGACTTTTAGTCTTAATAACATACAGGTATTAAAGTATATCACAATAAAACAAATTGACATGTTTATTGGAAACTTGTGGACCAGTTGGACATATAAGGGAATTTTTCTTATCACTGTATTGTCTGCAGCCCAGTTAGAACATGAGGTATATTTTCATATGTTGAAAGAAGGGTTAAATATAAATTTAACAAATAATTACTTTACATGTTGACTTTCTTATCCTGACAAAGGAGGATATTTTTATCTAAAAGATTGTTATCTAATAGAAAAGAAAGACTTGATATTCAGTAGACAAGGGATACCACCTAAGAAGGGCATTCATAGATGACAGGAAGGGAACACCAGTAAAACCATGGTGTAAAAAGCCTAGGGTGAAACATGAAGACGAGAGTAATTTAAAAAATGGAAATGAATACCAAACTTTTGTATCGACATGGACGGGACTGAAGGAGATTATGCTGAGGGAAATAAGTCAAGCAGAGAAAGTCAATTATCATATGGTTTCACTTACTTGTGGAACATAAAGAATAACAAGGAGGACATTAGAAGAAGGAAAGGAAAAATGAAGAGGGGAAATCAGAGGGTGAGATGAACCATGAGAGACTGTGGACTCTGAGAAACAAACTGAAGATTTTAGAGGGGAGGGTAGTTGCGGAATGGGTGAGCCTGGTGATGGGTATTAAGGAAGGCAGGGATTGCGTGGAGCACTGGGTGTTATATGCAAACAATGAATCATGGAACACTACACCAAAAACTAATGATGTACTCTACGGTGACTAAAATAGCACAATTTAAAAAAAAAAAAAAAAAAAACTGCTTAAAAAAAAAAAAAAGGAAGTGAAGGAGAACCTACTTTACTCAAACAAATTAGACTGTTATAACTCTGTCTGCTTTTTGAGGGGATGGAAGATTGAAAGGACCACAGGAAATGACAGAAGGAAAAATGAGATAGTTATTAATTCCAGAGATAACAACAAAGTTGCTCAGGATGGCAAACACAGTATACTATGTGGCTCAGCAGTCAACTATGTTTTCCTAACATGTTCACTTAAATATGAAATACTAAAAAATGACCTGTCATGATTACCTAGAAAACTGAAATAGAGCAATTGCAGCCATGAGCAAAATCAATGATCCCATACAAGGGATATATGGTAGAAACACATAAATGCTGAGTGCCTAGCATTTTTGATTGTTAATATATTCAGAATTTCAAAGATTTAGAATGTGTAAAGAACATCCTGAACACAATACTCAAAATGTTATAGGGATGAAAATATTTAAAAATGATTTTGTGTATATGTAACTGGGCACCTGTGTCTACATAAGGACAAACAGAGATAATTTAAGAACCCACTATAAAATAAGTGACTTTTATTTAAGTCTCTCTTTGCTCCTTTAATTTCTTGAAGGCCAAATCTCCTACCCTTCGAGCACCAGTGATTTACTGCTTCTCAATGTGCTCCCCTTTGCAGGAAGGCATCTGATTTTGTCAATTACATAGTAAGTCAGGTTCAGACTTTATAATTTATTAACTTCTTCAGAGATTTGCATACTGTGGGTTTTATCTCTAATTAAGGAATGCCTTAATATATCATTTGACATTTCAAGCCATACAATTAGTGCAGAGAGTTTTGAGAAAGTGTCCAGTGATTATCCCGTGCCTGACAATCTAAGGATGGCTGATGGAACTAATAGGGCTTAGAGATGAAGGAGAGATGGAATGTGAGAGGAAAGGTTGTAAGGACTGACCTCATACCATCCAGTGCCTCTTCTAAATCTGTCCTTTGTCCATCTAGATTTCCTCTTTACCCTGTTAAGAGAGTAGGACAATGTAATGATCCCTTAGAGATATGACAGGTGTAGGAGGCAACCACTAATATGAAATGAGCACAGAGAAACTTACAGTCATGTGTTAAATAAATCTATACCCAAAGATGGTAAAATCCCACCACAATGTCTGCATCAGTCTTGCCTCACAAGGATATTGAGGAGAGTCAAATAATCCTAGTGAGAATGTCTATTAGAGGTATCAGCAAATTAAATATGTAATCTGGTTTTCCACCTACATGAGTATAATTAGTATTACTTGGAAATGGCATTTCACTTACATCTGCATTATTAGTGTGTAGCACAAAGACAATTATGCATGTCATTAGAAATACATCCAATTAAAATTGCTCTGAGGTTTATTTGATTGAAGCAATAAACCCAATATATGTGTTTAGTACACTTATTTTATTAGCCATGTAGCCAAGTTGATTGTTCAAAGTAAAGCACTTTGGAAGAATTATTGTGCACAATATATGAAAGAATGTGTAAACTTCAGTATAGAATGTTGTGTATGATTATTTACAAATGCTGTTAGTTATTATTCTTTTCAGGTATAAATGTGCTCAAACAAGCTTCTTTCTTTAGTGTCTTCACACATGGCATTTCTTTGGCTTGGAGCACCTTTGACAGTTTCCCACCAGCACTAGTTCTTTCTTTCCTCCTTTAGTAGTAAAATCTCCAAGACTTATCCAGCTCTTCCTTATATCAGATGACTTTGGATGGGGCAGTAGATGTGAGAAGTGATAGGTGCATCCTTCACACCAAGCTCTTCAAAGCAATATGCTTGCTTGCTCTTTCCTCATTCCTGCTGCCTGGGATGATACTGGTGGCAGGATCTGGATCAGCCACTTTGGACATAGAGGTGGAGACTGTGATTAGAAGGGCAGAGGCGCCCTACCAGTGCTGGCTGGCTCATTTACCTTCAGAGAGTTACAAAGGAGAAAAACAAAGTTCTGTCTTGCTTGATACAATGTATATCAGGGCCTCTGTGTTACCAGACTACACCAAACTAAAATGTCAATGTCCTGGATATCCTCCTTGTGCTGTCAGATTATCTCCACTTTGCTCCATTTCCTGGGTGGTTGACCATCATGACAACAAAGGGAATTTACTCTCTGGCTTTAGTTTAAATTCAGCCATTGGGAATCACTAGCTGGAGAGTAGGGGTGGAAGGACAGTGAGAATGGTGTTTGTCCCCTGGGTCTCTGGCTGGCAAGGCTAAGTGTTGTCAGTGACTCCATTCCCTTCCTGGAGACCATAGCTCCTGTCAGATCATCTCTCCCATTGCTGAAGCAAGAGCTGGGGCTCTCACTCCACATGTTGGTAATTGTTCCCTCTCCTTGTCCCTCAGGCTGGTTACAGGGTACATTTCATCACCGCTTGATTTCTTTTTTTTTTAAATTTAATTTAATTTAATTTAATTTTATTATTGCAGTGTTCCAAAATTCATTGTTTATACAACAACCCAGTGCTCCATGCAATACTGCCCTCCTTAATACCCACCACCAGGCTCACCCAACTCCCCACTCCCCTCCCCTCCAAAACCCTCAGTTCGTTTCTCAGAGTCCACAGTCTCTCATGCTTCGTCCCCCCCCTCCGATTTCCCCCAACTCCCTTCTTCTCTCCTTTTCCCAATGTCCTCTGTGTTATTCCTTATGCTCCACAAGTAAGTGAAACCATATGATAATTGACTCTCTCTGCTTGACTTATTTCACTCAGCATAATCTCCTCCAGTCCTGTCCATGTTGATACAAACATTGGGTATTCATCCTTTCTGATGGAGGCATAATACTCCATAGTATTTATGCACCATATCTTCCTTAGCCATTCGTCTACTGAAGGGCATCTTGGCTTTTTCTACAGTTTGGCGACTGTGGCCATTGTTGCTATGAACATGGGGGTACAGATGGCCCTTCTCTTCACCACATCTGTATCTTTGGGGTAAATACCCAGTAGTGCAATTGCAAGGTCATAGCGCCATCACCACTTGATTTCATTTGTAATTTGTCCCTCTATCACTTTTCTTAATTCCTCTGTCAAATATGTAAATTTTCTTTTGGAGACCTTAATTAATACAGCCATTGGGCCTGCTAATTTCTACACTTCATTCATATCTTAAATGTCATGACAGATAAAGTATTTAAAAATTAAAATAATAATCCTTATAAAGCACCATTTATCTCATGTAGTTCTATAGGTATTGAGAGATATACAAAAGTAGAATTCCTAGGACATCAACCTCATGTTCAAAGTTTTGGCAAGGAAGCAGAGAAAAACATATGGATAATTATTTAATGATATGTTATGGATGGCAAGTGATGTAGAAATTGATAGGAAGAAATGTGTTTGAGACATCCTGTTAGATTTTATGAAGCATCTGAACATGGTTTGAATTTTAAAAGAATGAATAAAATATAGAATGGGTAGAGGGAAAAATAGTATTTCTGATAAAAAGATTCATGTATTCAGACTTGTGCAAAGATTAATAAACACATGGTATACATGAAGAGACCTTGAAATATGCCTTTCTCAAGCTTCTTCATCTATTATTGAGGACCTGGAGTGTGTTGGACCCTTGTCATAAAATAAGTAGCTAGAGGTCCTTTTCTTATAGTGTTTGGTTATATTCTAGCTGGGGAAAATACACTTTAAATATACAAATACACAAATAAATGCATAATTAGACATTACAACAATGATTGTTATCAAAGAAAATTTAAGGTATCATGAGGGAGCATCACATAGATTGAACAGAGCGAGGGAAAGTGTCTCAAGGATATGTGAGCTGAGACCTGAAAGATAAACATGGCTTTCCTAAGGAAAGAGGATTCATGTGGGGGCTCTGGGGGTAGCTTGAAAAGACTGATCAGTTCCTGGGGGCTGGGAACAAACTTCATATATATGAAGAAGTGAAAAATATTATGATTTCAGCCTCATCACCTTGGAGAGAAGAAAGACTTAGGGACTGAGGACACAATTCATGCAAGATCAGTTGATCAAGGGCACCAGAGACAAACATATTACCCTAAAATAATAAGAATCCATGATATCTTCTGTTGGTCAAACCATGTCAAATGGCATGGTTAAGGATATGGAATTGGCGGATGAAGAAAAGTTAAAATTAAAAGTGAGTTGGCTGTTTCCATTTAATTATGTAGACATGAGATAAGATATGAGATTTAGATCCTGGATCAGAATTTTAACAGTAGAAATATTTGTGAAAAACATCATTTCAAGAAAGACAGAATTATTGTCTTTATCCTCTTTTCCTCTCCAATGCTTAGTGAAGGGCACCACTGCCTGCAAAGTTAAGTGTGAAAGGAAAATACCAGGGAATCATTCTTCAGAATTCTTTCCATCTTAATCAACTAAAGACAGACTCACATGCACATACACATGCACACACGGGCACATATATCTACGCAATGGTGTCCCACAACACACATGTCCACACCCAGGCCACACACACATGTATACACTCATACACCACACTCACACATGCACACATATGCACACACACGCTGTCCTCCACTGTACATGCACACACAGAGACCACATACACACATACACACTGACATGCATGCACACACACACACACACATACACACACGCGTGCCGTCCTTCACCGAATCCACCGAATTGTAGTCATCACCCAAGTCTCTGCTTAGAAGTCACTGCCTTGAGATATGTTGCCTGATACCTTTTAATATTTTTCCTTATTAAAGTCTCCTTGTTGTCCCATTTAACAAGAATGTGAAATTTTCATGGCGGTTGTATTAAGTTTGAATTATGCAGATATTTGTGTATTTGCATGTCCAGAATCTATTTCTCCAGCTAAGGCATAATTAAGCCCCAGGAAAGCAAGAACTTTGCCTGGCACATACTGTGAACTCAATCACAGCAGTAAACCCAGTGTTCATACTCTGTATCTCTTTCTACCTTAACCAACTTGAAAGCATACAGAGATTTTTAAGCCTCTATGGCCTTGATAAAGATTAAAAAATGAACAGAAAATACTGCACTGCATTGGGAGAAATGTGTTTGATCTGAAGCATGTTCACTTTGAGACAATGGTCAGTCATCCACACGATGATGTGATTTGGACGCATGAATCTAAGAGCAGACAGACTACAATTCAAGAGAGGGGTCTCCAATGGTTTGGGTGAAATCCGAAGAGAATGGTATGGATAGACTCTTTCAGAAATAAGAGTGGAAAGAGAAATGTAGAGTGATAAATGCCTACTTGTGGGAAAACAGTACTGGGATTTGGGAATTAATGAAGAAACCAGGTTGCTTAATGATGCAAAGCAGTATTTAAGATCCTAGTGTTTAGCCTTGGACTTGAGTTTGAATTTGCACTGCACAAATTAACTGCTGTGTACTTTGCCAAATGTTATAACTGCCTGATCTCTTTTAAAAAAATGGGGGTGGTGGTGGAGGGAAGTGTGTATATGTGTTGAACTCTGGGTCAAATGTGGGCACATAATAAATGCTCTATAAATGCCCATCATTGCTACTAGATGATGGAGGACCTGGACAGTAAAAAGTCAAAAAACAGCCTTTTCCTTTAATTTAAAGAATCACTCTCTGGGTGCCTGGGTGGCTCAGTTGATTAAACATTCGCCTTGCGCTCAGGTCATGATCCTTCGGTCCCAGGATCACGCCCCAAGTCAGGCTCCCCGCTCAGCGGGGAATCTGCTTCTCCCTTTCCCTCTGCCCCTCTGCCCTGATTCTGCGTTCTCTCTCCCCAACCCTCTCTCAAATAAATAAATAAAATCTTAAAGAAAAAAAAGAATGGCTCTCAATACCTGGTCTAAAATATGCAGTGAGTTATAAACGAGAAGATTATATTACCAAAATAACTCATTTGGAAAGATATACAAAAATTATAAAGTAAAATAGTTGAACATTTATGTTCAGAAGCTAAAATATATTTGGAGGTGTATCCTAAGTAATGCTAAAACTCTGACAGTTTGTGGAATTAAACTTTACTACGCTCTGCCTTCTAAAGGTCATTTTCTAATTTCCTCTAGGTTCTGGAGAACCAGCTACCATTAACTCAGTTAAAATTCTTGGCTCATAACACCTTTTACCATTATTCCATTACTTCTACAAAAAGAGCCTATGGCAGACTCAGTATTGATCAAAATGACCCCTCTAGAGGAAACTATTTGTATTCATATATTTGAGAACAAATCAGTATTCAGTTAGGATAACATTTTAGCTCTTAAGCTAATAAAGTGACCCTATTAAAAATGATCTGCTTTTCCATGCATATTGATTTCAGAAGCTAATAGAAGGTAAACAGCAAAGAAGCACCATTCCACACTGCAGAAAAACAGGAAATTGCTTGCTACAGTTTTCTGGTTCCAAGATCCATTTAAAGTCTCACAGTGTTCTGTTACACAGATGTCATTAATGCATGTGGAGCATTATCAGGGCTTTCCAGACACAATGAGTCTCATCATTATCATTACTCTGGCTCTCTTCTGATTCCGGAAGTCTTACAGATTAGAGGGAAGGACTATATGCAAACACAAGGGGCCATGTCTACTAAGGTTGAAATGATAAAAGAAAAATAATAGTGTTCTACCTGCAGTTATTTTGGTAGAACTGGTCTGCAAAGTACATGTATACTATTATAAAGTTCTGTTGAAAATGTAATACTTATTATTTTGTTTAAATTTTTGATAATTATATTTCTAATGTATGAAAATGATTTATATATAAGAAAATACATAATATATTTACTTACAAGGCAAACAAAATGAAAATAAAATAGTTCATTTTAAATTATACCTTGTATTTAAAAAGTGAAATTGCGGGCGCCTGGGTGGCTCAGTTGGTTAAACCTCTGCCTTCAGCTGAAGTCATGATCTCAGGGTCCTGGGATGGAGCCCCGAGTCAGGATCTCTGCTCAGCAGGGGGCCTGCTTCCCACCCCTCCTCTGCCTGCCTCTCTGCCTACTTGTGCTCTGTCAAATAAATAAATAAAATATCTAAAAAATAAATAAATAAAAAAGAAAAAAGTAAAATTGTATAGGAGTGCCTGGGTAGCTCAGTTGGTTAAGTGACTCTTGGTTTCGGCTCAGGTCATGATCTCAGGGTCATGGGATCAAGTCCCATGTCAGGCTCTGCACTCAGTGCAGTCTGCTTAAGTTTCTTTCTCCCTCTCCCTCTGTTCCCCTCTCTCTAAAAGAAATAAATAAATCTTTAAACAAAGTAAAATTGCACATGTTAAAGAAAAGTCATCATTTGTAGTTTTTATTATTGTACACATTCCTTATTATACTGAGAATTTTTGAAAACAGATGCAAGCAGAGAGAGTAACTAAAATTTTCTAAAGTAACACCACATTCTCATAACCTAGAATTTATAATAGTTGAGATTTTGTCATATTTACTTTTGTCTTCTTTTAAAATAAAAGCAACATATATTACAGATGAAATCAGATCATATTTTTCCCTGTCTGTTCTCATCCCAAAAGTCCTGTAGGAGCAATCACTTATCTGAATTAAACATAAGTCCTCTCTGTCCTTTGCAATATTGATAAGTAAGCCATTATTTTATAGGAAAACTAATCATCTGCATTTATATTGACAGTTACATGTATTTACCTATCTTTAGGGTCAAGCTTCAGGAAAGGATAGAATGATACAATAGTAGCCTAAGTCATCAAATCTGTGGGAAAATATAATCATGATCATGTTAAAAGTGAACCAATTAATCATTGCAGCAAGGAAGAGGTGTAGCAAAGCAGTATACTCATTTTCCCCAGACCCAAGGAATGTGCAGGTCAGCTTGTGTAGAAAATGAAGTATTTGTCTTTGTCCTTTAATGTTTAAAAAAATGTAAATTGATTTATGACAATATTACTAAATATATACTAGTAGGAACTTCATGTGTCAGATTGTCCTTTCCAAAGATGGTTGAAACAGTATCTCTCTTTACACATGCTAATCAATAATGAGAACTTGGGCATTCGACCCATTGAGAACTGTGGTCTATGTCCCGTCTTCTTGAACCTGGGTGGATTTTTTGCACCAATGGGGTATGGAAGAAGTGATACTACACGACTTCTGAGATGTGAACAATTTAACTACAGCAACACTGCCACATTGGAAAGGCCATGTGTAGGTGATGGGGTCAACAGCCCAGCTAAGCTTTCAGCAGATGGCCAACATCAACAGCCACATTTGAATGGCCCTTTTTGAGGGCAAAGTTGAACCAGCAATCATTGTTGTCCAAGATGACATGTGATTATAGCTGTCGGAGACACTCCAGGCAGAAATACGCAGTTCGGGACTTTTCAATTTCTGAGGTTATAAATATCATGAACAAAATAAAGTGGTTGTTTTAAGCTGCTAAATTATGCAACAATTTGTCATGTGGCAAATAAATACTAGACAATTTTAAAATCAAACAAAATGTTGAAAATGTAAATAATTTAACATAATAAAAATGTAGTCAATATTTATTGTCTAAATTTGCATAAAATTACTATTTGCTATAATGACTTAATACAAGTTTTACTAAAAATTTATCATCCAAATGGAAAATTTTCTATGCTCTGAATTGGATTACAACATTTAAAAATGTTTTGCACAACTACCATCATCTTGCCACATCATTCACTGAAAAAGTCATCTACAAAAGAGGAAAATTTTAAAGAAAATAAGTGAGCCTCATGAGCCTAGAAAAGTGCTTATGTTAGAAATAGAAATTGGGGCAAAAAATAGTGAATTCAAATACACGAAAAGATAAATTACTTAAGCATGAAGAGCTTAATTTTTTAATGCACACGAGTAAAATTCATTGGCAGATTCTTTTAAAATTATGATAGGGGGTGCCTGGGTGGCTCAGTGGGTTAAAGCCTCTGCCTTGGGCTCAGGTCCTTTCCCCTCTGTCTCTGCTCCTGTTCTTTCTCTTACTCACTCTCTCAAATAAAAGAATCTTAAAAAAAAAAAAAAAAAAAAAAAAAAAGAAAGAAAGAAAAAAAAGCATGATTAATTTTTTTCTATGAATAAAAATTTTCAGAAAAGGAAAATAAAAAGTCCCAGGTCATAAAGCATTCAAAGACAACCAAATATTACTTTAAGTGGATATTGAAAAAGTTATGTTATGCTAACATTTTCTTTGGAAAATTGCTATAAAAATTTCAAAAGCTTTTAAGATAATTCTTAGAGCATGACTTCTGAATCATAAAACCTGAAGACAATTAGGCAACAATTGTGTCACAAGTGAGCAATCACCATTGTTTACATACACGGAGAAGGAAAAACTCTAGAAAATGATTCTGGATAAAATCAACCAAAAGAGAAAGGATGAGGCAAATATGGTAAAATATTAACAACTATCAAATAGAAATAACAGGTGCAAGGATATTCATTTTATTATCCTCTCTATTTTACTGTTTGAAATATTCCTAATAAAAGTTTGAGCAGCAAAAGATTGTAAAATACAGAATTTAAGAAGTCACACCTTTTGGAGAGTTGCATAATTGAAGCAAAATGAATTCAAGGGAATAGTTATTTTGCTTTCTTTTGTTTTTCTGTGGCTTTGCATCTGGCGTCAGATGAAAAATCACAGCTACCTGCTGCCTTAGCCCCTGGTGCCCGACAGAGACCAAATCTTGCCTCCCTGTGCGCAGCGTCCCAAGCCTCAAGCCTTGGCTCTCATTCCTGCCTGTGGCGGTTCTTTCTTGTTCACATGTCTCCTGTCAGAGCTTCCAGACCCTTTCCTCCTCTCACCTGCCTCGCTCTGGAAAGACCGCAATCTGTTAGCAGCCATCATTTTTAATTGCTTTATATACTTGATTTAACGAATGATGCTTGTGCCCGTGATCTACTAAAATTATATTTCAATCTTTATTTTAAAAACACTTGTTGAGTGCCGTTTAGGAAAAAAAAAATAAATGTAATCCATATGTGATGCTGTGTTATGTTGCTCTGTTCTGAAAAATTTTGTTTAGTACTAAGTCAGTGGATAATTACTGTAAATGCTTCCTAGGAGGCAGAGATCCTCTTTGCCAAATGAGTTTTCATGATATTTGCTGAGATTGGAGTTTGCATTTGTCTCTCATTTTTTTAGTCGTTTCTCTCATTTAAAACCACAGAATAGGGCTTGCAATGCCTAGAAAGTGGAAAAGATGAAATGGAAAGAATATGAGAAGAATTTAGGAAATGTGGGGAAATGTGATTTTTTCCCCCCTAGTCATCGTCAGAAAGTGTAAATCCGCAATATAGTTCACAGACACAGATGTATACAGTTTTATATGCCAGTGTACCAAGAAAATCCATCTATAGGCTGACTATTTCTGTATTCAGTGTGCTCCCTGCATCAGATATCTTCCTCTTCAATGACCTATCCTACTGTTTTTGCACCCATTCCGCTCTAGGATTTTATTAAGGAAATAATGGTTTTCATACATACATATAAAATACACTTTTTCTTTGATTTCACTTGGGTAACTATATTTCAACTTTTTTTGTCATTTTTTTCACACTGTGCAGTAATAAACTGGCACTGAATTCAAATGATGCGATTTAACATGCTCGATCTTCCATTCCCAGTCTGGTCGTTGCTAGACAGAAAATTAGAAACTTAAGCTATCTAAAAATGATTTTTATTAATAGTTTCGCATAGTCTCGGGACTTTCTCCAAGAACGAACAATTGCTGCTTTGGGAAATTGTATTTTATAAAATGAACACAATGTATTTCCTTATACTCATTTGTTCTTCATGTCCTCCCAGAAAACATCAGTTTACCCTAAACAGATACCATATGAAAGAAAACAAAACCAAATTGACAGAATTGCAAGCACCTTTCAGAATTCCTCCTGCTGTCATCTGATAATGGCAGCCGTCAACGTTAGTCCTGCGCCCTCATGAGTACCCTTATTTCCTCCGGTCCCACTGCATTTCTCATGAGGGCTATGCTCCCAAGCCTGGAGGCCGCTGTGACCCATGCGTTTTCAGTACCAAATATACATGGTCTATCAATTTGACCTTTTAGGCCAATATTTCTGCTTACGGTATGTAGTTCTCTTTCTCATTCTGGGGAGTTGGATAGTGCACTTATGTGTTCCAGAGATAAAATATACTATCAAAATCTCATGTAGATTGAAGCAAATAATTTTTACTTCCTTAATACATTTCCACCAGAGCAGAAAGTCCCAATATTTACTTAGAGGAAATGCAAGTTATTACCCTTATGCATCTTTGTGGTTTGTTTGTTTTTCAGAGAAATAAGTTGAGCAAGTCCAAACTAAGTTGGAATTTTTTTTTTCATTTTTTCATAATTTAATTTCATGGAATATATTTATTTAAAAAGATAAGGAAATGGAGCACCTGGGTGGCTCCATTGGTTAAGCAACCGATTCTGATTTCAGCTCTGGTCATGGTCTCTGGTCATGATCTCAGGGTCCTGAGATCCAGCCCACGCCCAGCATGGAGCTTGCTTAGGATTCTCTTTTCTCTACCTCTCCCCCAACTTGTGTGCTCTCTTTCTTTCTCTCTCTGTAAAATAAATAAATAAATCTTAAAAAAAAAAAAAAAAAAAGATAAGGAAACTGCTAATTTAGAATTGACTGATTTTCCTGTCCTGGCAAGTAACAAGAGACACAAACTCACTGTTCAGTGTTAAAGTGAAATAGCTCCAGGGATATTATTATTTCAGTTCTCTCATTGCAAACATTGATTTGAGATCACAGTTGGTTTTCATTTTTCCAGAAATGTCCAAATATTGCTATCAAATTTCTTATTCTATTTTACTTTGAGTAGGATCGATCATAGATCACAGCGCTAAGTGCTTATTCTGTGCCTGGTGGTATTCTAAGCACTGTATTTATATTACTTTATTTAATTTGCACATGAACCTTCAAGGGGAGTGATATTACACTACTTTTCAGTTGGAGAGACAAAGGGCAAAATGAGTATGTTAAGTGGTGGTGGAGTTAGGGTTTCAATCTTACAAGGGAATTCCAGTTCCCATTTATCTGTTTTATCATAAACCACATTGATTTGTTATTATCATTACTGCTTCCCCTGACCCCAAATAAAAGAAATAAATACATTTTTAAGCAAGTTCTAATTCTTCTTTTTTTTTTTTTAAGATTTTATTTATTTATTTGACAGACAGAGATCACAAGTAGGCAGAGAGGCAGGCAGAGAGAGAGAGAGGAGGAAGCAGGCTCCCCACGGAGCAGAAAGCCCAATGCGGGACTCGATCCCAGGACCCTAAGATCATGACCTGAGCTGAAGACAGAGGCTTTAACCCTCTGAGCTACCTAGGCACCCAGGTTCTAATTATTCTTAAAGCTTGAGTAGCTCCCCTTTTTCTCCCTTTAGGAATAGCTTTTTTTAGTTTATTTCCATTCAGATAGTCTTTGCTATTTTCTAGAAAAAAGTCTACATAGCAAAATAGAGTGGTTCGGTTACTAATTGTGCACTTTAAAGGAGACTAAACTATAAATGTCCAGGACAAAGATGTCAAAACCTATGATGTGTAAGCATTAAAGAAGAATTAACTTAGATGTTTTTATTATGTTAGTCTAACTAAGGCTTCATATTTATAGCAAGAGTAAGGGATTTGCTGTGTTCTTGTTTGTGTCCCCCCAGATTCAAGCATTGAGACCCTAATGCCTTGTGTGACGTCATTAGCAGGAGGATGGGACCTTTGGAAGGTGCCGAGTTTATGACTCTGGAGCCTTCATGAACAGTGTTAATGCTCTTGTAAGAGACCCCACAGTTGACTTTGAATGGACAGTTTAAGCTTATTTAAGCTAAGGAAAATGTCATTGTTAATCAGAGGGACAGTCACTTATACTCTAATATTCATTACCACAGAGTTTCTTAATGTCTTTTAGGAAATGTGCAATGTGTGTTTATATATATTTCACATCTACATAGTTGCTATTTTTACTTTCCCTTCAAGTCTCAACTGATTTGTTTTGGTATCTACAAACCTTTTCCATCCCCAAATGCTCAGAGCTCTAATTTTCTGTTCTTCTATTGTACAGTAAGAATTAAAATACAGTAGTATAGCAATAAGAATTAGATCCTCCAAAATGAAGAAAAGTCACCATTTATTGTCTTTAAACTTTCACATAAGAAAAATAAACAACAAATATCACAATATAATCTTAGGCTAGAAATATGTTTAAGTATGCATGCTATAAAATATACTTATATATTTGTGGGGGCACCTGGGTGGCCCAGTTGAGTAAGCCTCTGACTCTTGGTTTTCTCTCAGGTCATGATCTTGGGGTCCCAGATGGAGTCCCGCACTGGGCGCTGGGCTCTGCTCTCAGCGGGGAGTCTGCTTAGGACTCTCTCTCTCCCTCCGCCCCTCCCTCACACTCTCTTTCTCAAATAAATAAAGGAATCCTTAAAAAAAAAAATATATATATATATATATACTTATATATTTGTGTACTTTATGTTACAATAGTCTAATACTATCATATTATTTTTGGAAAAAATGAGATTATAGAAAGATGTAAAATACAAAGGGTAGGTATACTATAGATTTGAAAATCAAAAATATTTAAGTATGCAGACTAGTGAATGGGTAATCCAAGGATATTCTAATGGAGGTGACGGGTGTGGGGAGGTCTGTGAGCTCTGATTCTTTTTCAGTTCAAACTCTAACAGGCCACTTGCCCCTTCTCTCTCTCCCTTGCTATCATAAAGATTTGCCTGTTGGAGAACTGAGCCATAAAACTTACGTGTCAGCTATCCCACCGAGAAACGTAAAAGGGTCACATTTTTCCTTCTTTGCTTTTGTGAAAATAACTATTTGTCAACAAAAAATCCATCCCTTCTCCTACAGGAATAAGATTGCGGCTGGATAT
Organism: Lontra canadensis; assembly: GCF_010015895.1. NCBI lineage: Eukaryota > Metazoa > Chordata > Mammalia > Carnivora > Mustelidae > Lontra > Lontra canadensis. The sequence continues at coordinate 9,596,883 of NW_022631038.1, forward strand.
CCCAGCCTTCCTTGCAGGTAAGTTGATACCCTATGACCAAGTTCTCCTGGTGTGTGTGAGTGGAGGTCAAGTGTACCGCCTCCCATGGTTGTGTGCTCCTGGATGCTCTTTTCCCAATCTGCAGCCTGGAAAAGGGGCGAGTCTGTGACCCAGTTCCTCTCATGCAGAGGATGATGTTCCCTAAGCCAGAGCAAAGCTGTGGACGGAAGCAATTCGAATTCTCTGAAGGGCAGTGTGGAAAAGTGCTAGCATCAACCTGTACCACTCACCCGGGGGCTGTAGAAGATCTGAGGGAAAGGGCTTCCGTGTTCTGGAAGCTGCTTCGTCTTGGGTGGTCTTGGTTACAGCAGCTGAAGGTTCACCCTGTATAATCCTTTTTGCACAGAGACTCCTGTCTGTGTTTTCTGTGTTGCCTTGTCCCAGCTGCAACCTTTAAAAGGCAGGAAGATAAGGAAAACAAGAGGACACAAAATAACTTTTCTCCCCAAATATCGCTCTGTTCAGGTTTAAAATGAATTCAGCATCCGATTACTCAGCGGGCATCCCTGGTTTCCATACACGTAGGCAAACAGAGGCGAACTACAAAATCTCTCCAGTTGTCTCATCTATAAAATGACAATAGTAACAGTATTTATCTTTTGTCATAAGCATTAATTGTGACTATGTATGTAGATTGCTCAGATGCTGGTCCACGCCAAGCTCTCGATACCTACACTCACATGCCAACCCCTTGGCATTTCTCCTGGCCTGAATCCACTTCAAGTCGTGACTGGTTAGAGTGACTGTCAGGACAGACAGGCCACTCCTGTCACTGAGGGGCTGTCGGAGGTCAGCCAACTTCTCTTGTGAAGGACCAGGTAGTCCACCCTTTATGCTCGGCAGGCCCTCAAATTCTCAACTAGTGAACTCTGCCGTATTAGAGCGAAAGGACCCACAGACAACAAGTAAACAAATAGTGTGGCTACACTGCAATAAAATTTCATTTCAAAAACAGGTGGTAACATAGACTCACCCAGGAGACTGAGTTTATCTGCCCCTGAGTTACACTGTTGGATCACAGACAGGTGACAAATGCAAGTATTAATTTCATCATTCCTTAAGTAGGTTTTTACACAAAGTCACAGAAAAATGTACTCTGTAGATCTGAAGATTCTTACTGTTACGTTTGCTAGATGTACTGACAGTCGTGCAGATGCTTTTTATTATTCAATTCACTCTAACATTCATTGATGCACCTGTTGCCTCTCACACATTTTCATTTCTGTAAACTGTAAAATGGGCAGACATAATATACGGTCTTTATCTGTACTTAGATTCTTCAATGAAACAGCCAAACAGCATTTGGTTAAGACTCTAGCACTGTTACTCTCTGAATAGCGGAGAGGTGGGGAGAGGCACGAAGCGCCATTGTAATTAGAATTACTAGATGATTAGGTTAAAACCGAGAAGATAATATACATAATAAATTGATGCTGTAGGAAAATTCACGTCAGAGTAAAAGGAAATAAGAGTAATAATAGATTCTTATGAACAGCTCATAGCTCACAGATAATTTCCTTTGCCTTTAGCAATTTTTGTAATTTACTAAGATATATTACTTCTCACCCTCTTGTCTCGCCTGCCTCTATCCCTTCTTCCCATTCTTGCACTCTTTGGATGGCTGCGTTTTTTTCCCCCATCTCTGCCTTAGCAGCAACCTCTGACTTTCCAGCCTCTACTCTGGTCTGCAAGTAGAATTGTCTTGCATCTTCTCTGTCCCTTACTTCAGCTTTAACATTCAGACATATTAATACTCACAGGTAGAGTTCAGGCTTTTGCAGAATGCTAACTGGAAATGACAAAGAATTTTGTTTAGTTCGATCACTACATAAAGGGTTCATCTTAAATTCAGGGGTTTATCATAAAATGACATAGATTTTTTTAACCCAGACTTAACATTTTTTTCACGTCTTCTAATGAAATCATATTGAATTTATATAGGAAACATGGCACACTGTGTACATATTAATCTATCGGGACTCAATCCATTTATATCTTCTACCATCTGTGTACAGCTCTGGATGTTAGACAGAGATTAGTTTTAACCTCAGACACTAACTGGTGACAAGAAGGTAGGACTCGAGGAAATGATTTCCACCAGTTGGAGGTTAAAAGCCCTGAAATGATACTTATTCCTCCCATTACTGCCACTAACAGCATCAAAGCAAAAGAGAACACCATCATAACCCTCTTTCAAATAAATCCTTTAGGGGTGCCTGGGTGGCTCAGTGGGTTAAAGCCTCTGCCTTCGGCTCAGGTCATGATCTCAGGTTCCTGGGATCGAGCCCTGCATCGGGCTCTCTACTTGGCAGGGAGCCTGCTTCCCTCCCTCTCTCTGCCTGCCTCTCTGCCTACTTGTGATCTGTCTGTCAAATAAATAAATAAAAAATCATTAAAAAAAGATCTTTCAAATTAGTCCTTTATGGTTTTCTTTATCTTATTAATTCAACACAGAGTTTTGAATAGGATAAATTTTGGAAAAGTTGGAAAAAGAAGTTTCTGATATTCAAACCTTCCCAGTTTAAAGTCTTAAAATATTTCCAAACTGGAAGTGACTTAGAGATATCACCCTTTCTGCTCGTTTTACCAATGAGAAACTAAAGCACATGGTGACCGTTCTGCTCACTGCCGCAAGCTGGTTGATTACAGAGCTGTGATTAAAGCCCAGTTTCCCGTCTTTACCCAGAATAGCAAAAACTGGCTACTTCACTTTTCTGAGAGACTATGTTAGCACTTGTTTTCCCTGACTGAAGGAAATCCAAAGAGGGTTTCCACTTTTACCAAAAGGTAATCACTTCCTTGCTCTACACCATTTCAGTTTAGGAAGGGTTCCCAGGAATATTCGATTTTTGGATGGTGGCAGAAACAAGTAGAACAGGGAGAAGTTCTGAAAGTAAGCTGATGTGAAGAGTTTCTGCACTAACATTACTGAAGGGAGGCGTTCATTCCAATGTGGTTGGATGAGATAAAAAATACCCAGCTTACTTTTCAAGGACATCTTCTGATGAAACTAAGGAAGAACTGCCCACACAATATGAAGCCATCTTCTTCATGAATGCAAAGTCCAGTGACCCGAAAGCCACGTTCATGTCATTCTTGGTGATAGGCTCCTTGGAAAATGTGAACCTTGAAAGGCCAGGAACTGCCATTTCCATCACAATTTTAAGATTTTTACCTGCCAGTTCCCCTCCATATTCTTAGCAACTCAGCTCAGAGTTGATCATGATAGTGTTTAGGGGCACCTAGAAATAAAATCTGTTGCTAATGAGAATTCACAGGTAAACAATGAGAAATTGTAGTGCTTAGATATTCCCAACATGGGAAATTACTTTGAAAACCTGTGTATATAATAACAGGAAAGCCAAAATATAATAAATATTATATAGGTCAGAAGAACAGTATTTGACTATTGATATATTGGGCATTTGTTGTTAAGGTTGAAATTGCCACTCATTTCTTTCTAAGCTCTGTGATTTCAATGTTCTTGCTTCCTCCCACTTTTTAAACTATATTTAAATCAACAAAATTAAACATAAAAACTTCTTTGTAAATAGTTAAACTAAGTTAACATTTTCAGTAAAAGAGACAAATTATCTAATTACACTTATAATGTCAGACTATTTTTAAAAGAGCTTGTTTTATAGCAATTACATTTGTCAAAATAAGAAAAAAAAAAGGAACATTGAGTTAAAAACTGGACTATTCAAATGGAGGAGTAATTTTCCAAGCAGCATTCATTCCCTAAACTAAACTAGCAAAATATTCTCCGTCTTGTCCTGAAAATGGTATAAGAATGCTTTGTACATCTCAGTGTGGTTTCTGGTTTCTTTGTTTGCATGTTTGTCTCACCTTGGAATAGTACAAGAACGGCCCATTTATTTATATTTTATTGCAAAACTCAGAGATTTTTTTTCTTTTGTGAAAGGTAGATGCTTGCTTGATAAAATAAAAATGTCTATATCTATTTACTTATCCTGGTCCTGGAGCTAGAGTGGTATAATCTTATTCTTTGCTCAGATTACTTACTCTCACATTAGTCCTGGCTCTGAGGCTCTGGCAGTGAATTTGGTGTTACTGACTACAAAATAGATGATAATCCCATTTGTTGGATAAACAAACAATAGTATCAGTTGCGGCAGAAGGGATTTGAAATCACTTAGAATACAATTAAAATTGGTTTTGTTCTATTTTTGCATAAAACCTTGTGATTTCCAAAACTTGAGTTGTTTTGCCCTGTTTCATTTTTTTCCCTAACCTCATGTGGATTCAGGAGGAGAAGGTCAGCAATGCGATTGTTCTAAGTGTACTGTGATGGGGGAAGAGGTAGGTTAGTAGCACTACTGGTGGGCTTGGGAACATTTACTAACCCGGGCACATCTTTCTTTAGTCTTTCTGCTCCTCTTTCCTATAAATTTATGTAATTTTAAGGACGATGGGTGAAATGGATCAGAAAATAAAATATTTAATTAAAAATATGTATCCCCGGACATGCAAATTTACTCCGTAAGTTTTATCTGAATATTATCCTTCATAGAATACCTGGAATGTTTTCTCTCTCAGCTTTCTAGAACTCTTGTGACTTTTTCTTTTTCAACAATTAAAGGACATTTTTAAACATTTAATACTTTATGACCATATTTCATGAAATCAAGCTTTTTCTTAACAGGTACATTGAGGGAGAAATGTTTTTATAAATAGCTCAACAGCTGTTCTTTGTTTTTTTTTTTTTTAAGATTTTATTTATTTGACAGATCACAAGTAGGCAGAGAGGCAGGCAGAGGGAGAGGAAGAAGCAAGCTCCCCACTGAGCAGAGAGCTCGATGCAGGGCTCAATCCCAAGACCCTGAGATCATAACCTGAGCCAAAGGCAGAGGCTTAGCCCACTGAGCCACCCAGGCGCCCCTGAATTTTGATCTAAGAAGAAGATACTGCTCATTTGAAGTGAATGTTCCTAAGTTGACTTCAAATCATTATTCTTGTAGCACCAGAAGCTGAGTGGGAACAGGGAGAATCCCACTGTAGGAAACTCTTGATCAATGCAGCCAAAGTTATTGAAAACGCATCATCATTCTTAATATGCATCGAAATTATACTTTCTATGAAACAAATTAGTTTGCAATCTCTCTCAAAAATTATGAGATGTGCTCAAGGACATATTTGAAAAACCTGACAGTACAGTGAAATTTCTTTAATGAGGCAAATCATGGATATTTAACTGAAAACCATGCCAGCTTTATTGTTGTTGGCAGCGATATTTGCCTGATGTTTTCCTATTAATTCCTTAATAAAGCCAGCATCCTAAAAGAAGAAAGAATGTTACAGACTCTGAGAAACATCTCTGATGATATGCTTATGAATCCGCTGAATCAATTTATTTAAGGTACGTTTATTATATTTTCTCTTTCGAATCCGTTCAGTCTATAGAATTGCTCAGAAGAAATGGTTTCTGCTTACCTGCCACACTTTCTCTTAGATAAGCTGGTGAAAGAATCACCAGATACACCGCATCGAATTGATTTCCATAGAGCAGTTCCTGATTCCTACCGCATAGCCAAGAGCCCACGGATCGTTCTCTGATCCGCAAACACTCCTACACTCAACAGCTGGTCAGTCTAAGCAAACATCTGACCTCCAATTTGATCATAAAAACAAAGAAATCTAACCTTGAAAATAAACCAAAGGGAGTAGTGTGAAAATAAACACATGTGAAGACTGGATACACTGAATATTTGCTATTCAAATACACCTCCGTTATTTTTCACACAACTTGTGTTGTTTTTAATGCCCATTTCTTGATGATCAATGTTTTATTTTGTTTCTCCCCCCAAAGAACTGGATTTTTTAACCCCACCTAAAGGGGAAAAAATTACTCATAGCATCCTAAAATTTGGGGAGGAAGTTAAAATGTCAGTTTCACAGTTTGATTTTCTGAATGAAGTTAGTTTCCAGCTCTAATAAATAAAGACACCTGGCGTTGAGGTGCCTGCAAACAATGGCCAGCCCTGCTCTGTCTCCTGGTTACACATGACTGTGTGATGATTAAGGGCAGGGTATTCGTAGAGGCACAGAAGGGGTCTGCTATCATATCCATCTCTTGCTCCATGATCTTTCAGGCTGTCTAACCATTCTCTATCGCACTGAATAAGACTACAAAGTGAGATAATAGCGGTCCATGACCTACAGGGAAGCTGTAAAAATTAAATGAGGAAACACAAATTAAAATGCTTACTGTAGAGCTTTGCGTTATAGATGCTCATTATTAATAATGGTTTGAATAGAGGTAAACATGCAACAAGAAATAAAAAGAATATTAATGTCGTTTGAATCTGGAATATATATGCCAGAAACAGTTTGGAAAGAGAATGTTCACAAAAACCCATTTTCCCATTGCCAAAAATGAATAATTAGGGATTTTTAAAAACACAACAGTTTACACTCTCAATCTTTCTGAGGATCCTCCTCTCCGTCCTGTGTGACGAAATGACAGAAGAGGTTAGCAGAAGCTAGAGAAAGTTGGGACAGGGAAAGAACGTTAAAGGTTTAGTTAGTTTCACTCAGCAGAAACAAACTAAATCCGAAGACTTCCAGGACCCTCTTGCTGGGAGCCACATTAATGTCCAGACGTCCAAAACCTGAGCTCTAATTTCACTCTGCAGATTTGTCTTCTGTCTTTTCAATTATTATTATTAATTCAGTCAAGAAATAAGGTCTTGTAGGTATCAAGAAAGAGGAAAATGGGAGGAATTATTTGCTGTTCTGATTCAGTTGTGAGACGCGGAGGCAGGGGGCTGTGTTAGTGTGCACCATAGCAGTATTAAGGAGGAAACAACAATAAGCATGCTGTGTCCCCACAGGCATATTCTGAAAACAAACAAACAAACAAACAAACAAAAACAAAGAAGAACAAGGGGAGCCAGAACTTTTCTTGGACTGAGAAGGTGCCTTGATACCTAATTTGAAAAAGCATATGCAGATTTCCGGAACAGCCATGTCCTTCACCTCTAGACACAGAGCACAGAGACAGGGGTTCTCCCCGGGAACCATGGCTGCAGATGGACTGCAGACTCTCCTGGACAGATGGCCTGTCTGAAATGAAATGCAAAACCTGTGCAGGCATTCCTATGAGCATTCTGTAAGTGATAAATCTACAGGTGAGAATGGAAAACTTTGAGGACATCACAACACACACACACACACACACACACACACGCACACACAGAGCCATCCAAAAGGTCTTTAGTGTCTGTAAGCCATTATGTAGCGGACGTGGAATATTCATAGAATCAGAGGCTGATAGAACTGGAAGAAACATTCCTGGTTAATGAGTTACTCACCTTTTTGACTTCAGAGATAAGGATACTGCGAATCAAAGAAGCTAAATGTCTGGGTGACTACAGTGAGTAAACTTGTAATTGGTAGGTTCACATACAGAAACCAGTTTTTCTTTCCCCATTTGGTGATCTTTACATTATATCTTTATATCAATAATGATTGTCATCAGACCACAATATGTACATAAATCCTACCAGGCACTATCCTACATACTAAATGTGCTCTATAATCCAATTTCTTAGTGCTGAGGAACCAGTTTGATTTTATTAATTGGGTTAGTTTGACTAAACAGCTTGCTGGAAGCAGATCAGTAATTCAAAAATTCTCTGACTCCAAACCTCTAATTGCATAATGGTGTAATGTTCTTCGCCACGTTGATTACTCTCTTCTGAAGACTATAATACCATTTTTCAGTTTTTATTAGTTTGTCTTCTAAAGCAATTTTCACAGTGCTGAGCATGAAGCAGGCTCTCAGGAGACTCCCGGTTGAGGGATGATGGAGCTTCTGATGGTATTAGTGACTGTGTAGCCACCCAGACTCCCGAGTATAGGAAGTGAAAGCAAATGTACCCTGGAAATATTGATCTCTCATTAAAAAGGGTATCTTGAATAAAGAGAGCCAACAGGATCCTGGAAGAGCACACAGAATTTCCATCAACTTATCACTCAGAATCAGATTGCGAGAAGGAATCATTGACTTCTAAAAGCAGCGGACTTTGGGAAGATCCAAATTGACCCTCGGAGTTATTAACACAAGAATGCACAGACCTAATCATACTGTAAAGGGACTGTTCTCTGAATGCTCTTTGCCATTAATCTCACTATTTTTAGGTTCATTCATTGATTTTCTTTTAAAAAGAACATTTTATATTTACTTACTTTCTTAATTACTTGTAAAGGAATAATTAAAATGTAATCATCAATGTTGGGCAACAGCCCTAGGACTAAACACAGGATAGAATGAAGTGACAAAATGGGAACTGGTTGGGCACTGCCAGGTGGGCAGACTTTTCTTAGTTTTTTTTTTTTTTAATTTTATTTATTTATTTGACAGACAGAAATCACAAGTAGGCAAGAAGCAGGCAGAGAGAGAGGGGGCAGCAGACTCCCTGCTGAGCAGAGATCCCGATGTGGGGCTCGATCCCAGGACCCTGGGATCATGACCCGAGCCGAAGGCAGAGGCTTTAACCCACTGAGCCACCCAGGCGCCCCGACTTTTCTTAGTTTTAGTCACTATTATTGAAATGAAGATTCTTCTTTAAGATTTAAAACTATTTTAATTGTCATGGAATACTTTCTTTTTTTCCTAAGTCTTTTTAAGAAACCCCTTAGCATCAAGCTACTTGATGAGAAGGACAGGAGACCTATACCGGAGTTTCACAGTGGGTACAGATGAAAAGCAAGGATATTGAAAGGAACACTTAGATACTAACATCTGAAAATACTAACACAAAGAGTAAGTCCTAAGTATTTCAAGAGCTGAATAACCTTGAGACCTTATTTCAATAAAACATTTCTAATTAATTGCCTTCAAGAGAAACTTGAATGGCAATATTTAGATATCGTCCTTCACCCTCTCTGAATCCTAATTTGCGTGAGGCCGAACACTTGGGCTCAAATAAGGCCTTAATTGGTAAAACATCTTGTTTTGTACGTCCCTGGTTTTGAGCCTCCTTGGTGATACGTGCTCCTTCAAACTGAGCTGGCTGGATGCCAATTTCATTTTGAGGAACTTTTTTGATATTTAGTAGTGCAAGAAATTATAGACAGCTTTGCTCTCAAATCAGAATTGCACTGGCTTTTCATTCCCTGACCTCAAGGACATAATTGATAAAAATCAACTGGGGGGTTAAAACGTCATTCCACTTCACTCTAAAATATCATTATTATACAGCACTTTTATTATAATATGTGTCTATTTAGGCCCTCCTAGGAGGAAGCATGCAACCAGAGTAGCTTTGGAGGTTGGGTTAGGATCCTCAGATTTTTTCCTGAACCGCTGGTGTTCCCTATTTTAATGTCTGATCCTAATATCCAGGATCCTAAATTTTACTAATTCGTGTTCTGCCTTCAGGATGTGAGTTAGCTTTGGCAGGTCAGCAGGATACATGATTACCTGATCCACTCTTCTTCCAGTTATTTGGATACAGAAAGAAAGGACTTCCCCTAGCGAAGTTATATACTTGCTGTATTATCTTTTACATTTTTTTTAAGGATTTTATTTATTTATTTGCGCGCAAGAGAGAGAACATGAGTGGTGGGAGGGTTTAAACGAGAGGGAGAAGCAGGTTCCCTGCTGAGCAGGAAACCCAATGTGGGACTGGATCCTAGGACCCAGGGATCATGACCTAAGCCAAAAGCAGACGCTTAACCAACTGAGTCACCCAGGTGCCCCATATTTCTTACATGTTTAAGTGTGCTGGCCAGGACTGGGATCTAGCCCCTTTGTGGTACCATTTTGAAGGGAACAAAAAATGACTGACGCATGGATTCTTGGGAGGCAGTGAGCAAAAATGTCATCCTTTGTAAACAGTCTTCTCCCTCCTATAACAAGTTGTCCTATAACAGGACATCTCCCTCCCCCCCATATATATACACACACATATCAGGACATGTCCTATAACAAGGTGTCCTAATATCTCCTATATCAGCTGTCACATTAGGAGTAGGATGTTCTTACCCTGCACACTTCACCTTCCTCACCTTGTCGTGAATGTCTTGGTAGATGTTTGATAATCAACTCCCCTCCCAAGTCCCCAGTGTATAGCAGTTGTGTGTTTCCAAGCTATAAACTACATGATCAGTAATTTCAAACTACTAATGTGGTGGAGATTTGGAAAGAGAGGTGCAAAATCAACAGCACACCACTGTCCTCATGCCAATATGTGGTAAAAGTACAATGTGGTTTGAGCATAGTCACACTGTTACTCAAAGGTCTACCCATATTCATGTAAGAAAATCTTGCTTAGCTAATGTTACATATATCTCTGCTCTACATTCTACTCTAACTCTGAACCATGGATTTAAAGGTGTCTTAGTCCCTTGTAAGTTCTGTTCTCATGGTCAATCTCTATCAGCTTTATAAGACAACATGGAACTTGAATAGAAAATAGCTTTTATAAAAATTCCAGGGTGATCAGTGTTTGCAATGACAGTATCAAAGGCTCACATCCATGCAATTAATTATCTTTATGCTATTAGTCATGACCTTCCCCTTTGAAATGATTGCCTACCATCTGTTATTTCATTAAATATTAAATCTTCGTCACTGAGCAGCAAGCCAATCTGCCTTAGTGAATTTACCAAAATTTACCAAAAGCATTTAAAATCTCTTTATGAGAGATGTAATTCTTTAAACTGAGTGTTCTTTTAAATTCCGGATAAAGGGGCGCCTGGGTGGCTCAGTGGGTTAAGCCGCTGCCTTCAGCTCAGGTCATGATCCCAGGGTCCTGGGATCGAGCCCCGCATCGGGCTCTCTGCACAGCAGGAAGCCTGCTTCCCTTCCTCTCTCTGCCTGCTTCTCTGCCTACTTGTGATCTCTGTCTGTCAAATAAATAAATAAAATCTTTAAAAAAAATAAATAAATTCCAGATAAAAAAGTGAATATATGCAGGTAGGGTACACTGCTACCAAGTTATCGAAGTCATTAGCTGTGCAGTCATACAACCTTTTCTAAAAGTCTATTCATAGCTTAAACCCTACATTATCACGGTATGTATCTATTGCAAACGTTGCCCATTAAAAATGAGGCTGTGTGCATGATAACTATACAGGAGCTTTATTAATAACTCCACAAGGAAACAGAATGCTGCCATTTACAGCTGTCACAGAACTGCCTTTGGACTGTACTTCTGGATGCGTGTTTTGTGTACGACTGATGCCTCTGTGTTCCTTCACCTGATCACTCTATTTGCATTCCCTAATTGATTTCATAATCTACATTAAGAACAACTTAACTTGGAGCACATGGGGACATGATTTTGATAAAGCCATGACAACACGCAGGGCAAATAATATATACTGCATTAAACTTCTCCTAATGTATTCATAGTTTTCAGTGAGGCATTGATGTGTGCTCTCAGAAAAAGCTAGTGAGTAGTGTTAACCTCACCTTCTGGCCAAAGACGAGATTTCCTAATCAAGGGTAACTCACAACAAAATTGTCCAAGTGGTCAAGGTCGAATACCTGAGACTTCAACCTAAACTAACCAGTTCAGGCAGTATTCACCGTGGGTGTCCAATACAAAGCACTCAGTGTCACAAATGTATGCTGAATAGGACTATGGGAACTCAAGCAACAGTCTCTAAGGCCAGGCAGACAGGCCAGCTCTAGACAAAAACCCAGTGACTAGTAACAGAATCACACTATTATCAGAGATAAGGTCTGAGAATAGAAAGTGACACGAGCACGTCAAAGATTCGATACTTGAAGAGGTACTGGGAGTTGCGTGTGTCTTAGACCAGAAACTCAGAATGCAAATCAGCAGGAACAGAACACTTCAAACAGAAGCACATGGATTTGAAATAAGGTTTTGCAAATCAGGCTCGGAGAGTGGGGTGTCCCTGCTCGGAATGTAAGTTTTCAGGAGAATGAACTGAAAGTTGGGGAATGGACATAAAATCTCAGTGTCAGCACTGGAATACAGAATCTGGCAGCCGTTTGACGGAGGAGATTGCCTGGTACCTGAGGAGCCCTCCAAGTCAAGGGCAGAGATGAGCTAAAGAAGGTCCTTGAGTTATCGACCACCTGCCTCACACCTGGAGGGACCTTATCCCCACAGGCACAGCTGAGAGTGTAGGGACATCAGTTGCTGGCCCTGCAGTGGTTTGTTGCAGAAGCAAAGACTGGGGGAATGAGAGAGGACATTGGTCCAAACAATGCTAGTTTTTACTACTGGTGATGTTGATTATTGCATCTTATCTATTATGCGTCCTCTTGTTGCCAAAAAGTCATACACTGAAAAACCAACCTTCTTCTCTAGCTGTAATTCCTAAATTCATGTTCCTGGAATGGAGACCGACTGTCTCCTTCGTTGTGATTAACAGAGCTTTCTTAAGAACAGACACCACTAGGTCTCAAGCCACTCCTACGGTATTATTCAGAAAACCGTATTTTCTTAAGATTCCTGGATGATTCTGGTATCTATCCAGCTTTGAAAGAAAAAAATGCGATAAGGAAGAATGCAGATAGAAAGATTAAAAGGGTAAAACTGTCAGGATCTGAGTCATAAGGAATGCATTTCCAAAATATAAAACATCTGACTTCAGAAGGTGACCTCTAACAAGGGAAAGAAAGGCACGCAGTGTAAAAGGAAGAAAGAAAAAAGTCAAGAGAGCTTTAAAACCAGAGCACCATTTGATTTATATTCACCTAAGGAGATGGAAAATGATTTCACTTTTTCAAGTGAATCAGCCCACAGCTTTCTGGTGCTCTGGTGTTGGGGGATTTTAAGTCATGTAATTACAAAAATAAGAATGAAAAATTCTTAAAACACAAAAAGGGTAAAGGAGACAGCTGCTGTGTGTGGTCTCTACTACAAGATATCTGATTGTAGTCAGACTTGACAAGCAAAGGGCAGAAGTAAACAAATGAAGAGAACAATTTTATATAGGCATCACCTCCAAGGCTTGACATGTGAGGGGCAATTCTTGAGTTTAATGACAGCGAAGTCAGATAGCTTGTGGTAATAGGGAGCCTTCATTCAGTAAAAATGAATCGTTGGTTAGGTAGGTAATGACATGAGAGATTCATGGAAATGTGTGAAAAGTTTAGAAGGGTCATACTCTAGAAACATGGATTGTGTTCTGAAAGTGTATAGGAAGTGGGTTTTTTTTAGAGAAAAGGAGAACTGTAACGATAATTTCATTTTGAGGACTGTTCTCAATAAAGAAATAGTACGTTTAGCAGGTGTTTGAATGCGTTTAATGGGATTTGTCACAGGGATCCCTTAAATCTCTCTGTTCTTCTAGTAAAGCTATTTGTACTTCTCTGAGTATTGAGATTACCTGAGGTGATGGGCTCATGCTGAGTCTCATAGAAATGCTGGCAACTCACTTTTACTAGTTTCAAATGTGATTTGAAAAATTCCACAGGTGATTCTAACATTTTGTTTTCTACCACATTTCTTATCAAGCGACGACTTCGGTGAAAACGTAACAAAAATCAAACATTATTCTTGATGGAGATGCTGTTTGTACATGGCTGAAAATCATAATAGGCATGGCTAAAAGTCATAACAGAACTCATTTGAGGAGCATTTTGGTTGGATATTAATTTTATTTTTATTTTTAAAGATTTATTTGTTTGACAGCGAGAGAGAGAGAGAAAGCACGAGCAAGGAAAATGGCAGGCAGAGGGAGAGGGAGAGGCAGGCTCCCCACTGAGCAAGGACCCTGATGTGGGGCTGGATCCCAGGACCCTGGGATCCTGACCTGAGATGAAGGCAAGTGCTTAACCCATTAAGCCACCCAGGTTACCCTGGATATTTGCTTTAAAGAGTTGAAAAATGTAAAAACCGTTGTTTGGATGACCTCTGGGAAAGGAGATAACAGTTGAGGAAAAATATATAACTATGTATAAAGTTTTTTTTTTTAAGTCATTCATCCTGAATTAATTAATTAATTAATTAATTAATTTATTTATTTTTAATTTCTTTTCAGCGTAACAGTATTCATTGCTTTTGCACCACACCCGGTGCTCCATGCAATCCGTGCCCTCCCTAATACCCACCACCTGGTTCCCCCAACCTCCCACCCCCTGCCCCTTCAAAACCCTCAGACTGTTTTTCAGAGTCCATAGTCTCTCATGGTTCATTTCCCCTTCCAAGTTCCCTCAACTCCCTTCTCCTCTCTATCTCCCCATGTCCTCCATGTTATTTGTTATGCTCCACAAATAAGTGAAACCATATAATTGACTCTCTCTGCTTGACTTATTTCACTCAGCATAATCTCTTCCAGTCCCGTCCATGTTGCTACAAAAGTTGGGTGTTCATCCTTTCTGATGGAGGCGTCGTACTCCATAGTGTATATGGACCACATCTTCCTTATCCATTCGTCCGTTGAAGGGCATCTTGGTTCTTTCCACAGTTTGGCGACCGTGGCCATTGCTGCTATAAACATTGGGGTACAGATGGCCCTTCTTTTCATTACATCTGTATCTTTGGGGTAAATACCCAGTAGTGCAATGGCAGGGTCATAGGGAAACTCTATTTTTAATTTCTTGAGGAATCTCCACACTGTTCTCCAAAGTGGCTGTACCAACTTGCATTCCCACCAACAGTGTAAGAGGGTTCCCCTTTCTCCACATCCTCTCCAACACACGTTGTTTCCTGTCTTGCTGATTTTGGCCATTCTAACTGGTATAAGGTGGTATCTCAATGTGGTTTTAATGTATAAAGTTTTAAAGTAATTTTATAATTAGGAACTGGCAAGAGTAATTCCATCCATCAAAAAAAAATCATAGAAGAATCTTCTAGAAAGGAGTCTGGAACTAAAGAACTGTGGGAGAAACTGACAGCAGAAAGCAAGCTTTTCAAGGGAGGATGGGCACATTGAGGTTTAGGACGGCCTGCAAAAAAGAAAACAAAACTGAAAGAAAATTCAGGGAACACCTTTTAAGTGTCTGTGTGGCCTGAAGCATTTCAAGGGTGATAGAGGTGAGTGAAAGAGAAGTAGATAAGGAGATGTGCAAGCAGGCGGGGAAGGAACACAGTGATCCTAGAATGCACTGATAGTTCATTTAATAGCAATTGGAGAAGGAAAGCAGAAGGATTGGAAGAAATATTACAGTGTGTAATACAGAGAATTTTTTTAATTGGCCCCTATGCTTATTTTGGGGATGTCATGTCTGTGAATGTGGTGAATGTGTTTCCAGTTCCTACGCATTACAATAGCGTGTTGGGAGTCACCGTGAGCTGCAGATTTTGTTGACTATTTATTTCTTAATCTCTGTGCCATGAGTATTATCTCCCTATCCCCCTCCAACAGGTAGGTGTTGTTGTTAAGGATAATGAAAGCTGTGTGAAAGAGGCATTATGATTAATAGTCAAATCCGGGGGGTTCTTTCTGTAGGACCCCTTGGATCCATGAGGGCAGCGATGAAGCTGACCTGGCCTGGCCATTTCTGTGATGGGGACGTGTCCAGTCATCCATGGGGGTGGGGGAATGGCGTATCGGAGAGTGGGGACAATGACCCAGAAGCACACTCTCTACCAGTGCTGAAGAAGTCAGTAACCAAGCAAAGAAAGAAGCTGATCACTTTCCTATGTCCTCTGTGAAAAGAAGTTAGAATATATTTCTTAGCATTTCCCATAGTGCTTTAAAGCATACGTTTCTGAAGGACAAAAGGACGTGTTTTTTTTTTTTTTTTTTTTTTTTTTTAATAATTTACTCTTTGCCACATACACTGTCCCTTTCTCCCCAGGGCTCATCCTGCAGTTTTTATAGCTCTGATTTCAAGGGGAAGTAAAGACAGTATGACAGGAAATAAACCACATTCAAGTAATATAATAACTGGACTCTTGCTCTAAGCCACAAAATTGGAGCAAATGTCCTGCCAAAAAGGAAGAGAATGCTTTCATGCAGCCCTTCTCAGCATGAAGGACAGGGCTACTCAAGAAGACAATAGAAAAATGTTACACACACACATCTTTTCTATCATTTTCAAAAGAGTGACTAACACTTAATACAAGAAATTCTTATATGAATCTAAATGTGACTTTGATGAAAGTCATATTTGGACATTCTCTTAGGGAGCATGGTATGAAGCCATAACTAGAGTGATTTTTAAACGTTTTTTCTCTGTTTAATCGGTTTAATTAGATTATCCAAATTTATTATGTAATCGTGAAACTTAAAGTTTTGTGTTGCCTATTACTAACATTTTCACTCTAAAATCGATACATAATTTCTTCGACTCTCAAAGGACTTGGGATAAATTTGAAAGAAGTTTTTTATTTTATGAGATGTATATTAGGAAAAAAGGTAGAGTGCAGAGCTATTTTCTGTGAATTTACTTCACACTTTCCCTTAGAGATCTAACCAAAAACCCTGAAATTAAATCATCAGGAACCTTCTTCCAGTCTCTCAAGACCTCTAATTCCTTTTATTATATCTTTTTAGTAAATGGGAAATCTGCTTTTATTAACTAAATTATCTTCTTTTGTAAAATAAAAATGTCAATGCATTAAAATTAATTTAAGTTAGTGAGAAAATAATTATGTTTTTCTGTGTTATAGTTAGAATACTCTGAACCCCACTTTAAAGGTTAATTTCAGAATTATTTCTTTTTTTTAAACTCAAACTTGGAGTTTAATATTTAAACCATGCCTTATAGTTATTTTTCTTGAGGCAATGTTTATTTCTACGAGTTCTGTATAGTGGATTTTTCTGTCAGGCAGGGAGAATGAAAAAAATACTTTCAATAACTTCATTTAAAGACAAAATACCTTGGGGGACAATTTAGATTTCATAAACCCATACTCAATGAAGAAAAAATACCATCAAATCTATGAAAAGCCAAATTCCATAAAATCTCATGGAGACCCTGAAAAATTGACCTTTAAAACATTTAGAAATAGCAAGGAGAAACCAAAAAATTGTTATTGTTTATGTTCTTTAGAAAAACTCATTGTGCTGTTTTCTTCAAGGTTGAATTTTTTGTGGATATTCTTAAGTATGCTTAAATGTTTATAATTTTACTGTACTATAACACATATGCTTTCTATAATCTGCTTGGAGCACTATTTTCTGGGTATATTATTAATGCAAGTTATTTAATGGTATGCATATTTGTACTTTGTAAAATAATATTTTCTTAATTTTATTTAAAATATTAGCATATTTAATTTATAAGAGTTATAATCCCTGATAATTACACTTAATTTAAATACAGAATGTATAGTAAATACATCCTGTAAATACAGGAAGTATAAATTCAGGATGTTTATCAAGAATTTGTTTTGGAAGGTAAGATGTATCAGGATTTCATTTTATCTACCAAATCTACATATTAATAAACTTCTTTATTTGCAAACCATTGTTATCAATCATGCATGTCTTATATGTATTTATCAGAATATATTGTCATGTTCAAAGGCACTATAAAATGATATCTACCCCTATTAAAGAAACATTTTATGGCAAGTCTAATCAACCATATTTATAATCAACAAATATAACCAATACTAATTTCTACTTCCCAATCTTATAACATTTCACTGCCATTTCCTACATTTATATATGCCATATACACACAAATGTATACAAACACATGTATATGTTCTATATCTGTTTGTGATTGTGTTTTTGCATACATGTGCGTATATATAAATAAAATTCCATGTGACTCCTGAAGTTGAGAGAAAACAAGTTTAATTATTCTTGGCAAATCCTTACAATAAATAGAATACAAAATAGATAGAAAATAATTTGTTAAATGTGATCTTTAAGATAAAAATAAATAATAACATTAATAAAACAATTCCACAAAATGGAAGAAAAATACATTTTAAAAAATTAAAAACATGAAAACATAGTCCAAATAAAATTTAGGAGAAGGTGACAGAAAGCTCTAGCATAATGATATTCACACTAAGTGTTAATGAACACTATTTCCCTACTAAAAGGTGAATATTGTAAGATTTAGCTCAAATAATAACAACACAGAGCTGGCCACAAGCTACATAAGTTCTGGTTCCCTATTTATCATTTTCCGACAACACCTTGGCATGTATTTTCCCCACAGCCTGTTGCTGCCCAGACAGGGTAGAAGTCTGGCGGTCGTTTGGCCTCTGCCTGAGTGAGTGGAATGGGGCCACAGTTCTGTCTTCGGAGGATTGCTTAACTAAAGCTATTACTTTCCAAAAAGTTTATTGTCCTGCCAAGCTCCATCTTTCTTGCTTCTTTAGCTAGAGAGCAAAGGCATTTGGGAGCTTTTTGAGTCTGAACCTTCTGACATCTCAGGGTTGTTACCTTCTGTAGATCCATGTTCAGATTATATGAGGTTAAAAGAAAATCCAGACAAACCATCCCCCATCATTTGAAGTCCTAGCATCCATAGTTTGCTTTCTCTCCACCTTTGAGAGGTGGATCGTAGACAAGGGTGAATGAGACTAGCGTCTAATAATTGTGACCAGAGACAGACAATGAATGAATGGTAGCTTGCAAAAATGGGATATATTCTTTCTCTCCCTGCATTCTTATCCTTTCAAGGCAACATTGCAGATTCTCTCATCTTTATGTAGAATCTCTTTTCCTTCCTTTTGAAGCCAGGTTGACCACATGACTCTGTGTGGCCAGATGGGTTGCTAGAGTACATGAAGCAAGAGGAAATGAGCAGCCATTTTTGCACATCAGGGCTTGTCCCTCTTTGCTCCACTCAAGACCTTGTGGCTGCCAGGTTCATGGGCTGAAGCTAGTCTGCTAGGGAATGAGAGGACACTTGAAGAACTGAGGTGACAAGCTAATAGTGAGTGAGTCCCAAGCTTGCCACTGACGCATGCATGATGCCAATCATGATCACCGGAGCCTGCCTCAGTCCAGAGTGACAATCCAGCGGACTCCAGCCAAAGATTGATAATAGGCTAGATTGGTGATTCTTTCTTAAACTGCAGGTTTTGGTGTCATTTGTTAGGCATTAAAAAGGAACAAATTTAGACACCATGACGAAAGAGACAAGATTATCAACAAAGAAGAAAATAGTAGCAATACACATATCCGCCAATACAGTGGGTCCAGAATATAATGAAGAACTTCGTTAAAAGAGAAAGAAAGAAAGAAAGAAAGAAAGAAAGAAAGAAAGACAGCTCAAAGAAAAATAGTCACATACTTGAACAAACATTTCACAAAGAATACCCAAATATCTAATAACTAGAGTTAAAGATCCTCAGCGTCACTGGTCATAAGAGAAATGCAAACTAAAGTCAGCGCACATTTATCAGATTTACTAAAAGAAAAGCATTAGAAAATTTGAAGAATCAAGGAAGATGTTGCTGAGCAACCACATTCTCATAAACTGCTGGTGGGAGTGTAAACTGGCATTTTTAAAAACTGCTAGTCAGCATCAACAAAAGTTAAAAATACACTTACCCTGTTACCAAGCATTGTCACTCCTAGATATAAATCCAAAAGAAATGTGTCCATATGCTTATGAAAAAACATATTCATAGTAGCATTGTGCAAATGGCCCAATTCTCTCCAAACTAGACACAAATATCCATCAAAAGAGGAACAGATGGGGGCGCCTGGTTGGCTCAGTCACGTAAGCAACCGACTCTTTGAAATCTAAATGGTGGTTTTCCATGGGGAAAGAATGATTATGAGGAAGCATAAAGGAAACCTTTGTGGTTCCAGTGATATTCTATTTCTTGATCTGGGTGTTGGTTACACAGGTGTGAACAATTTGGGAAAATATATTTATTAAAAGGATAGATATCACTTTATTAAATGTTAATAAAATGATAAAATTAATAGCTGACTTAACACATTTAAATATTAACCAATATCTTCCTAAATAACAATAAAACAGCAAAAATATCTGAAAATGTTTTAAATCAAAGTAATTCCCTTCCATCTTGCAAGGCATTTTGCATGTTATTTTTGCCTGGTACTTAGTCCAACTTTATTTAATATCCCTTCAAGTTAGACTTTATGATTTTCTTGCAATTCACAATCAATGCACTTTACATTTATTCAAATGTTTAACAATGTCTTTGCTACCATTCTTTGTACACATATTTGTGTGACTTTTGATAGCTCTCATTTTGAATATATAATTCAATTGTTCTTTCCACACTGGTATTTTAGCTGTGATTTCTGTCTGAAAATGTCTTTGTTTTTAATTGTTAGATGTTGTAACAGCTTATTCTGTTTGTTTTTTGTTTCTGTTAAAATGTTTAATTATTTATTTGCATATAATCTGTATTTTTAAGGGTGTTTTTATGATGTACTTTTTGTCTTTGGTGTTCTGAAATTTCCCTTAATTTCTCATACTTAAGATTGTGGGCTTATTAAAGTTAAAGCTTCATATGAATACTGGAAGATTTCTTAGACACCTTTTTTTTAAATATTACTTTTCCCATTCACTGTCTTCTCTCTGGGATTGCCAGTGGAAATATGTCGGGATTTTTCATCCTTTTATACTGTCTTTTAAGTTGTCTTTCAGACTTTCATTTTTTTCCCCAAATCAATACAGCTTTTACTGCATCTTCAAAATATCACAAATAAGTCAGAAAAATCATCTGGCATCTTGCTGTTTCTGTAGCTGGACAACTTGGATCTTCTCATCAGGCTGCTGAACTGTTCCTTTTCAGAAGCATGGATACCACCCCCAAATTTTCTGATATTCTTGTTTTTAACTGTTGTGACTTGCTGAATCAAAGCAGCTGAGTTTAATACAAGTTCAAGGTCATTCCCTTCAAGAATTAACTCATCTTTCTGGGCTTGAGACACTGAACAAGTAGCACCTGGTCTCATCTGAGCCCTGCAGATATATTTTTCACCCCACAAATTTCAGATTTCAACAAGAGAACCACTCTCCTGAATAACAACGTTGATGGGGCAGTGAGCATGATAGACTCATCTTGTAAGGGAAGCCCAGTGTAATGCCCTTGACCGTGTTCCTTACATGATTGCAGATCCTATGGACAGTAGCCAGTGCTTTTCTATTTCCCACCATATCAACTCAGAGCCTCTTCTTTTTCTTTCGAAGGACACTGAGTTCTGCACTGATGTGATTGACATCACTCCTCTGGGGCCCTTCACAGTAACAGTGTGTCCTTTCGGAGTGATGTCGACATTTTCTGGAATGTCAACAATCTGATTGCTGAGAATGGTCTTCATTCGCATAGTAGATATGGCAAAGGGAGCCATGCTGTCATCTTTTAATCCTTTTTCGTTGCATCAGTACAAATTCCAATGTATATGCCTTGAGTTAACTATTTTTCTTAAATGCATGTATTCTCCAGCTTTATACATAATTGAATATTTTTCTTTTTATTCTTTTTATTTCAGATTCTGTTTCATTTTCAAAAATGACTTTTTGCACTATGTATATTTTTGTTGTTTTTCCTCCTGCTTTTATATCTTTAATCATTTTAAACTTATTTTTATATAAAGACCAACAATTCCTTGATTTACTTTATCTGCTTGCAGTATCTTCTGTCTCTTGCTTATGGTATGTTGTTTCCTTCTGAGGTGTGTAATCTCAAATTGTGAGTTCACATTTGTTAAGACTTTATCTGTGGAACAATACAAAGTCTAGTGAGATGGTATAATCTGCTATCTTGCTGAAGGAACATCACAATACTGTACCCATATTTTATGTTACTATTTAAGGTAAGGGATTCCAAGACCATGAGCTTCTCCCTATTTGAAGATGTATTAGTTTGCTAGGGTGATCATGACAAAGTACCATAAACTGTGGCTCAAACAAGAGATTAGCACCTCAACATCTTAATTAGGGGAAGAGACATAAGTCACCTCATAACAACCAGATGTTATTTATCCATTTTTTTAGTTTGCTACCTTTTTTTTTTAAGATTTTATTTACTTGTCAGAGAGAGAGAGAGCACAAGCAGAGGGAGCAGTGAACAAAGGGAGAAGCAGACTCCCTGCTGAGCAGGGATCGTAATGCAGGGTTTGATCCCAGGACCCTGGGATCATGACCTGAGCTGATCATTAGGCTTAACCACCTAAGTAAACCAGGCATCCCTATCATTTAGCATTTATAAAGGAAGGTCCACATATTTAGAATAAACTTGTGAACTTTCAACACATTTTGATAATCTCCAATGAAAATTGAATGGGTAAAAGTGATCAAAAAAACTTTCCTCAATTTTGGTAGATTAGGTAACACTGAGATGAGTTAATAAAAAAGTTAATTTTTCTGTTTTAAGATTATGGTAACTATAAATCTAATATGGAGAACTTAATGTAATTATTTAGTAAAATACATAATAAAATAACCAGAAACCAATTGAAGCATAAAAAAATCAGAGTAGAAAAAATGAAAATTATGTGTTGTGTTTTTAAAAATATCTCATATGTTAAAATGCTTGTTTTCTTTCTCTTTTCATGTGAGGCATAGCTAGCTAAAAATACGCAGCTGTCTCAGATCCTCACGGACTGCCACACGTCAGGACATGTGTTCCATTTGACATTTATCAGGCTGCTCTGCAATCCCAGGTGGTTTTTTTTCCACATCTTATCCTTTTATATGAATTATATTCATTCCCTCTACAGTCATTCTCACTGTTCTTCTCTGAACCCCAATGATCCCTTCTTGCTCTAAATTCCCAGGTTTTAATTATATTGTTCTCTATTATTTTCCATATTAAATTATCTGTAAAACCAGATCATAAAGGACATGATGTATAAGTTATTCACTCAGTGAAATTATCTCTTGTTATATATTAGATATCAATGCTTTAAGATGAATTGGATTCTTTTGAATTATACACATGCTTCCAGAGTAACAGTATCACTGAATGGCTTGATGATTTCTAAGCAAAAGGATGTATGGATGTTTGAGCCTTGGACTACCCAGAATATTACCTCAAACAATTGCTTAGAAACTTATATTCACTGAATTATACTGTATTCTATTCAAAGTTCCTCCAGGGAGATTATTTTGTATATTTAAATTTATATATACGATTTTTGCCATAATTAATGCTTAGTTATGCTAATGATTTTACAGGCATGGAAAAGTTCTTGTATTGATGAATAAGTAAACAATTTCTTACCTAGATGATGTCAGATAGATTATCAACACTTTTGTATTAACAGAGTATGTAGAGTAATGATTCGAACATGTGTTAATATGTGTAGACTTTTAACAGTGCCGGACACATTGGGCATTCTCTATGTGTTCACCATTATTATTAGGCTCCCATTTTTGCAATACCCAACTAGATCTATCGCAGCCCCTCATGTCAGTCAAATTAAAAAGACCTGTGGCCAACCAATGAAAAATTCACTGGACCTGAAGCCGAATTCTGGAGAAATTCCACATTGGATCAAGTCTGCCATGTAAATTCTGAGTCAGATTTGGATTCAGGCTTGAGATCAAAGAAGGAAAGTGACAGAAATTATTTAATGTTGGAAGTGTTAATTGGCATCAGTGTTTTTCCAACCTGCCGCTTTTCTGAAGCAGAGTGATCAGCAATATGCCACCTATATTCCCGTATCCACGAATGATGTTGATGTGCAGTGTTTCTTGCAATTAGTCTCCAGTTTCAACTAAGATAAAGATAGATAGCTTGGTCAAGGTGAGCAGTACTATAAACTATAAATGTTATAAAAGTATGGTTATTGGAAACCCAAACTATTTCTCAATTTTTTTCAACTTTTCTGATTCCATATTTATAGAACCTGAAAGATATTGCTGTATCTTAATCTTTTCTAGAAACAGGTATTCATTAGTTTCCTAAGTAAAATTTCTAGCTTTGAAATAAAGTAAAATTGATATTCATCTGTGGGATTAAAAAAATAAGAAAAACTTATTCACAAAAGTAATTGGCTTCAAATTTATCTGGAATTCAGATTCTAGGCTTCCTGAAGAATAAACTTCTATTTGCTAACAAACAATTTAGGTGTAACCCATAGAATTTATAAGGTCCATAACCTCTCTAGATTTCAAATGCTTATTGGTGGTGTGAAAATATTACTGAATATACATTATAATGTGGTTGATTCCTGCTTGGCAGTTTTCCAAAGAATCATAGGTTTCTTTGACTTTTTTCTTTTCTTTCCTTTTCTTTCTTTCTTTTTTAATTTTTTTTACAAATTAGTTTTTGTTTTAACTATCTTCAAATTTGAGACTGTATGAGTTTGACATATACATTCTATTTAGAATGGCTTAAAAAAAGAAGATAAAGTCTGGTGGTCGTGTTTTCATCCACAAATATTTCAACAATCCCTGGAAAAATCTACTACATATGTCATAATTAAAATTAAAGCAACTTATTGTGATGTACTTTAAGTTTTAGCTAAAGAATTAATAAAACCCATTTAAAAGTGTACATTTGGAATATAGAAATATTTTAATATTGTTTTTTTTTAATTTTTTATTATTTTATTTTTATTTTTTATTAACATGTAATGTATTATTTGTCCCAGGGGTACAGGTCTGTGAATCATCAAGCTTACACATTTCACAGCACTCAGAATAGCATACACCCTCCCCAATGTCCATAACCTAGCCACTCTATCCTTACCCCCACACCCTAAGCAACCCTGGGTGGGGAGTTGTTTTGTGAGACTTGATTTTGTTTGTTTTGTGAGATTAAGAGTCTCTTATGATTTGTCTCCCTCCTGATCCCCTCTTGTTTCATTTCTGCAAAGAAAACATACAGATGGCCAACAGACACATGAAAAAGTATTCCACATCACTCAACATCAGGGAAATACAAATCAAAACCACAGTGAGGTATCATCTCACCAGTCAGAATGGCTAAAATTAACAAGTCAGGAAACAACAGATGTTGGTGAGGAGGCAGAGAAAGGGAATCCTCCTGCACTGTTGGTGGGAATGCAAGCTGATGAGGCCACTCTGGAAAACAGTATGGAGGTTCCTCAAAAAGTAGAAAATAGAGCTACCCTACAACCCAGCAATCACACTACTGGGTATTTACCCTAAAGATACAAATGTAGTAGGTGCACAAAGGGGCATGTGAACCCTCAATGTTTATAGCAGCAATGTCCACAATAGCCAAACTATGGAAAGAACCTAGACATTCATCAACAGATGAATGGATAAAGAAGATGTGAGATAGGGGCGCCTGGGTGGCTCAGTAGGTTAAGCCTCTGCCTTCAGCTCAGGTCATGATCCTGGGGTCCTGGGATCGAGCCCTGCATCGTGCTCTCTGCTCAGCAGGGAGCCTGCTTCCCTTCCCCTCTCTCTGCCTACTTGTGATCTCTCTCTGTCAAATAAATAAATAAAAATCTTTATTAAAAAAAAGATGTGAGAGATATATACATATACACATACAATGGAATACAATGCAGCCATCAAAAGAAATGAAATCTTGCCATTTGCAATGATGTGATTAGAACAAGAGGGTATTAGGCTGAGTGAAGTAAGTCAATCAGAGAAAGACAATTATCATATGATTTCTCTGATATGAGGAATTTGAGAGGCAGGGCAGGGGGTTGTGGGGGGTAGGGAAAGAAAAAAATAATATTGGCTTTTTGAAATTAGGTTTTATTCCATATATATCTGCTATTCTTATACTCAATTGTGTCAATAGATATTATTTGGAAACATAAAGGAAATGAAATTCAGTTATGCAGTACCCTTATTAGGTCATCCAATTTCATAATCTTGGTAACATTGAAAAAGAATGACCCAGTTGAAATCTTGGTTAGGTGATGGACATTTTCAACACTCTGATGTCTTAATACATTTTATAACATTTCTTCTCTCTTCTAAATCAATTTCAAATTCAATACTATATAATTATCTTAAAATTTAAAATTTCAGACTACTATTAATGTTTTAACTTAGTTTAATAGAATTAGGATTCTTTGCACTGGCATATATTTAATATGTGTTTTATAGTCTATCTACAATCAAATATCAGTGCATCAAAGTTCAAGCTTTCCAATTAATCTACTACAAATACTTCTAGAAATATAACCTAATAAAATAGAGTTACGGAAGACAGCACATAAAGCAAGGAGACATTTTACTTCTTGTAATGATGGTGTGGACTTGAGTATCAATCCTACTACTGAGTAAAATGAAATGTCTTTAGAACCAATAAAATAGAAAACAATTACCAGGAAAAAAATCCAAGAGAAAGCAAGGGCCCCAAAACTGGAAACCCAGAATTCAAACCCAATTTACCTTGAGAACACTGACCAATTAAGAAGAAGAAAACAAAACAAAACTATGAAATTGAGATGTTTCATTCATGTGGAAAGAGAAATAAAAATACATATCAGGGACCATACTCATTTTGAGTTGATAATGAAATTGACACCTACTGTTATCAACTGTGTTTCAGGTCAGACAATAAAGCTTAAAATCTTAGCTGAAATATAGAAAAGCTTGCATCCATTGATTTGGGGAAAAATAAAAATCTTCTTATAGTAACAACTAAACTTAATAAAATTAAGAATTCAATTAATAAAATTTATAGCTTTCACTAAGACAGCTAAAGAGTAAATTAGTTAACTGTGAAATAGTTGAGAAGGAATTTTTCAGACTGCATGAAGTAGAACCACAGAGATAGAAAATGTCAAAGTGAGTGTGACACCCAAAACAATTCAATGAGGAGGCCTAATATCATGTGATCAGTGCTGCAGAAGAAAAGTAGCAGAGGAAGTATTTGTAGGGATAATGGCTGAACAATCATCCGATGGGATAAAAGCTAGTAATCCAGAGATTCAAAAGTACCCGTGAATTCCAAAGGGGCTAAACAGGAAGAAATCTTTACCTGGACAGATTCAAACTGTGAAGTAAAGAAACACCGTGGTTAAATTCTGGATGGAAAAAAAGGAATGATGGCTATATCTGTCAAGACACTGGTCATGGACAGACCAGTTGGAAAGGTACTTTGAGGTTTCTGAAGCTTTACGCATTATTTCCTAATTTTGGTAACTGGTCTACAAGCATTTTCATGATAATTGTATATCATGTAATTTATGTGGTTTTTAAAAAGAATTTATTCTTTTGGGCAGTTTTTGATTCGCAGCAAAATTGAGAAGATATAGATAGACATTTCTCACATACTCCTGACATCACACATATTGCTTCCCCCACTATCAACATCCCCCTTAGAGTGGTACACTTATTATAACTGATGAACCTACACCGATACATCGTTAACACCGAGAGTCCATAGTTTTACTCTTAGTTGTACATTTCATGGGTTTGGACATATATATGGGTAGATACATATTGTTATACATTATAGTATTACATAGAGCATTCTCACTGAAAATCCTCTGTATTTTACCTGCTTATCCCACCCTCTCTCCTAAATGCTGTCAAACCACTGATCTTTTACTTTCTCTATAATATTTCTCTATAATATAATATAATATAATATTAATATTATAATATAATATTTCCAGAATATTATATAGTTGGAATCATATAGTATGTAGCAGATTGGCTTATTTCATTTACTAATATTCATTTAAAATTCCTGTGTCTCTTTATGTTTGAAAGCTCATTTCTTTTTATCACTGAATACTATTACATTGTCTGGAGTACCACAGTTTATTTATCCACTCACCTGCTGAAAGACATCTTGGCTGCTTTCAAGTTTTGACAATTATGAATAAATGTCCATGTGCAGATTTTTGTGTGAACATGTTTTCAGCTCATTTGGATAAATACCAAGGAATGAAATTGCAAGATCATAAGGTAAAACTATTTACTTTTGTGAGAAACTACCAAAAAGTGTTCCAAAGTGTCTTGTTATTTTTCATTCCCGCCAGCAATGAATGAGAGTTTCTGTTGCTCCACACCATCTCCAGGATTTGGTGTTGTCAGTATTTTGGATTTTGGCCATTTAAGTAAGTGTTCAGTAGTATGTCATTGTTCTTTTAATTTGCATTTACTTGATGACATATGATGAGAACATCTTTTCATATGCTTGCTTGTCATCAGTATGTCTTTTCTGTGACTGTTAAGATTTTTGGCCAATTTTTAAAAATTTGGATTGTTCATTTTTTTTCCTTGAGGTTTATGTGTTCTTTGAATATTTTGAGTAACAGTCTTTTATCAGATATATTTTTTGCAAATATTTGATTCTAGTTTACAGTTTTGTTTTCTTTTTTGACAATGTCTTTCACAAAGCAGAAAAGTTTAATTTTTATGAAGTTGTTTTTTGGACTTCAATTTTTTCTTTCATGGATCATGCTTTTGATGTTGTGTATAAAAAGTCACCAGGAGTCCAAGCCCATCTAGATTTTCTCCTATGTTATCTTCTGGGAGCTTTATAATTTGGCATTTTACATTTAGGTTTGTGATCATATGAGTAAATTTCTGTGGAAGCCATAAAGACTTCGTTTAGATTCTTTCTTTTTTTCTTTCTTCCTTCCTTCCTTCCTTCCTTTCTTTCTTTCTTTCTTTCTTTCTTTCTTTCTTTCTGTTTCTTTCTTTCTTATTTCTTTCTTTCCATTGAGGAAGTCCAGGCATTGCAGCATCATTTGTTGAAAAGGCTATTTTGCTCCACTGTATTCTCTTTGCCTCTTTGTGAAAGATCAGTTAACTATGTATTTGGGGGTCTATTTCTGAGCTCTCTATTCTCTTTCATTGGTTTATTTATGTGTTCGTTTACTGTCAGTACGACACTGCCTTAATTACTGCCTTCATAGTCCATTATATGCATAATTTATATTACACACACATCCCACACACAAATCTTCACAAAAACAAAGAAACAAAACTGAAATGGGAGATTCTGAGAACATGGCAATCTGCAGAGTTTCCTTCTTCTGTAGTTTCAGTTCTGATCTCCAGGATTTTTTGCTTGTTTATTTGTTCGTTTGTTTTCAGACAAACATCAGCCAGGCTCTTTGAGATAGCTAAGTGAAAAACTGCATTTAACTGTTGATTTCCTTATGGAGTAACTGAACATATCTTAGCCTTGTGCCATGAATGAAAGAAAATCTTGAAGTTTTTTTCATAAAGATACTAAGGTGGCATATCCAAAAAATATCTAAATGGTCAGCACCCAAAGAAAGGAAAATCATCAATCATTCAAAAATAAACACAAAGGAGATCAATGAATAAAATTTAACAAAAAATTAAGGAGGTCTGAGATCAGCAGAAAATTATTTTCTGAACCTAAATGAAAGATGATTTTCTAAATAAATAATTCAGTAAGTAAATGAAGCCTAAGTTCAAGGAAGAGACTGGACTAAGTGATTTGGAAGAAATATTGGAAGATATTTGTCATAAGGAAGCCATCAGGGAAAAGATAAGGGATTTGCCTACAAATATATCCAGAAAACCCAACATGCAATAATCGGAATTCCAGGAGGAAAAAAGAAAACAGATGGAAGACTGGTAATAATTAAATAAATAAAGCATAGAGTATTTCCTTAGCTGAAAAAAATGCCTTTATGTACAGATTGAATTCAGGGAAAGATTAATGTGAAATGTTATGCTCTTTCATCTATTCTTGTAAAATTTTCAAAATCTAAGAAAAAATAGAATAATTTATAAAATACAAAATAAAAAGGGAAGAATACACACACTAGTCTTTTTTCCTGCTTTATTGGAAACTAATTGACATACATCACTACTTAAGTTTAAGACGCTTCAACACTGGCGTTAAGAGATTACTTGGAAGTAAATCAAGTAGGACAGAAGCAAGTTAGTGTAATCTGCAGAATAAATGATTGAGAATCTTCCAAAAGTTAAAAAAAATAGAGATTTGAAACAAAATCTACAAACTAAGAAGAGAAAAAAATGCAAACAAAACCTCAATTAAATATATCTCAGGAAAACTGCTTAAAGAAACAGAGTAACAAAAGAAAATCACTAATGCAGAAGAGGATAAAGAGATATTCGTTTAAATAGAGCAATAAGATGTTTCTGCCCATCTCTCAAGAGCAACAATAATAGACATCAAGAAATAATGGAATACCTTTAAATTACAGAAAGAAAATTACTATGGGCACAGAATTCTATAGCCAGAAAATAACATTTCTCAGCATCAAAAATGAATGTCATGGAGACAAGGACAACTATCCAAGCGGCACCACTAGAGTATGCCCAACAGGAAATATGGCAGAGAAAGAGCCACTAGCAGGGACACATTCCTTGTTGCCTTACCACACTGGGGAAATGAACAGTGTCCAACAGAGGTGATGTCAAAGCCTAGAGAGACCATTTCAACCCTTGGGCTTGAGGCTTTGTGTTGCATGATAAAGAAAACATCGCCCCCTTCCTGGTGAGGATTCAAGAGGAATGTGTTGATTGCAACTCTATCCTTGAAGCTTGGTTTTTGTATGTAGGGCTAACCACAAGTGCCTCCCTGGCTATCATCAGAAGCTTTTGTTTCCAAGATTGATGCATGCAACTCTGTGACATAACAGCATCAGGACTGACATCAGCATTCATGGTTAATAAAGCCCCCCTCACCCCCCACCCAGCTTGCTGGGGAGGCTTGGGTCTGAGACTGAGTCTGACAAAGATTGACTCCCTCACACTGGGGCCTTGGCCAGTTTCCATGGAACTGTGTAGAAGTTAATTCCTTTTCTGGGACTCAAGCCTCCCTGACATCTGTGTTAGACCAAAAAGATAAGTTAATTAATTAATTAAAAAATAAATAAAATAAAAAACAAAAAATCACATACCTCTCAGTAAAATAAATACATTTTCAGAAGAAAATACCTGAGAGAATGTGTCACTAGAAGAACTGCAATAAAGAAGGAAATAAAACAAAACATAATCAACACTAAAGGATATTATTGGTAAAGAAGGAAAATTATTTTAAGTGCTTCTTCAGAAATGCAGAAAGGGATAAAGAGAAATAAAAAAGGGTAAAATCTGTTATTCTAATTAATATTTACCTAATAAAAGATTAATGATAAAAACTTGTGAGTTGTGAAGTACACATAAAATTAAAATAGCCAACCAAAATAACAAGTAAGTCAGGTAGAGTACTCTGGTAAAAATGTTTTTTAGGCGTATCGATCCATAAATTGATTTGGTGGCATAACATACAAATTCATTAGTGGTGCAATTGTAATATCTAAATTTATCACTAAAGAAAATAAAATAATGTATGACCGGTAAGGAAACAGATGCAAAAATAGATGAAAATAATCAATGCTAAAGGTGGTTAAGAAAAGTAAGAAAAATAATGTAAAGTAGTGAAGATGGATAGATAAGAGATAATAAACAAATGGTATCATCTGAACCCTAAATGACCCAATGGTTCAATTAAAAGACAAAAGTTGGCAGACTGTCTTAAGAACCAAAGTCATACTGTACACTTACAAAAAAGTGGGGAGGGTGTTCAAAATGTTCAAAGTAAAAAGACAGAAAATAGCAATTAAGAGAAAATTGAGGAATAAAGTTAATATTTTGCCCCACTGAATTGAATTTAAATAAAACATTTTAAAAAAGGACAACACTTTAAACTTCAAAAAAGAAGGAAGTTGATATAGCTTTATAAATATTAACTACATTAGACAAGGAACATCATTAGAGATAAACAGGAAGCCTTTTATGTAAAATGGTCAATTCAACAGGAAGATAGAACAACTTTTAATGGGTATGAAC
The DNA here is from genome assembly GCF_010015895.1 of Lontra canadensis. Classification (NCBI taxonomy): domain Eukaryota; kingdom Metazoa; phylum Chordata; class Mammalia; order Carnivora; family Mustelidae; genus Lontra; species Lontra canadensis. The sequence goes on from NW_022631038.1 coordinate 9,628,504, forward strand.
CTGGCAATATAATCTCAAAAGTTACATAGCAAAAAGTAAGAAACTACATATGAAAATAAAATAGCCACAATCATAATGGGATCTAAATATAGGAATAAAATACCCACATTCTTAATTGTGGATTTAATAATATAATCTCTCTATTGGCAGATGAAACAAAACCAATTATATGCAGTAAACATGTAAAAAACTTGGACAACACAATTCAACATGAATGTCTTGGTCTTTATAGCAGGGTGAACTCAAGAACTAGGGAATGCACAATATTTTGCAAGTTTAGATGGAAAGTTTATAAAAGTTGATTTTATCTTAGACCACAAAAGTCAGTGCATTTCCAAGTAGTGAAATAATACAGAGTCATTTATTTACTTACAGAAGAATTAAGCTATAAATCAATTTAAAACACCAATGAAAAAGTATATAAGCTCCATATGCTGGGAATTAAGCAACCCACAGGTCAGAAGGGAGTGCATTTGGAATTAGAACATGTATTGAAAGTGATTAATAAAAATAGAGTATGTGAAAACATGTCCGAGATATCTACAGCAGTGTTTGGAGTTTCTGGAGGTCTCTACTAGAGAAGGACTGCAAAAATGTTCAAGTCTTGGATATCAGTACAAAGATTTTTTTGGAAATAGCAAGGAATCACTTCTCCTCCCATCTACTGAAAAGGTCTAACTTCTGTCACCAAGATTGTTTGGGTACACATCCTTCACATGAGTGGTGCAGATCAAGCAAATGTCATAGGAAAAAAGAGAACACTGTTGGAAACTACTCAGCATAAATGAAAAGAAAACGAGCAGTTTTCTTTTTTTAAATCAGTCTAAATGTGATGATTCACATATCACAAACCTTGTCATGCTGTAGGTGCAGAGACATCCTGAAGGCAAGGACGGATCCCAATGCTACCTTCAGGGAGCTTAGAGTTGATGATAGAACACAAACAATCAATAAGCAATTTTCAACCACATTAGCCAATGTGGGCCTCATGGGATCACTATGAGCATAATAATCAGAATTTTTTAGAACAAGCTCTTTTAGTCTATAATGTACCCCTTTTCCAGACAACAGAAGAAATGGTTTCACAGTTAGAGATGGTCCCATGTTTGTGTTTCTTGTTTGGTTTGGTTTAGGGTTTTCCATAGAAGAATCTATTTATAAGTATTGAGAAACAGGTTGTCTACTTGCAATAAAAGTGAGCCAATTAAATATGAAGATTCTCCATGTTTGCCAAAGAGGAAGACCAGGGAGACTCTATGGAAGAATGTGGCTAAAAGTTAATACGAACAAGCTTTCCTTCTAGGGAGAGTTGGGCAGTGCTCATGATAGAAAGCATCCAAGAGAAACACTGAATATAGCAGGGAAAAATCCCATCCCCCAGGGCAATCCTTAGAAATGACGGAGTATATCCTCTCACACTGGAAAGTTAATCCATGGGTTGGAAACTGCTACAACACACCTGGATTATAGAGAGCATCTCACAAATGACAACAGTGCAAGGAAGTGTGTGCAAGAGCTGGAGTGTGTATGAGAGCCAAGGAAGGTGAGGGAGAGACAGAGATCCCCACAGCCCTGACTTTATTCTGCTTAAGAATGAAGAAAGATGACAGGGCAACTCATCTGAACAGATCATTATTAAACAGTAACTAAAGTCCACTCAATTTCTGGTAAAATGATGTGTTTGAAAAGGTAAAAATAGAAAAGGGCATTTTTGGTTCAAACTGCCCAAGAAAAGGAAATGATCTGATAATCAGCTATGAGTGTCTATAGATTTCTGGGAAATCAGAACCTACAAACCAATATTAGCCTGCCTTAAGAAACTTGACAGGAATGTTCACAACACCATTCTTTACAACAGCCATAAACTGGGGAAAATCTGATGCCCATCAACTGGGAAATGGGTAAGTACTACCTGTTACATCCACACAATAGGGTATTACTCAGCTGTACAAATGAAGGAGTGCCGACACAGGCTACAACATGGATAAATCTTGAAAACATTTTGCTAAGTGGATGAAGCTAGTCACAGGAGACCACGTACTATATGATTCCACATACCTTAAATTTCCAGTACAGGTAAATCTGTAAGGACAGCCAGTAAGTTAGTGATTGCCAGGGCCTGGGAGCAGAGGAGAATGAGGTTTAACAGCCAATGGACCTGGAATTTTACACATTTGTAGCAGGATGTGTATGTGTGTGTGTAATATTCCCCCCAAAAATAGCAGTGATGTTTATACAATTCAATGAATATACTAAAACCACTGAATTATATACCTTAAGTGGATGAATTTTGTGGTATATGAATTATATCTCAACAAATCGGTTATGAAAAATAATGTAAGAAAGATTTAAAAACACTTGCCATGCATGTGAAATAGAAGATTCCAGGAAAGTGTACAACTTGACAATTATACCACCTCCAATGAGTAAAGAAAAATTGTTGTGAAAAATAAAGACCCACCCTTCTATTTCTAGCAATGGCAAAGAGGTAATTTCGATGAAACTTCGAATGGATATAGTTTAGAAAATCTGATAAGAGTGTTTCAAAATACCAGCTCCTGAAAATCTTTGAAGAATACTAAAATATGAAGACACTACCAAGCTAAGAAACAAAAATATAATGAAGAACGAGAATCAAAATTGCTAAATGAGCAACCAGGACACTGAAACTGCTTTTGCCCCGTGATAATACTTAATCCAGACAGCATTGGGTTTAATTTTTCTCTTTTCTATAAATAGAAGGGAACGTACATGAAAATCAAAAAAGTCTGATAATGTCAAGTGTTGGTCGGGATATGGAGCCACAATATTTCTCTGGTGGGAGTGAAAACTGGTAAAGCCAATTTGTAAAAGAATTATAATTAAAAAGTGAGAGCTATATACAGCAATATTTATAAACATAATTATGAGAAAAGAAATAAAAAAACTGCCTACCTGTGTAGCGTTAGGTACAAAGTTGGTGAAACAATTAAAAAAAAAAAAAAGCAAACAAAAAAACCAAGCAAATATTTAAACAGTTTAAGATAAGGTTGCTTCTGTCCCAAGAAAATTCAGAGAGCTTTACTTGACAGGAATATTTTATAACGCAGGAAGCAAAAAACGTTCACAACAGGAAAATGTCAAAACCGGAAGTGGTGGCGAAACATGGCCGTCGGCAGTTCCAGCGCCATAAGCAAGGCTCGAGCGAGGCAGCACGTGGTTGCGTGAACTTCCGGGAAACTTGCGTCCCCCGTGGTGCAGGAACCCAGCAGCACGCTGACTTGACTGTAGCTGATTGGCTGGGAAACCGGAAGGTCCTGTTGACATGAAGAAGGCTAGAACTCTGTGTGGGATCAGAGTCAGCGTGGCAGGGAAATTGGGACGGTTCACATTTCAGTCACAGGGCTATGGATGGTCAGTCTAGAGGCATGTTGAAAGCCGTGGCCTCTTTCGGGGATTTTTAACGCTCTTAGGGTAGAGGAAGAGTCTAGATGTTCAAATTGTTGACTTCCGTGGTGGGTCATTAATATTCACTTTAATAATTAACAGTATGTGTAAACTCATGCACACATTACACATATGTGCACATTTTTCTCTCTATGTTATAATTTCCACTAAGAAATTGAAGCCATCTCCGTATATATTGGAGCATCTGCCAAGTTTCTTGAATCTTGCGATGGCTGTGTTTCCGCACAGGGTGGAGCCTTGGGCAGGTGATTCAGCTTTGGCTATTGTCCCAAGCTGAGTCACACAGCGCTACGAGCTGGGACATGAGTCCTGTAAACACCAGACAGCTGTCCAGGAGGGGAGGTGAATTAATTCTGATCAATAAGATGAGAGGTGTTACTTACCTTGCGTTTCACCTTTGCCTTATTCAGGTGTTTCCGCCGGCTCCTACTTGGAGTCTGTGAACCATCTTAAATTTCATGTTTTCTTCATACACAAAAATTTTAAATATAAGAACAATCCACCAACCCCACCCAAAAAAATCTTAAAGGATCTGTATGCAGTTAATTGTTTAGAGGGAAATCGTTTTACTGATATTTGTATGTTCAACTACAGTATGTGATTGTATTAACACTACATACTCCTTCCTCTTCTGTTTATTTTATTTTTAAAAAAGGTTTTATTTATTTATTTACTTACTTATTTAGTGGGGAAGGGGGCAAAGGGAGAGAGATAATGTCAGGCAGACTCTGAGCTGAGTTCAGAGCCCAACACAGGGATAGATCTCATGAGCCTTGGTCATGTCCTGAATCAAAGTCAAGCGTCAGTCACTCAGCCAGCTGAGACACCCAGGCACTCCAACATACTCCTCTTTTAGTATAAGTAACCATTTCAACAATTATAATTATGTATTGACATTAAAATCTGAATGTGCTGTAGGCATTATTTATCACTTTATCCTCATTTAGCCAAGATTAGTGTGTTATTTATTTTGGAAAAATTACCTTGGATGTTAGTAAACTTTTAATAAAAATTAATGAACATAGATGTTAAACCCACATGCACCAGATTTCTGTTCTTTATATGCATTATAACATTTCATAAGGGAGATCTAACATGTTGATTCTATTACTCTAGAATACTTAGATATGATATACACACATGAATTATCAGGAAGTTTACCTAGTATAATTTGGGGTTTTATTCAGACTAAACTTTATTAACCACTTTTATTCTCAAAAGAACATATTGAATTTCTAATACAGACAGCATGCTGAATTGCACATGACTGGAGTCTGTTGGTCGCTGACCAAGAAGATTCAAGGGTAAATAACACGCTGAATCAGAGCATTTAGTTGAATCATGTAGTTTAGTTCTCAAAGCATTGCATTATTCAAGAGAAGAATATACTACAGAAAATGATGAGTGACATGTTAGATTAAATTGTAATTACATAAATATTCCATCATGGTCAATATAACATAATGATCAGTGCTCATAAGCAAAATACCTTTTAAAAATTTGATTAGTCAGAACTGATGACTTAATGAGTTGGGGTTGAGAGCAATTACCATCTGTCCTGTTGTTGATGGACGTTTCAATGATCAAAGGTTATCTTAAAATTGCATTGCAAGAAAACACAGCAGGAAATTCCACTGTGTTTCCAGTACAATAAAATGACTTTAAAATGTTTTACTCCTCAATGATTTGTCCCAGGAGATAAGACTCTATCCTTAATATACTTACATAACAAAATAAGGTCTATTAAAACATACAGTTATTAGCGTTGGAGACAAATAGGGTACCAATTGATAATGTAGTCATAAAGACTTCAACACTTTCTTATTTTATTTGAAAAGTACATCAGCAAATTTAAATCTTGCTTTTCATTCCATGGTTAACAGTAACAAGTGCCTGTCCAACCTCAATTAATACAGTGATGAAATTCTAAGACATTCTTTTTAATTTTTATGCAATTTACTTCAGAAAATTTTCTTTATATTGAATCAAAATACATATCCTCCCAATTTCAAGTTTATATATTTTGTTCTGTTTCACTGGACTACATGGCAAAATGCATTCTTTCATGCATATGACTTTTCTGTTATCTTTTTAATTATTTTTTCACATGCTATGCAGTACTGTTAATTTATTAGGTTTTATGTATGCTTCACTTTTTAATTCTCTTTTTATCCTCATTATTCTTCACTTAATAGGTTTTAATATGCTGGCATTATTTATTATTTTTTAAGTTTCTTTACACTTATTTTTCTCCATCTCTCTGAGACACTGCACAAGGCTTAACCGTGTTTATGTAGCCTAATCATAGGGAAAGGTTAATTTTCCTAGGTTGCAGAAAACCTATCTAAACCTAATTCTTCCCTTATACTTCATTTCTCCCATACCTCCTTAACAGAAATGCTCAATATCCTAAGCATCCTTAATTAAAAGCCAGGAAAAGAAATCTGCATGCCCCATTCCATAACACCCTTTTGAACTTATGATTCATGTTATGTGGCTTTTTGCACTGTTGCCATCACACCCACTCCATGGGTTTTTTTTTTTTTTTTGAGATTTTTATTTATTTATTTGACACAGAGAGAGAGAGAGAGAGATCACAAGTAGGCAGAGCAGCAGGCAGAGACAGAGAGGGGGAAACAGGCTCCCCGCTGAGCAGAGAGTCCCATGTGGGGCTCGATCCCAGGACCATGAGACCATGACTTGAGCCGAAGGCAGAGGCTTAACCCACTGAGCCACCCAGGAACCCCTCCATCGTTCTTTTATCAAAATTTTGGTGCCTGTTTTTCCCTCATTCTCTACCATGAGTTTTGTTGATATTTAAAACACATCATGGTTTAGGTAGACTATCATCTTCTAATCGACACTGCAGATGCCTGCAATGCTTAATCCCTAAGATATTTCTCTGCATTTGATTTTAATTAATTGTTTATTTCCAAGATGTCACTCCAACCCTAGAAATTGTGCATACAAAGAAATTTTAATCTAAAATATCTCAACTGGCGTGCTTGTCTCTATGTCCACAATTTCTGTCCATTGGGTTTTCTCCGGTCTTCTCTACCAATTCATTTGCCTTTTAACCTTGTCTTTTGCCTAATCTTTTCACGTTTCTATTTTCTTCTCAATCTCTAAGCAACTTCTCCTTTCTTTCACTTTTTAAAAATTTTATTATTGAAGTACAATTGACATACAATGTTGTATTAGTTTCCGCTGTACAACTTAATGATAATTCTATCCTTGCTCAGTGCTCACCACACGAGCGTAGCCACTATCTGTCACCATGCAATGTTATCACAATATTATTGATTATATTCCTTATGTTGGACTCTGGTCTCCACGATTTCTTTATTTTACAGCTGGAAGTTGGTATCTCTTAACCCTCTTGGCCCACTCCACTCTCCCCACCCACCTCCCCTCCAGCAGCTACCAGTTTTTTCTCTGTATTTATCTCTTACATTTTTCTCCCTACATGGTACACTATAGTAGTCTTACATAATTTTCTTTCACCTAAATCTTCTTTTCCTGTGTGTTACTATTATTCCAAAATATCACCCCAGCAAACGCATAGAATTAATTACAGGACTGGGGAATGCTATTATCTAATGTCTTCTTTTTACACTAAGATTACTGAAAGCTCCTGAGGATAGTACACATCATGTCCATTAATGGCTAAACAATTGCAGGGACTCCAAATTCAGCTAGATAATCTGTACTGTGAACCATCTTAAATTTGTTTTTTGTTAATATTTTCAGGGAGCTGAGATAACAGGGTAACAAGTTAGCCTGAAAATAAAAATAGCTACCTCCAAGAAGAGGTGGGGACATCGACCCTGATTCACATGGGGGTGAACAGGAGGAGGACAGACTGTTATTTTAGGCAACTGGGAAGATTTTAGTTACTTAAACAAAACAAAACAAAAAAACAAAAGCTGAGTGTGAGTGACCAGGAAAGTATGAACCCTCAGGGAGTTGCAGGAGAAAGTGGTGTTTGCATCTGTTTATAGACTCTTCTGCATGGACCTTCACAGCATACTTACAACAAAATATTGGAGAAAGACTGGAGGAAGCTTCCCTAAATGGTGAAAGTCTAAGAAGAAAGAGCACATACACTAGTGAGAAAAGTAATACATCTCATTTGTATTCTTCTTGTGTATGGATTAAAAGTCTTAATTTTCAGGGGAAGAGAAAACAAACCTATCACTCCCAGAAATAAAGGGAGTAGGAAAACAAACAGCAAAACCACCTCTACCTCTGGGTGAGGAAAAGAACATGACACCGCATTGAACATGTACCAGGAGAGCTCCCCCAATCACTAGAGAAAGGTCAGGATTATTGAAAAAAATCCCTCTTCCAAGACTTAGAGCCCTCCTAAGCCTGAGGCTGAACCTTGACAACAGACAGCCTTTTGGTCCCTCCCTCTACCCTGCTAGAAGCCCTGAGAAGTAAGCAACACAATTTCACTACTAAGAGAGGGGTAAGGGCATGGAGAGAGACCACGTCGGAGCTTTAAGCACAGAGGGATGATCTAACCGGGCGTGAAGGAGACAGTAAGAAAAATCCTGTGATAAACAGACCCTGCACTAAGACCAAGTTAATGCTAGAAGAATTCAAAGCCAGTAGTTCGTTGTAGGAAACCAATACAACAATGAAACAAACCCAGTTCAACTTCTAATTAGATAGTCTCAAATGTCCACTCCCGCTCCCTTGAGGGTATAACAAAAGAAAAGACATGCTCATTTTCAGAAATAAACACACACTACCTGTATTTCAACCAAAAATTTTCAGAAAGACCTAAGAGCAAGGAGGAAAATGAAAAGAAAATCTACCATCAAAAGATAAAATAATCAATAGGGTTTGACTCAGATATGATGTTGGAACTACCAGCCAAGGAGTTTAAGAATTGCTATGAGTAGTATGTTAAAGATACGAGTGCAAAAGGTAGAAAATCTGTATCAATGCACGGAAAATTGCACCAGAGAGAGGGAAAGATATCCCTGAAAGTGCCGGATTAAAAACAAATTGCTAATACAGATGAGGAATACCCTGGCCATGTTCATCAATAGACTTTTACCGGATGGAAAGAGTTTAGGTCAATAAGAATTCTTGGTCACATTCAGGTCTAAAGTTGTTAGCATAGTGCTTGGTATAAAGTATACACTAAATAAATCAGTTTGATGAATAGATTTATTAATTTTTAAATTTCTGTATCCATTGCAAGATTTCAAGTGATCTTTTAAAAACAGATTTATTGAGGGATAATTTGCATACCACAAAAGGCAGCCACGCATTTTAAGTATATACTCAGCCTTTTTATCAATTTAAAGAGCTGTGCAAATATCACAAAAATCTACTTTATAGCATTTCTATTACCCAACAAAAATACTTTATACTCATTTGCCGTTAACCCTCTATCTATCTCTTATCTATCCTTCTGCCTGTGTATCTGTATGTTTTTACAAACTATTGATTTTTATTTATTTTACTGTGTACGTACTATGTAAAAGGTACTTAACATCTCATTCTTATCGTTCTTCATCTTAATACCACTTCCCTGGGTCTATTCTTGCTCTAATGTGAATGCACACACATGCACACACACTCCAGATAGATGGGTTCTAAGTACATTACAGATAGATCAGATGGAGTTAATCAAGAAACGATGTGCTTTATACCTAAGTATGCTGTGGAAGTTAGGATTCAGGCAGAATAACTCAAATGAGTTATATTTAGAGAGTCAGAGGTAGAGGAAAAGTGAATCTTAAAAAATAAAAGCTAAATCTAGTTGAAGACTGTTTCATGTACAAAAAACTTTATAAGCTACTGCATCAAGGATGAAAAACTCAGTATAAACACAACAGATATTAAACCAATGAATAAGAGGGCTCAGCATCTAAATAATAAAGTCATGTCACCTGGGATTATTCCATTCAAGGACACTAGTTTCCTGAAAAGGTGAGCATTCCAACTTATTTTTAGGTGTGACAGATGGAAACAAGGCTTCAGGATAAACAAAGCACATTTGCGATCATGTTAACTTTGTAAACCAGCAACAGATGTGCTCTGTTGGGGTATGCTAACTCCACCAAAGATAAAACTTGTTGGCAGAGAATTTCTTATTTGCATAGCTTCCACCTGCTGTCCCTTACGCAGAAGTACATTTGCTGTGAGAGGGGCAAATCTAGAGAACTAGTCATTTTCCTGAATCTGCAATAAAAAGGCAGAAACAGAATCACAAAATCTTAGCCTGCACTTTGAATAGAGAAGAGACATTAAAATAATAAAATGTGGAAATATTTGCCTTTGCTTAAGAAGTTTCAGTGTAGAGAAGATTGCTTTTCAGAATATCCCATGAATTCAGGTTAGTCTTTTTCTTGCTACTAATTATCTAAACTGGCAATAAAAACGTACTTAATACAGTCTTCAGATTTCAGCACTAAGGAATAGATTTTTATATCACCTGTAGAAAGTGGAGTAATCTAAATAAAAGATGCCTACAATATTTTTGAGAAAGTGTAGGCAGAAATGTATTTGCCACAGTCCAAAACAAACAAAAGAAAACATGAAGCTAAGAGAATCTATGAAGTACAAAAACGGCAAAAATAGCATTAAGGATAAAGCACTTCTTCCTAAAATTTTTTTTTTCTGAACAGAATAAATTGTATGCAGCATTTAGAGGACTTCCAAAGTAAATGAAAAGTGCATTTTATATGATATGTGATTCAAAACTGAGATGACTAAAAGTTGAAAGTACAATGAAGCAATCCATTAAGAAATAATTTAGGAAAATTTTAGAATCTGTGTCCCAATAAATATTTTTAGTGGCAGAAGACACATCTGATACCAAGTCACTAAATTACGGATACTTCCTTTAGTAGAACGTCACAATATTCACACAGTAAATTGCAATAAGCAACCAAAATCCATCAGTGTTTTGAGAAATAGCAGACGCCGTAAAATGAGGTGTGACATCACCAATTAGAAGACTCGACACCGAAGGGGAGAATTACTAGAGCGCACAAATGACTTTTCAGTACCATCCAATGTACTTCACAAGAGCTGTTTAATTCCCACAGGAATTATATGTAAAATACCACGAAAGGCAAGAGAAATATGTAAACAAACGGAGAGTTATGGATATTTCCAAATAGGAAGACTTTGTACTGTAAAGAGGACAATTATCTCCAGATAGAGTAATCAAAATGAACCAAAGAGTTTTTGCAAGTAACTATGGAGGCTTCTACTAAAATTCACAAGGAAGATAGAATGAGTGTGAATAATGACAGAACGTCGTAAAACAAAATTAATGAGCTTTGTTACTTATGAGATAACCACAGACCTTTACTAACCAAAACATTATTTTGCTCATCCATACCTAAATAAATCAATAAGACACAACACAGAATCCATGGGATTCGGTATGTGATAAAGGTATCTTTACATTTACTGGTAAGAGGATACATTTTTCAATAATGGCATCTGGGACGACGGGCTAATAAGTCACTCTTTCTTCAGCAACCCAAACCATGATTTCAAAATAGGTTGAATATTTAAAGATGAAACCTGAAGTGGATGAACATAGAAATTATGGCATAATGGCTCCATAATTCTCAAGTTGAGGAACTTTTCCTGTTAAAGACATAAAAATCATAACATATACAGAAAAGAGCTTTTTCAGAATATATGTAAATACACAGAACACGGATTTATATCAATAAAAAGAAAAATCGGAGTTTTAACCATATTTCATGAAATATGAAATACAGATAATCAACAAATTTGGAAAGCTGTAAATGCTTAACTTCACTAATAATTAGGCAGAAAGCAGATTAAAGCATCCCTCATAATCATTTTCTCCTGGATGGTCAACATGAAAATATACTGGTGAAATGAGCAGTGCTGTGCTTTTGCAAGACTGTGGACTGCTCCTAACTTTTTGAGAACACAGACATAGCTATTAAAGTTAAAAGATAAATACCATTGGGATTAGCTATTCTATTTCTAGAAGTCTGTACTAGAGAAATGCTTACACTTTGCTCAAAGATATATGCTTAAAGATAACTAAGAAGCAAACTTTCCATGCATCTTTATGAAAGTGCTTAAATAAACTATGTTACACAGTATTCTATATAAATATATAGATGCCCAGGCACATATGACACATTAAAAATAAACATGGTGTTGACATGAAAGCTTCTCAAGATATATATTTCAGGAAGACTGTTGTCACCAAACTCGGAACACTTGTTTACAAAATGTACTACAACAGTATCTGTTTACATAGCCCTATATTTATAAAAATGCAGATGAAGTCAGAGATACTGAGTATCTCCCAAGCTGATAGGCATGGGAAGTCCCCTGTTGTACAAACTATTAGCTATTGCATCTGGCAAGGGCAAGAAAATAAGAGATGCCTGTATCCCTACAGAGAACATGAATTGTATTCAGTATATGTAGGTGACTAAACAAGTAGCTGCAAACAATTTTAAAGGAAATGATTCATATTGTACTTTTGTAAATGTCTAAGAAATAACATTTTAAGTATAGTCGTCTAGTGAAGTCTGTTTTATTTTCTAGAGAATAGAGAGTTCAGAGAGGTTCTTAAGAAATGTAATCATAGGGGGCGCCTGAGTGGCTCAGTGGGTTAAAGCCTCTGCCTTCGGCTCGGGTCATGATCTCAGGGTCCTGGGATCGAGTCCCACGTTGGGCTCTCTGCTCGGCAGGGAGCCTGCTTCCTTTCCTCTCTCTCTCTGCCTGCCTCTCTTCCTACTTATGATCTTTATCTGTCAAATAAATAAATAACATCTTAAAAAAAAAAAAGAAATGTAATCATAACTATTAGACCAAAACTTGATCTGTTAAACCTTTCTGCCCTGAGACAAAGACAGCATGTTCCCCTTATTATTAGGGTTACTTGGATTTCTGTGTTCCAGGAAGGGGATGGAGGGCATTTCTAGAAAATGAATGAATGAATGAATGAATGAATTGAAGGAAGGACCATGTTTTGCTTTCAATATCTACCTTTTTTTCAGACCCTTTTGTTTTGCTTCCAGAAACTCTCTATTCTTTTGCTGCCTATAAAGTTCATTTTCTACCCAGTTAACCAGGAACAATGTTGCAGTGTTCTCCAAGGACACACCTAGTGTTTCACACCCTATAAAGACTTTTTTTTAAATTTACAATTAAGCTCTTAATCTTGCTAGGTCACCAGATCCCTAACATGAAATTTAACACAGTTAATTAACTAATTTCTTGACAATCACCAGGAAAATATCCTGATAAAGATTAAGTGAGATAGCTTAAGTGGAAATTACAAACTATAAATGATGAGGACGATGCTGATTTTACCTTTATCATGTGCTCACTATGCACTCTAATTCTCACAACAACCTAATAATTAGCTAGAGCTACTTTATAGGTAAGAAAACCAATGCCCAGAAATATTAACAAAAGTGAACATGGTATGTGCTGAAACAAATGCCATACATTTGACTCTAAGATCTAATAATCCGGATGGAATACATTAGGATAAATATTCAGACGTTTTGGCTAGTGAAAAAGATATTTGGAGTTAAGTAAGATTTCTTCTTACATCCCACAAGCAGTGAAAAAACTCCCAGATCCAGAAGTGAGGAACAAAAGAAAAGTGAAACAACCCAGGGAAAGGAGAGTCATTACTATTTTCATAATATTAGGAATAATGCTATGTTTAATTGTCATTTACCTCTTGCTTTCTCATATGAACTTACTCCCTTGAATTGTTACGTGTTAATTAAAAAATTAAAAACTTTGGGGCAATATATTCTACAAATGCTCGACAACGATTAAAACTTTATTGCATCAAGTTCATTAAGCAAATCCTATCGGACTGTGAGTTTATTGTCAATTTTAACTTGTTCTAGTGTTTCAATTACAATTCCATTTTGAACTGTAATAAGGTAGCTGATAAATGACAATGGTTAACAACTGCTATTAAAAGTACCCAGGGCAGAACTCCATAAATGTAGAACAATTAGAGTAACAAATGAGAGTAGCAATATGCTATTATTTTTACATTATTCAGTTGATTTATTGCAGCATTTTAATTGTTGTATCTGAAAAAAATGTTCCACTTGTTTTCACTGGTTTTGGTCATTGTTTTTGAAAGGATTTTGTATCTGTTTTATTTATAAAACAGAATAATCAGAGTCAAGATTTTGAGGAGCAAAGATCAAGTAATGTGGGGAAAGTAGTCGTGAGTCACTGACTTTGCTATGTCTACCAGGACACAGAGGTTAAGATTTATAAGGAGAGGGCAGCCGAAAAACAGGACTAACAATGATTTTGCATTTTTTTTTTCTTTCAACTTCCAAATATGTGACTAGGAAAAGATCACTTACATGCTTAATCGTTTTAATTCTCTGTCTTAAGATTACCTATTTTATTTATTTATTTGATTTTTTAGCTGGGAAGGGACAGAGAGAGAGGGGCAGAGAATATTAAACAGACTACACCGGGCTCAATCTCACCACCCTGTGATCTTGACCCAAGTGGACGCTCAACCCACTGAGCCACCCAGGTCCCCTCATTTTAATGTATTTTAATGTAACTTTACGCTCAGTGGAAAAGATGTCACAGTGTTTTCGATATCTCAGAACTACAATTTGTCATGTCTTGCTCATCCAAAGAATTAGGTAAAAACATGAACAAAGCTACAGCACCCTGAATATTTGTGATTAACAAATAAAATGGGATTTAGATAATGCAAATACATTCCTTTTGTTCCTAGAGTCTTCCCTGACAATTCATTTCTTTTTATAATGTACAGAGGGAGAAGCAGAGAGCCCAATGCAGGGCTTAATCCCAGAACCCAAGGATCATGACCTGAACTGAAGACAGATGCTTAACCAACTCAGCCAGCCATCCAGGCACCCCACTAACAATTTGTTTTATGAATATTCATACATTGTTCAAAAATTATTCAGTATTCTCCACACAGTTATATTCACTTAGAATCTACCCAGTTGAATCATTAAAATGGTTTTAAAGAGTCTGATTTTTTTTTAAGACAAATTGCTCACACTTCAATATATGTCTGCTGTGTTGAAGAATGACTTAAAATGTAGCCACTTATAGAATCCTCATTTTGAAAATAGTGATAAAAATTCAAGAATGGCTTTTAAGAAAACATTCCTGAGACAGGACAGAACCCTGGGTATCAAACAGTAACTATTTAATTAAGCAAATTTCCTATGTTATCTCTTCTGCTGTGAAAACTCTTCCATAATATTTAAGTTTGAAATGAAAAGTTTTAAAAATATGCTGCATTTGTTACTAATTTTCCTTAAAAATATATACTTTGGAGAATACCTTGTCACAGAAGGACAGCAACATTGAATTATTATTATTTTTTAAGATTTTATTTGTTTGACAGAGAGAGAGAGATCACAAGTAGGCAGAGAGGCAGGCAGAGAGAGAGAGAAAGAGGAAGCAGGCTCCCCGCTGAGCAGAGAGCCCGATGCAGGGCTCGATCCCAGGACCCTGAGATCATGACCCGAGCCGAAGGCAGAGACTTTAACCCACTGACCCACCCAGGTGCCCCAACACTGAATTATTTTTAAGAAGATTTAATAGAAAAATACCTTCTCAGAATAATGGAAACAAATTTAAAATACATTTTAAGAATCTTAGGGGTGCCTATGTGGCTCTGTTTGTTACCCATTTGAGTCTTGATTTCAGATCAGGTCTTGATCTCAGGGTAGTAGGATCAAGTCCTGCATTGGGCTCTGTGCTCAGCCCAGAGTCTGCTTGTCCCTTTCCCTCCGCTCCTCCCCCAACTTGTGTGTTGTCTCCTTCTCTCTCTCTCAAATAAGTAAAATCTTTAAAAAACAAAAGAATCTTCATAAAATTCTCCACCTTCTAATATCATAGAGTCTTCTTATAGTTGCTAAAACCAGAATAATGTTTAAAATTACTCAAAATCTAAGAGTTATTTTGTGGGATGAGGTTATAAAACTTTATTTACTTTAAATCATATTGTGGCTTTTAATGTCTTAAATAACTCACAAGCTCAGTACTTTTGCACCTCAACTCATAAACCATCTGAGGAGTCTGAAAGCTTTATGGAACTTAAATTGTCTGGGATTTATCATCCTGAGATAAAATAAAAACAGCTTTGGTTTAAACTATATACAAATTCTTATTCATCTGTTTGTTTTCTTTTGTTTAGTGTGCTATACATATGCTATCCACGTGACTTCTAAATTTCTCATGGTAACAGCATTATCTATATTATTTTACTAATGCTTATTCTATATATTTACATCAAAAAAAGTGAAAAAAAAAGCTGTGTCTAATTTAAAAATAAATAACATCAGAACACAGACAAAATAATGGAACATTATGAAGACCATCGGCATACTAAATGATAAATTACCAATACCAGCTTCATCAAAATCAAAAATAAAACTCACCGGAGATTTTCAGTATTATCTTAGGGATTCTATTTAATTCAACAAGGTAAGGAAATTAACGTTTAACAGAGTAAATTTAGCTGCATTTTATGATATAAATTTAGAAAAGACGTTGCAACAAACATTATCATGATGGATGAGATTTTTAACATGACTGAAGACTAGATGCGTGATAAAAATCAAAAGTTTTAATAGTTTAGCAAGAATCACTTTGGATTCCTGATGAAACACACATTTTAACTCTTTTACTTTTATTTTTTTAAGATTTTCTTTATGTGTTTATTTATTAGTGAAAGAGAGAGAGAGAGAAAGTGAGTGGGGCAGGGGGAGCAGAGGGAGAGGGACAACAGATTCTGCACTGAGCGCAGAGTGTGAGGCAGAGCTTGATCCCATGACCCTGAGATCATGACCTGAGCTGAAATCCAGAATCTGCGGCTTAACCCTGAGGTGCCCTGAAACCCACATTTTAATGAAAATGGAAATACATAAAATGTCCTGCACAAACTAAATGAGAAAACTATAGGACGTATATGAAGAAAAGACAGGTATCAAATCTTGTTCAATGAACATAGAATAAGTGGTCCTTAACAGAGATACTAGTCATGACTTTAACAATTTAAGAGCCCATATAAATTTATTACAGTTTTCATTTTTTTTTTTTTTAAGATTTTTATTTGACACGCAGAGAGAGCACAAGCAAGGGGAGCAGCAGGCAGAGGGAGAGGGAGAAGCAGCAGGAGCTCTGAAGCTCTTCTCGGGGCTCTAACGCAGAACACCAGGATCATGACCTGACCTGAAGGCGGACGTTTAACCGACTGAGCCACCCAGGAACATCAATTTATTATAATTCTGATCAGAATGCAGTAACATAATTTAAATTAAAAGAAAATTGCAAGGATGCTTACTTTAAAAGATGCTAAAGTATATTATGAGTGACTTATAAAAATGATACAATGTTAAGAAAAAATGGATGGACTGCTTGAATGAGATGAAACTGAATATAATCCAAATTCCATATGTCGATATTATGTAGGTTAAGGTATCATTTCAATTCAGTGATACATAAAAATTTATTAAATACAGAAAGTGGTTAAGACAGTAGTTGCTCAAAGAAAAGCAAGAGAAATATCACTTCACCTTAAAAAAATACATTTCATGCGGATTATAGATTAAATGTAAGAAACAAAACCTATGGTCACTGGAGGGGAGGTGGGTTGGGGGATGGGCTAGATAGGTGAGGGCATTAAGGAGTGCATTTGTGATGAGTATGAGGTCTTATCTGGAAGGGTTGAATCACTATATTGTACACCTGAAACTAATGTTACACTGTATGTTAACTAACTAGAATTTAAATAAAAACATAAATAGCAAAAAAAAATATTTAGAATGTTACTCTAACATTGCAAGCTTGGGAGTTTCAAATCTAGTCGGAGAATAATGGTGGTCCTAGAGGGGGAAGATAGACTTTACATACAAATTATCATACAGTATTTGCATGGAGAAATACACAATAAAGTGGAAGAGAACTAAAAGATAAATATAAAAGAAAAACAGAACTTTTAAATGCACATTATACTATAGCATAAATATACTATAAATAAAGTGAAAGAGAAAATATATATGTAATGCATTAAACTAGATAATGGTATGTATTCCTTGTTAGAAAGAGTTTGTACAAAATGATACCAAAAATAAACTAAAATAAAATTTAAATTAAGCCCATGACTAGGTAAATCTCCAAAGAGTTGACCTAAGTAGATAATACATATATAAATATAGGCTTAGCTCCTTTGGCTAATACACACACTTCAATTTAAGTAACAATGATACTATACCTTTGCCTACCAACTTGGCAAAACTAAAAAAACAATTGACCATTCTCAGCAAGGATGGGGGAACTATAGAAAGCAATCAGAAAACTGGACTTGGGAAAACTTTACAAAAGAAATAGAAGTTTTAGAATGTGGAAGTATGAGCTGAAAAAATGTACGTTACAAATCAATTACATGGAATGCGACAAAAACAAGTAAAAATTTTTCAATAAGTAAAAAAAATATTTTTCAATAGAGAAATTACTATATATAAAACAACTATGCAGTGGGCTTCATGCAGAGCTTACAAAAGCTACTTAAGCCTGTATCTTTTTTTTTTTTTTAAGTTTTTATTTATTTATTTGACATAGAGATCACAAGTAGGCAGAGAGGCAGGCAGAGGGGGAAGCAGGCTCCCCACTGAGCAGAGAGCCCGATGCAGGGCTCAATCCCAGGATCCTGAGATCATAACCTGAACCCAAGGCAGAGGCTTAACCCACTGAGCCACCCAGGTGCCCCTATTTTTTTTATTTTATTTTTTATTTTTTCTGTACCTTTTTTCCCCTCACAGGAACTGACAGGCTATATTTGCATTTATAAAAACCATATTGATGTGAATGGAATAATTCTATTTAATGTAAACATACTTTTATAAAGGGACAAATGTTCAAAATATTTTTCTGCTGTAATGCTAAAATAAGTTAGTAGATAAATAAATACAGTCTCTAATTCACAATATAAACTAGAAGTTAGTTATAAAATTGCTTGCAAAATACTAGGTATAAATTTTAATGTGAAGCATTCATAATCCATCCCAACATTTCTTACATAATTTACCAAATTTTAGGAACAGTCATTCTTGTTTTCCTTCAATGCGATTGTTAGTAACTAAATGGTGTCCCTCTCTGAGCCCTGACTGACAGACAGAACTGCACCAAATCTTTTAGCAGTTTCCTGCTTATTATCCATCATGAGGTACGTGACAGCAGGAGCTTTATTGCTTCAGAACAGCTGGGCCTGCTGTCTGTGCGTCCCACAGGCCAACTCTCACACACACGAAGTCCTCTGTTTTCCTGTGTTCTGCTTCTGTAGAGCCTGAGCTACGAATCCCCTGTGGGTGCCTGGGCTGTGGTAGACTCCAGAGCCGCCAAAGGCTCACGAGTCCAAGCTGGCATCACTGCCAGCCCGTCACCTGCCTATGAGGCCAACGACAGATGCCACCATTAGGCAACCCATAGTCTCAGGAAGGAAAAAATTATCTTAACACCTACAATATGGTTTATGGTGACAAATCCTCTCCCCATCTCTCCTGAGTTAAATACAGCAATTACATTTAAAACCTGCTTATCTTTGTAATGCCTGGGTCTGTATCAAGTAGGTCATGACAAGGCAGGAAGAAAAGTTAGCAGGGGTTATGAAGTCATCTTCTGACAATGATAACGAGTTTATGTTAGAATTTTAATGTACTATTTAATACTGTTGCTTACTATATATCAACGGATGGAGAATTTTGAGAATGTTTCTTCACGATCGCCCATTCAACAAAAACAAGATGATATACATTAGTATGAGATTTTTCTTTTTTTAAGTTATGAAATATGATCCAAGTGTCCTTGCCATGGTCTGTTGAGCAACACAGTACTAAGAGCTTTGGGGGTGTTCTCTATACCAGAAGTTTCCATTTAGGCTTCTGAAATGTTGTCTAGTGCAAACCCCAAGGCAGTTAGGTGAGACTCACAGGGATAGGAAAGCCATGCCATTTATATCAGGATGCCAAGAAAAAAATACGATCATCTTCTCTGTGCGCCATGAGGCAATGAACCACAGCCTTTGCCCTGTACTTGATCACGGGACCCATTATGATGTTACAAAAGAAATTACGTAGCTGGATGGCATGTCTCCTTTTTGTATTGCAGTTGTTTCTGCTTCTTTTAATGACTTAATTGATTTTGCTGCATTGTGATTTAATCTTTGATTAGCAACATTTCAGCAAAAATTAATCATCTTTTAATCATGCAATTGTACCCCATGATTAGAGGTAACTTCTAATACCTCCAGAATCCACTTAAGTTCATAATCGCATCGAAGGATTATAAACGGCTCTTAAATCACTGATTTTCTCTTTGAAAAATAAAAATAAGAAGCTCTGGATAATTCAGTTACATTTAGAGACTATTACCAACTGCCTCAATCTTTGTTGTTAAGCAGAGAAGGATGAAGAAATCTTCTTGCCTTCAAAAACCTGATAATTGAATTACAAAGAAAAGACATAAACTCAAGAAACATAATTACATCACTTTGTCTTTGGGTAAAATAAACAAAAAGTAGATATTAAAAATGCAATATTTATTCACTCAGTAAATTTTTAAAGAAAGTCATCTCCAAAGTGTATAGTGAAAATGAAATGTATTGATTATAATTTGCATCATTTTTTTCCCCTCTAAACATGTTTATTCTTTTGGTTATGAAAAAAGTGTTTAAAGAGGCTCATAAGGACTTCTCAGAAATATTTTCAGAAGCTGCTTTCTATCAAAATCATTTTCTCCTCTTCCTTGAATGCACGACGAGACTACCTTCTTTCCAGGCATTGACATTGATATAACTATGTTTTCAACCTTGGGAAGATCATTACTTCCAGACAAAACCCGCACACTCTCTCAAACACTCTCCACTGTGCTCTTTTTCTGCTTTGTGCAGGCTGGAACTGTGATGAATCTAGAAGCCTTAGAAATAACCGGTTGAGGGGCGCCTGGGTGGCTCAGTGGGTTAAAACCTCTGCCTTCGGCTCAGGTCATGGTCTCAGGGTCCTGGAATCGAGCCCCACATTGGTCTCTCTGCTCAGCGGCGAGCCTGCCTCCTCCTCTCTCTCTCTGCCTGCCTCTCTGCCTATTTGTGATCTCTGTCTGTCAAATAAGTAAATAAAATCTTAAAAAAAAAAAAAAAAGGAAGAAAGAAATAACCAGTTGAGGATAGCAGAGACCATGGGCCTGGGTGCCTGAATAAAGGGAAGGACAAGACTCTCCCTCAATTAGCAGTACCTAACTGGGACTGGTATAGGAACAAGAAATAACCTTCTATTTTATTTGGGCTTTTGGGTTTTGAGGCCTATTTATTATTGTTTTATAAGAGCCTATAGCTATATAGACTACCCTAAATAATCTAGACATCCACACAGACACTGATCGTTTAATCCAGTTCTGTTGAATTATTCAGGTCCCCTAAATGAGTGTGGGCCTGCGCGCAGAGCAAAGCAGCTGCTGTGCAGATTATCACCAGGAGGGGCAGTCTTGAGCTTGAACAGGATCGCTGGAGGCGCGGTACTCCGAGCAGGACCCTGATACTCAGTAGGGATCCCTAAAGCCGTGGGAACTGGAGCTCTTCTACCAAGCTCTGACCGCAGGAGTCAACGCGCGGGGGCGGGGGAGGGGGCCTCCAAAACTTCTGCCCGGGCACCCCCCGCCACCCCTTCCACGCCATCACAGCCTCTGTTCTTTTATCTTCTATAGGAGCATCAGGACAGATTTTATTTATTTTTATTTATTTATTTTTAAAGATTGTACTTATTTATTTGAAAGGGAGAGAGAGCAGGAGCAGGGGAAGGGGCAGGGACAGAAAGAGAAGCAGACTCCCCACTGAGCAGGGAGCCCGATGTGGGAATTGATGCCAGGACCCTAGACCTGAGCCCAAGACTTAATCGACTGAGCAACCAGGTGCCCCAGGATATATTTTAAAATGCTCTTTACCCATGTTCATTTCAGTTCCCCAAAGAAGCCGGGGTACTCTAATATTCCTGACTCCACACGCCACTTTTGCTGGGAACCCTTTGGCACCTTCCCTCCCTTCTTGAAAGCCTGTTTAGTGTATGAGCTCTTCTTGAGGCAGTGCTCTTGCCCTCCCCACCAGGGTCCTCTCCATGATTTTCCCGTGGTTTGCTGGGTGCTAGGATTTTTGCAACTTGGTAGGAAGGAGGAGGCTTGTGGTGTGAGGAGGCTGGATGTGGACTTGAGGGTCATGCGTCAGCAACTTCAAAACAGAGATTTAAAAATTCATTGACATGCATGATAGTCGTCTAGAAAAAAAAAAAAGACATATAGGAATTACAGTATGTGTTCAGGGAAATGAAAATTAAAGATCTATAAAGATGTTACAACTTCTGTGCAAAGGATTAAAGCCTGATGCAGCTTTTTGCGAAGGATGACTTTGAGCTTTATATATATATACATATATATATATATATGTATATATATATAAGAGAAGGGCTTGAGGGACTCAGGGTCCTGGATCTTGGGAAATCCTCTACGTGGATATTAAGATTAAAATGCTCAATATAAAATAAATTCTCTTAAAAATATTAAGCAAAATTCAGTTGCTTTTCAAAAACTATCAGCATAATATTCTAGGACTTTGTAATTGTGTGTACTTACATTTAAAACTACATTTGTAAATGCTTATTAATGCACCTTATCATTTGTATTGTAATGTTTTAAATAGCTGAATTATAAAAGGCATTTCCAAATTTATGGAATCATTTTTAACTAAAAATGTTCAAACTCAATAGAACTTTCAAAAATGTATGTCGCTTATTTTTATTATGATCTCACTTATTTTTTCAAGATCAGCTTCTTGTTGGCTTATTGAACCATTGACTTTTTTCATGTGTTTTGAACCTGTCAAATATTTTACTGGACTCTCCTCTTGGTTTTAAGGAAAATTTTCAATTGATTCCTTTGATTTTTTTGTCAGTTAGACAATCATGTCTTTCCAAATAACAGGTTATCTTTCCTTCCTATAGCTGTAAATATTTTCCGTTACTTTCTTCCTATAATTTAAAATGTCCAATGGTAACAAGCAAATATTCTTGCCTTGATTCAGTTTTTCTGAAAATGCTGTGGTTGCTTCAGTTTAACTCTTTTATTTCTTGTTAACACAAAAGAATGCACTTTTTAAAATATTTTGCCATACTACTGTATTTGTATTTGTACAGAGTTATAACAAATGAATCTTGAATTCTATCAAATACATTTCCAATGTCACACATTCCTTTGACAATGTAACAAGAAGAATTCCAGTCGTTCTCTTTCTAGTTTTTCACTGAATTTTAATTCTAGAATAAAAACTAAGGTATATGGTTACACATCTACGTTAACTTTGCTAGAACTTAATTGCATTGTTTTCATCTGTGTTAAATCACTAGTAAGTTTTGTAACTGTTCTCTCATTTTCACATTAAAGATTGTACTCTCTTCATAAAATTAACTGGGAGAGGAGGATTCTGGGAATATGGAGGAGTAGGAAGCCCAAGAATCTGTCTCCCACCTAGACAACAATTGCACTGGCAGAATCTCTTCTATAACTATTTTGGAAGTCTAGAATCTACTGATGTCTCGCAACTTCCAGAGGAAGGTCCCAGGGCAAATGCTGGCAAATTTTGGTCAATTTCAGCTCTTAGAGCACAGCTCTTCCCCCTCCCCCAGCCATATGGGAGGCAGCTGTGCACATGTTCTTGGAGGAGCTCGCATGCAGTTTGTTGGAGGCAGTGTGGGAAAAACAAAAAAAAACAAAAACGAAAAAAAACCCTGTTCTCCAAATATTGGGAATCTGTGCTCTGATTGCTGTTTTACATTTTGCCTATCATATGTATAAAAATAAAGAGAGTATGTGAAAAAAGCTGATGGCACTATTGCTTTTTCCCCATTCCTCTATGCATTTCAAACAACACATTGTCTAAATTTTCAGATTATTTTAATCGATGGCAGACTTGTCAGGAAAAGTATGAAGAATGCCTAATTTCTGAGCCTTTGCTCTTTTGAAAACACGTTTGTCTGCTGCTGACACACATAAATAAAAATGTGAGTAGCATTTGGGAATCACACGCTGGTTTTTTTTGTTTGTTTGTTTGTTTTTTCCTCTGCACCTTGAAGAAACCGATTTATCTCCATTGGCATTTACTACGGAGAAGTCTAGTCCAGATGCCAGTAAGGCTTCAGTGAAATTCAAATATTTTACCTAAGTATATCTAAGTGTTGACCATTTAAAATAATAATAATAATAATAATAATAAAAATTTGGCTTGCTATATGTTAAGTCTTCAGGTTTGGATATAAATTCTTTTTGTCAGCTCGAAGTTGTTTTCTTCAATTAATCTTTGATTAGAGTTCTGGTTTTTCATTCAGAAACACCAACAAATAATCTGAAATGTTTCTGTCCATGTGTAATTCTCTTTCTTTTTTCCGCGTGTAATTCTTTCTTTTTTCCACTGCTATTCATTTTGTGATCTCTTGTGATCTTTCACTTTGCCTAAAATTTAGAGAGATTCTGAACTTTGCTAGAACAGTAATGCCAAGGGGTCTGGCGTTCTTCACATTGTGTTCTTATTTATATGGTCTCCATTCTGGGTATAGATTTCTGATGTGCCTGGCCTTCTTTCTCTGCAACCCTTGGATTTAGGGTAATTGTCTTAAAAGCCTAAAATTTCTTAGAGCAGCTTTCAGAAAATATACACTGGATAACAGAGTTCCACTAGATGCTGTTCTCATTTCCTACTACTCTACACTGTTTTCTCAGAAGATGGATGAGACCATCCAAAATTGAGTTTATAAAAATTCTCATGTCTGTAGGAAACAAATATTCAGTATTCCTATGAACACCAAGTGCTTCTGGATTTAAAGCCACATAATTTATGAATTTCAATGAACAATAACAACATGTTTAATCTATTAGGTTAAAAGTACTGGATTATTTTTTTCTCCTTATAATAAGTTATATTTTTAAAATGATTCATAAGAAGTGGCAATCAAAGTACATGCAGTATAAAAATTAAAGAAAAATGTTCCACAGAGGTATATTTAACCAAATATGTATATATTAGGAATTTTATGATGGCTGAGCTAGGTGTTTCTGCTTTTATATATATTTTTTTCTTAATTTCTTCTCTATTTTAAACACAGACTCACTTTTGTGTTTAATTTTATCTCCATGTGTTGTATTGTTTTTCTTAAAGAGGGACACTGATTCGTATGTGCTTGAGATCTCACAAAATCCAGATCTATCCTTGGATTTTACACCTTTTTTTGCTGATGTCAAAATTTAACCGTGTTAATGCCTTATTTTAGTTTTTTTTTTTTTCTTCATATCCAAATATGATCATCGCTTTAAATCCTTGTTGAAAGAGATGTAAAGCCCCAGAGAAAGAAAAACAGCCTATAAGTGCATTGGAAAAATCGTTTCTTTTTACTTTCCTTGAATTTCAAAAGTAATAAGAAAAATCTTAGTGGTCATCACACTTCTGACTTTGGATACCTGAAAGGTAAAAGGCATTTTGTTTTTCTTCAGGTAAATCTACCTGGTCCAGATGAATTATTTTATTCACATTATATACAATACATTTTATGGACATGGGAATCTTTTCCATAATAAGAAACACATGATTTTTTTATTAACATATAATGTATTATTTGCCCCAGGGGTACAGTTCTGTGACTCATCAGGCTTACACATTTCACAGCACTCACGATAGCATATGCCCTCCCCAGTGTCCATAACCCAGCCACTCTATCTCTACCCCCACACCCCACACCCCCGCAACCCTCGGTTTGTTTTGTGAGATTAAGAATCTCTTATTGTTTGTCTCCCTCCCAATCCCATCTTGTTTCATTTTTTCCTTCCCTTCCCCCTACAACTCCCTGCCCTGCCTCTCAAATTCCTCATATCAGAGAAAGCGTATGATAATTGTCTTTCTCTGATTGGCTTATTTCACTTAGCATAATACCCTGTAGTTCCATCCATGTCGTTGCAAATGGCAAGATTTCATTTTTGATGGTTGCATAGTATTCTGGTGTGTGTGTGTGTGTGTGTGTGTGTGTGTGTGTGTGTGTATCACATCTTCTTTCTCCATTCATCTAGTTTCTTTCCATAGTTTGACTATTGTGGACATTGCTGTTATAAACATTTGGGTGCATGTGACCCTTCAGATCACTACATTTTTATCTTTAGGATAAACACCTAGTAGTGCGATTGCTGGGTCATAGGGTAGCTCTATTTTCATCTTTTGAGGAACCTCCATGCAGTTCTCCAGAGTGGTTGCACCAGCTTGCATTCCCACCAACAGCATTGGAGGGTTCCCCTTTCTCCACATCTTTGCCAGAATCTGTCATTTCCTGACTAGTTAATTTTAGCCTTTCTGATTGGTGTGTGGTGGTATCTCACTGTGGTTTTGATTTGTATTTCCCTGATGGCAAGTGAGGTTAAACACTATTTCATGTGTCTATTGGCCATTTGGATGTCTTCTTTGCAGAAATGTGTGTTTATGTTTTCTGCACATTTCTTGATTGGATTATTTGTTCTTTGGGTGTTGAGTTTGATAAGTTCTTTATAGATTTTGGATACTAGCCCTTTATCTGATATGTCATTTGCAAATACCTTCTCCTATTCTGTCAGTTGTTTTTTGGCTTTGTTGACTGTTTCCTTTGCTGAGCATAAGCTCTGTCCCAAGTCCCAATAGTTCATTTTTGCCCTTGCTTCCCTTGCCTTTGGCGATGTTTCTAGGAAGAAGTTGCTGTGGCTGAAGTCAAAGAGGTAGCTGCCTGTGTTCTCCTCAAGGATGTTGATGGATTCCTGTCTAATACTGAGGTCTTTCATCCATTTTGAGTCTATTTTTGTGTGTGGTGTAAGGAAATGGTCCAGAGAAATGCATGATATTTTTGGATTTTTTTCCTATCCTTTTATTCAGAAGCTCTCACTAATTCACTGTTCACATTCATTCTCTCTCTATGGCACTGGAGACACAGTTGTATTTTCCAGATGGCTTTTTTTTTTCCCTCTGAAGATAAAAGCTACCCTCTCCCTTTTTTTCAAGATGTTCAAATTGCTATGCCTATTGTTTAAAAAAAAAAAAACAAAAAACAGCTTGAAGTGTTAATGTTGCAGTATCTGTAACTCAGAAATAGGATAATGTAGAAGGGATAAATCTTGAAAAAAAATAAAAAATCAACACAGCGTACAACACAGTGTGGGTCTATGATGCCCAGCTGAAGTAGGGGAGATCAGGAGACACAGTAAGTGCCATGACAAAAGAGGGTGTAAAGATAACAGAAATCAACAATACCTCTCATGAGCACATATTCTGTTTAGAAAAAAGTAAAGTAAGATTTTTTTTAATTTTTAAACTTTTTAAAAAGATTTTATTTATTTGAGAGAGAGAGCATGAGCAGGGGGAGATGCAGAGAGAGAAGCAGACTCCCACTAAGCGGGAAGCCTGATGCAAGGGCTAGATTGATCCCAGGACCCTGGGACCATGACTAAACGTGAAGGGAGATGCTTAACAAACTGAGCCACCCACATGCCCCAAAATAGGATATTTTCTTTGTGCCTATTTTTTCTAAAATATTTTGTTTGAAAAAAAAAAAAAAGAGAGAGAAAAATAGGTAAGAAAAAGATTAGAAATGCCTTTCAGAGCTACTTGGGTTTTATAACCTCAGTAAGTGTATTTACATCAAGTGAAATAGAAAAGAATTTTTCTAGGTCATTAAGAATGCCTCTAAGACAAGTTCCATTCTTGCTATTAGTTATAAAAATCATAGGGTCTGCCCACACCACCACACATACGAAGTCCTTTAAAAAAGGTATTAAATCATATGGTAATATGCTCAATTTAAAAACTACTGTGAAAAGGTTCAACATTTTCAGCTACTGATTAAAGGATGAGGCTGCATATACTTCATTAGCATTATTTTCTTAACTGTAATACCAAAGTTGGGTGATAATGAGTAGAATATTAATAAAAGAAGCAGTGCATTGCCACATTTTACCCCCATGGAGAAGAGAAGATGTAACAGTATGACAGCAATGTCCTTAATACTTAGTCTGTCCTACCCATGGCTCATTTGTGCTCCCCATAACGACACTGGCAGAACTTGGCCGATGGAATGATTGAAATTGCACCAGAACAGCCAAAGAAGTATCTAAGTTTTAATAATAGTGAAGACATTTTTATACACTGTGATGAGTTGACCTTTCATTTAGTTTGCTGGTAATCAATAATAGCCTGGAAAACATGTCTTTTTTCTCTCACTTAGTATTTTGTAACAATAAATTGCCCCCCCTTGATGGTAGTATGTATTAGTCTGTTGAAAGATATATATAATTTCTGAACATTTACATATAAAACTTAAATGCATTTGCAAGATATGTCTGTATATACAGCTCTCAGTGATCTATCTAAAAGCATTAAAATATTGAATTGATGAAATCCACAGTCAAACCATCAAAGCTCATTTAGCTATTGGTTTCAATCACCTCCTATACCTGAAATTTACAAGAAACCATAAAAAATATATATAATAATATTACTGAGCCGTAGATCATCCCACGTCCCTTCCTAACCTATTAGTAAACAGTAGCAGAAACCAAAGGTGAACAACCAATCATACACAAAAGACTGCTGATGAATCATAAAAATATTGATGAATCATAAAAATATAAAAATATTATAAATCTTTTTTGACAGATTGTATCAAATGAGGAACTATTTAAACTGTGAGTAGGAAGGAACGTGATGTTTTAAGACAGTTAAGATAAATTAGCAATAGCTTTTAAAAGTAAATGCCTTTGGATACTGTTTATTTATTTCAAGGGCTCTTAACCCAGAATCAGTGCACATCCTGATATACTCTGGAAGATCTCTGCGTGTGGACCCATGGCGACCAGTTATTAATGGCAGAGTGTGACTCAAAAAAAAAAAAAAAAAAAAAACCTTAGAATCAATGACAGTGCTATTCAAAATGTGTTAAAAGTTTTTGACTTTGGACATTATTTCAAAACTAATTCAAGACCCATGAAACAAACTATTGTACTGTATCATATTCAAACATTGTCTTTGACAAAAATATAATTTTCACTTGCCTGACATCAGATTACTTTTTTTTTCCTATGAAACATTATGGCATAACAGAAAGTGCATGAACTTTACAGACAACCAGGGTTTTGATTTCCTGTTCTGCTTCATGAATTAGAGCAGAGGCTATTTAAAATCTCCAAGCCTTGGTTTCATCATCTGAGAAAAAGTAAATAATATGTACATTAAACATTTGCCATGAGGAACATATTAGACTTAATGTAATAAGAATGTACTTGGCACATAATAATCATTTCATAAAAATTAGTTTTCCTTATTCACTTCCAACAATGAAATCTACATTTAAATAGAAAAGCACTCCATCACTAAGTGTATTAAGTGAACATAAGGAGATAATTAGGAAAAATATTTGATGAACTATTCTAGGGAATGGCAATATTTTTTTAATAAATCTACATAGCAACACCCTTAACCGCCATAAATCAGCAAGACACTCATTTTCTTGTATATGTTTAGCTAGTTTAGAGATTATGTGGTTTCAGGGAACAGTATGGTAATACCACAGCTGGTAAGCTTCTAGGCATTCGTGCCTTGGTGTTTAAGGATGACCATAAAGGGATCCAGATTTTCCCTCTGTCATAGAAAGCTGTGGGACTCACCTACCCTTTCCTTACTTATACCCTATAACAGCAGAACAGCTAGAGCTACGAGTGCATGTTGGTTGAGAACATTATATATTTTCACTTTCACTAGAGGCATTATTATCATATCTTATTCATGCCATTATTTGTCAAATTACTTATCTGTGTTAGGTATATGTACCACAGAGTAAGCTAAGCTATCATAATGTAGAGGAAAGACAAGATACAGATTTATCAAACTTTTAGAAAGTTCCTGAATTTAAATTTGACAACTGTATATTGTTGAATTTGGGAAATAAAGGAAAAGGAAAGCCTACACTTAGCCAGATTCATTCTCAGACATAGTTTGGAGGTATGGGGGGAATCTGAGTCTGAAACCCACAGAAAAGAAAGAAACAGAGGTAAGTCACAGCCAAAATATAATTAGAGCCAGCTTGGAAAATCCTTTCCATTCAGCACTTCTACTGTTCTATCTACCCTTTGGGTTGTAATTTGAAAGATTTTCTTTTAGTTGTTATTTTGTCTTTTTTCCTAATTCATTTTACTTTGGTTTAAAAAAAAAAAAAAAGGTAAAGGAAGAACAAGTGAAATGAAAAATGAGAAATATCTCTTCGTGCTCTCTGCAATGTAATTTGTTCTGGGATTTCACTTCCCTTAGAAATACCCCTTTAGTCAAGGATCCGTTCATTCTTCTCAGCTAACTCTAAGTCATTTTCTGCATTTCACCGAGACAGATCTGAAAATGTAAGCATTTCTTCACACCGACTAACTTAGCATGTCTGCCGACTCAGGTTTGCCCTCCACCATTTAAATCTCCTACTAAATGTAAGAGGCTCAAGGTCATCAATTAGCATGCCTGAGGCCCAGGTTCACCTGATGGGACTGTATTCCATGATTTCAACTAATTAAGTTAGGGAAGCTATTTAAAAAAAATCTGTTATTTAAAAAAAAAAATTGATAAACGTTAAAGCCACTTTCCCATGACATGGTCTTGATTTTAAATTCTGGAGAGCGTTTAGAGTTAAAATGATTTGTAAATGAGGAATAAAGTCTATTTTCTGTTTGATTGCCTCTGTATATCCTTTTTCTGGTAGGTGATGTCCTATATATGAGGTTGAGATTTTATCTTAAAACTGAACTCCAGCTAAATGTTAAAGATGAAAAAAAACCTTTTTGTTCCTATTCTTTGATCACCTCAGATGAGAGTAAGCACGTACTCACCACAGAGAAATGCCACGGATCGTAAACAGACAACGTGGCCGCGGTAGCAGTGGCCTCGTTTCGAATCTTCCACAAACGTAGGTCGAGCAACCAGAACAGAAAACAAGATGGTACCGAACTCCCAGCCCACACACCACACGAAATGGCCTTACCAGGTATCCGCAGACTTCGAACTGAGGGGCATGTGTTTGGAAGGGAGAGGCGAGGAGTGTCAACCTTCAAACTAGTGTCACACAGCAAGACCACATCATTTTGGCAACAAGGTTAGGAGAAGTGGACAGCAGACAAATGGGTTCATGAGCTGGAAAACCAAGAAAACAAATAAGCAGATCAAGTACCCCACACTGGGGAGAGCCTACATCAGCCTGAAAGCAGTGCGGGGTGTTCTGGGAATAACAGGTGAGAGCTGGAGAGGATTTCACTACCTTTGGCTGGGAGTTACGAGACCTTGGACAGTTTAAAGGGTGTGTGTTCACTGTGAGCCCTGTGCATCTCGTATGCTGGGGATTCAAGTTTCCAAAGGCAAAGCTTGAAAGAAAAGCATAGGCGTGCACATGCAAGTGTAGGCGTGCACATGCACACGCGCGCACACACACACGCACACTCACACGCACACACACCCCAGAGAGACTGTGTGCCAGGAAAACGGATTGCCTTTTTAAAGGTGAAGTGAAAAGCTGGAGAGGCATGACTCAAAAAGCGAAGGGCATTTCTTCAACGTTTAATTGATTGCTTTCCCTGATCCACATTCTGGCTCAGCATTCTTGTAAAGTTAGAGTTGACAACACAAGAAACCCTTTTGTCTCGAGCAATATTTGGCTGCGTATCCTCTAATGGGAGAACTTATAGTGTTGCTCCTTGCTTTTTTTTTTTTTTAATTATTCCTTTATTTGTCAGAGAAGGGGCGGGGGGGGGCATAAGCAGGGGGAGCAGTGGCAGAGGGAGAAGCAGGCTTCTGGCTGTGGGATGCGGGACTGGATCCCAGGACTCTTGGATCATGACCCCAGTCAGACGCAGACGCTTGACCCACTGAGCCACCTAGGTGCCCCCCCTTTTTTAACTAACGTCTTTCTTTTGAGATAATTGTAAATTCACATGCAGTTGTACGAGATAATACAGAGAGATTCCTTGTCAGCTTTATCTAGTTTTTCCCAATAGCAATAACTTGTGAATCTATAGTACAATATCACAGGATACCGACATGGATATAGTAAGTACAAGGAAGAATTCCATCAACATAGATTCCTTATGTGGCCTTTTTAGAGTGATATCTACTCCGATCCCACCCCAACCTCTCAGGAACTCCTAGCTGTGACTAACTCTTTCCCCATTTTGTAATTTTATAATTCTGTCATTTCAAGGACGGTTTATAAATGAAATCATATAGGTTATGAAATTATCTTTTTCCACTGAATATAATTAGCTACAAGTCGTTGGGGTTGTTGTGTGCACCAATAGTCCATTACTGCCCATTGTTACCATTTGTTTAACCATTCAGCCATTAAAGGACATCTGGGGTGTTTCCAGGTTGGGGACTTCTAGAAATATTTGTTTTTCAAAGTCTTGTTCTTGACTGAAGTCTTGATTTCTCTGGGATACGCACAAGAGTACAATGGCTGCATCATGTGATTGTTTCAAGTTCAGTTTTTTTATGAAACTGACAAACTTTTTTG
Organism: Lontra canadensis; assembly: GCF_010015895.1. Lineage (NCBI taxonomy): Eukaryota > Metazoa > Chordata > Mammalia > Carnivora > Mustelidae > Lontra > Lontra canadensis. The sequence continues at coordinate 9,660,594 of NW_022631038.1, forward strand.
GACGGGTTGTATTTCTTTACATTCCAGCAACATGAAACATGAATGATCTAGTTCCTTGTCAACATGTGATTTTTTCAGCCATTCTAATAGTTATGTATTAGATATACCTATTGCAATATCTTTTTTTTTAAAGATTTATTTATTATTTGACAGACAGAGATCACAAGCAGGCAGAGAGGCAGGCAGAGAGAGAAGGGGAAGCAGGCTCCCTCCTGAGCAGAGAGCCCGACACGGGGCTCGATCCCAGGACCCTGGGATCATGACCTGAGCCGAAGGCAGATGCATAACAACTGAGCCACCCAGGTGCCACTATTGCAATATCTTAATTGTGGTTTTGATTTGCATTTATCTACCGGTTCATGGTGGTAAAAATATTTTCATGTGTTTATTTGCCATCTATATATCCTTTTTGGTAAAATGTCCTTTTCTGTTTTCTGGCCATTTTATAATTGGAATATTGGGGATATTTTACACTTGAGTTTGAGAGTTTAAATACATTTTATATGCTACAAGTGTATTTTATGTATTCTAAATGGTAGAGATTTGTCAGAGATGAGGGTTCAAAAATGTTAAGCTCATGTCCAGTTTCGTTTCTCACCCTCTTACTAGGGTATTTTGCTGAGCAAAACATTTAAATTTTGAAGTCCTATTCATTAGTTCTCCCTTTTATGATTGCAATTTGGTATAAAGTCTCAAAACTCCTTTCCCAGTCTTAGATCCCAAAGATTTTCTCCTATTTTTTTTTCTAAAAGTTTTATAGTTTTTACATTTTACCTTTAAGCCTATAACCCATCTTGAGTAAGATATGTATAAAGTTTGAGGTTTGGGGGAAGGCTCACATTTTGCCTATAGATGACCGAGTGCTTCAACATGATTTGTTGAAAAGACTGTTTCCCTCCATTAAATTGTGTTTGCGCTTTTGTCAAGGTGTGGGTCTATTTCTAGGTTCTCCGTTCCATTCCGTTATTCTGTGTTTCTATCCCTCCACCAATACCATGAGGTACTGTACAGTACCAGGTACTGTGATTACTATAGCTATATACGGTAACTTCAGTTTGGCTAGACTGATTTCTCCCACTTTATTCTTTGCAAAATCATTTTAGTTATTCTACTTTATTAACCTTTCCATATAATTTTAAATGAATGTTTTCTGTATCTAGAAAATTTGATGGGATTGCCATTGGTATTAAGCTAAACCTGTCTATCGGTTTGGGGAGAACTGACATCTATACTATGTTAAGGTTTAAAATCCATAAAGATAGTATAATTGTCCATTTATTGAGAATTTAATTTCTTTCAACATTGTGTCATTTTCAACATATAAGTTCTGTACATTTTTATTAGATTTACATCTAAATATTTCTTTTTTTAAATTATTGCAAATGATATACTTTAGTTGTAGTACATCTGCTTATTGCTAATATAGAGAAATACAATGCTTTTTGAAGGTTTTATTTTACAACTGTAGTACAGAAGCCAGAGAGTACATCCTGGCCCACTCTCTTCTCTTAATATAGAAAACCTGGTTCACAGAAATTAGAACAAGACAAGAAATTGCAGTTCAGTCTTACACATTGCTGTTATATGACCAAGAAATAATAAACAGAAAATAATTCTGCTGAAAATTAAAGAGTGCTATATAATAGTATATAAAAAAAACAAATGAAAATGTTATTTTAATACCTAAAAACAAGCAATAAGAATTTAAGAAAATGGAAAAAGTATAAATTAGAAAAAATATAAATGTTTGGACTAAATAAATACTGAGTAGAGCTTTCACACACTGTAGAATAATTTTACATGTAACATTAATTTCAGAAATAAAAATTAAATTAAGAAAAGAGAAAAGCAATAAAAACTAAAGGAGAAAAAACTGAGAAAAATGATGAGGTTAAGAAAAGGCAATAGGAGTCCCTGAAGAAAAACAAAATAAAACAGAGCAATGGAGCAAAGCAAAATTTAGAAAGTATCACTTAAAAAGTGTTTTGCAGTTAAAGAATATTTGAGTCTTCTAAGGTATTGAAAGGCCACACCACATCAATAATAGCCAACAATTAATCAATAGTGGCCAACAGCATGACATAGTCAGCTAAAACTATTTGATTTTAAAGGGGTTGAGAGACCCTCTGGGCATCCAGGGAAATGAACAGTTCATTCATCTTGGAAGGAGAATCCGATTGTCATCCATGTTCCATAGCAGTGTTTTATGCCAGAAAATAGCAGGCACACATTTAAAATATTCAAGTAACGAATGTGTAGGCCAAAATTGTATATCCAGACAAACTTAGTTTTAATCGTAACGGCCAGACAAAATGTGTGATGAATATTAAGGAATACAGAAAATAAGTCTCTTCTGAAAGTTTCCTGAGGAATACACCAGAAAATGTCTCAGACGTCCAAATCAGCTCCAGAGAGATCAGCATAAAGAATGTTGTTGATCGCTGAGTACATATTTTCCGGTAAAATTAAGCTATAATTATGTCGATAAAGGAGAGAGCAGAGTGTGTAAAGGTCACATGCTCTGACATGTAGATACAGTAGAACTACCAAAATAATGAAAGGCTGCAAAGGAGAATAAATGGAAATGAAATGTGCTGGCTGCTTTAATGGAATTAACCAAGAGAAAAAGGCAATAACTTCCCGTGAGAATCTGGGTGATGGGGAGGAAAATGTGGGAAAAATTTTTTAACTTCAGTATTGTTCATCAAAGGGAACTTCTGAATTAGCCTCCCTCCCCACCCACACACACGAAAATGTAAACAAGAGAAAAGAGAGGATAATGAGAATTATATGATGGTATATTTCTCTTAAGTGAAAGAAAGCATCATTAAAAACAGAAAAGAACAAAGAGAAACTTGAGGGCCACCATTGGATGGTTGCAAACTCATCTAACTCAAGTCTCATGAGGAGCAGAAGGAGAGAACACAGATTCAAAATGTGATCTTACAATCGCTGAGATTTTTCCAAAACTCATCAGCTGCTAGACTCTGTCTATAGCTTAATCTTCATGGGTGTAATATGTGAAAGTCATTGAGCTGTATGCTTAAGGTCAGCCCTTTTTAAAGATTTTACTGTGCAAATGTTATTCTTTGATTTAAAAAAATACAAATTGACAATGATAAATAAAATGAGCTCTGAAAATCAACTGTTTTAGCTTGTTGTTCAGAAGCAGATCTGACATTAAGACTCTAGTGCCAGTGGCTTATTTGAGAGGTACAGATAGGGAAGTTAAACGCAGAGACAAAAAAAAGGAAAGGAATTCAGTAATTTACATTTTTTAAGTCCTCAGCTCCTGTATGCAAAATGGAGCTCAATTCCACTGGGAACATTCTGACAGTTAGCAAAAAAGTGTCACTGTTAGTCTAACAAATTCCTGTCACTATTTGAGAGACAATCCCTGGGAGAACCTTAATTCCCTGGCATTTCTGCTTTGCCAAATGAGCTGCAAAAAGGACTCCAGTGACAAGAAAAAGCCCCCAAGAAATCAGCGGGAGGGGAGTTACATATCAGGCTACTGTACACTGAAGCCGAAGGCCGTAACTGCAACAGCATCTGACATGTGGACCAATCAGAATGGATGAGTCCAAAAAATAGAATTAAAAAAAAAAAAAAAAAAAAGAATGGATGAGTCCTAGTTACATCCTGATTCAAATAATCAAAACATTTTCAAGAAACTGGATGTTTGGTGTTATTAAGGAATTCATGCTAATTTTATGTGACACAAGTTACTAGGTAATGGTATACAGAAAATGTATTTAAGGTACACCTGATGAAATATTACATGTGTGGTGTTACCTCAAAATGAGGTAGGGAGATGGGGGACAGTTGGTAGAAGTATGGATGACATACCATGCCATGAGTTGGTAACTGCTTAAGCTAGGTGATGCGTATAGAGGTTTATGATATGGTTCTCTCTACCCCTGAAATGTCCCAGAATACAATTTACCATTTTTTAATAAGAGAGAAATACAAGTGGCTCACTACTATCTAATAATTTAGGGCAGTAAAATATAACTAGTTATAGTTTTAGAACCTTCTAGAAGTTAACTTAGTGACCAAATTTAATAATGCTCCATACAACATCATTTATAACTAAGGTAAATTTGAAGTAAGTCTTAATTATCAATATTAACACACACTAATTTAAATTTCAATAGGATTAATTCATAGTGTTTTTACTTTGAATGAGTACGAGGAAATACTGGGAAGGCATATGTAAACCATATATAGGAATGACATACACTTTTGTAAACAGTAGGAGTTTCCCTTAAAAATTCCAACATTAGGGTGCCTGGGTGGCTCAGTGGGTTAAGCCTCTGCCTTCGGCTCAGGTGATGATCCCAGGGTCCTGGGATCGAGCCCCACATCGGGCTCTCTGCTCAGCAGGGAGCCTGCTTTCCTCTCTCTCTGCCTGCCTCTCTGCCTACTTGTGATTTCTCTGTCAAATTAACAAATAATATCTTTAAAAAAATTCCAACATTATTAGATGACATACAACTGAACAGTTGTCTTCTTCGATTCTTGTTTCCAAGAGGCTTATTCTTAAATTGTTTATCTCTGAACCATGCATGGTTAATAAAGTAGAACCTAGCAGGGAAGATAGTAACGTGATCATTTCAACTGGGAATCAATGAGTAAATGTTCTCAGCTGCCTAATAATTTCACACAGTTCAGTCTTGTCAATCAGAACATGTTGCAGAGTATTTTTCATACTTCTTTTCAGAAATGTACAGCTAGACTGCACCATCTATTAGTTCTGGCTAATTTATATGGTTCTGTGATTATTTATTACAAAGAAGGATGTGATTTCTAGAGTGGAGACACATTTGACATTACTAAGTCCCTGGAGCCAGTGTATAAATAAAAATTTATATAAAATGAAATAGAAATTACCCATATAATCCCTTAAATCACTGTAAATTAAGAATCATCTGTTAGGAAGCCAAGTAAAATCAGGTTTGTCTTCATCAATGTATAGGTATTTGTGTTTGTTCAAATTTCTGAAGCTATATATTTTTCAAAGTGAAATTTTGAGAAGAGAGGTATTGGAGACAAATAATTCAGACAAGAAACTTTGTATTTTCATTGTGGTCATCACTGATAAAACATACAGTCTTCATAATACCAACATCTTACAAAAGTGGAAACAAAATATTCTGTGCTAGAAAATAGTTTTAAGAAATAAATGCATTTTAGCTATCTACATTTTCAAAATGAAAGTTGTTCCTCTTCCAGACAGTTCACCACCTGACAATAGGTCAGTCGTTGACATTTTATAACAATAAAAACTGGTTGGCTTATCTGGGTAGAAATGAAATCAGTGCTCTTTATTTCTAATATTACAATTTTAAAAATCAGATCTCTCAGATTTTTATTCCACTAACTAAACAATAAATCAGTTTTAAATCAAACCTTTTCATTTAATTGCATTAACATATAAATAGATGCTGTGAATAACAAAAAAATTGTTGAAAGGTATTGATTCTGTCAAGATAGCTATTTTTAAATATTTTATTGCTATTTTTAAAAAAATTTTACTTATTTATTTGACAGAGAGAGAGAGATCACAAGTAGGCAGAGAGGCAGGCAGAGAGAGGGGGGAAGCAGGCTCCCTGCTGAGCAGGGAGCCCAATGTGGGGCTTGATCCCAGGACCCTGAGATCATGACCTGAGCCAAAGGCAGAGGCTTAACCCACTGAGCCACCCAGGCACCCCCTGTCAAGATAGTTAAAATATTTTATGCCATTCTATACGATTCTTAGGATTAATATGAAAAAGCAGGCCATATATGTATTCAAAAAAACCCGAATTGTATACATAGACTGTGATGCATAAGGCTAAAAGAGTTTTGAGATCAAACATACACAATAAAGGATGTATATTATGTTTTCAAAATGCTGAAAAATAATTTAAAGAAGAAAACTAAGCCATTGTTTTGTTTACAAAGTGACAGAGAACAGACTTGACTGTCTTTTTCTCTTGTATCATTAAAATACAGACTTCCATCTCAGCATCACCTAGACATTATCACAATACTGAATGCTACACAATAATATAAATTTGGCACAATATAAAAGCTTACTTAGTATCCATTTGAAACAAACAAAAACACAATTCTTTGCAATTATGGCTATTGCAGCCATTGAGAAATTAAATAGCAATTTGGAATTCTACAACGTAAGGTATATGTTGACAACCCCTGCCCTGTATCTTATTGTACCATTTAGATGACTAGCAGTCAGAGAACAAGTAAAATCTGCAGATATCCAAATGGTCGAGGTAGATGGGGGAGCTGATTTGTGGGAGCCACAGTAATTCAGATCGTTTCTGAAAGAATAAGGAGACAACATCAGATCACATGAGCAAAGGATGTAGTATTTTACTAATCAACAAAAGAAGCCTTACCGAGATAGTGACTCTAAAACCCAGAGACCGTACACTCTCATTCCTCGCTGTGTGTGTCCAAATCCACCAGTGTGAATGATCATGACTAGTTTATACCTAGAATCAAACATTCACAGGGGATAATAGTCACACATCACAGAAGACACAGTGTTTGATGGTTGGTTTCCAAAACTGACTGTTCATCAGAATCTGCTCAGCTGTTTCTTAAACTTTCTGAGTTGGAATATCTAGAGAAGGAGCTAGAATTAATATTAAAACAAACAGCAGACAAAACTCTGGATGATTTGCATGTATGGCCAAATTTCAGAAACATTAATATAAATTTCTTTTATGTGTCATGTGTGGGTGGTCACCCTCAGATGTAGACTTTTGTGCACAAATACCCATAATACGGGAGTGTCTTAGATTTAGGATTATGCTTTCATCAGTTTTATGGGAAATAATGACGATGATGAGGAGGAGTCTGTGACCACATTCTGCTCCTTCTTTTTTAGCTTAAGCAGATGACATTTAGAAATATTCTAAAGTACTTCCCAGTAGCATCACCCAGCTACAATAGATTGGAATTGTGGGGTTACAGTAACTATTCTTTGACATTTAATATTTAATGCAATCCTCAAAGAATTTATAATTCAATTAGCATTGCTAAATTGAGAAATATCAAGTGATAGCTGGAAAACCACTAATTCTTTTGAAAATACTGAAAGGGTTGGGGGGCTCAAAATCATTTAAGAGTACAGCTGTAGTAAATTGCTCTTATCTGAAAAAATATTGGTATTATTTTTAATTTGTTTCTGCCACTCAAGATTTGTCATTTATTCATTTCATTTTGATCAGAAAATTAATTTAAAAGGTATTTGCTCATTGATAGTTATTCTTCACACTTAAAATTTTACACTTAAAATGCAAAAGGCAAAGCTTGTCCCTGTAAGGCAGGAGTGTTAAAATGCTCAGACCAATAATACCTACACTACTAAAGAGAAGGCCAATAGAGGAATTAATTCTAACTACCACAGAAAAGCCTCCTAAAAGAATGACATAGTTCAAATCTGGGTAAGTGCTCTGAATTATATATTAAAGTTATAGCCAAAATCCTGCCTTTGAACTGATTCATAGTTAATCAAATTCATCTGACGTGAATTCACAAGCTGCTCACCTTTTTAGAAGGGTGGGCAGTCAGCCTGTATATTGAGGCCAGATCAAAAGGTAAGTAACAGTGAATCAAATTGTATTATCTTCGAAAAGACCTTGGGAGCAGGGTGTTGGTGATTCAACAAAATTATATAATACAGAATTCATGCTACTAGAAAATCCATTTAGTCCCCACAATTTTTAAAACTTACCATGGTTCATGCATTACTCACCAGTCAGTCGGATGCCATCCCCACACTTGGCCGTGACTCACATCCCACATTACTGGGAACGTGGAGATGGTCCAAGGTGCCTTCATTCCCACTTCATAATTAGTTTTCTCTGAATCTTTCAGGAATGTACTTATGTGATGGTTGTTCATTAGTTACATAGTTTATTGTATAATTTGTACTATTTTTGTTCGGTTTACAATTCATGCACTTTGACTTTATTAAATTTCAACTTTTGACACTGTTAGAGTATTTTCCATTAAACATGATCAGTTATTAATAGAAAAAGAGGTCAAATTTTGGACCACTACATTGTTTTTGTTTTGAGGTAATATTTAGATTTTTTTCCTGTTTATTTTAAAATTATTTATCTATTCTGATTACCGCTTCCTGTTCATTTTAGACAGTGTTGTAAGGAATTTGGAAATGACAAAATCACTGCCTTCACAAAGCTTCTATTGATGTAGAAGTAGGCAAAAAAGCAAATAAATAAATTGAGAGTAGACAAGGTTAGGTTTAAATAGGATGGCCAGGGAAGGACTCAACCAAAATTTAAACAGAGGCCAGGTAGCAGAAGTTTCTGGATTGTCATCCCTACACCCATTTCCTTTCCACGTACATGGCTGTCTAGATACCGGCTACCTTTTCTAATCACCCTGGTAACTGTATGTGACTATTTGTAGTGAAATATCGCTGGAAGTAATGTATGTGATTTCCAACTTTGACTTAGATCTCTTTCTGCTGCTCATTCATGTGGGTAGCAACAATGACCACAAGGAATAGACAGGATGGAAATGGAAGAAACATGCATCCCTCAACAATGATGTGTAACAATGATGTGCTTACAGTTGGGAGAATGTAAATGAGACAGATATATAAACATCTACTCATTTACCGTTTTACTTAGGAATTCTCGGTCATAAAACCTTAGCTTTTACCCAAATAACACAGGTTAGTAAGAAGTAAAGCTGGAAGATGGGGATATTTGGGAGCAAGCTCTTTAGAAGGGACTAACCTCATTATGAAATCCCTACCTCATGGCCTCATCCAAACCTAATCACTGCCCATCTCCAAACACCATTACACTGGGAGCTAGGGCTTCAACATATGAATTTTAGGGAGACATTCAGTTCATAGCATCACATGTTATTTAACATAGTGTTCTGTACATAGTAGTTTCTCAATAAATACTTGTTGAACTGAATTATGATAGAAAAACTTTCAAAAAAGAAATTGGAGATAATGATGGTAATGACAATTTTTCTGACTTTCAGCTTCCTTCTTTTATACCAGCTATACAGAGAGAGAAAGAGAGAGAGAGAGAGAGAGAAGAAATTTTAGTCTAAGGATTCTCTAGTAGGTAGGCATAAAGAAAGGAGCCTAGCAAAGCAATTTAAAAGTCATGTTTGAAGGGCGCCTGAGTGGCTCTCAGTTGGTTGGATGTTTCCCTTCAGGTCATGGTCTCGAGGTCCTGGGATCTGGCCCCACATTGGGCTCCCCTCCCTGCTCAACAGGGAGCCTGCTTCTCCCTCTACCTCTGCCTGCTGTTCCCCCTGCTTCTTCTTTTTCTCTCTCTCCCTCTATTGAATAAATAAATAGAAACTTAAAATATAATAAAAAATAAAAATCATGTTTGAATAAGTTATAATACTTTGCAGAACAATTTAATGATTTTAGAAATCTAGCCCTTACATTTGGAAAGATGGCTATGGTAAAAAAAATATACTTCCAACAGAAAGTAAGAGAAGTTAAATAATAACCATTTTGAAACAAATCTTATATTAAATCTATGTAAATAAGCTCAAGTTTTGTCTACTCTGGCAAAATGCCATTCAGACTTAAGTAATTTGCAATTATAAGTCATATCATCACTTGTGTTATTCAATATCGAAAGCCCTTTCTCTTTCCTAATTTTATAGATCATTATTCTGTTCCATTCTTCATTGTATTCTCAAATAAATTTATGCAACATAAGAGCTTATTATTTTGTAGTACAAATTTAAATATTAAAAAAGTTACAACATTGTGTGATAAGTATTTAGAGAGAAAAAGGAAAACATAACTCTCCCAGAAGAATTAGAGAGGTTATTATATGCCAAGTCCTGTGACAGCCAGAGATCTACCAGTTTTCTTCAAAACATAGGGGTTACAGTTTAATAACCTTACTAAACTGTATACCTGCAAACACCTTATTAAGTTCATCATGATATTGCAAAGGATCCTATGCTATCCAGGCTATAGGTACATAAAAGCTACCTTGGAAGTAACCATATATTAAACATAAAGCAGGAAAGAACAAGGATATGGGCTCAGATGGAAGGAGATCGTATAAATATGAATAGTACTGTGTTCAAACTATAAACCATGTTGAAATGTTATTCAATGTCTGCTCTGTTTAAAAGATAAGATAGAAAGGACCACTGTATATAAGTATAGCTAGAAAAAATGATTGCAATCAAGAAGATGGGGGTATTTGCTGAAAAACATCTGACTGGGCTTCTTTTCCATGTCCTGTCCCCAGTGGGTTGGCTTGTGCTGCCAAATGAGAGCTGAGTCATTGGATACTAATAGCGTTGATAGGGGATTCTACAAATTTGGCTTTTGGTATAAGCCTTCCAGTGTCTCTTGATTCCCAGAAAAGAAGGTAAATTATTACAAATCTCAAAAACTTAATGGTTATTCCGTACTGCTGTGCTCTGACTCAGAGACTGTTGACACATACATGTCAGACTTATGAAACACTGATGTATAAACCATTATGGCAAATCATAACCTTGTAGCATGAATTCAGTACTTCAGGATGGTGATGGAAGTATAAGCTCTAGAGGCAGACTGGGTTGAGGCTCCAGCTGGACATTTACTAGCAAGTTATTTAAGACTCTGTTTCAGTTTCCAAATTTGTAACCAATGGAAATAATAGCACCTACGTCATGTCTTGCTGTATGAATGAGCTAACATTTATAAAACACTACGTACAGTGTTTGTCCCTGAGTATACATATAGTAGGTTGGCACATGTGATTTTAGAATTGTGAGAAATGAAATTATTAGTGTTAATAATTAACTAATAATGTAAATTATTAGTGTTGATAATATAGCAATGCCCAGAAAACTAAAATTAGGTAATCTGATTCATCTGCTTTCTGTAGTCAAATTTACTGGGAAAGGTTTGAAAATTGTCATGTTTTTACTTATTGAATAAAGGCTTATAAAACAAACTGTGTTTTTTCTCATATTTTTTTGAATAAAGTCATATAAACCACTTGAGCTAACTTCCTTTACTATAAAGACAATGCCTCTACATAAACCGGCATTTTCGTTTCTAATTATAGAAAAAAACATCAGTTTTTCCAGATATTGAAAAAATAAAACTGATATCATTCCTTCCATTTTAAAGAAGAGTTCCTAAGAAACCCTATTATCTTTACATATTGCTACATGTTTAAAAATTCTAAGCCTGGGGTTTCTATAGACTGGCGGGCTTTGTAGTACTGGGTCTGTATTACAGAAAGGCTTTGGTGAGGATGAGTAAGGTATTACTATTCCATCTACTCCATACGTTGCACACTGTTTGCTGTTTATTGTCATGTTTATGTAAAGTACTTACCAAAATATAAATGGCTAATGCACGGTGCAGGCTTAGTCACGCTGAACAAATCCTTTATAGCTCTTAAAGATTCCTTAGTTAAAGAACCCTTCACGCATTGCTTAATGTAGGTATCTGAATTGATGAGCCATTAATTAATGATCCCATCCAAAATTCTTGCACCTGGGTAATCAAAGATCTTCTTTTTGGCCATCCGGCTTCTGTGCACCCCTCCTATGTTGGAGACCCCCACCTTCAAGGCGATTGCAGAGCGTGAAGAGAATATGAACCTGTCCCTGGCTTCCCCAGCCTTCCTTACACGAGGCTGCAGGCACAAGACTCGGATTCTGTAGCTCAGAAACCACTCCTTGATTTGGCTAAACGGAACGGCCGGGGGAGGGATGGTGCAGTACCCACTTTGGCCAGGGGGAGGGGGGGCAGGTCCAATAGTGGTGGCTTTCTCCAGGGGCAACAAAGACCGCAATTCCCACAGGAGCACCGAGCTCCTGCCAGCGTGCACGGGGCCAGCCCCTGGGACAGTGCTATTTGGTCACAGGAGCATGAAGACACCCGTTCAGTACTGTGACATTGAACATGGTTTCTCACTCTTCCTCGAGGCTTGGCTTGCCTACCCTCCCAGATTCTGTGAACTATGCAAAATACTGATAGCTAATCTCATTTCTTCCCTAAAATCATGAGGCTTGGCTTGCACTGCTGCCCATCAAGAACCCTCTCGAATGCATGAGCTGAAGAATGTGCGTTACAGAAAGCCTCGTGAGTGCAATCTGTTCTCACCTGGGCTAGTGATTCATTGTACTCTCTTCATCATGACTCACCTCAACCGTATGGGAAATGTATACTTTTCCACATTTTAGTATTTATCAAAGTTATGCATTCTTGTCTCAGACCTCGTTCTGCTAGGAGACTTATTATTAATTAAGCTTTCTGGTTATTCTCACACAAGAAAGGAATTCTCTAGATACATGCACTCTTTCATAATATCCAACTGCCTATAGAGAATCGTGTAAATCGGTCTCCCCAGAATAAATCCAGCCCAAGATACTTAAAAGACTTAAGGGCCCTAGGACATCCCGCTTGTCCAGGAAGTAATCCTTCTGGGGTCAGCCTGCCTATCAATGGCTCCTTGCAAACCTCACTAGAACTATTCCCTGTCTCTGATTTGCCTTATCCTTCTGGTCTGTTCTACACAAATATTGAAATTTATGACTGTTGCTATAGCTAATAGTCACTATGATATCATGATTTTCAGTTTATCAGATAGGTGGGTGGCTTCGATGGATATGAGTCCCTTCTGAGAGATGATGGAATATTTTCTCTCAGAACATACCAAGCCCACAGCTGAAGCCTTCTCTGCTGGGAGCAGGGCCCGGTGTCCTGTGTCTCCTCTGGAAAGGCCTTATAAGCATTCAGCACAGTGGATGAACCATATCACATTATACAATGTCAGAATACTGTAAGTAATGGAAAGAATTTGCAAGCTTCCCCAGACAAGGAAAGAAAAAGTATTAAGGAAAAGTTTAAAGAATGAGAATAGATTCAACATTCTAAGTACAGAAATTTCTGTATTTCTTTCTTCCAAGACAGAAATCTAATGGCAAATTATTTCTAGCCAAAGTTGTCCAACAAGCCAATAAGCAGAGCTGGAGAATCTGGGAAAGCTTTCTTATGCAAAATGAAATAGAGTATTTAATTCATGTGAACAAATTAAAAGATTTTCACAAGTGAAGTTAATTCTGATCCTGAACTAACAAAAAATAAACAGAAAACTAAATGTGCAAACAGGCTACTATCATCAGAGAGCAAGACAAGAATTAGTTTCAGGCAAAATACATGCTTGTTTGGGATCGAAGAAGCAGAAAGAGACTTCTGTCCAGCAAAGGTGGAACTATTTCAGAGAAAGAAACTACTTCATACCGTATGTAGGTAGGTGGGACCTTCTATAGTTACACTGAATTTCCTCTACGTCCTTGGCCCAGAAGAAGCCAGATGAACTGTGTGTGCATCAAAGTGACACAGAGTAGCAGAAGACACCACCACTCTGAGGTGGATGTGCGGTGGGGGCATGAGAAGAGTTTGTAGGGGTCTATGTGGAGTGTTGGAAGAGCCATCTTGACAAGATGGCGGATGGACAGATGCCAGATGAACCCGTCACCAGATGTCTACAGCTTCTGTATTCGTCATGCTGCCGTGGTGCTTGAGGACTTGTTTGAAATCCTTAGAAAATGGGAACTAAGATGAAGTTTATGCTTATCCAGAAAAGAAGACTTAGTGTATAAATTAATGGGCTTATTGAAGCTAGTTAGATTTATATTTGTAACATGCCTACTGTGTGTGTATTTATATACATACACACACATTATATATACTATATATGTATGCATGTATTATGTATGATATATATACACACTATGTATATACATAATGCATATATATGTGTTTGAAGGAAGACATATGTATAGGTGTATAGGTATTTGAACATGTATATACATTGTTATGGACTCAATGTCTGTACCCCCGTCTGCCAATGTGATGGTGTTATGAAGTGGGGCCTTTGTAGATGATCAGGTCATGACGAGGGAGACCTCATGGATGGGATTAGTGCTCTTAGGAAAGCGGCCTCAGAGAATCTCTCACATCTGTCATCATGTGAGAACACAGCGAGAAGAGGGCCATCGGTGCAGCAGGAAGAAGACCCTCGCCAGACCTCAGATTTGTGACATTTCGATGTTGGACTTCCAGGTCTCCAGAACTGAGGGAAATAAATCCCATAGACTGCCTCCCAGTCTATGGCATTTTTGTTCCAGCCACCCGATGGACTAAGACATGTGTATTCAATACTCCTTTGCTTTTGTTATTATATATTTAAAGACTAAATGTCAAAAGATGTGAGATCAATTTATTTTAATCTCCAAAAGACTACTAGCACAAATTAAAAATAAATGGTGGTAATTACATTTCACAATCAGAAAATATAGATGAGTCATGGAAATATGTCCCTATTTAAGCAGAAAATAGATGAAATTGCTAAAATAATACTCAAAATGTCCAGGGAAACAAATCCTATAATAAATTTGCTTAGCTATTTGTAAAGATATTTTAAAGAGACCTCCAGGACATATTTCTTTTAGAGCAAACTGCAATGATTTTAAAATAGTATGTTTATAATTGGACCCTAAAATGTTTTTCTAAAATATTAGTATTAGGAAGACGAATGCAAAAAGGCATCAAGTCTGAACTTCTCACTTTGTTATGTGTTTTTTCTCAGAGCTATAATAATTTGCTTGTAACACAAGTATTAGCCTGCATCAGCTCTGCCTTGATCTTGTCATTGTCCATTTGCCAAGTGATCCCATGGTCACTGGGCTTCACTGTGACCCTCACTAAAATGCCACTGTTCACTTGTGTGTATCTAAAATCTCTCTGGCACAAATTGGAATCACTAGCTCCTCGCCCCTTTGGAACCCAGGGTTCTTGTAAATTCTTGAATCCATGTTTAAATCACAAATATAAACTAATCAATAAAACAATACTATCATGCTAGAAGAATGTGACAGGACCCTCCATAGTGCAGTACCGGACTTAAAGTCAAAGCTTTTCAGCGTGTGATGTATGGGCTTCCATCAAGCCTCTGACTGAAGAGTGTGGTATAGCCTCTATGAGTCCAGAAAGACAAAAAATAGAGACGCCTGAATATTTAGGAGTAGGAGTGGCCATATTTACCTGATTCTAAGCCTTTTCTTCACATGATTCTAAAACTTCATATTGAATGAGTATGGGAGAGTTTTCTTTCTGCTTTCCAAAAGGTACCAAAATTTCCATTTTCCTTCTATTTTTTCTTAATCCATTTACTCTCTGGTTTTTTGGATGATGACTTTGTACTTTGTCTTCTCTATCCAAACACCTAACTCCTCTCACGTAAGTCCATTCTCACACCTGACTGTTTCCTGCTTCACTGAGAAAGCAGGAGCAACGAGAAGAGAAAATCTACAGGCTCCTGACATCACCATGCACAACCATGAGGCTCCCTCTCTGTGGATTCTGCCCTCAATCCTCTTCATCAAGCTGCATTTTTCTGCCACTGTCTACAGTTAAGCTTGTACACTAAATACCGTTGCCTCCCACTTTCCAAGCAGAAAAGTCCAGAAACTCCCCCCCCCATTATCTCATGCATAATCACATTTTCTTCGTCAGCTGAATCATTTTCTTCAGCAACAACAACAAAATTTCTCATCTTGGAAAAAACCTCTTTTGCTTCCCATGTCTCCCTTCAGAAACCTCCCCTCTTTTCCACCCTCATTCACTGTAAAACTTCTGAAAGGGTGGGCTTACTGCCTGCAATTCCTCTCCTTCCGTTTTCTCTTTAATCCATTTAAACCAACTTTTGTTCCTACCATTTCACCAAAACTTATCATGGAAAGATCTATGACTTCCATCTTACAAAATCTAAAGGTAGATTCTGAGCTCTTACATTAATTGACCTGTAAGTAGCATTTGAAGCCACGAATCCCTTCTTCCTTACCCTGTTCCAAAATGCCACACTCTTCTGATCTTCCTCCTCCATCTCCATTGATCCGTCCGTGTGTTCTTCACTTGTTCTTTCTTTATCCTTCTCCACTGGATATTGGGATGTCCCGGATCTAGTTCCTTTCCCTCACACACTCTATTTCTTCTCTTCTGCAATCTGAGGGTTTTAATTAATATGCCAACAACTTCTAAATGTACATATAGTACCTGGGTTTCTCCCTTAAACTCCAGGCTCAACTATGCAAGAGAATGCACAACATCACTACTGGGATAGGCATAACACACATCTGAAAACTTTTTAAATTGAATTAATTATCCCAATTCCCTGTCTCTCCAGTTAACAGCACCTCTAGACCAAAATCAAAGGTGATTGCATTCTCTTATGGCTATAAAAACTATATCAATATTTACCTTCTAGCCTTCTCCATGTTACTACTCTGGACCAAACTACAAATAACTCTTGCCTATTTTTATTTTAATAGCTTTCTAGCAAAGATCCTTGCTTCCTTCTTAACTCTCCTATAATCTATTCTTAATACTGAAGTTAGAGCTATCTTTTAAAACACATGTCAGACTACGCTCCTTTGCTCAAAACCCTCCCATGGTTTTTCATCTCATTAAGAGTAAAAGTCAAGTCTGCGATGCCTCCTAAACCCCTCACAGCTGAGCGTCCACGGTCTCTCTGACTCATCCGCTACTGTTCACCCCTTGCTGTCTTCACTGCAGCTACACAGAATTCTTGGCTCTTTTGTGGCTGGATACTTGCCCGCGGATAATCTGAAGGACCGTTCTCTCACCCTCTTTAGGTTTTTGCCCACAAGCTACCATTTCAATGAAACCTAATTTTCCAACCTGTTCACATCAACACACACACAAACACACCCCAACACACACACGCACAGAGCCTCTGTACTTCTTATATTCCTTTTCATTTTGTATTTCTCGATAGAAATTTTCATCACCTGAAACATATCATAATTACTTACTTCATTGGCAACCTTCCCACCTCCGTGGAACACAAACTCGATAAGGTTATAAAACATTTGTTGTACGAGTGAATGAAAAGGAGTCGGTAAAATGATGGTGCATTTTAGAGTCGAGAGCACTTCAGAATAGAGGAAATACAGAAAATCCTACATTTTAAGTGCAGGCTTTGGAGATTATTTTTGAACGAGTTAGGGACATAATTGCAAATATTCACATTACAGTGGAAGTGCATCTTATTATAGACAACTGCCGCTAATCTCAGCTCAGCCCTCAATGGCATTCGAACATATCTCTTATAACCTTGGTCACATCTCGATTCTTTTCTCTGGAGCAGCTATTTTTAATACTAGTCCTGTTAATTCACTTACATTTCCTAAATCACCTCATTCTCACCAGATAATCCCAGCTTTTACTTCAAAAAGTTATTAAAAGTGAAAACGCCCCAGCAGCCTGAGATGCTGCCTTCTACAAAAGCCGGTTTGAGATACAAAGTCTACAGAGTGGAAGGGGAGTGTGGACAAAAGACAGAGAAGGAGTTCTGATTATATTTTTGTTTTCTTTCTTTCTGATTATATTTTTCTTTTCTTTCTATGCAAGCCAAGTACCATACACCTGTTGTCCCTAGTGTTTCAACCAAAAATTTCTTCCCTCATCGTACCACTATCGATTCATGCACATTTATTCCATATTCTGGGTTATAATCCAATTATACTTCATTTTCTGGTCAAATTGTGCCTGCTTTGGCCACTAGTAATGCTTTTGTTTGTCTCCTGCGTGCCACTGATATTATTGTGGGTTGGTGATTTTTGTTGTTGTCATTTGGTTGGTTGTTGGTTGGTTTTAGGACTTCCTTACTTTGGGGCACTATAATATGTTCCAGACTTATATATCCTTTGCCCCGTCTTGGAATCACTCATTTCTCCAAAGACTCTTAATTCCTATTCTGCAAGATGGTATGACAAACCAAAATCTGGGTGATCTCAGCTGACAGAGAAGGGAAATATATATGTGTATACTGCTCTGTGTGTATATCAGTATCTATAAATGTGTCTGTAAGTAACTGTTTCTTTATATATTAAGCTTACAGTGAGGTTATTCTGCTGTGTCTGACTCTAATCCATAACCGCAGGGATCATTCCAGCCATCTTTCTGGTTTACCTGTTATCTTCCATTCCAACACTGAGAAATCTGGTTCCTATCATCCTTCATCCGTTTATATATCGTTCAGGTCCAGAATACATGTATAGCAATTTAAGAATTGCTTCCCAGACTCCAGTGGAAAACAACTTTGCTAACCAGAGTTATTAGAGTAATTCTGTGTCTTAGGGTTATTCTCTGTAAAACAGAATAACAACCATATCTACTGCACATGAAAACCGCAAGTATTACAGAATAAATACATATAAACTACTCAGTAAAGAGCCTTTCATATACCTTGTATCCTGTAGTTTTTGGCATTTGTTGTTTTATTACTATTAATTAGTAGGACATGTGTTTTCTAGCCCTGACTCTTCTGTATACTAGGTGGGTCACCTTGACTAAATCATTAACTTCTTAAAAATATAAGTATCTTTATTGTTAAAAATGTGAGCAATACAAAAAGGTCTTTCAGAGTTGGTATAAAATAAGCCAGAGCTTATTTAAAAGGGGTACCTGGGTGGTTCAGTCTGCTAAGCATTTGACTATTGGGTTGGGTCATGGTCCTTTTCATGGGTTCATGGGATCAAGCCCCACATTGGAACCTGCCCTTGGCATCCCCACTGCTTCTCTCCCTCTCCCACTGTCTTTCCCACTGCTTGTGCTCTCTCTCATAAATGGAAAAATATTTTTTTAAAAAAGAAAACTGTATATTCTACATGTTAATTATAAAATTGTATACATATGTCTCTACTTATCAACCTATACTTCTCTTTTTTTTTTTTTTAAGATTTTATTTATTTATTTGACACTCAGAGATCACAAGTAGGCAGAGAGGCAGGCAGAGAGAGAGGAAGAAGCAGGCTCCCTGTGGAGCTCAATCCCAGGACCCTGGGATCATGACCTGAGCTGAAGGCAGAGGCTTTAACCCACTGAGCCACTGAGGCGCCCCCCCTATACTTCTCTTTATGTCTATATCAATACAATGGTTTTCAGATATTTTAGCAACTGATAAAGTTGCCACATTTTGGAGGGTGATGAATTCACAGCCTATTTTTTAAGAACTTCTTTGTTCATTTGAAATCAATGACACATTTTCGGGGGTCATGAATTCACAGCCTGTTTTGTAAGAAATTTCTTTGTTTATTTGAAATCAACTAAATACACTTAGTATAGTTATGCGTTAATCTTCCATTCCTTTGTCTTAGTTTTCCTCCAGTTTTTCTATTTATTTTAACCATGCTATTGATATTTCTAACATTAAACATGTGATATTTGTAGGTAGAAACACTTTCACCCCATCCCAATATTTCTGGTCTGAGGAGGGTTGTTTCTTAAGCCTTTGTAAGTTCCCATCACAGCCTTTGTTCCTCCCATGGATATATCATATGTGACCTGGTTGCTTGATCGGAGTCAGTGATCCTCCCTCTTGAGTGAGTGGAGTGAATTTCCCCATAATCCTCCGCACCCAGGGGCAGTAACTAATCTGTTTCTCCACCTCCTTCTACAAAAGCCATATGTGGCTGGGTGAGAAGCAGGTGCTTTGTGAACTTTCTCCAGGCGGTTTGCCTTTACTTGACTTTTCTGTGGGGGAGGAGAGAGCAAAGTCATTCAGAACACCCCACTCAGGGCTGGGGTTCTGCAGGTGGCCTTGCCGTTGTCATGTTTAGATGTCACCATTCTAAATGGTCTAAGGCTTGGCCACATGGTTAACTATGTCCAATATCAACTCTGCCTTAAGTTATATCCTCTGTCTCATCCTTGAGAAGTTACAAGACTGATCCTTTTTATTCTCTACTTACTGAGGATTTAATTACTTCGTTTCTTATTTAGCAAATGGTTTGTAACTCCGAGAAAAGAAGTGCTATGTTTTGCATCCACTGGAAACGTCAGGGTGCCATGTTACACTAATCCAGGGATTACCACTCACAGTGTCTTTCATGATAAATGTACCCCACCCCGAGCACAAGTATGCAGCATCCCAACAAATATGTCAAGTGAAAAATTACCTGTCTTTTAGTAAAAATGAGTATATTGAATCCCTCTTTAGAGATTCAAGAATTATTTCATAAATCCACAACTAATTCTGAACATTGATATCAATTCTTTTTGTCCATGTTTTTGTCTTAAGTTAAATTATGTTAAATAGAAATAAGTAACTGAGGTAGTAACACACACATATATGCATACACACGCATACATGCTGTGTGCCCGCGCGCGCACACACATACACACACACACACACACACACCTGTATCTTCTCATACTACAATTATTCACTTCAAGGCAGCATGCATTAGAGACACTGGAATATGATAAATCAGGGCTATTCTTCCCTGAGTTCTATAGCATCTTGAGTTGCTGGCATTTGAGAAAGGGAAGGAAATAGTTAATTTGGATCTTGCTTCCTATTAAACTTGGATCTGTTCTACACCACAAATACCATCATCCCAATTGACAAAGGCGAGGGGCTTGTGAACTTAACAGATGGCCTTTTCATAATTCCCCCTCCTCCCAATTTTTAAAACTGGTTCTGCTTGTCCTCAAAGCTGTCTTGGACACCTGTTTTAGTTCAGCACAATATCTACAAAAGTATCAGGAATTGTGAAGTATGTCTATGGAGAATTCAGAATGCACATGGTGTGAATTTCCCCAGGTTCTGTACGCTATAAGGAAGACTCTTGCTATGGAAAGCACAGACACACCCAAAAGTACAGGGCACACTCTCTGCCCTCAGAAATCTGCTGTCCAGCTGCAATTACCGAGCACACAACCACAACATGGTTAATATGCCATATTCAATGGAGAAAGTAGGGAAAGAACTGAGAAGTAATTCCCTTTAAGGGAGTGTTAACTACTTCGGCTTTGCTAATTGTGCATGTCGACTTTGTAGATCCATAGGACCAGAGTAAAAGTGGCCAGGCTGAACACCCGAAGGAAGGTTTAAGAAGTAATTGATTCAATAAGGATAATTTAATAGCCTGTCCATGAAGTTTAGGTTAGGAATAAGTGCATGCGCATGTGTGTTCTTGTCTGTGTATCTAATCCGTCCATCAGTTCATACCAGATTAGTCCTCACAGCCCTAGTTGTAGAGAGCAATAAAGCAGTAGACAGATACATAGTGTGTAAGTGAAAAACCTGAAAGATTCCACTGACTGGGATGAAAAGAAACACCTATAATCTCTTTTGTTTGTGATATGAAGGATTGTAATTAAACTCCCGCTAAGAGGCTATAAAAGAAAACTGATCAGTAACTTGAGTCATGTGGTAAATAATAACCGTTCTTAAGGTTAAATAAAGCCCCTAATCTTCCTGTGGTCAGCTGCTGTGTGGGGCCTCACACAGGGGCGCTGAGAATCGGAGTACAGTCAGGACTGGAACACTGGTCAACCTTTCTACGTGGAACCAAACAGAAGGTAGAGAATGTAGTGATAATTTACATTCCCCGAGAGTGGTGCCAGGTTTTTCCACCAGCAGCATCTGGTTTTCCCAGAGCTTCTACAACTTAAAGGTGAATCACTTGAGAATCTTGTTACAATGCAGGTTCCAATTCACCTTTGTCTACAATGGAGTCAGATAACTTCATTCCAGCAAAATCTCGGGAGATTGCGAATGCCATTTGGGAAGTTTGAGTAGCAACGCTCAGGGAGCTTTCTGTCCCAGGTCCTGGAATGAAATAATCAGCTCAGTGCTTCTACCACTGGAGGCTCTTTAAGAGAACCAGTGAGGGGATACACCATCTCCATTCCAACTGTATTCAAATCCAAACAAAAACCTTTACTGATGGGGCAACCAAATCCAAAAACTGAAGT
Organism: Lontra canadensis; assembly: GCF_010015895.1. Classification (NCBI taxonomy): domain Eukaryota; kingdom Metazoa; phylum Chordata; class Mammalia; order Carnivora; family Mustelidae; genus Lontra; species Lontra canadensis. The sequence goes on from NW_022631038.1 coordinate 9,682,426, forward strand.
ATAGTATAAAAGAAAAGAAGTTAGAATTTTCATTAACTGAGTAGTTTCCCAACCCAAGAAAAAATACAGACCTTGTGCTTTTAGAAATGTGTCTCATGATCTCTCTCCTTGGATTCTTACTCTCTTGCTCCTTTTCTCTCTCTGTCCCCCCTTCCTTCCCCACCCCCATTTTGTTCCCCTACCTGTCTTTACTTTGAAGTTCCAATCTATGGACTCCCTGTGGGTCATACAAATTACAAGGGTTCAGACCATTCCTATTTTTGTAATTTTTCAGTAACTTTGAAATTATTTCCAAACAAAATGTTCAGAAAAGGTTTCATGCAAAAAGAATGAAAAGAACAAAGTTACGTAATCACAACCCAAAACCATTTCTGCTGAATCACATTATTTCTTCATCATCTGATTTTGCATTTCACACACACACACACACACACACACGCACATTCATATATATACATTCTTATACACACACATATACACATATACGTGTATGCATATGTGTATGCTTAGGCTTACTTTTTGTGTATGTATATATACTTTCTATATATGTCTACATGCCTAGATTTACTTTTGGTGAGTAAAAACAGTGTTATATATCAAAGGATTGTTCTATGTACTGTTGGCAATATTTCATACAGGGAGGAACTGATTAGTTAAGTTTATAATCAGTACTGCTTTCATAGAAATAGTTGTGCCCCATTTTTCTCTTCTCTGGGACATGTTGACAATTATTAGTGCAGATGTTTTGGAAAGTAGGTTAATTTCTTGAAGTCATGCTTTGCTTATATTTCTATTGCAGTTTTTTATAAAATATTATTTTGCCTATCTTTGATCTTTCCAAGGATTATTCCTTTAATATTTCATGATGTAAAGAAAATAATCACTTCATTTATGCCACTCTCTTTTTCTTAGACTACTTTCAATGTAAAGATAAGCCGACTACAGTTTTTTAAGTGCCAAATCGTCCGTTGTCAGCAATTTTATCTTAAATGCACCTTAGATTCAAACCTATTCTTTTGGGTTTGGAATTAAAAATAGATTCTGGCTTAATAATCCAGTTTTTCTAAAATTCTTCAATTTAACATATCAAGTCATCTTGGTTCTAATTATTATAAAAGCCTAAGCTAGCGTTGATGCTTTGTTGGCAATAAAGTTGAACGTAAAACATTTTTTTTCCAAAGGAAGCGTAAAAGTAAATCACTTTAGAGGGAGAGATTTGAAAGGATTGTTAATAGCTTTATAAACACCTCCACAATGTTAGAAGAACTGTGAGGAGTGTTTTTTAATAGTTGGGCTGGGAAAGAGTAAAACAGAGGAGATGTTACAATGCAAAAGGGAATTGTTAAATTTGTTTCCAATGACAGCACAGGCGCTTCTCGAAAATAAGCAAATCCATCTCCAGATGTGCCCCCTCCCGCCCCACCCCCACCCCTCCTGCGGAGCCACGAAAATGGAGATGCATTTGAAAGTGCGGTGGAAGCTTGCAGGTTTGCTCATGTATATTGGCTTTTTAAAAATAGGCACTTAAAAATTTCAGATGAGCTCTGTTACAGAATTTAGTCCCAGTGGCAATGGCTTATTCCTTCCTCTACTTGTTTGCTCCTATGGCATCGACTGACAGTTCTAATCACTCTCTCCATGGAAATGAACATTATAATGACATTTGTTCTAAGAAATTCATGGAAACAAGTCAGTGACTTTATTCACATATTATAAAATGAGCGATTTGGAATATTCAGTTTTACATCGGCTTCTAAATCATTCGTCTTTTTTTTTTAGATGAATGTGAGTTCAAGTTGAAAATGAGCTTACATTGTTATTTGAATTAATTATAGATAAGGGATATTAAGTAGACTTATGTTGGTTTATTGTCATGGTACTAAATTATAGTGGGCTTAAATGGTTATTAGCTATATAGATTTTCCAAAATTATATTAGAAATTGTGGTTTAAACCTTAATTTCATGGCAATAAATTGTATAATAATCATATTAATAAATTTATAATGAGTTCTTATTATATGATAGGTATTTTTTATATGTTATAGCTAATCCTTATAGGAAACTATAAAAGAAAGATATTTCTCTTCAATTCAATAAATTCGCATCTTTTAAAAAAAATTCTGGAGAGCGACTAAACTGAGTATTTTCACTACCCCTATTTTTCCTCAACCTCCCATACTTGGTATTCCTTAAATTGAGACATTATCTCCTACTCAGACTTCCAATTTCCTGATTATCATTTTCATCCTTTGAAGTCTCCGGTTTAATATGTATTTTTTGTGGAAATACTCCTTTTCCTCAACAAACTAGGTCACTTGCCCTGCTCAAAGTTCCCACAGGACTTTCTCAGTTTTCCCATTTTGTTTATTTGGTTGTCTGAACCTTCTTCTCTTCCTGATTCTGGGCTGGCTGAGGTCCGAACTCTTCTGCTTGGGAACGCACCCACAGGTTTAACGTGGTGTCTGCTGCACAATCATGGCTCTTGAAGCATCAGTTTGTGCATCCATGGTAGAATTCCCATTTAGATTAAAAACTAAAGTTCAAGCCAAAAAAGTGTGCATGAGAAGTCCAACAGTCAAGAAGTGACATAAATGGGATCCCAAGTAAGGTGGTTTTCATATAAATCTTACGTTGTCTTCAACAACACAGGTCCCCTTAACATGGACGTGTGGTTAGTTCATGAACACAGAAGTAACCTCTGGTCTAGTTTCTGGAAAGATAGAATTCAGAAGAATGTTAGCATCCAGTGCATTCAGATTTAAATATCTTGGGCTAAGCACGTGCTCTTTATCAGTAATAACAGAAAGACAGGACATTAAGAGTTCACTTGATGTTGGATTAGACAGGAACCACCTAACCAGAATCTTTGGGAATATATACGATGGCTTTCATTTGACAAATAAAATGCAATAGTAATCAATACAGAATAAAGAAAGAATGAGACAGAATGTGTTAAACACATATTAAAATACACTTGCCCTATATTAAAATATGCTTTTTTGACCTTGTACCTTGTAGGCACTACCCTGTTACTTTTTTAAGGTGATTTCTTTTACAACTAGAAACAGACTGCAAAAAATCCAGATTTTTACCTTTTGCAATAGTAAATTCTTAGCCAGACCAAAGTAATAAATGTATATGGAATTACTTTCAAGTCTCAGCTAAGGTATCTGTTTTCCTATTTCCATAAACAGATCTCAACCACTTACACAGCCTCAAAATGGTCAGAATAAGAACAGATTTAAAGAAAATTTCATCACCTTCCTCCATGTGCTGGTTTACTAACATTGAATTCACTTTTTGCCTGATAAACTTTGATTTTCCACATAGAATATTAATACAATGGGCTATTATAATAGAAGTGCTTTGTATTTCTCTTGACTCTTTTCTTGGCAACCAGTAAAGAAACTGACCAGACCTTCACCTGTTTTGTGTCTTGTTATATATTAAGTTCTGAATCTCATTGCTTGTGAGTTCTATAGCCTTTGAGATGTTGTTTTTAATTTTTCTCGATGATGATGATGATGATGATGTCCAAGGCAAATGATACGTAGCATCCTCTTGTGACCTCCTAGGTATCATACATACTGCATCCTCTTTGACTCTGAGGGTGTCTCTTTCAGGTGAAGGCGGAAGGTGATATGATACTGTATCACTGGAACACGACTGCACTTGGCCACTCTACCTTCTTTGTGTTGGCTCTAGCATAGGTTCTCTTCTTGCAGGGACATAAAAGAAACTTGTCACTTAACATTTCACCAGAAAAGCACTGTTCAAGCACTTTTTGTCCAACTAGGATTGGACACTGCTCTCAAATTCCACAGACCCCGGGTAGGCGTCTTTCAAAAGTTCAGTTAGACTCACCATCATTTTCTGTCCAATTCCATTTACACACGTATATACCAACCAAAACACCTCTCTTTACGCAACGCCATTTAAGAGAGAGAGGGAAAGAGCAGAGGGAGGCAAATCTCCAAGGTGAAAACAGCCTTGTAGTTTGAAAAATCTTCTCCAAATGAGCTTTTGATTTGCTTGGAGGGCGATGTGGGGGTGGTGAGGTATGATCGGTCAACCCATCCCATCCCAAAATATCAATCATCAGCAGATGATATAAAGTAAAATAACGTATAAGCATAGAATTTACTAGTCTTTCCTGCCCAAATCCTTCAGCAAGTAATTACTTCTGATCTTACATAGCCTGATCTTTGTGTCTGTCTTCAGAACACCTTGCTATGCGAGGTGCATGCAAATTGCAATCGGGTTAACAATCACACGCTGTTCACGGTTCCCTTCTGCCGTCTGCAGGGCTATTAGGCGATCTCTTGAACAGTGTGTCTGGGTGATGCAATCTGTCAGTCTCCCTAGCAGAGCTTGCTGGAGGGGATGATGCGCTGATCTCAAAGAAACAAAAGACTTTGTTTTGATCGCTGAAAGGAGGACACCTGCAACTGCCTGTATTGTAATCTTAGCCTCGCACCTGGCAAATCCAGATATTACAGAGATCTGTTGTTCAGCAAAGCAGAGGAAGAAAAAGTCATGTGATTCTGTCTTTTTATATTTTTCCTCTGAGACCCAGTTAAGTCGAAGGCTGTGATTCAGGAGAATTTGTTAATTTGCCATATGTGATTCTAAAACAATTATTATTTTCTTTCAAAACGTGAAACTTTATGGACTACGGAGGACTCCCTTTTGTTTTTGACAACTGTAATTACTTGCAGGCATCATATTAAGGAAATCAGGAGTTGGTTTCACAATCTTATTTTTAATCCAGATCAACATAGCAGTAAAAGCAGCATAATAGCAACAGAGCTAGATGGAGGGTCTGCAGAACTGCATTTGTATGACTGCACCATTGACTGTTGGTGACCTTGACCAAGTCATTTCTGCTCCCTGGGTCTCCTTTTTTTTTTTTTTTTTCATTTTTTTTAAAAGATTTATTTATTTGCCAGAGAGAGACACTGTGAGAGAGAAAACACAAGCAGGAGGAGTGGGAGAGGGAGAAGCAGGCTTCCCGCTGAGCAGGAAGCCGTATGCGGGGCTTGATCCCAGGACCCCAGCATCATGACCTTAGCTGAAGGCAGATGGTTAACGACTGAGCCACTCAGGCACCCCATTGGTCTCCATCTTCTTATTTGTAAGACGCAAATGGCAGGAAAACTCATTTTGTAAGAGTAGTTTTTCACTGACAGAGCAGAATTACTTGGGGATCTTGTTAACAATATAGGCTCTGAGGCAAACCCATGGGGACTCTAATTTAGTAACTGAAATGAAGTGAGAGAGAACATATTCTGTAGTGTGCTTCCCAAGTGATTCCGATGCCCAAGCCAACAGACTGGCCTCTGACAACAATGATGGGGATGATCCCTGTGATCCCTAACCCTTTAAGTTCTAGATGAAATTCTTTCCTGAGGTAGATCCCGGCTGCACGTTGGAAGTACCTAGCATTCCTGTGAAAACTTACCGATGCCAGGAGCCATGTTCCAGTCTTACGTTATCATCTGTCTTGGGTAGATCCTGGGCAGAAACATGCTTATAATGCCCCCCAGTGACTCTAAGGTGATTCCAAGGAGGAGACCCCCTACTTCAGCGGGCTTGGTTGGATTTGACCTCCAACTAACGGAGGGCCTATTACCTGTTCCATGTGTGCCACATGGTACACGCTTTCTGGACAAATATTGTCATCTCCACTGCACACAAGTGGAAGTGGGGCTGCAGGTGAGTAACTTGCCAGAGGTCAAATAGTTACTGAGAGGAAGAGAGGGGAGATAGTTACGATCATCAGTCCCCTGTGTTCCTTCCAGCACACCATACTGCCTTTCATTGGCTTACGGAATAGATACACTGTACTGACATCAGAATTGGACTAACTAATCAGATTTGGCCAGATTCCCAGTTTTCCTAATTCCTAGAATGATCAAAAGAGTTTCCTTATGGGAACTAAAACTACTACACACTATCAGGGGACTCGGTTTTATGAACTATCCCGGGTCAAATTCAACAGACATAATTATGGAAATAAATCTCAGCACACTTCTTTAGAGTCACGACCCATAGCCAGATTTAGTACTAGTACAAAATCCCTGCATTAGGGATCAGTCTTTGAATCCCAAACCAATTAAGAAATTGCCAAAATTTTTTGGAATAGATCATGCTGGTTCTGTTTTAGGAAGCACCCTCGTTAGACATTTTAATTAACTCCGACTGTAGGTCAATAAGGCACTTGTAGAAAAGCCAACAATCAGGTTGAGGTTTTCAAAAATGTTAATTTTCTTTTTCTGGAATAAATATTTCTAGTTCAAAGTATTATAAGATAACCAGGTGGTAAAGTCATAATGTCTCTGAACTATTTCTTGCATTTTCTTGGTAAGTTATTCCATAAATGGGGTAAACATTTCACATGTAGAGAATTCAAATTACTAAGACTTACCATAGTCACTGAAAATAATCTAAGAATTTTGCTAAATATACCTCTTAGGATACTTATTCTGGAGGCATTTGGCTTACTTATTCAATTTTATGATCAGTGTCAAACATTGGGTTTATAATATTATGCCTTTAAGATATGGAGGATGAGTATCTGTGGTGATGACATTACAGATTCCTAATGGAGTTCACGTATCAGCAAGACTGTATTCATAAGTCTTTGACTGAATTTAAGGATATGTTTACTCCTCTTTTGGGTTTTTTACTTGTTTATTTATTTAAACTTGTAAATATTTGTTTCAGTCTTCAGATTCTGGCTTCTTCCTCCCATCTGGTTTGTTCCCATGTGCTAAGTCACTAACCTCAACCTACTGTTGACTCTTTCTCCACATCAGGCTCTGTTAATCCACCAACAGCTTTTTTAGTGTCTAACCCCAGCTTGCTTTCAATAATTCTAACTCATGATAGGTGCTAAAATGACTAACAGAAACTCTGTTCAATATTATTTATAGGAACCATGAAGATAGCATATGTCTGAGTGACCCAAGACAGGTTCTAACTTTAATGAACTGGTCCACCATCAGTGATTCCTACAAAAGGTCTTCCAAGCCATCCCAAAACAGGGTTTCACAAGCCTTGGCAGTCATAAGATTGACTACGACTTATGACTGTATGGCTATGCTGACTCGACTTGTGATTTCTTGATTCCTATTTATTGAAAATTTCCTTCCACTCCTATTTCATTGTTTTCATCAGGCACGCCACAGCACCATCATTTTAACTGCATTCTGGCTGACTGTCCCCTTGCTTCATAGAGGTGATTTTCTGCCCAGAGACTTAATAGAGAATGCTGAATAGTAGTCTACTGTGTATCTTAAATTGCACTCAAGGAATTTGGGTTTTATCTGTTACATAAGTTCTGCAAAATTATCTTGTTTATTGACTGGAAAAACTATAAATAGAGTAAAATAAACTTGGAATTATTTCATTTGTCAAAGTACATTATCCTTTAGAACACAGATAATGTTATCAGTGTCTTTGAAGTTAATTAGCACTTTTCATTTGTTTTGCTAATCTAATGGGACATAGGAAGGGAAAAGTTCTATTATGAATGCACTTTTGTTCAGAGTAACTTCATCCTACAAATATATAATTTTAAAATGTTTATCCTGAAACCTGGGGGGGAGGGTAATGGAAGTGGGTTATAAGGTATTTTGCTTGATTATTATTAATCTACACATTACACGACACATTATACTATATAGACTAATAAAGGCTGAATTAGATATCTCTAGCTGAGTAGTTTTAAGAGTTTATGATACAGTCTTAAAGACTATTTCATCAGAAGGACACATCTCTGAAGGAAAAACAAAACAAAACACATAATTGGTTTGACTCTTATGGCTGTTGACTGGCACTTTTGATCCAGCTGTTCCATTTGGTAAAAAAGCAAGTCTTTGGGCTTGTGTAATAATGCAACAGACCCAGTAAAATATAGAACTAAGTGGGACACCTGGGTTGCTCAGTCAGTTAAGCCATTGCCTTCGGCTTGCATCATGATCTGAGGGTTTTGGGATCAAGTCCCACACCGGGCTTTCAGCTCAGCAGGGAGCCTGCCTCTCCCCCTGCCTCTCCCCCTACCTTTCCCCTGTCTCCTCCCCTGCTTTCCCCCTGTATCTCCCCTGATTGTGCTTTCTCTCCATCTCAAATAGATAAATTATATATATATGAAACTAAGCAAAAAGCGTGCTGTGTGTGTACACATCTTCCCACTGTAGGAATGAAAATCTGCAATAGTTGTCAATTGCTGCACACTTTAGCATAGCTGAAAGAGTCTCTGATTTGGGATTTAATGAAGGAAACAGAAAAGGTAACTGGAATCATACTATACATAAATATATATGACTATATATTGACTATGTATATTCTATGAATCAATCAACTTATAAAATCATATACAAGCTAAGAAAATAATGTGTGCATATATATGTACATATATATATATGAAGTCTGAATGAGTATAATTACATGTTTATTGTAATAAAAAAAAAATTGGATAACGGATAACCAGGAAACAGCCCTCACCAGAGGCCAAATCTGCCAGCACCGTAGATCTTGAACTTGCAGCCTCCAGAAGAAATAAGTTTGTATTATTCATAAACCACCCAGACTAAAGGACTTCATTACAGCAGCCAGAAAAGGCTAAGACACAACCCAAACAAAGGCAGACAGCACACGCACCAGGTCAACTGGATCACATTTGGTCATCAGTGTTCCCTGGCAGAAATTCATGGAGAGTCCGGTCATACAGCTGACTAGGGTGCTTGCCTAAAACACTGGGCTGGAGAGGCTTTCCACAGAGAGTAGCAGAAGACCTTGTGTTCTGGGACACCTGGATGGAGGAGCTCAGTCTCAATCAAGCTAACTCTAGCAGTGTTTAAAATTCATTTCCTCTTTAAATCATCTTAACAACCTAATAAGTTAGGTACTATCTCTACAGTGGAAATTATTTTATAAGGTATTTCAGACGTTCAACCACACATTTGAATCTTGAACCAAATTTTGTGATACAGTACGACCCACATGCTAGGCTTCTTAGGTCAATTATAATTTTGGTAGATACTACATTTCTATAGTAACAAACATTCAGGAAACAAACGTGTTTGAACCATTTATAATTGGTTCCATTTGGCTGGAGATTTTGTTTGCATAATTGTAACTCCAGCTCTCTCTTTCCCACATTTTGTTTTAAAATAAAGATAAATAGGGGCGCCTGGGTGGTTCAGTGGGTTAAGCCTCTGCCTTCTGCTCAGGTCATGGTCTCAGGGTCCTGGGATTGAGCCCCACATCAGGCTCTCTGCTTGGCAGGGACCCTGCTAGCCTCTCTCTCTCTGCCTGCCTCTCAGCCTACTTGTGATCTCTCTCTCTCTCTGTGTCAAATAAATTAAAAAAATGAATAATTATAGGTATAGCTGCAAATACAGAGATACATAGACCTAGCTCACAGGTACTTCTAAAACCTATAGTATATATTTGTTTCTGGGAGAGACACATAAATGATAATTTGATGAGTTATGTCCTTATCACAAATTAATGATTTCTAGATAAAAATAATTCCAGATTATAATTAAAAGATTAATAATTAAAAGATTATAAACGAGTTTGCACTAGTCTCGCATTATTTCCATTCGCCTGGCATTCCCTGTAATCCTTAATGTTACATTGTGATATTTCTTCCTAATACATGCACACTGTGACATTGTTTCTATGACAAACATCTTTTCTCAGGTGAGTTTCTTATGGAAGATAGCTGTCTCTGTCTCCCTCTGTCCCTATCTCTCTGTCTGTTTCTCTCTATATCTAGTGTCTCTCTTTTCTTTGTCTCTGGCTCTCCCTTCCCCCTCCCTTCCCCTTCCTTGGTAAAAACTGTATATAGTAGCTAGAAGACTTGAGGAGGAGTTTAAAAAGCATTAGAAAGCAATTCCAACTTTCACCTTGCAAGTCTTCATTGAAAACAACTCTCCCAACTGAGGCCAAGAAATGGTCAAACATAAAAACTCTACTGATTAATTCATGATTTTGGTGCTGTTTCCTTATTGCTGAACCATCCTGAGCTGTGACACAGATGTTAAATTCTCAAAGTAAAGATTTCAGTTGTACTGAATTATGTTTGCCTTGTTTTGTCATGTTTTCAGAAAGTGTTTTTTATCTGCTTTGTCAACTTCAGGTGGCAGTTTCCATTAACGCCACTTGCTTGACATCAGAAGAAAGAGGCTTCTACTAGCTTCCATATGAATGCCGCACCTGCTGCCATGACCAGGCTAGGTAGAGAAAGCTGCCTACATATTTTCTTCCTGCAGTTTGGGGTTTACTGACACTCTTTCCTGGAAGCATGGTTAGCAAAGATTAGCTCAACCAACCAAGGGAAAATAGCTCCAGTCCCCCACCCCTTCCTCTACTTACGAGATGGAGAAATACAACCGTCACCTTTACCCATTTGCGTTAGGTTTCTGATACTAGGGGACCAAAACGCACTCCCCAGGCTTTCAATAGTGTGGAAATGACTATCCCCCACATTCTCCGCCCCCCCCCATTGCCTGAAATTTCCAGGGACACTTTACAAATCATTTGAGTTCATTTCGTCACAAGCATCACTCTCACCTGAGTGCAGTCTTTCCAGGGTACACCCATCTGCTGGGGTCACACACACCTGTTCCACTAGTCAGTTAGCCCATCACACATCAACTTCATTAATGTAAGAATCTTCATCATATGTGAAAGTGGCCTCTGACTTCCTTAACTTCTTCATCATTGGACTGCTTACAAGAAGGTCATGCACGTAACACGAGTACATTACTTCACGTCACGGATGAGGAAACTGCATGCAGAGCCATCTGAAGCCAGGGGACCATAGGACTGGAGTCCAGCTAATCTCCACGTTCAATTTGCTGTATTAAATGTTCATTTCTCTCCTTGAAATTAACTTCTTAGAAACCTGTATTTTTAGCCTCAAAGTGTTCAGTGTTACTAAGAAGTAGTCAATTACCTGGCCATTTTTCTGTTCCATGTATTTGGATTTATTTTAAATGACCTGCGTTCTCTTTTCACACTGATACCATTCTCTTCAAAAATGACTTCAAATATTGTGTTTGCTCCTTTTAATGCTAAATCTCGGCAAAATACATCATCATTCAGCTGAAATCAGCTTTTTGACAATGTCCTTCCCATTTTGACTGTCACTGTGACTTAGCTGGATAATTCCAAACCACAGTCCTTATCTCTTTGTTCAAGTTTTTCTGCCTTCTTATTGGTCTTGTCAGTAGAATGAGATTCTTTTGCATAAATCTCTTTTGTGTTTTACCTGATTGCAACCTATACTTCATATTTAAACCCTGTCAGCTTCCTAGTCAGTGTGTCCTTTCTTGTCAATAGGGGGATTATATATCATCCAGAACAATAATTTTATATTTTGTCAAGTTTTCTGTCTTATTCAGTGAGCTTGTCCAATGTTTCCTACCTAAAAAAAAAAAAAAAAATGTTTTAATGCATGGCACTGCTGCTTTTTCACACAAAATGTTTGAATAGTACAAGTGCATTTTATTTTATCAAATATCAAAATCTATGACTATAAGTTGTTCAATATTTTGATATTTCAAATTTACAAACTTTCTTCCTAAATGTATCACATTTATGTAATGGTTATCTTTTCAGAGGACGTTCACATACATTACTTTACTTGTCCTCACAGTATCCCATGAGTTAAGCAGACAGAGCCGGTGGTATTAAAACAACCATTATGGATGTGAAAAACAACCATTATGACTCTGAGAGGTTGCAAGTGACAAAGTCATACAGTTAGCGAACAAAGAAACCTAAAGGAGATGGTACAATTTTTTTATTAGTGGCAAAGTGATTTTTCCAAGGGATCACACTTCATGCATATCAGGCCTGTGAAATGCTTTGAATTTCATTTTTAAGAATCCTCTCTCATTATTCTCTCTGCATTCATGCATTTTTTTTCAACAAGGAGTGATTCATTTGCCTACTACTTGCGCAGGTTCTGGTGACATACAGTCATGACCACGACCCCATAGTGATGGCACTGACCTTGTAGAAGGATGACAAAAACAAAATTTCCCCTCTGTCAGTGAGTGCTAAGTGCAGTAAAAGGGGGAAAGAGGGAAAGAAACAGGAGACAGAGATGGACTGTAGAGGGTTATTAGTGAAATATTCCTGAAAGGTAGATTGGAAATGGAGACCTAAAGAAAAAAGGGAGCAGGTCACGTGGATGTCTGATGAGAAAGATTTCAAGACTTCCTTCTTTCACTCAAAGACCTTCTACCTGTTTGGAATACCGCCATAGTGTCATCCTTTCCCAAAGCTGTGAAAATACCTTAGGAAGAGGTAGGGATTATGTTTTAAATAACTATCCCAGCTAGAGTTCTTTATGTAGAGCTCACATCTTCTTTTGCACAGTTTGTATTAAATGAGACTTTTGTAACTAAAAATTGAGTTATACAGAACACTTTGAAGTCCTTACTGTGTACTAGGTAAAATATATCTTTTTCCAAGTTAATCCTCAGCAACCCACTTGAAGAAAGTATTATCCTGCAGATGAAGCCGTCGTGGCTCAGGGATGATAGGCAATGTGCTCACCAGCATGTGACTGAGGGACCAGGGCTTGTGGATTGTTGGACGGCTGTGTGGTGGTAAAGACACTGACACTTGGACTCCGTTTCCTCCAGTTGTTTCTGCATAGACTAAGATAAAGATAGGGTGAGTCTTAAGTTCTCAAACACCAAGAATAAGTAATATTCTGCTATTTAAAGGAAGTTTTGAGTTATCTTGTCCAAGGGTTGGTCAGTGTGAGATAGATCTAGAAGCTGAGCACTTCGAGTACTGAGGCAATGACCACTTCTAAAAGGCTGGCTTTTTTGCTGAGTAATTTATGAGTTTGCTAATGCCCATTACTCCCCAAATGCTTATAGGAATTGTATTTCCTTTTTTTTTACATTAATAATTTGTGACCTTTAGAAAAAAACTAACAAACTTAAAATTACAATTATTAAAATTATAATTTTATCAGCTAAAAATAATTTTTATGAAAAAAACAAAACAAAGTAACCTGTATTTCCTACAGAACACATTTTTTGTGAAAGCATATAAATATAAAATAAATGAATGTTTATTAACTTAGTTTCAGCTTATATACTTTAATTATATTGAGACTGATTTTTAACTAATTGACAGACCTTTATTATTACTGACTACATTGCTTATATTGTGTAATATTATATTAAATTAATATTTATTAATTATACATATTAATTATCTCCAAATTTATTAGACATATTATTTAGACATATTAATTCTTTCCAAATTTTGTTTTTATAAAGAAAATGGCTACCCATTTTCATGTATAATATTCTTCACTTATCAAATTACTTTTCTCAATTACATATTTCTTAGATATTGCTGTAATCATTCTTTCCTTACAATTACATTCCATAATGCCATAAAACACGTAAGACAGCCCTACTTCCCAATTTATGCAGAATACAGTTACATTTTTCGCCTGGCTGGTGAACACAGGTGTTCCTAATAGTCATGGAATTAGTATTCTTTTCTCTGCAAAGATACATTCATATGTATAATGCATTTTTCAATCACTGTTTTCATTCAAACTTCAAATTTCTAGCAAATATAATTGGAAAGGAAGTGTAGTTTTGTTCTTTATTTTTATTTTATTTTTTTATTTTTTAATAAACATATAATGTATTTTTAGCCCCAGGGGTACAGGTCTGTGAATCGCCAGGTTTACACACTTCACAGCACTCACCATAGCACATACCGTCCCCCAATGTCCATAACCCCACTACCTTCTCCCGACCCCTCTCCCCCCAGCAACCCTCAGTTTGTTTTGTGAGATTGTCTCTTATGGTCTATCTCCCTCCCGATCCCATCTTGTTTCATTTACCCTTTTCCTACCCCCCAGCCCCACCACATTGCCTCTCCACTTTCTCGTATCAGGTAGATCATAGGATAGTTGTCTTTCTCCGATTGACTTATTTCGCTAAGCATGATACCCTCTAGTTCCATCCACGTAGTCACAAATGGCAAGATTTCATTTCTTTTGATGGCTGCATAGTATTCCATTGTATATATATATGACTTCTTCTTTATCCATTCATCTGTTGATGGACATCTAGGTTCTTTCCATAGTTTGGCTATTGTGGACATTGCTGCTATAAACATTCGGGTGCACATGTCCCTTTGGATCATTACATTTGTATCTTTAGGGTAAATACCCAGTAGTGCATTTGCTCAGTCATAGGGTAGCTCTATTTTCTACTTTTTGAGGAACATCCATGCTGTTTTCCAGATTGGTTGCACCAGCTTGCATTCCCACCAACAGTGTAGGAGGGTTCCCTTTTCTCTGCATCCTTGCCAGCATCTGTCATTTCCTGACTTGTTAATTTTAGCCATTCTGACTGGTGTGAGGTGGTATCTCATTGTGGTTTTGATCTGTATTTCCCTGATGTCAAGTGATGTGGAGCATTTTTTTCATTGTCTGTTGGCCATCTGGATATCTTCTTTGCAGAAATGTCTGTTTATGTCCTCTGCCCATTTCTTGATTGGATTATTTGTTCTTTGGGTGTTGAGTTTGCTAAGCTCTTTATAGATTTTAGATACTAACCCTTTATCTGATATGTCGTTTGCAAATATCTTCTCCCATTCTGTCAGTTGTCTTTTGGTTTTATTAACTGTTTCCTTTGCTGTGCAAAAGCTTTTGATCTTGATGAAATCCCAATAGTTCATTTTTTGTAGTTTTGTTCTTAAAACAATCAAAAATATTCCTTAATTTTGTTCCTTTCATGACTTTCTCTTTGTCTATGGAGCCTTTCTCCCTCTACTTTAGATTCCTCCCAGGCCTCACTTGCATTGTCTATGGGACTTATTACCCTCTCTAATCACCTTCAGCATCTATTTATTCATCACCATCAATAAGTTTCTGTCTCTTCCAATGGGATTCAAGCCAAAGGTTCTGGATATGTCTCGTTTCTCTTTACACACAACTGAGACCCAAGGGACCAGATGGCAAAGACAAAATTCTTCTTAATGAGTAAAGAGCAGAAGAAGCTGAAAATCTCACATGTTAAATCTGTATTTCTCTTTCATGTAACATTTAAAATACCCTCAAAATGATAGCATGTTATGGAGGCTGAAAAATGTGATATTTTCAGGAAATAGAGAGAAAGCTGATGTAGTGGTTTGAGGTGGATAGTGGGAGCTAAAACTGTGTGCAAATTGTAGACTGCCTTGAATGTACTAGAATAAATTCTAACAACCAACCAAAACAATTTTGTAGTTGGAGAAACATCTTTCTTTAGATATACAACTGGAGAGTATCAAAGATAAAAAAAATTTATAAACCTTTTGGGGTTTTATTAGAAAAAAACGAGGGGAAGTAAAAGCAATACAAAAGAAAGCATGGGAAAATTCTCTTGAGAAAATGTTTATATTTCCCATATTCTCCTCTCTGCCCTCACCTGGAACTTTCTTTCTTTCTTTTTTTTTTTTAAAGATTGTATTTATTTATTTGACAGAGGTCACAAGTAGGCAGAGAGGCAGGCAGAGAGTGAGGAAGGGAAGCAGGCTCCCCACTGAGCAGAGAGCCCAATGCAGGACTAGATCCCAGGACCCTGAGATCATGACCTGAGCCGAAGGCAGAGGCTTTAACCCACTGAGCCACCCACGTGCCCACTCACCTGGAACTTTCTAAGAAATATTTTACACATGCAATCTGTTAAAAAATCAATGATTAATCAATTAAGGATAATTATAAATTGGAGATTTCTTGAATTTAATTACTATTTGAGTGTCACTTAAAAATACAAACCATTGAAATGCATTCTTTGAAGAGTTAAAAAAAAGTAGAATATTATGTTTCTAATTATGATAGAGTTGAAAAGATAAAACGTGTCAAAAGAGGTTATGAGTAATAATATGAAACTATTTGCAATTTGGCTGTCCTGAAATCAGATGTATCTTGAGTTTAGCTAAAAATTGGGAGATAAATATCTATAGAGATCTTTCACAAAAAAGCAAGTAATATGTTCCAAAAGTTAAGTACCAAATCTCAAGGACTTTGTACACATATTTTTGGTAGGCATTTAATTAATGTAGCTGTCTTATTATCAAGTTCTTAGCAAATCAGTAGTGATGAGAGAAACTGCTATAAGAGAGAAAAACTATCAATAAAAATCTTTAATGGAAAAAATAAATAAAGCTGTAAATCAGACAAATATTGCTTAGTAAGAATTGTAGTTTTAGGCAACTATGGTATTATCTTGGAGAAACCCTAGATACACTAATAAAATTAATAAAACACTAGAAAAACATATCAATAGTGATTATACTAAGCCACTAAGAAAACCAATGTATTATTTTTTTATTCCCAGAAAAGTCTATTTTATTCCCCTAAAACTATATTCTATATTTTTAAATGTTTTGTCCACAAGGGCTAAGATAGTAATAATAATAAAAAGGTTAAGCCAAAAGGAGTAAATCTCCACTTAACCAGAAAACTTATTTTATGGAATAAATTATTTTTCAAAGGAGGTTTTGAAAAGCTGAGTTTTGATTCAATGGAAATGAATCCAAATAACTATAAAATAATGACATGCCATAAGGTAAAGCATGATTAAATACATAGGAAATTGCTCGAGGAGCTCAGAAAAGCATCTGTGTGATGGGAAGTTGACACTTATGAACATTTTCAACTAGGTATTGAAAACCGGAGAAGATTTGGACAGGCAAATAAAAAAGAAAAAAGTTGATAAGAGGTTAAGATTGCAAGTGCCTTATCAAGAATTTCAATAAATGCATTGTATATTCAAGAGACTAAGAGTAAAAAGAAGTAGCTGACACTGGGTGTTCATGTATAGGAATAATGAAATATTACAATGTCAGGGAAGAGTTTTTGAAATGTGGAGTTGATATCCTTTGTAGTTCAACACTTGGGAATGCAAAGTTATTAAAAGGTTTCGTTCAGTAGGGAGACTATACACTCAAAATAGTACTGAGAATGGAATGGGACACCACTATTTGAGATAGAAAGAAATTTAATCGGGATGAAGTGGAGATGAAAAGAATTGCAAAGAAAAAGTGATTAGTAAAGATGTTAATAGTAATCCAGGCATGAAGCTGACAGTTCCAGTGGGGATGGAAGGCAAGGAAATTTTTCAACTCATAGGCTATCCGAGGTGATACCATGTGTCTTATAGATGAGGACTCTCAGAGAAGAAAAGATGGATAATTTGTCCAAGGTCATACCTCTGGTTAATGTTGAAACCAGAGCTAGAGTCCTGCTTCTCAGCCTCAGGATATTTTCTATCATGATACCTACATAAATTATATTTTCTTCATTTTTTTCCCTCAAAAGCATTAGTCTTCAGAAACTGGGCTAAAAGCCAAGCATTTGATATTTTATTTCCCAGTGTATCCAGAATTCTTTTTCTTATTGTCACTTAACCTAACTGTGTCTTTCTTCTACACTTCTTAAAATAAAAGCATAAGAACTTTCCTACCAGTAATATTCGTGGAGGAGAAACACCATTCTTCTAAGAATGAGGCTGTATAAATGTGACTTGTCGCAAATGTAGCCTATTGTAAAAGACACAGGTGTCAGCCAACGTTCTTCATACTGTGATAGATTTTGCTACGAGTATCACGAGAAGGGATGTGCATTATTTACAGAAATGTATGTAATTTCAAATTAATCTCTATAGAAATTTAGATTTCCACTGAGCTAGCCATAAATCTTCATTAAAAAAAATTAGAAGAATACATATAATCAAAAAGGATAAAAGGGGACTTTTTGCAGACCGTTTCCACCTTTTATTATCTAGTAACTCATTCTCTTGGCTTCCTTTCTGCGCTTGCCTATCCATTCGGTTCAGTGCTGAGTCGGCAATGACCTTTCTGTGAAAGCCCAACCGAGTCTGCCTCCTTCCCCCGAGTTAACTTATCTTTAACCTGCTATCTGGCAGCACCAACACGTCTTACTCTCTTTAGCAGTGTGTTCTGGTTTTTTATTTTGATCAGATTTTATTTGTGTCAACATAACACATTCTTCTAGAGGCCCAGAGTTTGTGTTTCCCTTCAGTGTAGCCTCAAGATCCTTTCCTGGAGTTCCCTGTGGGATTATATCCCATTTTATGTTTATGGTTTCATTTGGTAATACTGTTAGGTTTTGTGACTGATTTTGTACCCCCAAATTCCCAAAGTCACCACTGCAAAGTGGATGTTTCTTTTGTATCCTCAAGATGGCCCTCAAACCAATTGCACCACTGATCATCTAGGAGGGGTCAGCGAGGTGGACTTCAGTGGCCTTTTCTCTGTTCTTTTAAAGCCGTGTTTTTCCCCCAGGTGCTGTGTTTCTTTAATGGAGTTTTCAATTTATTTTATGCTCCTGTCTTTTGGATCTGGGAGCAGGGAGTAGGAAATAAACAAGGGCAGAGATTCCTCATCGAGCAGTACTTCGAGACGCTGCTGTTGGTATTGAACTTGCTATGGTTTTATGTCTTCACCTTTATTATTTTTGCCACATTTGTGGGTTTGGTACTTAATTATCTCGAGAAGTTCAATACAAGGGAAAGGATGACTTGACAGGTAGACAGAGCAGAGCGATAGGGAATCTTAGAGCCTTCGGAGGTGGAGAGACAAGCCAGCAAGCAAATGGTTGTGACTGGGTGATCTGTCAGCAGGTAACAGGGCCCAGGGCATCTGTCTGGGGGATTGAAAACAGAAAACTGCACAGTCCTGCAAAAAGAGACTACTAACAAGACAGGCGCACACACGGTAACTAATCAAAGACAAAGACAAACGAAACAAGACAAGAATCCAGTCACCAGAAGTAGAATAGAAGTTACAGTGGATCTTGTGACTATTAAGGTTTCTCAGGTGTGGAATTTGAGTCCAATATTATCAATAGTTTGCAACCCTGGACACCTGACCGTGAGGTCCTCCGTGCAGAACTGTTCATTATTCTCTCCTTCCCTGAGGTCAGTGTTGGTCTCGGGTCTGGAGCCAGCCTATGTCCTCTGGTGGGCTGAAAAGGTCCCTAACATAATCAGAAAAGACTGGAGAAGTGACTGCCGGCGCACAGCTTGAGAAAAGCATTCAATTGAAATTCAAAGTTAGAGACGAAACAGACAGGGCTAAACCACAAGATGAACTCAGAGAGTAAACAAGTACCCACGGTCAAATTAAAATATGGAAATCATTCTAGGGTTTCTCTGATGAAAAATCACCATCATTTTTTAATTAGTCTCTCTATTGTAAAAGGCTGTGTTCTGTTGAAAACATATTATTCCTTTCAACGTAACAGAACTTCAAAACAGCTTGCCACGTAACAGAGCAGTGTGGTCAGTGCAGGGGTGGACAGATATGGCCCCCATCTTGGAACCAGTCTTCTTCCCTGTACTTCAGACAGAACACAGGAGGTGTGTCACAAACAGACCTTGGGTTGCTCCAGTTCCATGTCCAGCTGGTAGAGCCCTCCAGCTCTCACGGATGATGTCATGAGAAACTGGGAGGATTGAGGCAAACAGGTGGTGGGCATTCCCATAAGACACGGGTTTAACCTGGAGATAGTCTTTCCACTGGCCATATGACCTTAACACTTGGAACCTCAAATTCCTGATCTGTAAACCGAGAAGTGTGTCATCTCCCTTGCGAGGATGAAGTGAGGGGAGGCTAGCACAGTGCCTGAGGCATAGTAGATACAAAGTCAAGGGCAGCCCTCCTTACTCTGAGTCACTGTGGAGTATATGGAAGGATTAAATATCTGTGCTCTCCCTCTGAATGACGAATGGAACTGCTTTTGAATGCTGGGACTTCCTGGAAAACCCCCAAATTCAACACTACCCAGCCTTACATGAAAAGATGCTCCTGTGGAAAACTGCATCGCCAGCCCCTCCTTCTGGTACATCGTATTGGTAGTAGACCGTTTCTTGTGGGTTCTGTCAATGACAGTGATCCCCCAAGGTGACAGCCGTTGTTCCAATTTGCAGAAGCTGTGTCCCTCCACTGTCACTGATTGTTGCCAGTGACCAGTCTCCGTGAGAGGATGCTCGTTTCCGTGGCCGCCGCCATTCACACTCACACGTCCATTCATGTGTTCCAAGTGTCGCTGAGTAATGACTCAGCATGGCATTGTGTTAGACTCTGAGGAGACATTGGTCACAAAAACGACGAGACAGTACTAACTACTCACAGTCAAGGAAAGGAGACAGAGATCATCTGTCTCTAGAGACATGCCTAAATTGTTACTTTTTTTTTTTTTTAAACATCATGGATAGTCAGGAAGAGAGCAGACTAGACCTCTACATCAGCTCTACCCTGTTGTCAATGTCACACATCCTTAGCCCTTCATCTGTGTCTTTCTTTCGGGTGGCCTTCATCGTGTTTTCTCCAGCTAGCTCTTCCATCTTCGGTCGTACTTTCACGTTTCAGGTAGGGAGAAAAGATGAAGCAACTGAACATAGATCCAGAAAGCAAAGCTTACTGAGAAATGCCCAGCGCATAGATTGAGTTCTCACTGGCCACAATGTGTCCCATGGCCCCCCACGCTGCCAAAGAAACTGGGCTAAACAGTTTCTGCCTAATACACTGTCCCTCTCCTCCCCCCCCCCCCCCCCCAGAGCAACCCCAGTTTCTCAAGTGAGACAATGGATAGGATGAAGCAGCCGGCCATCTCTGCCACATTATGCACCGCCCTGTGCAGATAGGACTTACTGGAACCTGTTGGCCCAACCCATCAACAACTCTCCGTGTCAGCTAACTCAATATTGAGTGGTCAGAAGTGCAGATTCTAGAATCTGACTCATGGATCCACACACCCTAGCTCTACCATTTACAGGCTCTGTGACTTAACAAGGTATTTAACAAGGCACCTTAACGTCCTCGTTTTTAGGGATGACAATGGTCCCTTACCTCAGACTGTCAGTATGGAAATTGGTTATACAGACATAGACTGAGCCTTTAAACACTGAATGGGACCAGTAAGCATTTCTTATATTAGCTGTATTTTATATTAATCAAGCAATCTTTTTGTCTTGCTTTGCTTTCCTGCATAGATTTCCCTGCTGGACAAAAATGAATGGACCATTGATGTGATTAATTCCAATTGGCTTGGTAGCTGTGTCTCCATCGTACTTTAATCCATTTACTCTTCGGGCATTTATCTGTTTTGTGTGAATGGAATAATGGCGCATTTGAGGAAACCAAATCAATCTGCGCTACATAAAATTTCTGCGCCTGCAGAGCTACAAAACAAGATTCGCCTCAGTGGGGCGGAAGCAACCTATAAGGTGTGGCCCCTTAAATGGCGATGATAATGCCCTGCGTATTGTTCCTCTCTCTTACCCCTCCGAGGATCTCATATTCATTTTATTACTTTATTATTAAAAACGTATGAGGTCTTAGTTAATACTCTCTTTGAAAGGCTCCTTAAGACCAAAGACCTACAATAAGCATGATGGGGGGCCAGTTGTGGATTCTGAGTCTGGTTCTACCGCTGACCCTCTGTTGGGCAATCTACGCTCTATTCTCCAGGTCATTAACTTTGCTGACAGCTGCAGAGTACCCCGTAGGAACACTCAGCTGCCAGGCACTTTGCCCTGATCAAACTCATAGCTATTTCTTTATTGCATTACAGTTGCACAACACTAAACCCATGTGTCTTCATAAGTCCAAATTACTACTGGCAAGTGAGTTAGTCCTGAGAACAACAGAGAAATGTGTGCAATTTTTTTTCTTTGAAGACTGGCCTGAGCTTTGGGATAATTGAGTTATTTAAGTGTCCTTTGGTTTGAAAAATCTCAGTTACTAATTCCTAAGCAAAGATCACTATGTGCAAACTGCAAATTATGTGTCTTATGAAGTTCAAGTGTAAACGGCTATCACGGAGCCCCTACATTCCTTTTCACCCCTCTTTCATAGAGTCTTTCCCTGTTTCTCATGGGTGCTAATCATATGTATGTGGGGAAATTCTTCATCATTAGAAATAACTGGTCTCTACCTTCTGAGTGCCCGTTGCCCTTGTATGTGGTAGCCATCGTTGTGAAAACAACGGGTCCAAAATACAGTGGAGTAACATGATAATTATTCATTTCTCAGGCATTTGCAGGTTGGTGCTGGTAGCTCTATTGATCTCAGATGGGATCAGTCTTCTCCCTGAGAGTAGCATGAATCTTTGCTCCAGTGACTTTGCCCACTCTTTTCCATGTGGATCTCATCCTCTTCCTAGAACCAGAATGCTAAACAAGGCATGTCCCTCCCTTAAAAATGGCAGAAGTACTAAAGTCATCAAAATCAGGCAAGTTCTTAAACCCCAGGCTGGGAGGAGCTGATGAGTGAAACTTCCTCACTTCGTGGGCTGGAAAGTCAGTTACATTTTTGAGCCCAAATTCCAGGGATGGGGAAATAAACCCAAATTTTTTTGGAAAGAGGAAATACAAAGTTAAAGGTGGCAAATCAAAAGCTTTTGTATCCATTTCCTTTGACTACTAAAACAAATTGCTACACAACACATTTATTCATTTATAGGTCTTAGAGTGGGGGGCATCAGAAATCCAAAATGAGTTTCAACTGGCAGAAATCAAGGTATAGAGAGGCCATTTTCCCCTCTGAGGCTCTAGGGAAGACTGTTTTCTTGCCTTTTCCAGGTTCTAGAGAAGCATCTATCACACATCTTGGCTCACGCCCCCTCCCCACCCCATCTCCCCTGGTGGCATTATAGCATCTTGCTTTGGTGATCACATGCCTCTTTCTATGTCAAACATCCTTTCACCTCCCTCCTATAAGGACATCTGTGAGTTACATCGAAGGCCCACTAGAATATTCCTGGATAATTCTCCAAAACATTCACAGTTTCCAGGAATTAACACCTGGATATCTCTGGGGGGCCATTGTAAAGCTTACTGCAAACTTGGAGATAGGGAGAGATGACGCATTGGGGTCACTACTGCGATCTATCACACACCCACTCAGATA
The DNA here is from genome assembly GCF_010015895.1 of Lontra canadensis. NCBI lineage: Eukaryota > Metazoa > Chordata > Mammalia > Carnivora > Mustelidae > Lontra > Lontra canadensis. The sequence continues at coordinate 9,705,410 of NW_022631038.1, forward strand.
CCCTAAAACATGTTCCCATGTTTCTTAAAGTTTCTGTGGAAGGCAGTGTCCCCCTCAGTAAAGAGCCCTGTTTAACATTTAGTACTTTAAGAATTAGATGCAAAACGAAAAAGAAAGGAAAAATGCTACAGGGTCAGCAACATAAGTACTAATATTCTGTCATGTAAAATTCAGGTTGTAAGGAAGAAATCACATAGCAGAATCATCCAGAGACGTGTGGTTCCCTTGCCCAGGAATGAGCTCATAGGACTGAAAATAAGGTAATACATCAGTAAATTACTTTTCACTCATCAAATATAAAATAGAAACTAGGGCAGTGAAGAAAACCAATAGAAACCCCTGTCTTCGTGGGTTCATAGATGCGTATTTTGACTGGGAACAGCAGAGCCTGAGAACAGAAAGAAGGTGGGGGGTGGAGGGACCGGGCAGGGCGGCGAGCCTATGTTGGAGAGCGTGCGCACAGCCAGCTCCCACAGGCCCGGAGGTCAGCATGGACATCGGCTCTTCCTCTCTATCAGGCTCTCAGTGGAAGGGTTTTGGTAAAGCCTTGTGATGAGGTGACTTCTTTCAGAACGTGAACGCCTCTGGTGGTGGGAGAGGAGCAGGGCACGGCAAAGACCCTGGGACGGATAGTGGTGTAGACTAGGATGGCAGTGGTGGGCTTGGACGGAGAGGAATGACTCTTGTTTGAGCACCAAGGTCCCTTCCTTTTTTTTTTTTCTTTTTTGTACTCCAGAAGTAAATGTTCAAACATCTGCATGTGTATGAGCTCGTTGAAAGTGACCCTTCGATCATGCTGACTTCCCCTCATCCGTGTGTCCTACCTTGTTCCCAAGGAGCCCAGAAAGTCTATGTGTGTATATAAGATGATGGGACACATACATACACACACGTATAGGTGTTGTATATACTTATGTATATTTGACAGAAATAGGATCACACTGCATATACTCTGCCACAACTTGGACTTTTTATTTTATTCTTTTCATGTTCTAATTAGTAACAACTGCATGTATTTCAACTATCTGGGTTCAAACCTGGCTTTTCAGACTCTTTCCTTTGTGATTTGGGCCAACTTTTATAAACCTCAATATTTTTGTCAATTAAAAGTGGGCAGTTGTACAATAAAATAATACACTGCATCCCAACCCTTGGCACAAAAGCTGGTTTCAATAAATGTTATTGATAATGCTATTGCTGCTGATAAACTTGCCTTAAAGGATGTTTAGCTAAAGGAAAATGTATTACTTTCAATGTTTCAGTATGAGTTTTACTGTCGGCTTAGGTTTCTGAAAGATACCTTTTATCAAATTAAGGGACTTCCTCTCCCAGATTAATAATAACTATGGTCTGTCTGCTTATTTATTAAAGTCTGAAATTACTTTGGTATTTTAGAAGGATTTTATTGTTTTTCTGATTCTTGGCATTATTATTTTTTTTTTTCCTGAGCAAACCCTGCTTTCCCTTTTCACAATGCAAGGTCTGTTCTGCCTTCTTTTTGGGTTGGAAGGTGGAATATTGTATCTGTATTAGTGACTAAAGCTGTACTACATTTTAATTGTAGGTGCATATGTGTATATATAGTCTCTGTTGGAATTTGATGAACAGAGTAGGAAATTGTGTGCTTTCTATTTATTTTTATGTTCTGGAATAGCATGAGTCTAATCTTTTTCTAAAATATCTCCTTAAGGTCTATATGAGACCATCGATGCTGGTTTCATTTTGGGAGAAAATTTGTGAAATTTATCTATACCTTAAATTTATTCAATATGTATGTAAAGGTTTTCTGTTTTTTCTGTATCAGTCTTGGAATGTATAATTACCTATAAAGTCTGCTAACATTCGAGAAGTATTAGATGAGAGTATACATACCTTGATGTCTTTTCTTAGTATGATGAGTATTATGATGCCTTTCTGTAATAAAGACAACAATTAACAAAGCTTACTGAGGTTGTGTTTGGTGGCCCACCAGAGACCTACACCCCAGCAACCTGACCCCAAAGTCACACTCTCATCAACACAAAATCATTACCCCATAAGATAGGTTATCCAAGTTTCACACTGTGGTCTACACAGCCTACACATTCAATTATTATTTCTTTAACTCAAGCATAATTTATGTAAGAAAACGTTAAGAATATTTTATGTGTACATTACTCTTTGACAATGCCTCTTTGTAGTGCTTTATAGTCAGAATATAAGGCTGGTATTAATTGTACATTGAGGTATTTATCAAGTTTTCATTTTGGAATAATACCTTTTAGGGTAAAATGTTTACTAACTGTCTAAAAAATGTATGATTTTAGTATTAATTAATTACCCTAAAGTTTCACTTATTTTTGGCCCCTGGGTCTGCCTGCAGGAGATCTGTAACTCCAGCCAACGTTACTGGATATTACCATTTTCTTCTCACTTTTCTCTTGATGTGTTTTTTTTTGTGTGTGTGTGCTATACTGTGGAGGCATATGACTTTTTAAAATGCCTTTTGTTATTTGTATTTTCCATCAACATAATATACACCATCTGGTTACAATTAATGGTTTTGATTTGAAATCTATTTTAACTGGTACTGCTATTTCTCTACCAGCTGTTTTTTGTATGAGTGTGATGTTAACATTTCTCAGCATATCTTTATTACTTTCAATCCTTCCTCAGATTATTTTAGAATATTTAAAAAAACATGTTTTTAGAAACAACATGATGTGGACTTCCCTTCTGCATCCCGAACCCCATACTCTTAACAAGATGAGTCTAGAAGGAGATTAACAAATACACATTTGTTGTCATACATTGACTTTTCTATTTTTTTCTGACAATTTTGTCTGTTCTCTTCTGTTATCTTTGTATTTATCCATTTCCAAGAGATCTACTTGTTTCTCTTTTATTATGATTTTGATACTTATTGGTAATATATCTGCTACTTTTTGTATTCCCTATATTACCTGTGGGGTTAACTGTTGCTTAGTGTTGTTGTCATTCCTGTTGTATTTAGAATATTGTTAGATTTGCAGAAAGGCTTGGTTTTCTGTTTACAGTCATGGATGACCATTCTAATTGATCAAAATTAATATGTAGACTCTACTGCCTTAGCCAAGGTAAAATTCCTTTACATGGACAATGAGTTTGTATTTTACTAGGAAAGGGAGAATGAAACGAGACATGGGAGACATGACCTGTGGCATGGTTTTCTTCCAGGAGTGCAGTGTCTGTCTTCCAGGTGCCAATATCATGGCCCATGGCAAGGGTGGGGTTTGGAAGAAAAATCACTTCAAGGATTAATCTGGGAATTTCCTATGAATAAATGTCCACTTAGATAGTTGTCTTTATGTTTCATTAACCTTGTAAAAATGAGGAGTCTGGGGCATTTGGGAGGCTCAGTTGGTTAAATATCTGACTTGGGCTCAGGTCATGATCTCATGGTCCTGGGATCAAGCCCTGAGTTGGGCTCTCTACTCAGTGGGGAGGCTGCTTGCCCCTCTCCCTCTGTTCCTCCCCCTGCTCATGCTCTCTCTGTCTCTCTCTCACAAGTAAGTAAATAAAATTGTTTAAAAAAATAGGGAGTCATCTTTTCTCAAGAAGAGGTAGAGAGAGCTTCCCCCCAAAGTCTTTTATTTACTGTACGGCTAAGCACCTGACAGTAGAAGGCTACTACCTGTCCCTGGGGATTCTAATCCTGGGGAACCTCCCAAGATATTCTGCGAAAATCTCATATTTCAAAAGTTCTCTCCACTTACAGAGGATAAGAACTTCTGTGAGTCTCAAGGTTTTGCCAGCAGTCTGATTCCACTAGACATGTTTTTGAGAAGCTTCTTTCTCTCTTTCTTTCTCTCTTTTTTTCAGTTGATGGCACTGTTCCCAGATTTCCACTGCTGTGATGGTTTTATTTTATTTTACTTCATTTCATAGATATTTGGCAAGGAAGGAAAAATAAACTCATATTTTCCATCAAATATTCTTAAATTCCTCACTTATTAAACTTTTAATTTTGTAATGTTATTTGAAAATTTATACCTTATTGAAAATCAAAAAAAGTACTTTATATCAATGAGTTTTAATCTAAGACTACCAGATAGACTTTTGAACTTGGATTCTATGCCCTTTTCATTTGAAATTGGTCTGCTTGTAAAAGACGGGTTATTCTGAAATAAGTTTTTTCCCCCAAAGTTGATGTAAACAAAGATGAAAGAACTTTGGAAATTTACAGTTTTCCTATGTGTCTATGTGTTACTGAATGACATCATAAAGTATTTAAATGTATTAATTGAAAATGCATTTTATTGTGACATTAGGTTATTAGTAATCATTTTTAACCTACATTTTCAAAGAATTACAGTACGTTAACCACAATGTGGTTATTAGAGATTCTCATAGTAATACTTCCAATAAGCCGATGAACTCAAATGCCTCATGGTTAAAGAAACACTTTACTCATTGATAGAGACACTCTTCTAAGCTAATATGCTATCAATTCTACAGAAAAGAAAAATTCTGAGGTAATTTAGTGGAGTGATAGAAAGATGTTTTTTCTACTAATCAATGTAACCCAAATTAATCCTATAATAAGTTAATCTAATTACAACTTTAAAAATATTTTCAAAAAGTGCAACTAACACAGTTATGTAAAGCCCTTATTTTCTGAAGTTTCTATTCTAGGGACTTTAGTATTAGAACCTCCTTGCTCCTTTACCTGATGTTATGAACTGAAGTGTGTTTTCTGAATTCGTATGCCAAGGCTGTTAACCCCACAAGCACCTCAGAATGTGACTGTATTTGGAGATAAAACCTTTGAAGATATAATTAAACTAAACGGAGCCATGGGAGGTGCACTTTAATACAATGGACTAGTGTCCTTATAAGAAAGAAGGAGAGACATAGGAATGACCATTCGAAAAGCAGAGGAAGGAGGCTGGGGTGGTATCTGCAAGTCTGAGAGAGGCCTCAGTGGAAACCCACCTTAAGGACATCTGTGGGGTTGGAACGCAGAGGACCAGTCTTCAGAACCGAGAGAAAATAAAGTTCTCCAGTTTAAGCCACCCAGTCTGTGGTATTTTGTTATGGAAGTCCAAGCTGGCTAATACACGTGAGGACATCATATAATTAGAACAGGTACACCTGTTTTACAGTTTCTCGGGAAAGAACAGTAGACGAATGGGTCGCATAAGACCATGTTTAGCTTAAATTGTGACATTTTTCTCTTACTGTTCTTTAAGAGGTAATGCAATCTTATTTTACCCATTTAAAAATCAGCTGTACAGCAATTCACTGTAGTGCAACACTCTTCTTAAACTGAAAATTCAAGAACAGACAGAAGTGGACCAAAAACTTCCAGCAATATGTCTCAAAATATCTAGGCGAAAGTGTGATTGTTCTACTCATGAAAGAATCTCTGAAGGACTCTATTATTTGCTCTTATATTAAACACAATTCAAGATATTTTGGTTACATGGTTTCTGAATTGACTGAACTCTGTAACATTAAATTAGCTATAGGGAGATTGACAAATACAGAGAGACATGCTAGCATTCGTGCAATATAGTAGCTTACATTATCACATTAATTTTAAAAAGCAGATATCTTAAGTCATCAACCTCAGGAATTATAGTAATACATTTTGATGGGTGTACAATGAATCTTTATATGGATTAATAATTGATGTCCATAAGCATCACCCAAGATTATTAAGAAGAAATATTATATTGTGTACTGTTAATGATAACAGACTTTTAGAATGGTTCCATTCAAATTAACATAATTTTTTTGTCAAAAGAGTAAACCTTCAACCATGTAGAAATATATGTTCTGAGTCTTTAAAATAATTTATTTTCAAAGATTTACTATTTACTTAAAGTTCTATTTTATATGTACTGTATATACATTTTGAGGAATTAAACAGTGAATATACAATACTACAAATCATAAGTTAGCATTAATCTCATGTAACAAGTTTTGAAAGCACTAATATATTAAATTTTAAATATAGTGTTTGAGAAAAAAAATAGAGTTAGAATATATACAAGATTCTGAAGTGTCCTATTCTGAAGAAGCAGGAAAACAATCACCTGCAAAAACATAATGTCCACTAATGAAATATCCTATAAATTATTATATTAAAATATCCAAATGATATTAAGTAAATTATATACTGTTTACTTTGGAAGGTATTTTAATTTAATTTAATTTAATTTTTTAAAGATTTCATTAATTTGACAGGGAGATACAGTGAGAGAGGAAACACAAGGGGGAGTGGGAGAAGGAGAACCAGGCTTCCCACTAAGCAGGGAGCCCAATGCAAGGTTTGATCCCAGGACCCTGGGCTCATGACCTGAACCGAAGGCAGATGCTTAACAACTGAGCCACCCAGGTGTCCCTGGAAGATATTTTATTTACTTATTTATTTTTAAATATTTTACTTATTTATTTGAGAGAGAGAGAATGAGAGAGAGAGAGAGAGCATGAGAGGGAAGAGGTTGGAGGGAGAAGCAGACCCTCCACCAAACAGAGAGCCCGATGTGGAACTAGATCCTGGGACTTCAGGATCATGAACTGAGCTGAAGGCAGCTGCCTAACCAACTGAGCCACCCAGGCACCCCATCCTTGAAGGTATGTTAGGTGAATCACATAATCCAAACTCCTCAACATACATCCTGGACCTCACTTTATAACACACACACATACACACACACACACGACTCTTGGGTGGGGGTTAACAGTTCATGGAGAAAACTAAGACAGCAGAGTTCACCAAAGGAGCACTAAATAAACAGAACTTCTCAGCTGAGAATGAAAAATACAAGAGCTGGAAGACATTTTAGTGATCATCTTTTTGATTCTGTCATCTGAAAAAAAGATGCTAATGTTAAGTGATCTATCCAGATTCACAGTTAGACATGCTACGTACTAAATTAAAAACAAATAAAGTAAAAAGAAAGACAATTTCATTGCATTAAAAAAAAATTACACCTTTCCCATATTGTCTGAAATTGCACCTACCCTTATTAAATTATTTCATGTTCTACAATTATCAAGTTCCCAAGTTGCTATTTGCTAACCTGGAGGAAAGTAGTTGCGTTGTTTGGAGTGGCTAGAATGCAAGGAAGAACGAGCAAGTGCTTAAAAACTAAGCATGATTGTGGAGAACAGAAGAGGACGAGGTTGGGGTCAGGCCAGTTACAAGGGAAAACCCAGAGTCTCTGCCAGCTGGCCTGGGTAGAACACAAGTGAGAGGAGGCACAAAAGGAAAGTCAACACCTGTTAAAGATTAAGTTTCACAAATCTACAATTCGATCTAGGTCTAGAAAATTCTTCCCCCAACATGAGCTTATAATTTTATCTCCTTCTTATGTCTTTTCATATATTGCTATCTTTTTCACACACACAACACACACACACGCACACACACACCCCTTTTATCTGTTCTTTCATGAGGCTCCTTAATTTTATTTCTGATTCTGAGATTCTGGATTAAGGACAGCCAACATTCATAACCCTGAAATATTTAATAATAAGTCAGAAAGACAAAACAATACTTGAGGCAGAAGTTTTTCATTAGCTTCAATAAAAACATGGGTAATAATTTCACCCTAACCTGAAATGCCCTAAACTCTTTAAATGGACAAAGTAGGCGCACTAAAAATTTTGAGCATCTGTTCAGGCTCACAAATTCACTGCAGCACAAAACAGACATATGAAACATTTTCTAGCTCAGAAATACAACAAACATGTATGGAAATGATATGAACAATTTCACAAGGGCTCTCGCCTGCCTGGACCAGGCGATCATCTCCAGCTACTGCTTTCTGTCCTCATCCTCCTGTGCAAGGGACAAGTTGGGTTTTGTTTGTTTGTTTGTTTTGTTCTGCTTTTTTGTTTGTTTGTTTTTTGAACCAAGAAATAGGATTTAAATAACCCAGAATGGCTTTAAGTAAGTGTTTCAATGCAAGTTTGGCAAAACACACTTAAAATCAAGGAAATGCTGCTGGATATCTTTCCTTCATCTTTAATCTTAGGCCATTTTGATTAGAGAAAAGAAAGTTCTTGGGAAGCCTGAGGTCTGCTTTTAACCCTATTCTGTTCATGTTGATCTATTGCTGGTAAAAATGTTATAAAACATAATTGGGAGAAAGAAATAAAGATGAATCAAATTTCAATATGGGATCTGTGAACTGCAGCCATACAGAGATCAAAGGTGTGTGTGCATGTGTGTAATGCAAATCGGGCCTTTTCACTCTCAGTTCACTCTGGCCTCCCACTGCTCCTTGGTTTGCTCTTCCTTTGCCCTTGCTATGACCACAAAGCTCAGCGTGAACGGCTCCTGTCAGCTTTCTGAGCCTAAGTCACAACCTCCTCTCAGTTACTCAAAATCCCTGGGATCCCTCTGGCCCAAGGGCCTCTGTCTGGGATTCCCCCTTCCTGGAATGCATTTTCTCCTACCCTCACCTACTTAATTCCCAACCATCCTTTACAACACATTTCAAGCATCCGTTAGTACATCTCTTATACTCTCTCTCCGAAGTTCTCCCTGCCATCCCCCATTTCATTGTGGCAATAATATTCCAATTGGAGTTGAATAATGCACCATGTGATTTCTGTTAAAGATCATGACCGCCCACAAGAATATATTGCTGCAAGAGCAAGGACTGTGTTTTTCTTGCTTACCGCTGGGACGTGGCTCCTATTATACTACCTCATTCAGTGAGGGCAATCAATAAGTGCATCTTAATTTAATAAATGAAGCAATGGAACAAAAAGCAAAAAGCAACAAGTTTATAGATAATAAGGGTGCATCTAATATAGAAATCAGCTGCCTTAACAATGGATAGAGAACACTATTTTTCCAGCAGTCACTGTTTAACTGACCTTGGGTCTAGAGAATTCTACTGTGCCAACACAATTGAGCTAATAGTCCTATTCCAGTCTTACTGTCGGTATCACACTTGGAATAGCATATTGTAGGGGAGGAGAAAATTCTCCTTCTTTCTAGGTTCTTTGGCTGACCTAATAATTAGATTGACATAAGACAGATTAAAACTAGAAAACAAATTTAATTTCACATGTACGGGAGCCCCATAAAATCTGAGACTCAAAGGCTGTCAGGCAATTAAAATGCCATCTTGAGCTAAGGAGAAGGGGGAAGGAGTCTGGGGCTTCAAAGGGGGAGAAGACAATTGACAGGAAGATGTGAAGAGTAACTGTTTGGTAAGCAAAGTTTTGTCATGCCCTGTAGATGATATCTTCCTGATATACAAAGCTTTATACCTTCCTGGTACAGATCCCCCATCTAAATTCCTTTAAGCAGTTCAGGGAGAGGCAAAAAGGATTTCCTGAGTCTTCTGGGTTTTAATGGCCTTCAGGTCAGAACAACACCCATGCCATTGTGGCACCTTTTGAGTCCCCTCTCAATATTCAATTCTAAACCTCAGGATTAAGGAAAATATTAAAACCTGAGAAGAAGCGGAGGGTGGTGCTATACATTATAAGGTAGTAGCAGGAGACTTTGATAGATGTCTGAATAGCTATCAAGATAAAGGGATTTAGATTTATTCTTTATAACTCCAGAGAAAAAAATAGGGTAAATTTTTGGCTCAAAAGAAAAACAAGAGGGGCATCTGGGAGGCTCAGTCAAGCAGCTGCCTTCAGCTCAGTCATGATCCCAGAAGCCTGGGATCCAGCCCCATGTCAGGCTCCCGGCTCAGTGAGGAGTTTGCTTCTCTCTCTCCTCCTTGTTTGTGCTCTCTGTCACTCTCTGTCTCTCACTCAAACAAATAAATCAAATCTTAAAAAAAAAAAAAAAAAGGTAAAAAGAACACCAAGAAACAATCTAATTTATCTATTATTTTCTGTGGCATTGAGCTCCTGTCCCAGGAATTCTAGAAGCACAGTTTGGTTTGGATGACTGGAGCATGGGCCAAGAATTAAGGGTGGAATGAATGCTCTAGGAGAAGAGCTTTTTTAAATTTTGTTTTTAATTTTATTTTTTTTCTAACAGTTATTTTAATTTGATATGAAATATGTCAATAATTCTCCCAAGCCCTAAGATCATGATAAAAGTCTTAACAGCATGCTAAATCATTACACATATCAATTATTTTCACCTACCTTTCCTGCCATGAGATATTAGGAAGAAAGCAAATTAATAATTTAAACAAACACCAGTGTTAAAAATTAGTTTGCAGAGATAAGGTATTTGAGTACCATCACAGAGTTTGTACTATATTTGGATTGATGTCTTCTCAAATTTGTCATTTAAAAAAGGTAACTGTACTAGTTTTGCTTGAAGAAACTTCTGGAAATTTTACTAATATAGGAACACTGTTTTGAACTAAGTCAGTTGATTCCATATGCTCCTAGAGAATCACCCATCATTACCATATGTCAATGTCTAGAAATTACTGTTGGAGTAGATTTCTTAACAAAATTTACAAGATGCTTCAGAGTCTGGAATACCCAATTGGCTGATTTATTAATCTCACACTGAAGTATATTAATAGATATATCAGGGAATTTCTACTTCTGCAAGTTAAATTAAATTATGTATGCGTGTTTCTGTAAACGTGTATATATGTGATTTAACACAATGGAGGGTTGAGTTTGAGATAAATCTGCGGTGAACAAGAAACTTCCAGTTTTAAAAACTTTTAATGACATGTCATCTTTATTCTCTTATATGCATAATTCTCCTGAGAGCTCTGTTCATAATTCCCAAAAGTGGGCTGCTCTGGCTAAAAGGGATATGAGTGCCGTAGTTCATTATAAATGTTTATCAACGGGTATAAAGTGTGAGTTACTTCCATAGGTTTTTGGGTGGAATATAACAGGATTGTGAAGGACTTTTCAGTCTGACATATGACATATTAGTACCTAGACCCATCATCTAATCTGCTGGTGTGTTTTGAATAGATGTCAATTCTGATCTTTTTGTCTTCAAGAATTTATACAAACCTTTTAAAAGTAGGTCTACCTGCCAATTTATTCCATCCAAAAGAAAGCGTGGCTAAATTTAATTTTTTTTATGGATCCTTTCTCACCCACTGCTGTAATTATTTCTCATACTGATATTTTATTTCTTTTTTAAATGAATCCATTCTTATATATTTCTTCTTTGTCATACTATTATTATAAAGACAATTACCATCGCCATGAGCCACATACTGCTATCGTCTTCTAATTATCTCAGATTTTCATCTGACATGTTTATAACTATCTGCATGACATCCCACATCCTTTTTGTTATTTTCTCAGTTCTATGTCCAGATCTAGTATTGGTTTGATCAAGATAAAGCTTTGAGGTTTTGTTTTTCTTTCATTTCCCCAAGGTTTTTGAACGGGATTTCTTCCCTCTGTGCTGTTCTCTGACCATGGCTTACAAAGTTAGCTCACTGGGGTGGGGGGGGGGTTGTTTTTGTTTTTTGGTTTTTTTCTCACCTATCTCGCTCTAGGCAACTAGTAAACATATTGGCTTAAAATTCCAGAATTGTAAGGGACCAGAGGCATGGGAAAATTCCAACCAAAAATGAGGACAGACTTCCAAAATACACCTTATAGAAAGTATGCACAAGGATAAGGCCTGCATTTGATTTGCTGCTTTGGAAGGTGTTTTGTTTATACAAAGGAAGTCCTTTGTATAAAGTAAATGTCCTTTTTAAATGATACCTGACATTTAAGAAAGGGCTGCTGGTAGCCAGTAGAAGATTCTCCATACTCAAAGCAAAGGGCAAAAGTCTGTGGACTTTGAACTTGGAAAACACCCCTCCTCCACCCCCCCGCCCACCTATTCCTGGAGACTATTTGATATTCTCACTATCTTATGGCGGCTTCAAAAGAATATCAGTCCTTTTATCAAGAAGGAAAAAAAGAATGGCTTAGAACAGTACTTTTCAAACAGTGTTCTATGGAGCCCTAGGATTTCAGATCTCCATATCAATGTGGATGAGGACGAGGAGGAGGATTTGTGTTTACTGGGGGAGGAAAGTCAGCGGGTGCCAATTAGTGAACACAGGCGGCTTCATCAGAAAGAAAAACTTTTGCAAACTCAGGAATCACTTGGTGTGCTTGACGCGTTTCCTTGTTCAAGAGCTCTCCAGCTCACACTGGCATCTCCGAGCCTCACTTCTTCTGCCTCTTCTACTTTTAAGGACCTATGATTGAATCGGGCTTACGTACACAATCCAGGATAACGTTCCCACCTTCATTTCATCTGTAACAATTATTATCTTTTGCTGTGTAACATATCGTATTTATAGATTCTGGGAATTTGAATATGGACATCTTGAGGCGCGGGGTTGGGGGGAGGGGAAGACATGCTATTTCCTACCACCACATTCTATGGGGTTTCTTTCTTCACTTTGAGTAATTCTAGATTAGCAAAATCAAAATTTCATGGCACACATCTTTTGTCCTTACCAATTTAAACATTTTGTTGATAAATGATTTTTAAAGAACAAAAGAATGCATTAATACAAAATGTGCAAATTTGTGTATATTTATACATGTGTGAGTGTTCAGAATTATTATATAGTTTATATAACAGAAATATATATATATATATACATATACCATTAAACTCAATGAATCCACTGGGCACATATAATGGGCAAAGCACAGTAATTGTGAGTATAAATAGCATAGACACAACCTCCACACTGAAATTGCAGTCCAGTGCAAACGAAGCATCAAAAATGCACAAATAAAGAATTATATTTTAAACATCTGAAATTTTTGAGTGTATTAAAACAAAAAGTGTTCAAAATCTGTAATGATCGTTTAGCTTATAATTGGAGAACTATGATGTTTGACTTTTCTATTTTTTCTCCTCTTATTTCAAGCCTGGGCTGAATACAAGTTTGATTTTGCATATTTAAAGGAAAATAATATTGAGTGAGAGAAGTGTGTTATGACTATTTGGACAATATCTCAATATAAGATTTGGCAATTCTCTTAAGGTTAAGTGAATAGTCTTTGAGATAATATCCAATCTCACTACTTTTATAAATTTATGTGGTTTATGTTTGCTCTTTAAGAAACTAGATAATAACATTGTCATATATTTAAGAAAATTATGAGACAGCGATATGGGTGCACTAAATTTTTCAAAATAAGTTTTAGAAACATATTAATATAAAATAAATATTAGAATTAGTTTCTAAGACCAGAAGATGCTGGTAGTGTTTGCATAGAATTTTGTAATTATTCTAAACGAGGAAAAAGCAGAAATATGCAAAGCCTCACCCGAGTTTAAGGCTGATAGTCAAGTATTTTCCAGGTAAAGAGAACTACCTGTCTCTCAGTAATTCAACATGGACACTGATTCCTATTCACTTCCCATGAGCATTAAATGTTATATTGGCATAAATGCTATTTGGACAAAATAAACATATGACTATATGTTGACCATATGTTGGCTTATAAAAAGCTCCCAATTTCTTAAGATCTTACCAATTAAATTTTTGAAACATAATTTAAAGCAGCTATTAAAATATACAATTTTATTTTTTCTGGTTGTAATTACACATATTTTAAACATTAAAATACTGATAATACTACTATAGTTTTTCCATCATCAGCAGAAAGTTTGATATATAGTCTTCCAGATCTTCTCTTTGTAGACACTAAAAAAGAAAGCAATATAAAAATCATGTTAAAATCATAGATCTCTGACTTTGTACTGATAGCCTTCTGCCTAGAATGCCTTCATTTCCAGAACATCTTCCTAAAAACATGTTCTGTTAATCACCTTTCATTAATACTTTCTTCCATGAGATCCCTTATATCCCAATTATTAATGGAGACTTCTTTCTTTCTCTAGAAATACACTTTAGCTTAAAGCTTCTCAATAATGTTTATTTCCGTGGTGAAAGTCTATTGTAGGCATTTCTGAATCTAAAAGAAGTCAGTGAGAAAAATATTTCATGTTACATAAAATCATTAATCTTTCCAATTTTACACAACCAAAATGAGAAATTAGTAAGGTCGATCCTTAATGAGATCTCCAGTTGCACAGAGTTTAAAGCTATTTGAACCCTGTTCCTTTGTGCTCTTGGCACAAGTGGGCATGCATACCCACACCCACAACAAGAAAAATGAAATCCAAAACAAACTTTAGAATGCAAAACTCCTAGGAAAATTTAATTCCATTTCCCAAAAAGTTGTCGTTCTCAATTACAGCTTAATCTGTTGGATCATTATTTGTTGTGTTAAATTTCATTGACTTAAACTGAACCGAGTACCCCTAATTCTGGAAGTAGGACAGCATCACATATAAGGTAGGAAGCATCTGTGTTTTTTTTTTTTTGTTGTTGTTGTTGTTTGTTTTTTTTTTTTTTAGCTAGTAAGTCAGTCTGAACCTTCTAGGGAACCATTCTCTGGTGAGATTATCTGTATTTTTCTGTGTGTAAGCTTGTGGAAGGTAAGAATTTTATAGTTTTCATCTTTAAAACCCCTTCTTTTTAGCAGAGATTCTGGTACCTAGAAACTCAAAAAATATTTGTGAATTAAATGTGGAACACAGAATCACAATTTATTTTAGTTGTCCCCAGATTTTATTAATTGGAGTCTAGAATTGTTATCATTGAGAAGGTTGAGGAATTTCACATTTTATCAAATTCTTAAGCACAGTTCTAAAGCTTTTTATGCTCTTTTTACTTTGCCCCTAGCCTAGAAAAAAGTCAACCAATGCTGCAAATCTGAAGACAAATGCTTGACATTTTAGTTTAAAACTTCTGACTTCGGTACATTATCAGACTAATGTGGGGAAAAATGCTTAATTGGTTTTACTGGCAGGATCAAGACTCCAAATGTAAATTTCACGAGTCAAAATGGTCTGTGAAAGATTTTCTGTAACCACAGTTGTAATTAGCATTTGGTTATGAGGAACCAATCTTGGATTTATGTGCGGTTAAAAAAAAAAAAAAGATAGTAAAAGAAAAAAAAGACGATCAGTTGTAGCTGAATTCACTATGGGTAGGTTTGTCATGAGTTGGTAATCCTAGGCCTAGGATAGAAATAACAGGGCGCCTGGGTGGCTCAGTGGTTAAAGCCTCTGCCTTCAGCTCAGGTCATGGTCCCGGGGTCCTGGGATTGAGCCTCACGTGGGGCTCTCTGCTTGGCAGGGAGCCTGCCTCCTCCTCTCGCTCTGTCTGCCTCTCTGCCTGCTTGTGATCTGTCTGTCAAATAAATAAAAATCTTAAAAAAAAAAAAAAAAGAACAGGTGATACGGTAGTAATTAAATGTAGTGGAAATAGCATATTGATTAAAGGAGGACCTGGGTTGCCTAGAAACAAATAATAAAAAGGTAAACATAATATTTTATCAAGAGTTATTTAAGTTTTTCAACCGTCTTCAACATTATACAAAAATAATGTAGCAAGCCATAGTTCATATATAGAGATTGAGGAACAATTTCCAAAAGTCAGAAACAATAAGTAATTTAAGATTGTCCATAAAAACAATCTGACACAAAACTTTAAAGGACAATATGCCAATTTCTCAGGTGTAACTCTTCTAAGGTTTTAGATTGTTGTTTATTCTTTTAGTTTGACCCTTAGTGCTGATATCAGGCATCCTCGTATCTACTCACGCAGAGCTATAGCTTTGGTGTATTTAATTATGAGTGTAGAAAGACCTAGGAGGAAGGGACAAAAAAAGAAAGAGAAAACGTGGGACAAAGAGAAAGAAAGAAAGAGATTTTTAGTGTTTCAACAATCCAAATACATGAGTCATTTGGATCGCTTGCAAATTGTGTTACATCCAACAAAAGCATAGACTTGGAGACTGTGTAGCTTAGAGACATTTTCCTTTCTCTATTTTGTCTACAGTTCTTAAAATACAAGGTTACTCCTCTAACCAAAACACTGCATTCTGATAGGTAAGTACAAGTCTGACAGTCAATACAAGGTAAGGTAATATGATTAAAAACTAAAATAAAATTAGATGCACAAGTCTTCATTCCAGTACATTTTGAGTTTTTTAACCATTTGCAAAGAAGGAAGAAAAAACAGCAAAATTGTCTCATCTTACATTCTGAAATTTGCTGCCATCTACAAAATATTCACTTTCTGACTTATCGGACGTTTTCTTACTAGTTTTCCAAGTTGTTGGTATTAGTTAAAAGATATGGAATTCTACTAGAAATAGAACTATTAAGGCATTTTAAGATTCCAGGCAGAGTTTTCTCTTCAATAAATCAATAAGAAATGTCCTCTCCACTTTAAAAGAAATGGACATAACCTCAGAATGGCAAACAATAATAAATTACAGGGGAATCTCTATTTTGATCCCTATGTAACACAAGTAAGCATGAGTGGTAAAATACAATAATACCATAGATTGTGAATTTTTCTGTTTATTTTCTTAAAATAAAATAGTCTCATAGTCATGTAAATAAAATTTTCAATTTCAGCTTCTCCTAAGGATCCAAACATTTTCACAGAGAAAAGACAGCTGTCCCAGGCACTAAATGATTGGTACAGTTAGCTACAAGTCAATGCACCATAAACCCCTATGGAGGAAAGCAATCTTGTAAATGCTTCCTGATTAAGATACTTTGAACTATGCATGAGTATGTTTTTCCCTTTTATCATACCTCTGCCTGTCCCTTCTGGAGTGGTTCCCTTAACAATCCACCATTATGTTCCACCTGACTCCCTGGCACTAATCAATTCATTAACTAATTTATTAATTTATTTATACTATCATCTCTAAACATTGGGGAACACAAGCAAATACACAGACACACCCCCGCCCACACACAGGGCTAACATATAATTTTACCTATGAATACTGTTAAGTAGCAATCCGTAATCGGGGCACTGAGTAAACTGAGATGCCAAAGCAACATACGGTCAGACCTTTCCCTTTCTTGATAGGTATAGTCCCTCCTTCTCTCTGTCTCTGAGTCTCTGTGTCTCTTTCCCCTGCCTAGGTTTCTTTTGGTGTCTCTCTCACCTATATACGAGTGCAAAATTACATGCCTCT
The DNA here is from genome assembly GCF_010015895.1 of Lontra canadensis. NCBI lineage: Eukaryota > Metazoa > Chordata > Mammalia > Carnivora > Mustelidae > Lontra > Lontra canadensis. The sequence continues at coordinate 9,722,378 of NW_022631038.1, forward strand.
GATAGGTAAGTGAATATCTCTACATTTTAGGAGATTGTATCTGCCTCTGTGGTTCAATAATACCACATACAATTCTTTCACTTTTAATTTCTTTGAACTGTTGCCGCAGTGATCCTAGTCTACAGCAGGATACCAATTAATGCTATTAACCTGAATGGTTCTAGACACAAAAGGATGCTTATTGAGGTCCAGGAAAATATGAAGTACAGAACAGAAAAAGAGAAGTATTAGTTTTTAATAACAACTGTATTCTAGATGTTGTACTAGAGATGCTTTATGTATTTATTTTAAGCCTTAGCATGTGACGACAGGGTGTGCCTTAATTTTACCGTTTGACAAATAAAGAAATAGGCTCACTGTGTGAAAATAAACAAGCCATCCAAGTCAACCTCATTCTGGGTGGTAGGGTCAGAATTTTAATTCACAATGCTTTGCCACAAGAGCTGTTTTATTTCTATTAATGGGAACGAGGATCACCCTTACTCAATTTCCACAGAATAGCTCTATTCAACAAGAAAAATTGCATATTCTGGGTGCCTGGGAGGCTCCGTTGGTTAAGTGTCTGACTTCTGTTCAGGTCATGATCTCAGGGTCCGGGGATCAAGCCTTGTGGCAGGGCTCTGTCAGTAGGTGGTGTGTTTCTCTCTCTTCCTCTGTCCCTCCCCGTGCTCGAGGGCACTCTCTCTCAAGTAAATAAATAAAATTTCAAAAAGAAAGAAAGAAAGAAAGAAAGAAAGAAAGAAAGAAAGAAAGAAAGAAGAAAGAAAGAAAGAAAAAGAAAAAAGTTCATATTCTATGTGACTGTAGCTTGATAACTATTTTTCTAGATTTTTTTTCAGATAATAAAGTTCCCAAATTACAGGACAAATGGATGAAACCATATATTTAGTGGTTGCCCTTTCTTACTTATATCCACCTAGTTATTCTGCACCTATTTCTATAGATTGTCCTTCATGTCATGCTAATATGTATATACAAATTTACTACTTAAAAGTCAGGGTAGAGTTGGTCTGAAAGCTTCCTAGGTGAAATCTGAAGCCAGCCCTTCTACAAGGAGTGCAAGGAGAGACCAACACTCCAGATCGGTAGATGGCAATCTTCATAAGGAAAGGAACTTACTTACAAGGCTCATTTTGGGTGGCCACAAGATGAGTAGGTCCCAACACCAGAGTCTCAAACATTCATAGAGAGGCTCAGTGGGCTCCATCATATAATCAGTCCAGATGGTCTCAACAGCATGTTGCTTTTTTGGGGCTATGCCTTTGAAAACAGCTCCTACTATGGGAATGGTGGGTGAAATGTACATTCCAAGAACAGGGGACGGGGTGGAACCCTCTGACTGTCTGGGTACTGCTCATGAGTTAACCAGAAGTCACATCCTCTGGATGACCTCCTCCAACATGCCACCCCATAGGACTGACTCTTGCAAACTTACCCTCCCCACTCTTCCACAGTGAGGCCTGGGCCATCAGCAAAGTTAGCGTGTTTCATTAGCATGGAAGTGGTTCGTTTTGGAGCTATCTGGCCACACTGGAGGCCAGTTACCACTGGAGGCAGATCTGGCCACACTGGAGGTCAGTTACCACACTGGAGGCAGATACCACAAAACCAATAGTGGTACATGCAAGAGAAAACATAGATAAAGATAATAATTCCCCAAATAAGTAACATTCCTTTTTTCCATCTAGTGCCCTGTGATCTGAACCATTGATTTAGTAAGTCCCCTAGGCTAGGAGTTGGATTGTTCAGGGCACTCACTTATATCTTCATGTGATTTAATAAAGATGACACATTTGCAGACTCAGCTATAAACACAACGTTCTGCTTAGACAATGGCACAGATGCCTCCTTGCAAGGCAGTAATAATGTCTAAGTCCATCCTACTTTTGGAAGACAATTTTCTCTTTAGAGACATCTTAGGGTTCAGTAAAGACAGGTTTTGCCTGCTGCCATTTAGGGTTTGTTGGGTGAATTTAGAAAGTTCTCCTACATGTGCTTTACCATCCTCCAGGCAAATGGAGGGGACAAATGTTTATACCAGTGAAAGCAGAGCATACCCATCTGGCCTTGAGGAATGGTGGTTGGCAACTTTTTTTTATAGAGGGACAGATTATCCTCAATGCCCAGGAAAAACCCAGGGTACTGTGGCCCAACCACCCCAGGGGAAGCCATGGCCAAAGATTGTGCCACACAACCATTGGGTCTCATCCAAGACTATCTAATAAATACCTGGATGTATCAGTGCCAAACCATTGCTATATTTTAGTATGACAGAATGACTGTGTAGTTCTGGTGATATGCATTCCATATCCCTAGTACAATTGGGTGGGTTTTGTTTAGAATAATTTTTCTGTTCCCAACATAGGGGTACCTGGGTGATCAAATGCCTATAACCTGAGAGGGGCCACATTAACCAATCCCAAATCTGAGTCCAGGAACCCATGGCTCTGATGGTGGTAGTTTTAAGACTCTTCTGGTCAGGAGTTTGATGGGCTGCCTTTGAAGTTTGATTAACAGGAAAAGAATACTCATGCCAAGTGTTATTGATAGGGTGTGCCATAGGCCAAGTTTTGGAATCACTACTAGTAGTATCAAATGAATTAAGAGTGCTAGTCCAAGTTTGTTTTCCTTAATATATTGTTCTAGGGCCTTCCAGTGGATATCTACTCCCTGGATATCCACCATGGCAATCTTGATAAGCTAGAGCAGGGCAGGTGCCAACATAACCATCCTGTGACTGGATGTCTAAAGTCAAAAAGATATATTTAGTGGGAACTTCTTCCCGCTGAAGTTCTTCCTCTTTTATAAGAATTCTATGGCCTGATCCTTAGAAGTTAAAGTGGCTTCAGCTTTTAGGAGTTTAGGAATTCAACTTGATTGTGCACACCATACAGGTTGGCCGGGGAAGCCAGTACTAACAGATATGAGGAGACATGGTGTGGACAGAGTATGCCAGATCAGGACTCCCATCTTTTCCTTCTTTCAGTGGTATAGGTTTCCTTCCAGGTATAGTGTGTTTCCACAGGTCCAGCTTGCAGCAGGACAATGGGATTCTAGTGGAGACTGAGTAGTTCCCTCTCACACAGGAGTACAAAGTAACTCACCCATCCCGGTGGGACATCCCATTGGGAATTCCAGTATATTGACACCTTTCCCAGGCATGATGGGGCCTGGTGTTCTCTCCAGCACAGACTGTTGATCCACAGTGAGAATCAGACCACTTTCTGTCTTCTGTGACTTCCATACCTTTAAGGTGTTGGATGACTTGGTTGGGGTTCCCAATCTGGCATAGGAGGCAACAGGCCTTACTGGTTGATCATTCAAATGTATTAAAGCCCGGGACAGTACTTTATTCCATGTGGCCAACATGGTTTTAACTGTTAATAATTGGACCTGCTGTTTTACTATTCTATTTTTACTTCTATTATTTAATATTCTATTTTACTCCCAAGCACTGTGTAAGAGCTGACATAGGGCAGGGTGTGTGGTGATATTGCTCATTTTCTCTGCCTCCTGCCCATTGCTACCACACTAACCACACCTGCATACTGCTCTGGACTTTCTCTGAAACTTGGCAGCTATATCAATAAGCTCAGGGGATATATATTCTCTCCTCATGAGTCTTTCCTGGATGGGGTACTGCCCTGCTGGCTGGGGTTGCTATGGTTCCTTTGCATTAAGGGTCAGACAGCATGCAACTTTTCATCTGTGTTACTGTCAATCACCACAATATCCTCCTCCTCACTCCTCTCGCTTGCCCAGGGATTCCCAATGAGGCTTTGCCCCAAGTGCTGGGACCTTAACTCACAGAGTTTGCAGCCTCCTACCTTTGCAAAATGGCACGCTGACCTCTCAACTGTTGATCCTGCTCTCCTATCTTGTTTGCCAGCCCCGAAGCCAGTAGAGTGGTGGGCACCACACCTCCTGCTCTGATCTCAGCCCTTCTTCTAACTTCCTAACTTGAACTTCAGCCTCCATGAGGGAGGGTTCAACCACCCACACTCAAGGCAGCTCCCTGCACAGCCCCAAGATTCCCTTCCTCACTGCACTGTGTCTGTGCAGATCCTCAGGCAAATGTATCAGGCCACGGGGTGTTTTCAAGGTCTCCCCATACTCATACAGTGGTCTCTAAGCATCTCAGATATGGGCCACCCCTTCCACATAAAGGTCAGTGGCCACCCCAGGATTTCCCTGTAGGTGCCTCTTTCCCTAGCACCATTTATTCCACCTTCTGGCTGACTCAGCAATTATTGCAACTGCAACCTTTGGAGTTCCCTGGGTGAAGTTTGATCCTGGTCCCATAAATGGAAAGCAGGGAGACATTGGAGAAAGAGGCAGATCACTCTAGACAGTAGGTGGCAGGTTTAATAACCAAAGGAATTTATTAATGAGCCTTGTCTTGGGCAGATAAAAGATAATTAGATCTCTGCACCTGCCTGACAGAATCTGGATAGTTCATGGAGAGGCCTTAATCAGGTTTAATCATGTATTCTGTGGAGAATACTGAATCTGAGACCAGATGGTCTCAAAAACACCTTATCCCTTAAAGCTGTATCCTTGAAATGGCTGCTAGCATGGGAATAGTAGGTGGGATCTACATCCAAAGGATAGGAGATGGGCTGAGGAGCTATCAACTGCCTGGGTCCAGCTTGTAGGCCAATCAAGGGTCACACCCTCTTGATGACCTCCCTCAATTGATAAGGCATTGGGTAACTTTTTGGAATGTAAAAATCTGTATATGCCTGCCTTTCAGTTCCCTCTTCTGGAGATATTGTCAATAATAATAAATACATCACAGTTCTATGAACTGTCAGAAACAAGAGATTTCGGCATGCGATATAAAAAAAGACATGGGGGCCCTTGGATAAAACTCCCTTGACTATTTTGAGCATTGAGGTTAAATCAAATGTTGAGGGCTCCAAGAATGGGACCACTGGCAATTTTTGAAAATATACTCCATTCTAGATGTTTTAATTGGTCATTCAATCTCTTCTTCTTTGCTTTTTTTTTGTAGAAGGTAGTAGGCCATTTTTAATGCTTTCAGGGTAGGCTTCTGGGAGAGAAATTAGCTTCTCTTGATTCATTGTGTTTTGATTCTGGGAGCTGCGAAGGCATTCTGAGCTTTCCAGAAAACTATTGATGTATCTGGGTATGCATGATTTCTTAGTCACTGTTGATAATACTTGAGCAATTATACCTTGGGTGGTGGGGAAGCTGCATAGCTCTGGAAATTGAGGGGATAAAGGTTATATCTGATCACCCATAACTCTACAGCAGGGAGTCATAGTCCCAGAGATTTATCAGTATGTTTATCTGAACAGGGGGAGACATAGAAAAGATATGTTGGAAACAATCTTCTCAGGCAGACCACACCTTGTGACATCTCACTGTGAAACTTTCAGCTATTGTTGGAATGATGAAAGAGAAACTTATTTCTTGTACCTACATGAAGAAGTCAGTTTTCCTTTCCTCTCATACACATGACCACAGTCTATCTTTCTCTCTCTCACACACACATACATACACACACACCCTTCCCCCAAATCTCTCAAAATGAATGATATTTAGAGTAAACAATTACCAAGAAGATTCATTTTCCTTGGGAATTACTACTTATCAAAAATTATGTATAGAGAAGCTTTGATAGTTAGGTGAGCATAGTTTAATACCGAGAATTCACCAGAGGCTTTAAAAAGATTATCCTGGATTTGTTTTTTTTTTAACCTTAGAGGTATATGGCTTAGCCACCTTTGTAGAAATACCTTATGGACAAACAGGATAATTTTTAAATTCACCAAGAATAAAAAGACTTTTTGTCACTGGATGCTTGTGAAATGTTTGACTGTTCCTCCTTTTTTTTTACTAGAGGACAAAAAACAAGGAAAAATGATCTGTATGACTTTTCCAGAATTTTAGAGTAGTTTCTTCCACAGATGAGATCATCCCTTAGTGGTATTTCCATTCAGAAAAACCACAAACATTTTAAGTCTTTTTCCTCATATGAATTTTAATGGAAAACAGTGTCAAAATAAAAAGAAGCTCATATGTAAGCTGTTTTAGTTTGCCGTGAGATCCATTTCATGGTATTTGTAAGTCTTTGAAACTGCTCTTTGAATTTGGCCTAAAGAATAGTAACTTCTCATTGATTATTAATAACTTCTAGTTAGAGGAGTGTGGCAATAAATTGCCTCTCCACCAAATATATTACAATTCATGTGACTTCCTGTAGCCACATGTGCCTGCCCCATAGCCATGTCTGGTTCTTATGCAGGAGATAGGACACTTGTGTATGGAACATGGAGAGGCAAATAAAAGCGGTGTCTATGCTCCTATCATGCTAAGCTTCCTCCTCTCTCAAGGCTTTGTATTCTACCTTAATGCTGTCACTGAGACAAAAATAACCAAGTGACTTGTCTGCATCCCAACTGATCCACTTTGGTCTAAGGCTTTTCAAATCTCAAACTGTTGTCATCAACTTTCCCACTGTAGACATGGTTGGTTTGATCTCTGAAGATATCAGTGTTTTCTATCCTAAATGTGTAATAAGCCCACAGTCAAAAGCATTTACATATTGTACGCTTATTACAAATTTTTCACACATTTTTATGCTTTTTACTAAAGCCTATTTCATTTGGAAAAGCAAGATAAGAACACTTTGTGCATTTCTCAGCAAGTTAAACTAAGATCAATCAGCAGGTAGTACAATGGTCAGATAGAATCAAGATTGACATGGTAGCTGGTTAACCCACCTCTCACAGACTATAGCCACAGAAAGGGGATCCCAACTCAGCTTTGTTTTCCTGAAAAATATGTAGCTGCAATGACGCTATATAATTTTGAATACTACTTTACAATATCATTCACTTTCTATATAAAAATGAATTAAATGTTTTATTGTTTATAAATACACATCTGGCAAGTTCCGGAACCCAAGGACTTATTTCATTGTAGGGTGTTCAAAAAGTAACATCCTTTCATGCCATATCAAAATGTAACTGGGACAATGCTCTGTGTGCCAAACCAGACCACTAAGAACATTTGAACTATGTTCACAGCAGAAAGTGCCTGGGTAATCTTCATTATCAGTTGGAAAGAGTTGTGTCAGTGGTTAAAACTGGGAACTCGGAAGTCGAGGATTAGTTTTGCAGCCCATACTGAAATCGAGCTGAACGTAGAGATAAACATAGGTCAAGCACATCACAGATTCATAAATCAGGAACAGATGAGGGAACCATGAGCTATAGAGAATGGCTGATCTGCTGAATTTGACTTTTTAAATACTCAGAATGAAATGCAGTGAAATTCACTTTGTCTCTGAGGCAAACTGGTAAACATTTTGCTTTCTGCTAACTTTGCAGTAGAAGGGAACTTAAAATTTATTTTACAGGTATTTTTCACAGAAATTTTCAACATCGAAGCAACAAAATAAAACAGCTCAGTTTCTCTTTATAGACTAATCTAGGTGTTTCCTTAATAAAAGAAGGATATTATCCTTTGTCAGATAATATAAGTATTTCCAAGCTGAAAGGAAGTCCTAGGCTCATCCAACCTCCCCCCCCCATTTTTCTAAACTAAGAAAGCTGAGGTCAAAAGGGCAAATGACTCACTTTATACAACAGAGAGTAGTGTTAGAACGTAAAACCTCAGATACCAGTTTTTATGCAGATCTGTCCTGGCTCTGAGGCCACTGACAGTCCTGATATGCTACAAAAGATAACTTTGACTCAACCTATTAAGTGTTTAAGGTTTTACAGCAAACTTGGACTACAGAGGAAATAAAAGTGTTATGGACTGAATGTGTTTCTCCAGATTCATACTCTGAAGCCCAATGTGGTGACCTTAGAAGGTGGAGACTTTTGGGGATAGTTAGGTTTAGAGGAAGACACAGAGGCAGTACTCTCATGATAGGGCTAGTGCCCGTCTCAGAAGAGGAACAGACACCAGGGCTTCCTCGGTCCACTGTGTGAGTAAGAGGGCCCTCACTACTGACATCCTGACCTCAGCCTTCCAGCCTCCAGAACTATGAGAAATAAATAGCTGTCATTTAAGTCACCCCAGTCTACGGCATTTTGTTATGGCAGCCCAAGAAGACTAAGACAAACAATGATCCCAGAAAAGTCTGTGGTGGCCTAAGAGCAGCATGAAAAGTCTCCTGCAAGTATCTACCCAGGTCTCTCCCATCCTCCCCGTCCCAGGTGTCTCCACGGTGACTGGCACCGTATTCAGGGTGGTGTATCTGATCACACTGCCTGATTGGATGCCCTAAAGCATTTGTGCTCGGCATAGCTCAGTTTCCTGGTGAATACTGCAAAACCGTTGAGTGCCAGTAAATTTCTGTCCTGAGAAGTGGCAGACTGAATCTCAAGACACCATCTACTTGGGGTACTTCCAATAAGAAAATATTTTATTTTTGAAATAATTTTGTTGACCCAAACATTTTTTTTTTTTAACAAATCAAGGTCCTTGTTAAGTAACTTGGATTTGAAAATACTCTACTTTTAAATTATTTATGGGAAGCACATTCTCCTGACATAGAAATAAATGTAAGACTATTCTAGCTTTATGCATTATAACCTGTAGTTCAGTACCACTGGGATTTGGGAAAAAAAAAAAAAAAAGAGAGAGAGAGAGTTTTGAATCAATATTAGTTAAATCTTGAGCATAGTGGAAATGATTTTAAAATTGTTTTTTATTTGGATTTCTTATTTCAGATCTTGTATATTTACATGTCACAAATATTTCTAGGACAAGTGTTGTGTATGAAACACTACAGTAGACAAAGTGGATTTAAGATCAAGATTTAAAATAAACATAGAGACAGTGAAATTAAATAATAAATATTATGTAATCTAACACAGAGAAGTACATATATAAATGACTCTAATTCAAAGTATGCTGTCACACATGTTATATAATGGATGCAGAATAACTACCATCGTAATAAAGGGGGAGGTGAGAATATTTCCAAAGAATGATTGGTGGAGGAAATATTGAGCATTGTGGTGACTGTTTGACAAGAAAAAATATAAGTGGAAAGAAAGAAAAATGACCCAAGTCTGAATAAGCCCAGATATGTTTATGCACAGATGTGTAAAAATATGTGTGTACTGGATACAGAAACAGAGGTAAACCTGGAAAATTAAATGCATGTTTTACAGATTTATAAAATTATTCTTTCTCCAGGCTGAATTTAGACATTATTCCTAGTTGCCAGGAAGAGAGAAATTTGATTAAATTGTTTATTTAAACAAATGTAGGGTAGAAGAAAAATGATAATCTGAGTTTTAGAGATAATAGTGATGGGACATAGCTTTGTTATTCTATTTACTCATTTCTTTTAAACAGTTATTTATTTAGTACCAACTGTATGCCAGGGAATGTTCTAGGCCTTGTCAATATAACGAAGAACAAAATATACAAAATATCATCTGAGAGCTTATATTTCGGTAGAGATAGTCAATAAAATAATACTAAAAGAGATAAATTATATATTAGTAACTTATAATAACACATATGTAAGAGGTTAGTATAACAAGTAATAAAGCAGTAATGATAAAGGGATACATTGCATTAGAATGTTAGAAATACTCTTAAAAAATAAATCAAGGAAGAAATTTGAGTTCCAGGATTGAGGGTACAAATTTAGGGTATAGTGAATGCTGTCAGAGACAGATACATAACTTAGCTTGAGTAATTGGAAGGATGGAATTGTCATGAACTTGAAATTGAGAAGGCTACAGTTAGCACAGATTTGGGGTGCAGAGATCAGGAGCTGGTTTTGGCCACATTATTGATATAAGTCTATTCGAATTTCAGGTTAAGATGTTGAGTAAGCAGGACTTTAGAGGAGAAGGACAGGCTGGAGATTTAAATTTAAGATTAATTAACTTAATTATGTCATTTAAAGCCATGGGACCAGAAGAAATCCCCAAGGAGAACGAATGTAGATAAAAATGAAAGAAGTTTCAAAGACTGCACCATGATGTATTCCAAGACTAAAGTGGTCAGGAAGATAAAGACAAGGGCAGTGAGGGAGAGAGAGAAGCAGTGACCAACCTGTGAGGAGGGAGACCAAGTGAGTCGCTGCAAGTATAGTGAAGAAACTGAGTAGGGAAGAGTCGTGCAATGTGGCAGATGCTGCTGATAGGTCAAGTAGGGTGACAACTGAGCATCAGTCATTATATTCAGCAGAACAGTTTTCTGTTGACTCGGACAAGAGCAGTTCGGGGGAGTAAGGGAGATTAAGGATCACTGGATTAAGAAAGGATTCAGTGTGTCTCATTTCCCTGAAACAATCCAAGTTTGCACTAAATTTCAATAATTATTAATAGCATTTCCTTTCATTCTCAATAATATTCTGCTTACTATGGGGGAAGAAAAGTAGGATGGGGAAATGCAGGAACAGTGGTGGATAGTGATGTGAATTGTTGGGGTCTGGGAGTGAATGCTTAAGAAAGAATTCTTGAGACATATTTGGTACAAAAAGGAAGGTTTTATTAAAGCACAGGACCATACCCACGGGCAGAAAGAGGATTGTGAGAAGTGACTGATTATATACCTTCAAGTTGGGAGGGGGTTAGGGATAGCATAAATCTCTAGGGAATTTGGAAGCATGGTTTCCAGGACCTTGAGGGTCTAGCTGTTGTTCAGATAAAGTCATTTACTACTGTCTACTAAAACATTAGTCATGAGACCCTTCACATGTATATCAGTGGGCCATATGTTTGAAGGATGATTGCTAACAAATGTCTTGGAGGGGATAGAGATAAAGGAGGTTTCCAGAGGGATTTTCCTATGTTAAAGTAGACTTGTAGGATCCTGGAGGTTGGGCTAATGTCAAGCTAAGGTTGCCTTTTGAGTCTAGGAAGGCATTAACATTGAGGCTGCTAAGCTTCTTGTAGAAAGTCATTCTGCCTGTCTCCAGTACTTGTCAATGGGCTGCAAGTTGTATGGAAGTGTGATATATATATATATATATTTTTTTTTTGCTTTTGCTTTTGTTCCCCACATCAGAGAACAGTAAAGGATACTTTGGTCCAAGTCAGAAATTCCTTAGAGAATTATCACTATGCAAAATAACATGCATGCAAATAACAAAGAATGAGACAGAAGAGTTAAAAATGTAGAAAGGAATCCAACCCCCTTTACAGAGTAGATTTTGTGGGTGATGAAGTGTGAGAATCAAAATCCCTTCAGTGCTATCCATGATGGAAAAAGATGGACCCTTCCTCTTAAACTTATGGAAGAAGTCTTAGGCGAGATGCTAAATTAAGTGTGAAAAGCACTTACGTTGTAGTGCTCTTCATATTGTGGAAAGTATTAATTCTTGTAAATGCAGCTTTGAATACTTAAGTTATAGCTAACATCTAGGATAAAGTCTGACAAACAATAGACATCCAGTAAATACGGAGTGTGCAGAGTTCAAGGTCAGACTGCCCCAAAATGTGCCATTTTGGCATTTTGATTATTTTAAATAAAAGTCACTTAGAACATAACCTGGGTAAAAAGGACACTCAGACCCTCCTCTGTTCTCCTGAAAACAGGAAATAAATCTCACACGTGAAGGGTACCCTCCCTGGACCAGGAGCTAAAGACAAATCCTTACCACCAAAGTCAGGAACTTGGAAGCCTAGAAGGCCATGTAAATACCTGCTGTTACTTTTTAGTAATTTACTACCACAGCCCAATTCTGTTCAGAATTCCTTACTAATTGAAGCTCCCAAAGTTAACTTGTCTTTGTCCTATAAATTCCTCTTAGATTTATTGTCTCTTTGTCTAAAAAGTATGAAAACTGCCTGCTGTGGTGGTTTCTTTAGGCCTCAACATCATTTTGATCTTCTATGTGCACACAATACAATTTTGGCTTTTTTCTCCTGTTAATTTGTTTCAGGTAAATTTAAATCTTAGTTCTGCTGGAAAAACTTGATTGAGAGAGGAATAATTTTCCTTCACAATAATTGAATAAAATAATAAACAAGTATATATATATATCTATATATCTATGTAGAAGAAAGAGCCTTTTGTTTTTCAAGATGTTTGCTGCCCAAATGAAGTAAAGAAATAAGTATTGAAACTAAAACAAAATGAACACTTTTTATTAGTGCATTTTTAGAAAGAAGAATATATATTTTTAATACAGCTGCCTGTCTACCTTTGCCTTAATTTCATTCAATCCTGTCTTTTGTGATACCTTCAGTGGATATATTATAAACATAGCTTTCTGAATACAATAAATGATTCCAAATGTGGAAAAAAGGTATACAGATTATTCTAAATAAATAAAATCATTTGATGTGATTTTTAAATAATTTCAGTAATACAGAGATCACACTACAAATCTTGCAAATGTCATATTAGACATTATTATTTATAATTAAATTTATATACGGAATTGGAAAAAAAAACTAAGTTGTATCATAGTAATACTACATTACACAATTACACAATACACATTACACAGTACATTGGTGTATTTATAATTATGTTCAAAATATATATCTGTGATCTGTAAACATGAGCTGATTGTTAGAGCAAAAGTGACCAATTACAATTTTTCATCATGGCAACTTCTAACAGCTCCTTAAAATGGGTTTAACACTTCACAAACTTTAGCCAGTTACTGCTGGCCCTCTGTACAGAATGCATTGCCACTAGAAGCCCAGCTCTGACTGACAAGAATGATTGAAAAGCTTTAATTACACCCCTCTAAGCCCGACTGGTTCCATAACCACAACTCAAGAAGAACATATTCCTTTATCCCCCAAGGACATGCTTAAGACCTCACAGAGGTTGATGAGGCTTTTGTATAAGGAGTTGCAAGAGGCAAATTTTATCTTATTTTTAAGCAAAAGAGTCTTTGGTTTGCTACACTTCACTGTTCCATGGCTATTTCCATGCAAATAAATAACTGAACCTCGCTCACCACAGCTTTCTCCTAATACTACATAAGAACATGAAGATTCTTCAGAGAAAGACGTGCCCGAAAAGCCTTTATGAAGTCATTTTTGGCTTTAAGAACTGGAGGATTAGCTTTAAGAATTCCCCAAAGAGAAGAAAAGACACTTCTGCTAGCCAACCCAGCCTCCCCTGAGGATCTAAAACTCTTCAAGGAAATACCACCCAGAGGACCCGTCTGGCAGACAAGGAAGGACAGCTTCTTCTGAACTATGTTCGGCCTGTTGGGAAGTTGTATTGTTCTTGTCACTGTTTTCTTCCCTGACCTCTTATCCTGTATATTATGTAATTTTTTTTTTAATCTTACTACCACAACTAGGTGAAATGTACTTTAATATGTCTTTGACTCTAAAGGATTAAAAGGCAAAGGAGTGACAAAAAAATACTTCTTTGATATATTTTTTTATATTTCTCAAGGCAAAATACAGTGAAGCTGAAATGGATTACTTACTCTTCAGTCCTAATCTCTGACATGCAGTCTTTTTCAGTACAACTTAAATATGGAATTAAAACAATGACAGGGTGCAGAGAGTATGGTAATGGTTTTCAGAATCTTTGTCTTCTCCATTGATGCTGGAAGCCTTGGTTGACCTACTCACAACAGGTGCTGGCTGGCAATATTTGTTAACAGGCTTTGAAACAATACAAATTATAAACGTGTGAATGGATTTTTAAGTAACTATTTTTTTAAATTTCAAAAAATATGAAATGTTATTGTTAAAACACAGTTTTAATCAAGCCTTACAGAGCCTATCTATGCATTCTTATGGCTTTTCAAAGCTGGAAGCAATCAGTTTAAACTGTGGCAAAGTTGAAAAATAGCTCTTTATTTGTGTTCTATTAGGCCCAATTGAAATGGTTTCATTAAATAGCCTTTTTTATTCAACCTCTGGTGCTTGGTTTATTTTAGAGATGAGGTATGTAGTTCCTAAAACACCTGCTTTCAGAAATGAATGAATGTCAAGTGCACCTGAATCAAAATAACTCACACACAAACACACCCTGGCAAAATAAAATATAAAATAAAATAAAATAGTTTCCTGATCTGTGATCCAGAACCAGCAGGCCACTGGACTAGTGTTGAGCCATCAGAGCACAAAGCCAGGTGTTGCATCAAGAGATAGAGACCCCAACCAACTGCATTGCTCAGATTCCCCTTATGCCAGTTCTTCAAAAACAATGCTGGCAACTGACTCGTTGGGTTTGATCTCGTTCCCTTTCCTTGGTCTTCTTCGGAGAGGTGTTAATGAACTGGCAGTGGTAGTCCAAACAGAGGAAGTGCTAAATGTCAACAAAAAAGCTATGTGTGGGCAAAGTGTAATACCGAAGGTGAAAAGACTCATGAGTTTGCTAAATGTTCCTAAATAGTTAGGAACTTACTGACTTGCATAATGAACCTCAGATGTTAGCACCAAAATGAACAGAAAATGAATTACAACAGTAGCATTATTATAGTCAACTCTATGGCCATTTAAAGACAAAAAAGAAAATGTCAATCCAATGTCCTCACTGATAATGAAATGCTGCAAAAATACATTATTATTAATTATAATTATTAAGTATTATTACTAGTTTAGTAATAATACTGGCCCATAGGCCAGGCACTATGCTAAAATCATTTCATGTGTTATCTCATTTGATTATCAGAACAACTTGAAATTAGGTACTATTATAATTCTACATTTTTTAGACCTAATTTTATAGAGCTACAAGAATTTCAAGTTCAGTAGCACAACCAAGTTTTAAATTTGCGCCAAAGTCAAACAGGCAAAGAAGACTTTATTCAAAGCTATTGCAATAGGAGAGAGAGGTAAAAATCGAGGCTAAACTCAGTTCCACGAAAACAGAAGGGCAGGAGGGTTTTCAGAACTGGGGTAGGAAAAATACCTTAGTTCGGTGTGTTTGAAAATTGGTTCTTCCCAAAGGAACAGTACACTTTTTTATAGCTTTATGATAAGATGCAGTTTTACAGTTTAGAGCAAGGAGTTCTCTCAATTAAGCTCCTCCCCCTATTTCTACCCCACCCTGGAGACAAAGAGGTTGGGGCACTATCTTCTTTGATGATGACATTTCAAAGGGATGGTTCCCAGGTTCTTGAGAAAGACATTCTGGTTATAAAACTGGGAAGAAGCTTTAAAAAGATTTACATCTCAAGGGGGCAGAGAAAGGATTTACAATTATGAGTTTTCTAAAGTAACTGCTCTAAAGACAGGGAGGTCAGAGGTGTAGAATCAGAAAGAAGTCTATCTAAAGTTTCCTCCAGCTGAGCAGAACTTTAGGGCTGTTTAAGTCAGTGATTGGAGTCAAATTTAATCCTTCCCTCAAGATTCCCAACCCTGCATATATAAGAATCTGTAGCAGGTGGAAAAAAAATAAACAAAGAAAAGATGTTTTTAAACCCCCTACGTATTCCTTTGCTTCACTGAGTTTCAGCTTCTGCATTCCTAGAATGAGATTTCTCTAGATCTGTGAATCATACCTTGTAAGACCCTGGAGTGGGGGATGTGGAGGAGCTAGGCGATGCCCAAAACTGGTGGGGAAGTTAGAGGATGGGCAGGCACATCCACAGGGTCCTTGCTTCAAGGAGAACAGGTCTGTGTGTCAGTTTTATGAAGTGGACTTTTGCTTATGGCTTCATTTGAGAAATAAAAACAGGGAAGGGAATTGTCTTAGCAAGATAAAGTGTGATAACCGCTGGACAAGATCATCTTTTATATACCTTATACACATAACCTATTCTATATTATTTTCTAGACCAGCAGAGATTTCAGAACCTCCAAAGATCAAAAACATCCAAGGAGGAATAAGAAAAATTAGCGCTTTCTTCTCCTTTATAGAAATTGCCCCATAGGAATGTATGGCTACTACATTGTCACAAACAATTCATAAAGGCACAATCCATTCTCAATCATACATGTAATCTGAAAACATTAGTTACCTCATGCCTACCCTATCCCCATCTCCTCCACAAATGCATGTGACCTATATACCTCAGGGTATGCTAACCATTGATCACAAAATAAGATGCAGATTCATAGGCCCTGGCTTCTGTCTACACAGTGTTTTAAGTGAATGTACCTCATACCTTAAATGCAACATAACATTCTGCATGGTGGCAGCAGTTAATGAGTGTTTGCCAGATCTTGATAGTATAAAAGTTTGATTTATAAAATATGAGGAAGGGTAGTGTGGTTCATGAACTCTTCCAATTTAATTCATTTCTATTCCAAAGTTTTATTCATTGTGGATTAAAAAAAATACACACAATACCTTCTAAAATAATTAATTTAGTTTAACTCAGCATTTCCTCTTCCTTTCAACACTCCTCAAGACTCATAATCTGTGGAACATACACTTAACAAATACACTAGATATTTTTTTATGGAGTTGTCCCCATGAAAAATTGGGGTTGTCCCCAATTTTTTAATCTCCTAATTTACAGATTTAACTCAGAAGCATTTTCTCATAAGAATCAAGATTATATTTGGTTAAAGCTCTAGATCAGGTCACCGATGTCCACATTTGAGCTTGTTTTGTTCAGAATACATTTCCTAGGGCTGCAGAAAAAGTCCATTTTTGTGTGTGTGTGATTTTGTCATGGTCTGAGGCAAGCACTTCAGCATGTGGGAAATAAAAAAGATTAAGTTATAGAAAAAAGGACCAATTCAAGGTGAGGAGAGTAGCTGAACTCAAGGAGTTTGTAAAAATGTAGTGCTATTGGGAATGCAACCTTAACCTTGGCCACCCTCATGGTTACCATATTCATTGTTCACCGCTGCCTGTGGGGATGCCTGCTGAATGTACTTTTCCAGGGCTACAGCTTTGCTTTAAAACAGACGTACTCTCTCCACTGTCCCATTATGGAAGAGAACAATTTCATATATCTTCCTTGCTTGTAGCTCCTAACAACAAGAAATAGCTGTAAAATGATTTTTTAAGAGCTTGTAATTATATTGTGCTTTACAATGTGTAGAATTGTACGTGGTCCATCCTCTCCACAGAGAGGGGAGTAACTTCCAGCAAGAAAATGTACTTGTAGATGAGAATATAGCTTTATAAATTAATTGTGTTCTGATAAACTTGCTGTCAGGGGAAGAAAAGAAAACCCCACTATTTATAGCATTTGACGATTTCCATGCTGCAAACTTACCCACTCTGGATGGCTTCATCAATATATTGTGAATGAGTGCAGACCTGGGCAGGAAGTGCTAGAAGCCTGAACCAGCCCACTCTCCAGTGGGATTAATGATATGTGAAAGACAGGAGCCCAAATGTATTTATTTTTTCTTACAGTTCAACTAAGACCACACTATTTCAAGAAAAAAGTGGTTAATATATGGGAATTTAACCTTCAATCTTTAACTTCCCCTTTAAATAAACTTCCCTCAAAGTTTATGTTCAATTATGGAAGAACATCTTTATGTTGTTGGCTTTTTCATATAGAAATGACTTTAATACTTGATGGTATTGGCAACATGGACAGATTAGATCTGGAAATAGAATAATGAGTAAAATTTCAGCCAGAACATAGCACAGCCTTTGAGTTAATACGCATTTTGTATACTTAATATACCCTGCACCCACCCGTTTCAGATCTTTCTGTGAGCAAAATCTAATCATCCACCCAATATCGTAGAAAGAGAAATTTTGATGGATCTGCCTCATCAAAGATAGGATCAGGACTGCCTTTGACCTACCAGCAATTTCCAACCATGAGGGACAAGCCATCTCCTGGAAGACGTTAGATCAATAATTAAATCCAGTAGCTTAAGGCTAAGGAAACATATGGCTGGTGTGTGTGTTTTCTCAGTGGGCTCCTTCCTTACCCTTTCAAGTCTTGAAGTTGAGGTGCCACCAATAGGGTAACACTCCCATTAGAGTTAGCCAACCCTGTTCTCTGGACGCAGACTTCACCTTTCCCTCCAGAAGAGAATGCTATTTATCTGATGAGAGTGCCTGGCTCAGCCCCTTCCTTCTGGCTGCGGAGACAACATGCATGGTCTCCTGATGACCTGTAGGTGTCCTGGAGCAGACTGCCCTCTAAGTGAAGCCTGCAATCTGGGAGCCCCAGTCAGCCCAGTGGAGACTGAGCAGGCTCACATTTATACTGTTGATGAGGGAGCAGAAGGCTGGCTGAAGACAAAACATAAGCTGACACCCTTCAACCTCCTCCTACCCCCACTCTTGTGTGGAACACAAGACATTCTTCCAGGGCTTTCACAACTGTCATCATGTTAATGCATTGCTAGAGGAGAAAACAACCTTAACTTGGTAATGACAAGGCTTCCATTATCCTGTAGGACCTCTTTAGCATATGAAAGTTCTTTTGAAACCTTCCTTTTCCTTACTTCTCCTAACTCCCACCACTCCTCAAGACCCCAGGGCCGCAACTCTTTCTGCCCCTGGGTCCTATCCCCTTGTTTTAATAAACCACCATTTTTTACCAAAGACATCTCAAGAATTCTTTCTCATTCATTAGCTCTGGACCTCACTGTAAGGACCTATTTAGCCAGAGCGCTTCCATCCAGTTAAACTATGACATTGAATGACTTTGTTGTTTATACAGTAAAACTTAAACTGTCCCTGTCCTCTCCTCCCCCCAGAGGACTTACCTAAAAACAAGTCGCGGAAACCAGTCCCAGGTAACAAAGCCCAAATATAAGGGTGGGTCAGGCCAGGTGGAGGTATCTGATCAGTGGGGGGCGCATACTGTCTCCCTAGCTACCAAGGAGTATGCGCCCCACCCTTCGGGCACCTTTTGGGCGCCAATTCTGACCAAGATGATAGGCTAGTTCAAATATCTACTATAGGGTAAATTGTAATTCAATTGATTCAATTGGTCACTTATGTGTGACCTAGCATGATTGTGTAGCTTTCTCTGTGTGTTACAATCTCATTGGCTACCTGCACATGGCCAGGCTTAACCACATGGCCTTTGCCCTTAAAAGCTAGTATGTAAGGCAGAGAGAGGTCGCCTCTTTGCAAGAGATGGCCCTGGTCGGTCAGTTTGATTCTTGATGCTTGGCGCAAAATAAAGCTTTGCTTGACCTTTGCTTTGTATCAGTCTTGCTCCTTCGACTATGGACCCGACACTCACCCCACTGAATCTCACCTACATTCCAAAACCACATTACTGTGAACCCCCCTCCTCCAACATGTTTTCTGTTTGTTTGTTTTCTTTTGTTTTTCCCTGGGTAACAAAGTTGATCCCCACCCTGTCACTATCTCTCAATTGTTCTGAACTGCATTTGTTGAGAGAGAGATACAAAGCACAGCTCAGAGATACTGTGGGTTCCATTCCAGACAGCCCCCATAAAGTGAATATCTCAATAAAGTGAGTCAAACAAATTTTATGGTTTCCCAGCTCATATAGAAGTTATGCTTCCATTATACTATAGTCTATTCACTGTGCAATGACATGATGTCTAAAAAACCCCACAATATACATACCTGAATTTAAAAATGCCTTATTGGTTAAGAAAGAAAAAAAAAATGCTAACCATCATTTGCTTTCAGCAAGTCATAATCTTTTCCCTGGTGGATGATCCTGCCTCGAAGCTCATGGCTGCTGCCTCAGGGTGGTGGTTGCTGAAGGTTAGGGTGGCTGTGGCTATTTCTTAAAATAAGACAACATTTTCAGCATAGATTGACTCTTCCTTTCACAATTTCTCTGTAGCATGTGATTCTATTTGACAGCATTTTACCCACAGTAGACCTTCTTTCAAAATTGGAGTTAATCTGGAGACCCTGGATGGTTCAGTCAGTGAAGTGTCTGACTCTTGCTTTTGGCTTGGGTCATAATCTCAGAGTGGTGAGTTCAAGCCCCCACATTGAGTTCTGTACTTGGCGGGGAGTTGGCTTGAAGATTCTCTCCCTCTGTCCCTCCTCCCACTGTCTCTCTCTCTCTCTCTCCCTCAATAAATCTTTAAAAAAAAATTGGAGTCAATTCTCTCAAACTCTGTCTCTGCTTTATCAACTAAGTTTATGTAATAATGTTCTAAATCCTTTGTTGTCATTTCAACAGTCTTCACAGCCGCTTTACCAGGAGTGGATTCTATCTTAAGAAATCACCTTTGTTCCTCATCCATGAAAAGCAACTCCTCATCTGTTCAAGTTTTATCATGAGATTGCAGCAATTCAGTCCCATGTTCAGGCTCTACTTATGATTCTCGTTCTTTTGCTTTTCACACCACATCTGTAGTGACTTCCTCCACTGACCTCTGGAACCTCCAATTTGTTAGGAAAAAAAAAAAAAAAGAAGAAGAAGAATATCCGCAAAGCACCAAAGAGCAGAGTGCGATAAAAGGAGGTAGGCTTGTGATTGATACTGTAACACCCAACAGTCTGCTTTTTTATTCCCCTTGTTATAGGGGATTATGTTTCCATCGTTCACTCACCTTTGTTTCAGTGGAGTTTGAAGAGGAAGGAAAAACAATAGCTTTGTTCATGCTACAATGTTTAACCTACTAATCTTGTCACCGAGAATTTAAATACTGATGGAACAAACGTATTCACTAAAACTAGGATTTGATTAAACATTGATGAATAACAGCGGGTTAAGTTGTATCTGTAGACTTGTACTTTTTAAGACACTACTCTATTAACTGCATGACTCAAATTGTGGTACAGAAATGGCTTCATGGTAATCAGTGTAGGCGTTCTTGTTAAAGATTCCTATTCATATATGGACTATTTTTTTTCAGAGTGCTTTCACACTCTTTAACTCATCAAGTTGTCCAAAGACTGTGAGGTTAATAACAAGTTATAATTATTCCCATTTCACAAATTAATAAAAAAAACTAAATTGAAGATAAATGAGTCTATGGTTTTCCCAGTTCACAAGACTCGTCAATCCCAGAGATGGAGTCATTATTTAGATTTCCTACTCCCACTTCTGTGTTCTTTCTACAGCATCACTACAGTTTTTATTTTTTTTTATATTTTATTTATTTGACAGAGATCACAAGTGGGCAGAGAGGCAGGCAGAGAGAGAGGAGGAAGCAGGCTCCCCGCTGAGCAGAGAGCCCGATGCAGGGTTCAATCCCAGAACCCTGGGATCATGACCTGAGTCGAAGGCAGATGCTTAACTCACTGAGCCACTCAGGCACCCCAGCATCACTACGGTTTTTAAATAAGGCAAACATCAGAAGTCATGGCTACTCATACAGAAAACTCAAGGAATGTCAGTACATAAGATTGATGATCCCTTGTGGAAGAGCTAACATTGACGTGAGAGAATGAGACACTCCTCTCAGACACAACATTTTAGGAAAAACACAGTAGTCAAGGAAATAATAATTTAATGTTCATTTTTTTAAAGACTTTATTTTTTTATTTATTTGAGAGAGAGAGAATGAGATTTATTTGAGAGAGAGAGAATGAAAGATAAAGCATGAGAGGAGAGAGGTCAGTGGGAGAAGCAAGCAGACTCCCTGGTGAGTAGGGAGCCTGATGTGGGACTTGATCCTGGGACTCCAGGATCATGACCTGAGCCAAAAGCAGTTGCTTAGTCAACTAAGCCACCCAGGCACCCAATGTTATATACATTTTTTTAATTTATTTTTTATTTATTTTATTTATTTATTTGTTTATTTATTTAATTTGAGAGAGAGACAGAGATAGCAACAGAGGTAGTGAGGGAGAGAGAGTAAGAGCAGGGAGGAGAGGGAGAAGCAGGCTCCCCCTGAGCAGGCAGCCTGATGTGGGGCTGGATCCCAGAACCCTGGGATCATGACTGAGCTGAAGGCAGATGCTTAACTGACTGAGCCACCCAGGCACCCTTATGTTATATTTTTAAAGTCAAAATTAATGTAAAAAATGAATGAATGCATAAAACGTAAAAAAATGTAAATAAAAACAAATCATGCACTTGTTTTACAGTTGGCATAATGGTACAGTGGAAACACTCATTTGGCCTTGTGTTATTGGAACATTTCCAATTAGCTCCCTGGACCCAGTCAGGCAGGGTTACGTGTGTCATGTCAACCATGATATTCCAAACAAATTAGACGACGTGGGTCTCATGTCTGTTGATTGTAGTGCTTATATTATCCTTTCTTACCGGGTTTAAAATATGGGAGGGTATTCTGATAAATGCCTGGGGGGCATACACTTTTCCATTTGCTTTCCCCCCAATGTGTCTCAGCAAGGCAGTGCTTAGTGGGTTAATTCTTCATACACACAGAACTTTGGAGTTTCTCGTTAGATCTGAACAACAAAGAAAAGGCAGATGGAAAAAGGATTAATCTCTAATGTGAAAGAAAGACATCAGTTACATATCCACTTCAATAATGTCAGTCTCAGGGTAAAGTAATGGCTTTGAAAGCGGATTTGACTTCTGAGCTCAGCAGTGGCAATTTGGCCAGTCGGGCTCCCAGTTCCAGGGAGCTCACGGGAGAAAAGGAGTGGCTAAGGGGAAACATTTCAAGCACCGAGGATGTGAGATATAAAATCCTTTTAAAATATGTTAATTTGGCTCACGTAGTCCAACCCAGGCTGTAAACTGAAAGTGATTTATTGATTCCTTATGGAGTTGACATGTAGACATTTTTTTAAATTTTAACATCCATGATTTTGATAGAGGATCTTGCCTAAGTTTTTTTTTTAATTCTCTAGACATCCCTCTTCCAATTATTCAATTTTATGTCTAATCAAAGTAATTACAACTGCCATTGTTAGTTCCACTGTAATGAGAAAAAAATAATTTCTGGGGTGCTTTTTAATCATGCAGTTTCCCAGCCTCCACTCATGGCTATTCTGATTCCAGAGGCCTGGGATCAAAACCCGTCATTTGCATTTTTAACAAGCACGCTGATGATTGCAATATAGGTGGTGACTCACAGGTCAAGCTCCCTGAGAAGCCAACTCTGCGTCAAAGATTTGCTTGCAGAGAATTTGTTGGAAATTGCTCTCAGGATCAGCTCCTCTGGTGAAAGAACAAGTGAACAGAGAGGGAAGACGCCCAATGGCCCCAGCTTCCCAAGCTGTGGAGCACAATGGTTCTCTGGAGATAATGGAATCATAGTCAAAGGCAGGGACCTTCTTCTTTCCCCACCACCAAGCAGTCGTTCTTTGGAAGCCGTTGTTGAGAAGAAGGCCTGACACTGTATAAAGCTACGTGATACCTTTCCTGAAAGGGGGCTGGAGAGAGACCAGCCAGCACTCAGATGGGGCCATGTGGCAAGTGCTAGCCAGAGGACCTGAGCCAAAACCAAGAGTTGGAAGCTTAACCAACTGAGCCACCCAGATGCCCTGAGATGCACTTTCTCTTAAGCTAGATAGTTGAAAAGCGGGCCTGTGATCCTTTAGCTGTCTCTTCTGGCCCACAAATAGGAAGCTACATAATCCAGTGCAAAAAAAGCGGGCCTGTGATCCTTTAGCTGTCTCTTCTGGCCCACAAATAGGAAGCTACATAATCCAGTGCATAATCCAATGTTGTTGGATTTCCATCATACCAGTATAGAACTGATCGCCTGAGCTAACCTACAACAAGAATGTAACATGAATTAGAAAAAACTTGGTGGCCTCAAGCTCCTGGGATTTCAGTATTATCTAGACTAACCTTATTAAAAACAAAGGCCAGATTTAAGTTATACTATAAATTGCATTGCATTGGTATTATGTAGTGTGATACTTAGTTTGACTGAAACTAAATCTTAAAGCTCTAAGCAAGTTCAAATACAGAATTTGTTGTAAAATATGTGGAATTTTGAAAAATAAATGTAGCGCAATAGGGCAGCTTCTACTGACAATTAACCTTAATGCAAATGTAATAAGTTTTCTTTGCATTCAAAAATT
This sequence comes from Lontra canadensis, assembly GCF_010015895.1. Taxonomy (NCBI): domain Eukaryota; kingdom Metazoa; phylum Chordata; class Mammalia; order Carnivora; family Mustelidae; genus Lontra; species Lontra canadensis. The sequence goes on from NW_022631038.1 coordinate 9,746,129, forward strand.
TTAGGACATTTTAAGAGTGAGAAATAAGCAAATATTGTATGTTGGGTTTTAGGAAAATTTTGCTAAGATTCCACTAAAAAAAAATGAGAACAAATTAAATAATTTATCTTTTTGATAGAAATTTTCCTCTCTGTACCTGTAATCATGGGAACACTTATTCTGTAATACACAAAATATAAGTTGAGTTAACCAAGCATACTCTTAGAAAACAATATGTTAAATTTGTAGCAAAGGCCTGAGCTCAATTAGAGGAAAAGTTATTTTTTCTTTTTTTCTGACAGAACAAAAACTGTGTAGATAATTTAAGAAAAAAAAAGTAAAAGGAAAAGTGAATATGAAACCACAAAAGGAAATTATGTTATAAAAAGAGGCTAAAGATCTTGGTCATACTAGTCAAATTCCAGCATGATGATATATTCATTTTGGCAATCATAACATCATTTGGTTTCATATGTGAGGGTTAGAGTCTCCTTGCTTATGTTTTCAAGAGCTAGGAAAGGAGTTGGAATTGAAACAAATTGTATTAGGAAATCCAGTGTAACTGGCATCTTATAAGAATAATAAAAGCTTAAACAAAAAATAAGAAAAATACATTAATATGAATAACATAAAATATTAACCATTGTAGAGAATCATAAATTTATGACTAAATATAAATAAGAATGAGGTAAAACAATATCAAATTAAATATGGATAATGCAATGATAGACCTTGGACTAAGTGGTAGTCCTCTTCCAATTGAAAGGTCATTTTACTTCAGATACATCCCAGTTTGTGAGAAGCCTGTGGTGACAACTAGAGAAAGACCTGTTCTCAGGGTCTAATCACTGTGAACAGTGGGTGGCAAAGGACATAAGCAGGAGAGTCCCAACACCCTCTGATGTGATATGTGGATTCTGGGACTATTTTTCACTAAAAACCAAAAGGTAAAGAAAGTTGAGTTAGAGTAGGAAGGGGAAAATATATTTAATTTTGGACCAAAAGACCAACTTCAAAGTTAGCACCTAGGTAATCAATCTCCTTTTTAAAAAATCATAGAAACTGACAAAGAAGCAGAGATTTCTCAGAAGTCTTATTCATTACAGGGCAAAATTTCTTCTAAGTTAATACCAATGTCAGCATCTGACCATTTCAGAAATCAAAATACAAGATTCTAATGTACATTTTTAATGGCACAATTCTACCCAGGATCCTCTGTAATTTGAAATAAATTTAAGGATGTGCTATTATCAATGGCAACACACCTTTTTAAACGAGAAAACCGTTGTTATCATAGCTGATTTGTTATAATGCACTTTGCAATTTTTATTTTATTTATTTTTAGAGAGAGAGAATTGTATCATATTTTATTTTATCTTATTTTTAGAGAGAGAGCAAAAGAGAGAGCAGCGGGGGAGTGGGGGTAGGGAGGAGGAAGTGGGGCAGAGGGAGAGAGAGGATCCCAAGCAGGCACCACATCTTGCTGGGCTAGATCTCACAAACCTGAGGTCATGACCTCAGTCAAAATCAAGAGTCAGTCACTTAACTGAGCCACCCAGGCGCCCCAAAGATACATCATTTTAAAATATAGTTGACCATGAGAATATCAGTTGCAAATTCAGCTCTTATCTGATGATGTTATTAGCAAGATCTTCTACTTAGATTGTATATAGCTTATACACACACACACAGAGCACACATAATATCCACATAAATGAAACTACATATATATATAGAAGTATGTGACTCCATATCTGCATATGTGTCTATGAGTATATACACCTAAATGGTAGATATTATGTGCATATATATACATTCCAAATATCATATATATAGTTAGAAAGATAGATAGTATGTAGAAAGAAAAACAGATTGATCAATTGATAGATAATAGGCCTCCCAAATGTTCCTAATGTAATCTAATGTAATCTCAGCTAGAAAGAAACCAAGGGCTCTTACATTGTCCTATTGTTTTCCTTTGATAAATAAGCTCAAGCCCTTAGGGACTGTGTCTGAGACACCAGCATCATCAGATGCCAGCAGCCTAATTGTAACTTATTTTCACCAGGTAATTACCTGGTATGTTATTTTTCCCTTTCAGGGTATCTATTTTTTAAACCAAACGGTATCTTTTTCATTTTATGTTCCACACAACCAGAAAAGCACCAGATGTATATGAGGAGAACCCAAATTTGAGTTGATGGAAAGAAGGAAGAGCGAGAGGGAAGAGGATGGGAGTGGGCCGGGAGGCTGTCAGAGATCTGCCTGTACCATCCAGGGCCCACAGGATACCCATCTTCACTAGTCTCCAGACTAGGATAAAACTGAAGAAGAGCAACAGTACTCTGTGAAGTTTCTAATAATTCCAGAACTCTGTTCAGTCTCTCATGATGCAGGGGAAGGAGAAAAACAACATAATATCAGAGCCAATAATTTCCTCATTGATTAAAAAATAACCTAAGCTATTTAGGAAGAAAAATTATCTCTCTTCAAGGTTACATCCTTCTGCCACAATCTACATGTCCTTATTTCGTATTATTAATCTTCCAAATGCTCATCTTTCTTTATGTACAGTTCTTGCCTCACTGTGAGGTTTGGAGAATCAATGGTGTAAATGGATACTGCAAACTCTAAAAGAAAGCCTCACATTTTCCAGTTCAAAATTAATCACTTATTGTCTAAGTTGAAATACATACATACATACAAACAAACAAAAAACAGAAAATAGTCCCACAGGTACCAAACCCAGGCAGCAATAGGGGTCAGTGTATGCAAAGATGAATTTGATTAAGCCATAGTGGATCTGCGGATTGGATTCAAGAACATCAGACATTGCCGCCATGACAGCCTCCAGCATGGGTGTGCCCATCCATCAGGAAGCACTCCAGTCAACCTGGGAATGTGGTTGTGCACTTCTGCCAGGCAGCAAAGGGCTGAGCTGGAAACTCTCAGGTCTTTATTAGGATCATTCTTCCAGGGCCAATGATCAGTCAGTCTAGTGGAATTATGGCACAGTGGACTTCTGTGTTTTGCCGGCTGTATAAAAGCTTGTGCAAATTGGATTTCCTTGCACGTCATTCAACTATTTGACAGACGGACCAGAGAAGTTACAGGAGGTATGTCCTCCTGCTTGATATTCAATTTCTCACCAAATATTGGTGGATTATTGGCACAAGTAATTTTGCTGGTGATTCTAAGGGATACAGGAATCAAGCACATATGTGAATTGTATTGTCTTAAGCTGATAATATATAAACATAAAAAATGTTATATTTCTAAATAATATACATAGACATAGATACTAATCATAATGAAAGCTAGATCTATGTACTATAATGAGTCCGGATTAAGGCACATGGGAAATCAAATGAGGATTCCATAGTTTTCAGTTTAGAAATATAACTTTAAGTTTGTGGTAAATATGAAATTTGAATTAGAGAGAGAACAGAGTCTGCATTACAGTTTAAGGAAAAAAGGCATTTTTGACAAAGAGAACATCAAGGGGAAAAGCACACAGAAAAATTTCACATTTCACTTTTGATTCAAAATAACTTATAGTTCAGTATGACTAAAGTCTGTGCTTAATATAATGACAAATGATGAGAAAACCACTTACACAGGTTGTTGGGTTCAAAGCATGGAAAAATGATGAATATATATGGGCATCATTCTATAGGCAATGGGGAGACATTAAATAATCTGAACAAGAGAGTTATCTTCAGGAAGTCAATCGGCAGCCAGCTCTGGGCAAGTATTCTCAGAACAAGGAAAAATGAGAGATAGACAGAACAGTTGGGAGGATACTATAGCTCCTTGGGGTTTCTGGAAGGAAGCAGGAGAGTGGTAGGCAGATGAATGAGACACACTTAAATTGTAGAATAAATGATATCTTGCAAGTGAGCACAGGGGGGACCAAAAAACAAAACAAAACAAAACAAAAGTCAAAATGATAACAAACAAATAACTGAATTGTGGTGCAAAAGGTATGTTTTCAGAAGCAACAGATTCTGTCTAAAGAAGTGGGATGTTCCTGAGAGATAAAAGAGATCCATTATGCCACCAAAAAACTCAATACAAGGGTTACATCTGATTTTTTTGAAACTAATTATTGCTTTTGATCAAGAAATTAAGAGTTCCATTTGCAACATTGCTGTCATGGGCTTTCTGCCATTGGAAATAGACATCATTTTGTATGAACTTCCTTAAGATTGGATGGAGTGAGTAGGTGAAGAAAAAGTTTGATTTTCTTCTTCATGTAGAAATTCTAAAGCTTAAAATGTAACAACAGTACTCCTGGATAAAGATACCAGCCAGTTTCATCAGTTTTGTGGTTCGCGTTTGGGTCTATCGATTTGGTTGTATTACAGTGGTGAAGACTGAATCTGAGCAAAGTGAGGGCTGATCTTTGGAAAACATGCAGAATTATTGTCTAGACTTTGCTTATCTATGATCCCTTTTCTCCCACATGTTGGTGTCTAGCTGCCCACCAATACCCTATGCTCTCATGCAGTCTTCACTCTCTTGGGTCCCTTCCCTACAGGATGCTCATAGGCTGTGTTTCCCTGGAAGCACCTAATCCTTGGACTCTTCCTAAGTTGTACATCTCCACCATGTGTCTGTTGTTCTTCCAGACTTCCTGGGCCTGCCTTCCTGTGACGTAAGAGCTAGTTACAAAGAGGCCAATCAACTCTAAACACCTTTATTAATAAGAAAACAAAAAGAGAGAGAGAGAATGAAAGAATATGTCCTAAAATGCTGAGACCAGTTATTGCTGGGTGTGAGAAAGAAGGTTGTAGAATATACAATGTGTGTGTGGGGTGTGTGTGGGGGGGGTGTGCACGCCATGTGCACTGTGGGAGCTATAGGAAAATTTAAAGGCATAAACTTCAAAACCAAGCTATTTTAAGAAAATGCAAAAGCTACTTAAAAGATATAGGAAAGGGACAGGGGCAGTACTGATGGAACATGATGGCTAAATCCACAGATTTTTGCTTCAAAAGTTTGGGAACCCTGTTCTAGATCTTACTGATTTTGTTGAAGTATAGCAAGTTATTTAAACTGAATAGTTCTGTTTCCTCATCTGCAAAATAAGTAAGATAAAGTGCATTAATTCACACTTTCATTTGAGAATATGATTAAATTAGATAATACACAGTTTTCTCTTAAAGACACTGGCTGGTACATATTCAGTAGTTAGCCAGTAGCTTTTATCCTTACCATGGTGGATAGCTTTGATACTTCTTTTGCTTTCTCTCTTTCCTTCTCCTCCTTCTCTTTTTTGGTCTCAGAGGTGAAGGATTAGTTTTGAGTTGTTTGCTCTCACAAATTCCCCCCTGTGCCAAATGGCAGTGAGATTGTCAGGACTGTCCCAGTCTTCTGATAAAATTTTCCACCATAGAACAGAACAAAGCTAATTGGTTCCTATGGGACTTCTTTTCCACAACTAAATTATCGGCCTGAGTATTGTGATATTTGTTATTTTTAGAAAATGATTCATTATACATATTCATTTGAAATAGCCAAGCTATAAAAATATGTTTTATACAATTTATGTTTTTAAAATCAAATTAGTTTACATTTATCTTTGCCATCACCCAGTCCTTCTCTATGGGCATACTCAATATGCATACATTTATAATATTGTGGCTGAAATTTTCCACTCTACAGTTAACCTAAGAACTATACCATGGATACTTTATCCATTTTTCTGTATGTTAGATGCTGCAGGAACTATAAGAGGAGCCTAAAATTTGTACCTCCTCCTTTCAAATGCCCCAACACCACCTGCTTCTCTGTTTACAGCTGCCTGCTTCCTGCCAAACACCCAATCAATTTCAAAAACCATATTTTCCAGTAACATTCAAACCCATAAGCAAACACTGGCTTGTACATAAGGTTATTTTTTTGTCACTGTTTTATAACTGGGACACTGTGCTGCCTATATACTTCCCCACCTCTCCTTTTCCCCTGGGTCAGCTGGTATGGTTCGAACGCATTGTTTGTGATGACTGATGAATTTCCCATTGTCTGAATGGACCATATTTATTCAACAGATGTATTAATGTAAAATTAATTACCATTTTAAATTTTTTTGCCTCTTCGAATAATGCTGTGATAAACATTCTCATTGTTATTACCCACATGTCTTGGACTTAAGTTTCTAGAAGAAGTAGAATCTGGATAAAATAATATGATTGCCTCAAGAAAAATGTAATTGAACTTAAAAGAAGAGTTTATGGAAAAATACTTTGAATGACCTGGTAGATGTACAGAGTAAAGGAAGATACCTTTACAAGGTAAATAGCGGTCAGTTTCAGGAGCAGAAATGCTCGCAGAGGCAGAGGGAGGAATGGACCTTTATGCTATTTTAGCTCGGTCAGAACCGTGATGATACTCAACTCAAAGACAAAGGAAACATCAAGCAGTGAGAGCAACACTAAGAAAGGCAGGGAAAGTGCATATTTAGAGTGTGACTTATAGCTCATGAGAGCAGGAATAAGTGAAAAACACAAATAAACAGATATTGTTGGGTTTATACAGAGATTGTTTGAATAGAAAAGTAAGGAATTTGGACCTTCTACTGCTGCAAAAGGGAAATGAAACATAGGATGTGATTTTTGTTTTTTAAGATGAGGCTATCATTTGAACAAACATTTCCCATAAAAGAAACCCAACTAAATGTTCTTATCAGTTGTCAGAGAAATGCAGAGTACACCGTGAGCATGGTTTCTGTTTCTCATGATAAAATATTATAAAGGTATAAGAAAGTAATGAATTTCATGCTGTTAGAAAATGAGTTGCTGTCTTTCTGTAATGCAGATTAGCAACTCAAACCAATAGCATGAAAATTTTACAAACTCTTTAAGCCATTAATCCCCTTCTAGGAATGTGTCTTAATTTAATAATTACAGCTCTATATAAAGATTTAGCTGTAAGTTGTCTGTCACATTTTTTAATAATAAAAAATAAGAGCAAACCAAACACTTCAAAATGGTGAAGTGGTAAAATAAATTATGGTATATTCAAGTAATGGAATATTAAGCAGTCATTTAAATGGTGTTATAGAAGATTTAATTGTACAAAATAAATATTCTCTAAAGTGGAAAATGAATTCCCCCAAGTTTTAGCATTAACATTTAGAATATAAACCTATGTAAAATAAATAAACAAATGTAGGAAATATACATATGCATCTGTACTTGAACACATGTATGTATGTGGCTATTTATGTTTACCTCTCTCTATTATATATACATATATACATGTATACATTATATGTATATGATATTTGTAGAGAAAAACTTGGAAACATATACATCAAATCAACTTCTTTTTCTTCTAACATATGCTGCTTTCAAAATCATATAGAACCAATGACTGCTAACTTTAAATGCATTTTTAAAAGTAGAAATACAAATACCACCCTGTCCTCCGTGGAAACTTGTATTGGAAAGAAACTAAAGGTGAGGGACCATTTAGTATACTCTCCACATGACAAATACTGATAACCTGAATTAAATCCCATTAGGGAAGTTGAAAAGGAGAAGGTAGTAAAAGGTATGGTAAGACGGTGCCCTAAAAATAAGTTTAATTTAAAATTAGTAATAATGTTGCATGGTGACAGACGATGGCAACACGTCAAGGACCAGAACATAGTCTATAAAGTTGTTGAATCACTATATTGTGCACCTAAAACCAATGTAGCATTGTGTGTCAACTATACTCAAACAAAAATTTTTAAAAATAAAATTATAAACTTGAGAATTAAGAAAAATAAAAAATTGCTTTAAGTTGTAGGATACTGGGAACAAAGAATTTTCCATCCAATTTTGTCAAAATATCATATTCTGCGACTCCTATACCTTAGCTCACTTTTGGTATCTACACTTGTATTTCCATTTTGGTTAAATGGTGGCCTTTGTCATTTCTGGGAACATCTTAGTGTTCACTGACTTTGCCCTTATGCCTGAGAACATGTCATTGAATTCAGACCGGTCTATGCTGATGGGTACTCACTCTCAGCTCTCTACCCTGGCTCCTATTGTGCCAAACTCAATAAGCTTTCATATATTTTATTTCCTAAAAAAAATTGACCCATATTTTATGGATTTCATTGTATCTCTCAAAAAGACATGTTCAAGTTCTAACCTCTAGTACCTATGAATGTGACCTTATTTGGAAATAAGGTCTTTGCAGATGTCATCAGTTTAAGATGAGGCTTCCCCTAATCCAGTGTGACTGGCTTCTGTATAAGGAGAGGAAAACACTGTGTGAGGACAGAGAAATGTTTGGTGAGGACAGAGGCAGAGATTAGAATGGTGCAGCTATGAGCCTAGCAACACTAGGGATTACCAGAAGCCACCAGAAAGGACAAGAGGAGTAAGGAACTGACTCGCCCTCAAAGCTCCCAGAAGGATCAAAGTGTGCTGATGACCTGATGTTGGGTTTCTAGCCTCCTGCCCTGGGAGAGAATACATTTCTGTTGTTTTAAGCTGCCTTGCTTATGGTAATCGGTTAAGGAAGCCTGAGAAAACTAATACACAGCTATAAAAATTCTAAAGTTAGAGAACAAAAGAAAAATAAACACCCCAAATTCCATGAGGAAAAGAATGGTATCTGTCTTGCTTATTGCTATTCTTAGTGCCTGTTATACAGCATACGATAAATAAATGCATTGAGGGAGAAAAATATGAATATATGTTCTGTATGTTCCTCTTGTTAGACCTAAGTTGGAGAGAAAAGAAAAAAATGTCCTCAAAGTTGACATGCAAACAAACTAAAGAGTAGCTAGCAAAATATATATAATAATGCTAATAATTATTTTATAAAGCAGTCAATGTGTTGAGTCAGAGGAAGCACCTTGGAAGAAATTAAATTTCAATTTGTATTGAAGAAATTTTATTTGTGTTTTTTTTTCAACAAATTATTATTTGCCCTCTCTGTGTAATGTAATGCTAAACATGGCTCGAGAACAGATAGGGAAAAATCACCATGAACTGAAAATTGGTTAAAGAACAATATGAATCCCAACACAATACAATAGTGGGTACTGGAAGGGAATCTTTGGAAACAAGTTGATACTGGCCTCGAATATGAAACAGATGTAGGAAAACGAGACATGAATTTTAGCAGAGTCATTTGTGTTCTCTGTTCCCAAATGTTGGAGTCGGGAATATGAAATGAGAAAGAGAAAACATGAATATCACTCTGATAGAGTAGTGCCATTGATGATGCCAATAATTATCTTGACATGATCAACCTGCAAATGTTGTTGATATAAAGTGGTAGTAGATAGGAAGGGCAGGTGCGAAGTCTAGTTTCACATGGCTAAGTGCATGAACTAACAAGTTAAAGATGTAGAGGAGCCTATATTGGTTTCCCATGGCTGCTCACAAATTACCACTAATTTAGCAGATTAAAACAATACAAGTGTATAATCTTATAGGTCAGAAGTCTTAATTAGTTTTTTGGGGAAAAATCAAGGGGTCAGCAGGGCTAGCTCCTTGAGGCTCTGGGGGAGAACCTGTCCCATGTCCCTTTCAGCTTCTAGAGGCCACCTGCATTCCCTGGCCCTTGACCTTTCCCTGCATCAATCCTACCTTTTGCTTCTGTGTCATGCCACATGTTCAACTACTGACTGAATTTTTGCTCTTATAAGGAGACTTGTGATTGTATTGGGGACATTTGATGAACTAGATTAATCCAATGATTCCAAGATCTTTAATTTAATCACATTTGCGAAGTCTCTTTTATCATGGAAAATAATACTTTCCAGGTGCCAGGGATTGGGATATGGACATTTGGGGGCCATTATTCAGCCTACTACATAGCCCAGTAGACAGCTGTTAAGTATGAGACTTGGAAAGAGAAAAAAGGAGCAGCTGATAAAACACCAGGAGTACTAGAAAAAGTTAAATTTGCAGCCTATAGTAGAAAATACAGGAAAATGTTCATTCCTTGCTTGCCATTAAGCAGAAAAATATATTTAAATCCTGTTTAAACCACTTCCTAGTGTTACCGGTAGAAAGTCACTGGTATACATATCAAACTCCAAAGCTAGAGTCCCTAACTTTTATTTCTAATCTCCTCTCTGATATAAGTGGTAAGTATTTCTTGGACGATGACAAATTGTAAGACATCATGCTGCATCCAGTTATAGGACCTTAATCTCAATACTCACAAAGGCACAGCCTTAATAAAATTAGAGTTAAATAATCACCAAGTGGATGGTCACACATTCCCTGAAGCCCAGAGGAAGAACTGATTTGGTCCTGCTCTTGGTCCTCTTCCCCAGGCCCTGCCATAATGGATGGCCTTCATTGGGCTGGGAACTGGGGAGTTTACTTTCACCTCCACCACTTACTGTCTTTGGATAACGAGTCTAACACCAAGTCCTGTAAAATTCATTTCCTGATGATTTCTACAACATCTGCATACAGCCGTGTACACTTCCACTGTTCTAGTCAAACTGCCATATTTATCCCTGGGAACTGGAAAATACTCACACATTTATTTTAACTCAGTGAGTTAAAGTATCATCAAGTGCCTCCCTACTTCATCACTTCCTTTGCTCTGAAAGACCCCAATATTGACCACATCCTGCCAGGTTCCCCAGAGTCTGATCCCAGATGACATTAGTGGCATCAAGACCTGCAAAACTGTCCTTACCCTCTGTGAGCCAACCAGATGAGATATTTTCAAGTCCTTGACCTTCTAGTCTCCACTTCTTCCTTCTGGAGTGACTTTCCCCGCTCCTTTTCTAGTACATTCCTCTTCTTCCTTTAAAATTCAGCTTAGTTATCACTCCTCAGGGATCTAGTATTTGACCTCCCCAGAGTAGATTACATAGCCCCACAGTACCTGCTCATTTCTCAATCATAGCATTATTGACGATTGTTCTTAAATAGACCTAATGTGTAATGAATGGTTTAATTAATCACAGAAATATTAGGCCATAACCTCCATAGTTGTAAAAACTATTGCTGTCATATTTCATAATGTTGTCTCTAGTGCCTCAAACATATTTAATGATTAATAAATACTTCTGAAAAACTGAATAACTCAAAGGATAATTCAAACTTTTCTAAGTAGATAGGTAAGTAAACCATTTCTAGTCCGAGTAGGAACTCTCATTTGAAGTTTACAGGTGAAGTCAATAACCTTAGTTAAAAATAACGAAAAGAGAACTATTGCTCAAAGAGGTATCACACACTGGGAAAAGTGTGGCCTGAAGAGAATGGTGAAAGGGAAAAGGTCGGGAAACATAACTTTTAGTCAAGATTGTCAATGTGTCGATGTATGACTTTGAGTTCTCCACCTGAGAAAGTCACCTAGTCTCTGCTCCCAAGATTTCTTTATTTATTAGCCCAACTTGTTCTAGTGGAATTCAAAAGGATGAAAAATACAATCAATCAATCAATCAATTTCTAATCTTTCATTCAAGATAAAGGATTGAGAATCAAAAACATGACATGAAGGAAAGTAGCTGTGTAAGTGGCAGAGGTGAGATCAGATAAAGCATAAATGCAGTGTTAACAGCTCTTTAAAATCTTTGTACATCTTGTAAGACTTGATTGAAATATAAAATTAATGGTTTATAAACCTATTATTGAGTTAAATGAAACATCTACTAGCACATTTAAAGCAGTTATTTCCTAATCTCTTCTGATCTTATTCACAAATGGAACAGTTGAATGCATTTCTAATCAACTACAAATTCAAATGTGAAATGATCATTTGGTTCATTAAAAAAAAGAAGGAAAAAAAAAAGTAGTAGGCTTTCCAATGCACCATTATTGTTACACTTAGATTCCAGAGAGGAAAATACTACTAAGACTTGCTACTGAGTTTCCTTTGTTTATCTATCTATCTATCTATCTATCTATTTTTTTTAAGATTTTGCTTATTTATTTGTGATAGAAAATGGTGCTCAGGGGGATCTGAAGAGGGAAGGAGAAGCTAAGCAGGGAACCCGATGTGGGACTCAATCCCAGAACCCTGAGCTGAAGGCAGACACTTAACGATCTGAGACACCCAGGCACCCCTTCCTTTGCTTATATTTTTGATGACTTTATTTAAAGGTATAAAATCAAATACATTTATATGTTTCACAGAGTTGTGCCTTTGAAAAAGAATAGATTCTCTAAAGCTTAGCAAGATAGATTGATCAGAAAATTAAAGACAAACTTTGTTTTTCCTTAATCACCTTTTTTTTTTCTTAATATATTTCCAGAAGCATAGTTTGGGGGGAATATTGAATAATAAGTCAGTCGTAATACCCATTCTGCAGTACACGTAAAGAAGTGTTTAAGAACACTTGTGGTATTAAGGAGGGCACGTATTGGATGGAGCACTGGGCGTGGTGCATAAACAATGAATTTTGGAACACTAAAAAAAAAATTAAATTTAAAAAAGAAGTTTCTGGGGCGCCTGGGTGGCTCAGTGGGTTAAAGCCTCTGCCTTCGGCTCAGGTCATGATCCCAGGATCCTGGGATCGAGCCCCGCATTAGGCTCTGTGCTCAGCGGGGAGCCTGCTTCCTCCTCTCTCTCTGCTTGCCTCTCTGCCTACCTGTGATCTCTGTCTGTCAGATAGATAAATAAAATCTTAAAAAAAAAAAAGAAGTTTCTAAGAATAATTTTAAAATGTTCATTGTCAATGATTTTTTTGAGTCTGTTTGCTGATCTACAAAGGAATCACTGAAACCAAAAAGGAGAGAGAGACAGACAGAGAAAGAAAGGAAGGAAGTAAGGAAGGAAACTTACCAATATTTAGAGCTGATTAGCATAAATCATGAAGTACTAAAAGTATCAAAAGGAAAAATAAAATATAATAGTAGGGTTTCTGTATATAAATGTATAAACTTAGGACAAGCTGTAATTTTACAATCTGAACTCCAATCTCAAACTGTGATCACAGATTTTATGATAATAATTATAACGATCCCTCTGCCCTTTCATAACTTTAAAAATATTAATTTTTTGGTGAAAAATTATGGTCTTTTTTATTTTTATGTTTCTAAGATAGTGAAAATATAAATCAAATGTAAAAAATAAAAATTAAAAATTAATGAGAAATAAATATAGTAAATTATTAAAAATGAAAACAATCATTTTGTATACCTTATATTTTGTTTGTAATGAAGAGCCAAAAGTTGGACAGCTAGTGCATGAAGTTGCTACTTCTTGTAGTAGCTCATCTACCTAGGATGCATATTATAAATGACAGATACACGTAGAGTTGCAACTTAAGTTTTGAAGTTAGTACATTTTGACATGAAAAACGTGCACATCAAAGTTGATAACATACGCCCCCTATTAAGTTGAAGAATTTCTGCTAACATGAACAGATTTATCCTTAGTGAAGGAAGCAGCAATTCAATAGTAATTAAAAGGAATAAATCATTTGCACAAGATATGCATTCAGTATAATGTATAAAAGCAGACACCCTCTAATGAAACTGTCAAATGAAGCAGATTTGAAAGACCTGTGATCTCTATGTTTAATGCGTTCATAATTACTACATAGCAAGATCTGTGCTAAATTTAAGTGTAGGTGCTAAAAGTGGGCTTGGTTTTAGAATTTTATCATAAACTTGACTCTGTAGCAGTTATTTTATTCTTAATTAAGTCTGGCCTTAACAATACCTCTCTCTGTATATGGTATCTGTACAGCAGCTGTATACATACATATATACATATACATACACCTACACACACACATATACATATAAATACAAATATACAAGAGGGAGAGGGTTTGCAGGATGTGAAGTGTTACCAACTATGAAGGATGGAAGTTTGTCTAGATTGTAAGATAAAAATCTATAGATAATTATTTGTTAAGGGACAAGTAACTTTCACTAAATCTTGGAATTTTCTATAGCATAGCATATTTATTCCTGATGTGATATATAATATTTTTGTAATTTTTACTTTATTTCTCCCAATACTCTGTGGGTCCTTTGTGAGCCATAACAGTCTGCCTCCCAGAGCTAAGCACAAAGCGTGGCGTATGTTAGATGCACTAAAATGTGTATTAAATCGAATCAAATCAGATCAAATCGAGTTGAATTGGAAGTACTGGTAACTTTAAAGCCTTATCCTAACAGAAAACTTCATGAAGATCTAGGACTAGGGACAAACAATGATCTAAAAAGGAGTTGGGTATCAGATCTGGCATGCATAGTGGAAAAATGTGTGGGGAAGATCTGTAGGTTAGGAGAAGACTTGTATCAGAAACATGAAAGACGTAAAGATGAAGCTGAAATGGAACTAGGACTTGACACAGACATCAGTTTTATTAGTCTTCAAGGAGACTATTTCAGTCCCTAAATCCTGGACAGAATCAATGCCACAAGCTGTAGATTCGCTGAGCCTGACTTAAAATTTGTATGGTTCCATCTTGATCCATCTTAGTAAGGGACACAAAGTAGGATAAAAAAAATCAGAAAGACATGTGAGGAAACGTGTCTTTCTGATGAAGGGTAGTTGGAAGAAGGGCAGGCAGGGCAAGAGGCCTCCACCCTAAAAGGAAACCACCCTTTTTTGTGAGGAGCCCTCCACCCTTTCCCACGTGATAGGTAGATGACAAAAACCTGATTGGGTGACAGGCGCAGGGATATTTAATCAGATTAAATCAACCTTCCAACGAGCCCCTAAACACTGCTAGACTTAGAAGCTCCGATGGCAACCCTATAGGGTCCCCCTACCTCTTCGGGAGCTTTGTACTATCGCTCAATAACTTTATTATCACTCAATAAACCTCGTTTTGCTACCCACCACACTTCATCTGGTCTACCTCTTCATGTTTTGAAGCAGGGTGACCAAGAACCATGGGCACTATAGGAGAAGAGATCCTATAACATTTCTAGCTCAACCCTTTGATTTCACTGCTAGCAGGTCAGCATGATGAGGAAATAAGAAAAGACCACTCTGAATTCTCAAGCAGAAGGATTTCAAAATAAGGTATTGCTTAGATAGGTCATGAAAAGGCTAAAACTCTAAAATAGGGACAAGGAGGTGACTTAACGATTAACAAAAGCAAAAAGCTGCTGTTGGTTTTGGGCTGAAAAGCTATTACTGGAACTAAGAGAATAGTTTCAGTGCTACCAGAACCAAGAAGTTGGAATCAGAGCACTCCTGCTCATCAAGCCCTGGAACATAAAGGAGATAGAATGGCTGCCAGAGCTGCCTCCAAGGACTGAGTGGGAGCTGGTCCTTTCTCACCATCTTACGGTTTTCTGTTGTTGACTTTGATGATACCTAGCCATAGGAGTCTGGGAGACACAGCTGCTAAGCCTCAACTCTGCTGCAATACAAAAAAAATTAACAACAATAATAATAAATAATAAAATTAAAATAATAATAAATAGTAATGATCATATTAATAAATAGGGAAGAGGAAAGGATCTGGGAACAAAAAAAAACAAGATTATGCACAGCCATTTTTACATTTTCTACTTAGCTTCTCTTCTCACTATTCTCCACATATAAACATAGAAGAGTCTTAAATTTCATCTATCATGCTGCAATTATCAGTTCAATAAGGAATGTGAACAGGCTTTTAAAAAATGCTGCTGAGATAATGGGATAGCCACGAGCAAAAGAATCAAGATGGATCCCTGTCACATGAACATGAGAGTTAACTCAAAATGGGTCACTGATTTAAAGGTAATGTCTAAAGTGATATGATTCTCAGTAAAAAACAGAGGAGCATATCTTTGCTGTCTTGAGTTAGACATTGATTTCTTAGAAACAATACCAAAAGGCAGAGGCAACAAAAGAAAAACATAATTTGGGTTCGTCAAAAATCAAAAACTTTTTGATTCAAAGAATACCATCAAGAAAGTGCAGTGACAGTATGCAGAATGAGGGAAAATTTTTGCAACTGTGTATCTGATAAGGGACTTATATCTAGAATATACAAAGGAGCCTTACAATTCAGCAACAGAAAGATAAAAAACCTAACTCAAAAATGGGCAAAACATTTGAAGATATAGTCATCTGAAGTTATGCAAATAAGCACAATATACAGTGTATAAGGACGATATACAATAAGCACATGGAAAGATGCTCGGTATCATTAGTCAGTAGGGAAATCAAATTAAAACCACAAGGAGTAACCACTTCATACCCACTAGGATGGCTAAAATCCAAGACAGTCGATAACTTGTGTTAGTGAGGATGTGGAGAAATTGGAAGGCTCACATATTGTGGGTGAAAATACAGAACAGTGAAGAGGCTTTTGAAAAAAAGAAAAAATGGCATTTCCTCAAACTTTTAAACTGGAGTTACCGTAAGACCCAGCAATTCTACTTCTAGCTGTATATCCAAGACAATTTGAAATGTATGACCACACAAATACTTGTACACTAATATTCATAGCAATCCTATTCATAATAGCCAAAACTGTCCATCAGCTAAGGAATAGATAAAATTTGGTTTATCTATTCAAGGCCACATTGTTCAGCCATAAAAATAAGTGAGGCATTGATACATGCTATAACATGGATGAGCCTTAAAAAATACGCTAAGTGAAAGTAGTTAGCCAAAAAAGAGCAATATTATATGATTCCATTTATATGCAATACCTAAAATGGGCAAATTGATGGAACAGAAAGTATACGGTTGCTTCTCTAAAACTGGGAGGGGAGAAGTGTGGAGTGGGCATGAGGGCTTGAGAAGTGGCTACTAATGCATAAAAGGTTTATTTTGGGATATCGAAATGACAGGCAGGAATGATGGTTGCGCAACACTGTGGGTATAAAACCACTAAAAAACACTGAATTGGACACTTTCAATAGTGAAATTTATGGTATATGACTTATATCTCCATACTGTTAATGGGGCACCCAGGTGGCTCAGTTGGTTAACCTGCTGCCTTTGGCATCATCTCAGAGCCCTGCATCGGGCTCCCTGCTCAGCGAGGAGCCTGCTTCTCCCTTTCCCTTTGCCTGCCACTTCCCCAGCTTGTGCTCTTACTCTCTGTCAAATAAATACATAAGAGCTTAAAAAGAAAAAAAAAAAAGCAAGCTATTAAAAAGAGGGCATTTAAGGGGCGCTTGGTGGCTCAGTTAGTTGAGCGACAGCTACTTGATTTTGCTGTAGGTCACAATCCCAGAGTCATGAGATCAACCCCAGGTTGAGCTCCATGCACAGCAGGGAGTCTGCTTGAGAGTCTGCCTCTCTCTGCCCCTCCCCCCACCTGAGTACATGCTCTCTTTCTCTCTCTCTCTCTCAAATAAATAAATAAATGTTTAACACAATACAAAAAATAAGAAAGCAGGCATTTGACTTTTCCTCATAAACAAAACAAGTATCTTTTGAGTCCCTTCCATCAAAAAGGTATTGCTCACTTTGGTAACCTAAATAACCTAAAAGAGCTAAGATCATATTTGTAACTGTAAGAAGCAGATTAAAACAAAATATTGGATATTCACAGTACATATTGCATATGATGACAGATACAATCAGGAGAGGTTTGTTTAAATTGTTACCTGTGATGTTGCTATGCAAATCAGCCAAGTTTATGAGAGGAGGGGTGGAAATGAATGTTTATTTGTGTTTGACTCATCATATCGCTCTGCACTGTCCTGTAATCAGATGCCTATTTTCATAGATTTTTATAACCCTTCTCTTCATTTTCTTCATGGTTAAATTGTATGATATGTGTTGTTCTGCTTCAGGAAGAACCATCTGTTGTGTAATTATCACCAGGGGCTAACCATTATCTCAAGGTGCAGAAATTCAGCATTATAGGTAATATGAATACATAATTTATTATGCCTATATACTTAATTGAAAGCTCAAATGTATTCTGTAAGAACTCTATTTGATCAAGAATTCTCCACCTTGAGAAATGGCATGTTTCTCTCAAACTTGTGAACAAAACAACTTCTAAACCTCATAATATACTGAGCAATTTTTTTTAAATGGGGATTTTTTTGGCTTTGAAACAATTGCACTCAATTCAGAATAACTAACAATAGAAAATTAATGTCTGTGAAAAAAGAGGAAATATTATATTTGTTGGCAAACAGTCATTTCTGACTTTGAAGCCTTATTACTGCTTAGGAAGTAGGAAGGGCCATTATAATAATATGTGATAATGCCAATCAAAACACAGGCAGCAATCCTCACCATAATGGGTTGTTTTCCTCTTTCTGAACTGCATAAGCTAGAGGGGAAAAAATAATAATAAAGATAATAGTTAACTACTATTCTGTTATATCATAGCCTCATTGTAGTCCCTAGACACAGATTTCTGTGTCTATTAGGCAAGAATATGTGTCAATTGGAATGTTTCATTTTCATTAGAGAATCTCAGATAGATATATGAGCTTTTATTTACAAAATATAACAGTGAAAATAAAGCATATTCATTTCCATCTGGTGCATTGTCTTTTTTTTTTAAAACAAGATTTATTTATTTACTTTAGAGAAAGAGCATGAGTGGGAAGGGCAGAGAGAGGGAGAGAATATATCAAGCAGACTCCATGTTGACCATGGAGCCCAGTGTGGGGCTCTATCTCTCAACCGTGAGATTATGACCTGAGGTGAAACCAGGAGTTGGACGCTTAGCTGACTGTACCACCCAGGCGCCCCTGGTGCATTGTCTTTAAGTATTCCTTCTCCCCCCATAATATGGTTTCCAAATTCATAAGATCTATAAAATCAACACTTGGGCCGGCTTGTTCCAATTTCTCTTATGATTTATCAAAACCTACACTAAATAACAAATTATTTTACAGTTTTATATTATGATATTTAATGTACTCAATAGAAATATGTACCTGGTCTGCTTTGTTATGCTTCTGAATTCTGGAAGCTACGGTCAAGTTGGACACATCAAGTTCAGATGTATACATTTAACATTCCTTGAAACACTTCTCTAAACCTAGAATACACATAGATAGCAAAAGGTTTAACTGAAAAATGATACATGGTTCACATCATGCCATCAGGAAATGCAAATTAACACAGCAATGGGATACCTCTATACACCTGTTAGAATGGCCAAAATCTGGGACATGGACAACACCAAATGCTGACAAGGATGTGCAGCAATAGGAACTCTCATTTGTGTTGGTGGGAATGCAAAATTCTGTAGCCGATTTTGAGGACCTATCAGCGCTTCCTTGCAAAATTAAACATATTCTCATTTGATCCAAAAATCATACTCCTTGACATTTACACAAATGTGAAAACCTATGTCGACACAACAATCTGCACATGAATGTTTATTACAGCTTTATCCATAATTGTCAAAACTAAGATGTCTTTCAGTAGGCAGATAAATATTCTGTGGTACATCCAGATAGCAGAATATTATTCAGCACTAACAAGAAAAAAAAAAAAAGGTGTCAAGCCATGAAAAGACATGGAGAAAACTTAAATGTATATTAAGTGAAGTCAGTCAACCTGAAAAGGGTACATACTATATGATTCTTATATGACAGTTTGGAAAAGGAAAACTATGGAAACAGTAAAAAGATCATTGTTGGGGCACCTGGGTGGCTTGGTGAGTTAAAGCCTCTGCCTTTGGCTCAGGTCATGATCCCCGGGTCCTGGGATCAAGCCCCACATCGGGCTTTCTGCCTGCCTCTCTGCCTACTTGTGATCTCTGTCTGTCAAATAAATAAATAAAATTTAAAAAAAAAATTTTCCATTAAAAAAAAAAAAGATCATTGTTGCTGTGTTTGAGGTGGAGGGATAAGCAGGTGAAGCACACAGGGTGTTTGGGCAGCAGAACTACTAGGAATGACACTATCGCGATGGATACATGTCATCATACATTTGTCAAAACCCATAGACTATGCAACACCAAGAGTGAACCCTAAGGTAAATCAATGTGGGCTTATCCACCATAACAAATGTGGCACTCTGGTGACCGATGCTGGTAACGGGAGAGGCTGTGCATATGTGGAGGGAAGGGATCACTGGGAAAATCTCTACACTTTTATTTCAGTTTTTCTGTGAACCTAGAACTGCTCTAAAAAAGTCTTGAAAAATATGTACACCTTTAAGTATATTTATTTTAAAAACATAAAATTACTAATAAGTCATATTGTGCTTTTACTATTAAGACTGAATTTGTGTAAATGTTAACCAGGTGTTACTGAAGGAAATAATTATGATCTAGAAGTCCAGTGTTCTCAGAGTGTTGTCCTGGGATGATCATTATCAAGGTACCTGGGAGTCTGTCCAACTGTAGAATCTCCCCTCACATCCCAGTCCTCTGAAGCAGAGACCATGGGCTGGGGCTGAGCCACCTGTGAGTTAACGAGCCCTCCAGGTGATTTCCATGTAGACTGAATCTGAGGATCTCTGGTCTAGTATGTGTTGGCTTCTGCCATTGATCACATCTAGTTGACGTCTGTCTTTTTGGTGTAACTTTCACAAGAATGATCCTTTTCCTGTGTCAAGGACAAGGCTGTCATATGTTATACTTGACTGTCCAGCATTTGTTGAACCTTCCCTCAATATTTTCTTTTATATAATAGTTTCATACATTGTGTGTCCCACCCTCCCAAGTATTAAATTTGCACACTTCCTTGCAGGGAGAAGGCATGTTGTCTATGTTATCCCAATTAGATGCACTCAGAGGAACGGGGTCTGAGAGGGGGCAGCCTGAAGGATGGCCACCAATAGGTCAGGTTCTGTGTGCGCAAGCACAGTGGTGCAACGTCTTGTTCTTTGGAAGCTGGTCTGTAGCCTTGTCAATGCCCAGTGGTAGTGACAGTGTCTTGCTAGAAGAGCCTCATTATGCATAGCTTTTGGTCCACTGCTCTGGACTGAGTAGCACGAAGACTGGTTCTCTGCCTTCTCCGAAATTCTGCGAACTCACCAATTTCCTTTCACAAAAACTTGCTTTTTAAACTTGCTAGAGTCGATTTTGTTCTTCCCAACTAAGAATACCAAGTGAGGAGAATATTCACTATTATTTATAGAAAATTCAATCTTTGGCTGTAATTGGCAGATGCACTTTACAGTTGGCATCAGCTCTATTTTTTTCTTGAAGTGGAGTTGACATGTTATATTAGTTTCAGGTGTACAACATAATGATTCAACATCAGCTATATTTTTAAGTCCTAAGTGCCTCTTTTCTTTAAAGCACAGTGTAAGTGGAATCCTCATCCTGGAGTGATTGTTGCCAGTTACTCCTGACTGGGGAATAGCTTCTGTGTACTTGGAGTGTGCTTTGGATTTCTGTTCCATATCTTCGTCAGCAGTCTGTCACTCCCTGAACACCTCGATTTGTTTCTTCACATTGTTTATTGTCCTTGCTTCAGTTACCTCAAAATTGTCCTTGAGTGGTTCTTTGTGGGTGGGATGATTTTATGGCTCCTGGTTTTTTGTCAGGAACAGCTTCTAAAATGGGCCTGACCTTGACTCTGCACCGAGCGAAAGCCCACGCACGCTGGATTATTTCCTACATATCCACATGGCTCATTCCCCCTCCATCCTTGCCTGAAGCTACTGGGAATTTATTGTTCTATCATTTCATATGCATTTTGTGGTCGTGAGTGATTCCTGGATTGAACCTATTTTACTGAAAAAACTGGAAAGATATGGCAGGTGGTAGGTTGTATTATGAATTAGCTTTTAGAAATATTAAATTTCATGTTAGAAAATAATTGGTTAGTCTTCTCTTTGACCCTGATTTTGAGAACATAAGGAATATTCAAATATGCCAACATCAAGAAATCAAAAAGTAATAGGAGGATAGATATGACAAAATCAGGGAGAGATGATTTCATGTTACCCAGGAGAGGAGAATTTAAATGACTTAATTTAATACAACAGAACCATTTTACAAGACTGTTGGAAGATAAATTTATATTTCAAAGGCCTATCGCATGGATGGGGAAAAGCAGAGTCAGTGGATATAGAACACTGACTTTAAGAATTTGTGTGTGTGTGTGAGCCAATAAATAGCGAAAAAAGGATGATTCTAAGATGAGTCAAATGCAAGAACTGAAAGTCCAAATATACCTCTGACACTGAAGCAGCTATTATGAAAGATACACCTTCAAGGTAAATTAAATTTTTCTTTACAACAGAACTACTAATAAGGTCATAATTTATTCATCTGTTTATTCATCTTCCTCTGGTGAATGCTGGCCATTTTTGGTCTTCACCAGTATATGCTATGGTGAAGAGTTACGGAAGCATATTTTGTTCACAATTAAATGGCCTGTTTGTGAAATGAATAAATATTATTTAAGGCAGAAAAACAGAAATAGTATAAATATTGCTGGTTCTAAGGGCAGATTCCATTAAGATGTTCGGAAGCACCACGTCCCAGTAATGAAGAGTACTATCAGACCATCCATGCTTGTCTCCTGGTTTATTAAATAAACAATTAAGAGGGAATGATTTCCAGTACTTGAGGCTGCCATCATATTTCTTTTTTTCAAAATGATAGAAGGTCGACAAAACTTGTAATATAGGGGCGCCTGGGTGGCTCAGTGGGTTAAAGCCTCTGCCTTCCGCTCAGGTAGTGATCTCGGGGTCCTGGGATCGAGCTCCGTGTCGGGCTCTCTGCTCGGTGGGGAACCTGCTTCCT
This sequence comes from Lontra canadensis, assembly GCF_010015895.1. Taxonomy (NCBI): domain Eukaryota; kingdom Metazoa; phylum Chordata; class Mammalia; order Carnivora; family Mustelidae; genus Lontra; species Lontra canadensis. The sequence goes on from NW_022631038.1 coordinate 9,768,675, forward strand.
TCTCTCTCTCTCTCTCTCTGTCTCTCTGCCTACTTGTGATCTCTGTCAAATAAATAAATAAAATATTTTAAAAAAAACTTGTAATATAAAGTGCTAACTTTTTAATTATAAATTAAATCTACATCATTGTAGGTGTGTATGGCCATATATTCATTTTCTTATGACTCTTTTACTAAATTATATATTTCTTTAGGATAAAATTGCACTTCTATTTCAAATGCTCTTGGCCTAGACTTAGGTGAGAGAAAATAAAAGCAGGAGTTAGAGCAGTGACCTAGAGCAGAGAGGATTTGTTTTAGAAATGAGTGGTAAAATCAGTTGGACTTCGTGGTAGATTGGGTGAAGCCAGTAAATATAATCTCTTCACAGATGGGAATAAAAGGAACAACTTAAGGCAGTGTCCAAATAAAAAAGGAAAAGCAAAGTGACATCATTTTTAGTGTGAAAGAAACCTCCATGTGTATGTATTTAGGTCATAGATCTGGTAGAGAGGAACAGGTCAAGGATAGAATGATAGCCAAGATTTATTGATGCCTCCTTCTTAGTACTTTAGAAGTCTCTCGTTTAATGTTCACCAAATGCCATATGAGGGAAGTTATATTTTTATCATATTTTACAGCTGAGGAAACAGAATTCTAAATAATATGCCCAAGTTCACACAGCTAGTGGTGGAGACTGACTTTGAATCTGGGTCCTTAACAAACTCACCACTGTGTCCCACTAGAGAAAGAAGAAATAACCAATGAAATCCCAGAGATGTGATTGAGCAAAAGCACAGATAATGATTTGTCCTGACAGAAGTTGCTCTGGGACCAGAGGAAACAACATAAAGATAGGACAGATGCAGATAGGGTTTTAAAAGAGGCTAGACAAGAAGTTAAAGTACTTGGCGGCTAGCTTTTTTTTACTCAATAAAGAAGAAAGCAAAACCGTCCCCCCAGTTTTTTTTTAAAGGATTTTATTTATTTATTTGACAGAGAGAGATACAGTGAGAGAGGGAACACACAAGCAGGGGGAGTGGGAGAGGGAGAAGCAGGCTGCCCGCTGAGCAGGGACCCTGATGCGGGGCTCGATCCCAGGACCCCGGGATCATGACCTGAGCTGAAGGCAGATGATAACAACTGGGCCACCAGGTGCCCCTGTCCCCCCAGTCCTAAGGCAGGGTAAATATTGAAGGGTTACTCTTAAAACATGTGCTGAAGGAATAAGTTACTTGATTTCTGAGGACAGAAGAGAAACTATCATCATATTTCTATTGATTTCATTGTGTAAGGAACTTGAAGAGATCATTACAAAATGGCCATATAACAGCATTACTCTATATAAAAAGTAGGAAAAATGAAGACTCTTTTTTTTTTTTAATTCAGGCTAGCTCCAAATAACACAGAACAGATGGATTACCTACTTCTGAGCTACATTATATAAATTTGATTTTTTTAATTTTATAAAACAAAATTCAGTTTTAAAGAATACAAAACATAAGAATTAAATTATATCTTCATATTCTAAGAAGTAAATCCAAGTAACTATAAAGAGATGTATATGTATTACTAATAAATATAATTCCATAAAGATAAAAGAGACTTTGGCATCAGATGACCCAAATGGTTCCCTTCTCAGAAGAGGAAACTAAGAACCTATGAAATATATGACTTGCCAAAACAGATACAGCTCACTAGGAAAATCAAGACTTCATATCCAGTATCCCTTTTGTATTCAGGATACAAAAAATATCCAAAAAATATCCTCATCCTTGTGTATAGTGTATTCTTTCACTCATATATTCTTTACATCTTATCATTCATTCTAATTAATCTACTGCATAGATGTGGTAACTACTAACTGATCCTAAGGAGTATGATAAGGGATGGGCATTTACAGATTGCACACTGTTTGCTAGGGTCATTGCTAAGCACTTCTATTTATACTTTACCATACATAGTCACCTTAAGTGTTTATAGATAGATCCATTTATTTTCATGGTTGAGAGAAGTGTGGCTTAGGGACATTAAATAACTCACTTGGGGTCAGGTGTGGTCATTTCCCTCCCATACACTGTGAAATACCATGATGTTTGCATCTGTTAAATATCTAAATTTTATTCTTCCCAATGTGATTTCAGATATTTTTTTTCACTTTTAAATAATATCAACATGGTTCCAGAAAGTTTAATCTTCAATTTCGATAGTATGGACTACACAGAAGAGTTAGAATGTAAGTATTAAAGAGAAATTAAGCTTAACTGATCTTAGCCTTGAGCATTTCTAGAAGGGACCAGGGAAGCACAATTTATGGGAACGAAGCCCACAGTGGAATGAGCAGCTACCACCTTCTCACGGGGCATGCTGCCCCCAAAACCGCTCACACCAGAAGGATGTCACATGTCCTATTTCCTCATAAACTTGCTAGCAAATCTCACTTTCTTAGGGAATGCAGGTTTGGCATTTCCTAAGTCACATGTGTAAACTCGAGTGCCAAGGGAAACTGAGAAATGCAGTTTATTAAGTTCTCTGCAGGACATGTATGGAAATCTCAAAACACAAGGAAGGGTCTCAACATACTTTACATAGCCCAAACTTAAAAAATGTTGGGTATCGTCCACCCATAAATTTCCCAGTATAAGAAAACAACTTCTTTTATAATCAAACAATGGAGAAGCGCCTGGGTGGCTCAGTTACTTGAGCACCCAGCTCTTGATTTTGACTCAGGTGGTAATCTCAGGGTCCTGGGATGGAGCCCAGCATGGAACCTGCTTAAGATTCTCTCTCTCCCCACTGAATCTTACAAAACAAACTAAGGGCTACCAGGGGGTGGGGTTATGGACACTGGGGAGGGTATGTGCTGTGGTGAGTGCTGTGAAGTGTGTAAACCTGGCGATTCACAGACCTGTACCCCTGGGGCTAATAATACATTATATGCTTAAAAAAAAAAAAAAAGATTCTCTCTCTCTCCCTCTGCCTTTCCCCCAACTCTCATTCTCTCTCTCAAAGTAAAAAAAAATAATAATAATTATATTCAAACAATGGAAATAATAGGTTCTAGTCCCCAACCTAGGAAAATACAATTTCACTTACAAGAATGAAAATGTGCATTTTCTTATCAAAATGAAGATCCTCCCATCTCATCAGCCTGTGAATTTGCTTCAAATTCAGATTTCTGATAATTATTTCTTCCTCACCTAGTTCTATCGTATTAGCACTTTGATATTCTGGAACATGAAAGAAATTTGAAATTTTAACCAGTCTGCAAATGTCCTGCATGTAGTAATTCAGGGAAGAGAGTGGGGAGGATATTAGTCTATGTGCATATGTACATATAACACACAGCAAAGAAAGCAGGGAAAACACGGGCAAGAAGTGTCATTGTTATTTCTTTGGTGGGTTTATCAGAAAAACATTGTTGTTATCTGTAATTTAATTCTTCCACCAGCTATTTCATGTTTCCATTTCCTGGACTCTTTATCCCTAGTGGATCTGAGTGCAAGGCTGTCCTGCAGTGTCTGCTGAACTCTTGCATTACCTTTACCATTGAACATGGCAAAAATAACAGGCATCCCTAGAGCCTCTGATTTTGACATCATCGTTTCTAGCCCTATAGCATAGCAGCAAACCTATTACTTTGTCACAGGCTCCATATAGCATGCCGAGCAGCGACAGATACTCCAAGAAACATTGGGTCTGCTGGTGTGAGGGGACCAAGTGTCCCAGCTGCTTGCACTGCAGCCTGCACTGGCTAACGAGCCTTCCGTTCCTTTCTCTTACTTTCATTCACAGACAAGCCTTTATAAATGCCTTGATAAAGGGATTGAAGCAGTTCATCCAAATGGTAATATAATGTTTCTCCAAGATTTAGTGTGAGCTACCAATCTTCATGCATGATTATGAGTGCTAGGGATTATAAGAATTTGTATCCCGTCTTTAACTCTGGAGGCTAGACATCCCGAAATTTCAGATTTTATGCACTCCAGGTCAAGATGATATACTGTAGTGGATCAGTATAAGGTTCTGTGGGGTGCTGAGAACACCAGAATCCCTGCAGACTCAATTATGGCAAAGCTAGTGAGGCATATCCATTTTCCACGGGGGCAAAACCGCTATCAAACTGACATAAAGAACATGTAATTTCCTTACCGAAGGCATCAGAGTATCAACAAGCATGTTGGAACCAATAATCACTGCTAGCTATCGGGTTTTTGTATTTTCAAAACTCATTCTTTTTTTTTTTTCCTGATTAAGAATTTGGCAGATCACAAGAGTTGTAAAAAAGTGTTTTCATCAGAAATATTTTAGATCAATGCCTTCAATATTATTGAGATATGCAAGATTAATTTTTTGCAAACTCTCTCCCATTCAAATTCTATGGAGTATATATTGTGTTTAAGTAATACATATGCCTCTTGATTTTGATATTCTTAATTTAATAATTATGATTATAATAGTGAAGTGTCATTATAAAGTACAGTTGATTGATGAAATAATTTTATATATAATAGAAGTATGTATTTTAAATATAAAACTGGCTAATCTGATTTCCAAAGATAGTTTTCAAATTAAATCTGTTGTGTAATTCAAAATTGGCCATATTTTCTCATTCAATCCATTGAATTCATATTTAAATATTGTTAAACCAATATAAAAAGCCATTTGGCCATATTGAATAATCAGTAATGCAATATTCCAGTTGGGTAGTGTCATAATGGCCATTCCAAAATAAGTACATATATGTAATATGTATTATATAGATAGTAAATATAACCTAATTTATATTGCTTGGTATATGTAACTGAATGATTAGAACTATTTAATCCAAAGTCTGCTCCATTCAACAGTGAAAAATATTCAGTCAGATTGTTAGTTTAAATTAATGAGTCAATTTAGTCAAAGTTAGTGAAGCTTATCTAGAATAAAATTAGAATATTCGGTTTCCCATGAAACTTTATAGGTGTTTTTTATCAAGTGATTCTGCACTTCACATCTTATAACTTTAAACATGGGTCATTTTATACTTCAGCCTGACACAAAACACATGGGTTAGATGCACAGTTGATACAGATCGACATGATAGCTAATAACTCTATTTCTTACTTTACTATTCCATAGTCAGAAGAAATTTCACAGAGCATCCAATAGCATTTGGCTATATTTTTATGGGTAGAAAAAGGAAATATTATGCAAAAGTGTTACAGAACATTTAAACAGATATAAGAAGGATTCTCCAGGAAAACCTCCTTCTCTAATATATGAATTATTATTTCCTCTCAGACATCATTAATTCCAATGATGCTCAAAGACTTATGTACAAATACATTTAAGCTTTATTTTGAAGATATAAGTTAAGAATAAATATTAACATTTTAATATTTCTTTCTATATAAATTTCTGTGGAAATTACATGCAGAAAAACACTGCCAGGGGAATTAAAATTGTAAACTGTGTTATAGTTAAAGAGAGACAAGATAGAAATTTTATCTAGAGAGAGCAGCTGGCTGTGGTCCCGAGTCTTGTCAGCTTTGCAGATCCAAAAAACCAATGTGCCAGAAGAAAGAATTCAGGAAAATGGAATCACACTCTTTCAGGAATCTTTTTGGTAAGACTCACATTGTGTGCACACACACACACACACACACACACACACAGAATTACTCCACCCCAACAATAGTTATGCAAATTTAATTTTTTAAAGATCAGAAATTGAAGATATAAAAAAATTAACTTGTTAACAGTTGTATAAGCAAAGACATTAAATATGTATTTTTAAATACTTCAGAATCTATAACTTCTTCTCTTTCTTTATCATACAGTAGAAGGGGAGGTCAAGGCCATGGAAAGACAGAGACACAGAGAGACAGAAAAACAGATTCCTGAGCCTCAGGAATGTTTCTTTCTTCCAGTGTCAACAGGGGACTGATGCCCTTCATGTTTCCACAGCTTGATGCATTTTGTAGGGAACAAATAACAGAGGTGTTGCCCTATAACTGAGTAAACAAAAGAACCAAAGCTGCTTTGGGCAATATTTGTCTCCCTGCTTTACCGAACTGCTTAGATCCGCTTGGGATCTAATGGTAACTTCTGGCAATTCCTCCCAAGAGGAACAAAAAAGTCAAACTTAAAGAGTATGAATGCTTTTTTCTTATAGAGACAGCAAATCTAGATATTTTATCCATTCTTTGAAATTACAGAAATATTTGGATGAGCATGATAGATATGTATATATACATAAATATTTTCATAGTTACCACCAAACTGGTTTTATTTTTTTTTTTTTCCCAGAAACCAACTCTCCCACTAACATTATCATCTTCACTTAGTATGCATTATGTTTTGCCTTCTTTTCTTTGTCAGAGTCCTAGGATTTTGATTTGTATCATCCCTTTCCCTGTGGGAGAATCCCATGTCTTAATTTTTTCATTCAATATATGCTGTCCCCTTCCCTGCTAATAATAAGATACTAGTTCTCCTTATGTGTCTTGGGCCTTCTAAAATCCCCTGTTCGGTACACTCTTTTTTTCATCAACACTGATCTCCACCCTGAAGCCAGAGAGAAATATCTAAAATATTAATAGGCTGAAAATCATTCCATGTCTGGCATCCTGAATGTAGCAATGGTTCTCAAAGTATGTTTCTGATATCAGCAGTATCAGGATCACCCATGAACCCGCTAGCAACGCAAATTATCCAGCCCCACCTCAGATTCAAAACAGAAACCCTAAGAATTGCGCCCAGCAATACGAGTTTCAGGAAGCCCACCGGCCATTGTGATGTGTGTCCAGTTTGAGAACCACTGATCTACGGGACAAAGTCTCTGTTTCTTAGCATGATGTAAAATTGTGTTGTCCAAGGCAGCATGTGGGACAGTTGGTGGCTTGTAAGAAGTCCCTCCTGGGCCAATCAGAAACAACTATACAGTGTATTTACCTGGAATTGCATGCAGGTCTGGCTGGGTCAGGCCTGTGTTCTAGGAAGCTCTTCAAGTGATGGCGATGCGTACTGAAGTTTGAGAAGCACTGGCGGGCAGATCCTGCATGCCTCTGCCTGTTTCTACCATTTTAGCCCTCTGACTAGCTCTTCTCATGTATGGAAATCCAGCCTCAGCAAGCGACCTGTGTTTCCTCAGAAGTACAAGTAGCTTCAGGGCTCACAAAGCCTTGTCCACATGTGACCCTCTATCTGCATTGCCCTCCCCAATCCTCCTGGCTAAATCCTGCACATTCCCCCAGACTCAGTGGTCCTCTCTCCTCCTCCAGGAGGCCACCTCTGACTTCCCCACACTACTGTGTTTTTCTTCTCCAGGGCTCCACTGCAATCACTATGTTGGGCATGTATCTCCCTACCAAAATCTAAGCATAAGGAGCAAATTTTAGAGATTTCTCTAAAGATAGTATACTTTCCATATGTGAAGAGAGAAAAGGCGACATTCACCATTCAAGGGTTATATAACAAGGCGGTGCTAAGTAGTGTAAAGGTCAAGGAGTCCTGGTCCTGTTTTGCACGGTAGGTGTGACTTTGTCACTCAGTCCTGGAGTCTCAGGTTCGCCATCTGTGAAATGGGAAGAAAAATTCCTGCCCTTTTTACCTTAGGACATTGTTGTGTGACTCAAACAAGATCCATGATGTCAAAGTGCTTAGCAGATACAAAATTTTACACAAATATGCAGAAGACATTTTCACATGGTGTTTTGATTAGACAAAACTAGCCTATATCTTCCTCTTGAAGTATAAAATTTCAGACCAACCATAAAATTAATTGATACTAGATATATCAATTTCAGAATCTTAGTATTTTTATCTTCAAAATTAAGACACATTACCACAAGCATGCACGTGTCACATGGAAACAGAATGCCTACTAAATGCTAGAGTTATGTTTAACCTGCTCCAACATTCTATTTGGAGATAAAGTATTTGCATAGATGTCACCTCTATACATACAAACCGCACAGATAGAATAAACAAACACCTTCTTCAGCTCTGTTTGGGTTTCTGACTGCAGAATACAAACGCTTGATCTGGGATCCAAAAGCCTTCTCAATCATAAGCCAATCTATCTTTGCATGAATGCAAAAGAAATTCATCCAGAATCCAATTAGTAATACATGTACAATTGTTGAAACTTTAACAAATTATAAAAGTGGCCTATAATAGTCTTAGAAAGGTGTATGTTAGGGACATATTAAAATACAAAATATTTTTACTTACTTAATTGTCATTAGTTGTTTTGTCTTCATTGGAGCCAAAGGACAGTCTGATTCCCTGTAGAACTAAATTAACTGGGTTTTGTTCTATTATGTAAAAGTCTCTTCTTACAAATGCAAATTCCTTGTTGGCTGAGGTAATTTGCTGAACATAGTTTCAACTAACCCTTTCTTAAACAGCTAACCAACATCTCAAACAAGGAATCCTCCTCATGCTGAAACCCTTACTTCTATACCTTCAGATACCTGTGCCTCAGATTCTCGGTATTTTTTTTTTCCTATTTTATTTTATTTTACTTCTTTTCAGGATCCCCAAATTCATTGTTTATGCACCACACTCAGTGCTCCATGCAATACATGCCCTCCATAATACCCACCCCCAGGCTCACCCATCCCTCCACTCCCACCCCTCCCAAACCCTCAGTTTGTTTCTCAGAGTCCACAGTCTCTCATGGTTTGTCTCCCTGTCTGATTTCCCCCAACTCACTTCTCTTCTCCATCTCCCAATGTCTTCCGTGTTATTCCTTATGCTCCACAAGTAAGTGAAACCATATGATAATTGACTCTCTCTGCTTGACTTATTTCACTCAGAATAATCTCTACTAGTCCCATCCATGTTGATACAAAAGTTGGGTATTCATCCTTTCTGATGGAGGCACAATACTCCTTTGTATATATAGACCTTATCTTCTTTATCCATTTGTCCATTGAAGGGCATCTTGGTTCTTTCCCAGTTTGGCAACTGTGGTCATTGCTGCTATGAACATTGGGGTACAGATGGCCCTTCTTTTCACCATATCTGTATCTTTGGGGTAAATACCCAGGAGTGCAATTGCAGGGTCATAGGGTAGCTTTATTTTTAATTTCTTAAGGAATCTCCACACTGTTTTCCAAAGTGGCTGCACCAACTTGCATTCCCATAACCGTGTAAGAGGGTTCCTCTTTCGCCACATCCTCTCCAACACCTGTTTTTTACTGTCTTGTTAATTTTGGCCATTCTAACTGGTGTAAGGTGATATCTCAATGTGGTTTTGATTTGAATCTCCCCGATGGCTAATGATGATAAACACTTTTTCATGTGTCTGTTAGTCATTTGTATGTCTTCTTTGGAGAAGTGTCTGTTCATATCTTCTGCTCCTTTTTTGACATAACGGCACAGGGTTGCAGATTGGATAAAAAGACAGGACCTGTCCCTATGTTGTCTACAAGAGACACATTTTGAACCTAAGGCTACATCCAGACTGAAAGTGAAGGGATGGAGAAGCATCTTTCATGTCAATGGGCCTCAAAAGAAAGATGGGGTAATGATTCTCATATCAGATAAATTAGATTTTAAATTAAAGACTGTAGTCAGAGATAAAGAAGGACATTACATCCTTCTTACAGGGTCTATCCACCAAGAAGATCTAACAATTGTAAATATTTATGCCCCCAACAAGGGAGGAGCCAACTACATAAGACAACTGTTAATCAAGATAAAGAGTCATATTGATATGAATACATTAATAGTAGGGGATCTTAACATGCCACTCTCAGTAATAGACAGATCATCCAAGCAGAAAATCAATAAAGAAACAAGAGCTTTGGATGACACATTGGACCAGATGGACCTCATAGATATATACAAACCATTCCACCCTAAAACAAAAGAATACTCATTCTTCTTGAGGGCACATGGAACTTTCTCCAGAATAGACCACATATTGGGTCACAAATCCGGGCTCAACTGATACCAAAAGACTGACATTATTCCCTGCATATTCTCAGACCACAGTGCTTTGAAACTGGAACTTAACCACAAGAAAAAGTTTGGGAGGAATTCAAACACTTGGAAGATAAAGACCACCCTGCTTAAGAATGTTTGGATCAATCAGGAAATCAAAGAAGAACTTAAACGATTCATGGAAACCAATGAAAATGAAGACACTTTGGTTCAAAACCTATGGGATACAGCAAAGGTGGCCCTAAAGGGAAAATACATAGGCATCTAAGCCTCCCTCAAAAAAAATTGAAAAAAATCCAGAATACACCAGTTCTCTTTACACCTTAAAGAACTGGAGAATCAACAATAAATTAGGCCAACCCCACACACAAGAAGGAAAATAAAGATCAGAGCAGAGATCAATGAGATAGAAACTAGAGATACAGTAGAACACATCAACAAATTTAGAAGCTAGTTTTTTGAAAGAATATATAAGATCGATAAACCATTGGCCAAACTAATCCAAAAGAAAAGAGAGAGGACACAAATTAATAAAATTATGAATGAAAAAGGAGAGATCGCGACTAAGGAAATAGAAACAATCATCAGAAATTGTTATCAACAGTTACATGCCAATAAGTTAAGCAACATAGAAGAAATGCATGCATTTCTGGAAACCTATAAATTTTCAAAACCGAATCAGGAAGAAATTGACAACCTGAATAGATCAATATCTAGTAACGAGATTGAAGCAGTGATCAAAAACTTCCCAAAAAACAAGAGCCCAGGACCTAACGGATTCCCTGGAGAATTCTACCAAACATTCAAAGAAGAAATAATACCTATTCTTCCTGAAGCTGTTTCAAAAAGTAGAAACAGAAGGAAAACTTCCAGACTCTTTTTATGAAGCCAGCATTACCCTGATCCCCAAACAAGGCAAAGACCCCACCAAAAAGGAGAATTTCAGACCGATATCCCTGATGAATATGGATGCTAAGATTCTCAACAAGATCCTAGCTAATAGGATCCAACAGTACATTAAAAAGATTATCCACCATGACCAGGTGGGATTTATCCATGGGATGCAAGCATGGTTCAATATTCACAAATCAATCAATATGATAGAACAAATTAATAAGAGAAGAGAGAAGAACCACATGGTCCTCTCAGTTGATGCAGAAAAAGCATTTGACAAGATAAAGCATCCATTCCTGATTAAACAATTCAAAGTATAGGGATAGAGGGAATGTTTCTCAACATCATAAAATCGATCTATAAAAAACCCACAGCGAATATCACCCTCAATGGGGAAAAACTGACAGCCTTCCCTTTGAGATCAGGAACAGGACACCTGTCAGGTGACAGGCCCACTGTCACCACTCTTGTTTAACATAGTACTAGAAGTCCTAGCAACAGCAACCAGACAACAAAAAGTAATAAAATGCATTCAAATTGGCACAGAAGTCAAACTCTCTCTCTTTGCAGATGACATGATACTTTATATGGAAAACCCAAAAGACTCTACCCCCAAACTACTAGAACTCATACAGCAATTCAGTGATGTGGCAGGATACAAAATCAATGTACAGAAATCCGTTGCTTTCTTATACACTAACAATGAAAATATAGAAAGGGAAATTAGAGAATTGATTCCATTTACTATAGCACCAAGAACCATAAGATACCTGGGAATAAACCTAACCAAAGAGGTAAAAGATCTGTACTTGAGGAACTACAGAACACTCATGAAAGCAGTTGAAGAAGACACAAAAAGATGGATGAGCATTCCCTGCTCATGGATTGGAAGAATAAACATTGTTAAAATGTCTATACTGCCTAGAGAAATCTATACTTTCAATGCCGTCCTGGTCAAAATTCCACCAGCATTTTTCAAAGAGCTGGAACAAATGATCCTAAAATTTTTTTGGAACCAGAAGAGATCCCACATTGCTAAGGAAATGTTGAAAAAGAAAAAACTGGGAGCATCATGTTGCCTGATTTCTAGCTATACTACAAAGCTGTGATCAGCAAGACAGCATGGTACTGGTACAAAAACAGACACATAGACCAGTAGAACAGAGTAGAGAGCCCAGATATAGACCCACAACTCTATGGTCAAATAATCTTCAACAAAGCAGGGAAAAAAATACACAGTGGGGTAAAGACAGTCTCTTCAACAAATGGTGCTGGGAAAATTGGACAAGTGTAGAAGAGTGAAACTCAACCATTCTCTTACACCATACACATAAACTCAAAATGGAGAAAAGTCCTTAACGTGAGGCAGGAATCTATCAAAATCCTAGAGGAGAACACATGCAGTAACCTCTTTGACATTGGCCACAGCAACTTCTTTGAAGATATATCTCCAAAGGCAAAGGAAACAAGGTAAAAATGAGCTTTTGGGACTTTATCAAGATCAAAAGCTGCACAGCAAAGGAAACAGTCAACAAAACAGAGACAACCCACAGAATGGGAGAAGATACTCGCAAATGACACTACAGACAAAAGGCTGATATCCAAGATCTAGAAAGAACTCCTCAAACTCAACACACACAAAACAGATTCTTGGTATTTTAGGATTCGGCCATGGAAACATGATTTGTTCTCAGGTCGTCCACTACCAATTAAGTGACAGCTTTCTCAGATATGGTAAGTCTTCTATTTTTTCCAGATTTCAGAACTGTATTTTTCTTATCTTTTCTTTAGTTCTCTGATCTTGTGTTTTTAAAAATTCTCATTTCTAAACTTTAATAAAGCACCAAGAGGAAGTGAGTTAGACATTTGTACTTCATCTCATACTCTTACCATGACAGATTTCAACACACCATCTGACACCACTGGAACCATGCATACGAACACATTTGATTTCCACTTTTTCTTTCCACTTTTTCTAAAATTCCTTATGCTCCCCAATACAATGCTTTCCCTTTATTTATTGTTATTAATAAAACAAGTAGAATCATTGTGTATGACCTTGTTAGATTTCCTTTTTTATAACATTTATATTATTTAACTTTCTAGATTATGTATCTAAGGACAAAAATTATCTGCCCACTGGTCAAATACTGCCTATCCTATTCTGTTCGGCCAGCAGAGTATTTGAAAAGGAATACAATTGTATGAAATACGTGTTCTTATGACTTAGAACACTTAATTATTTGACCCTTGAAAATATGTAGGTTCTATAAAGTACTTTATCAACATTAAATGAATGAAAACGGAATAAATAAATAAGTAAATGTCATACTTGTTCAATTTCTTTCTTTCCAAAATGATAACTTTTCATTATTTTTTCCTTTATCTATAAATTTCTTTGAATGATCCATACTTTGCCATTAAGAATGATTTTCAATTTGGGGCTTTTTTTTTTTAAATTTCTTTGACAGCAATTATAGATTTTATTCATGAACTTGCCATTTGGTAAATGACATTATTGTGCTTATAAATGCTGAAAAGCTGCTCCTAATTTCAGTGTTTGTATTTACTATCTTTGCATCCTTCCTCCTTATATATAATACATAAATTAAATCCCAAAACACCATGGTTAACTTAGTACTTTGGGTCTAGCTTGGTAACATACACTATTTCCACATACTGTTTTTATTTGTTTGTATTTCTTTTTCTTGAATAAGTTGTAACTTTTTCAAGGACAACAACCATGACTAACAGAATCTCTAAGACTATTGATAACAAATCTACTCCATTGTTTGGAACATCTTAGCCAAGCAATAAATATTTGTTAAATTAACTTAGCCACTGTTCTCTTACCACTACTTCAGACATCTGATCAGACTGTCATTTTGTTTGAACTGATCTGATCGTTTATATTGCTATATAGACAATTTCCCTAGAATACCAAAAAAAAAAAAAAAATCCAGATCTGGTCAATTTGGTGGGGAAAAAAATGAAACAAAACCAACAAACAAAAACACAAGTTAACATTGTTAATGCAAAGTTGTCAATATGTTCTTCATTCTTTTTCTTCTTCCAAAAGGATGTTCTGGCATTATTTAGAAGAAAGAAAGAAAGAAATAGCACATATGTAAATCAGATGGCAATTCATCTCTTTTCCCATTCCTTCTTCAATCTCACTCAGAAATTGATTTGCCTTGCTAAGAAATGGATCTACTGTGAAAAAAAATTACCATCTTCACAATGATTGTAGGATCTCATAAATCATAATAATTAGCATGCCTTTCCTTTCTAATTCAATTAGCTGCAAAGAAACAATTTCCTATAACAGATTCACCTCTATTATCCCTAACACCATTAATCGGGCAAACTATATCTAGCATTTTGAGAAGTCCAGTGTTTTGTCTAGAAGCACACTTGCCTTAAGCTGAATCTGATGGTTTCTTTCCAAGGGTTTGAGTCCTTCCTCGCTTTGCTGCTACTCTTACTGAATGCTAACTGTGAGGGAATGTTTCCATCTTTTATGTACTGATTCCTCTTAATCTCTTAAAACTGCTTAGTTAAAAATTTACTGTTGCTATTATTCCTGAAGTTCTCTATATGTCATGATCTTTTTTTTTTTTTATTGTTTACATTGCAAGGGTTGTATTTGGAATAATAATAGTTTAGAATTTTGAAATTCTCTAAAATAGTAGGATAAGAAAGGGGAACAGTGATCATTTCTCCTGTATAAAACAAGAGGTGAGCTTGTATTATCACAAAGCCCCCTTCCTGTTCAACAATTTTAGGATCAAAACTCAGGAAAAGTGCTAGAACTAGTGTATGGTACACATCTTAAAAGAAGCTTGCGTATCCAGGCCCTTTCCCAGAAAGTTCTCAAACAAGTCATGGTTTTGACCACAAAACTCTGCCCATTTGGTCATAGCGAACTGGCCAGCAAGATCACAACAGGACTTTGAGAGCACTGTACAGAATAAGTCAGTGAAATCCAGAGGTTGGGGAGTTCAGTATGAACCATTGTAGAGGGTCTGAGTTAGTTGCTAGTATCAAGAGCCATAGAAGAATACTATCAGAAAACCAGTATATGGAGTTGAATTGTCAATATATCTAAGTTCTAGGCCTTCAAAGAGTCTTGAATAAAATTCCAATTTCCTGTGGAGCTTATAAAATAATTTCCTTTTTTTTTTTTTTTGTAAAATACTATCCTTACTTCTTTATTTTCATATATCCTACAACTAAAGCCTTAACCTTTGAGGTAACTTGAATATGTCAATTTTTTTTAATAAAGAAAAAGATTCTAAATAACAGTGATATAAAACTATTTATTTAAAAAATATCCTTATATCATCTAACAATAGTTTAAATACAAAATATTTATAGAAATTTTATTCTTGATTAGGTAAGTTATAACATATACATGATTCTTATTTTGTAAAGTTTATTTTAAACTATTTTCTTTTCAAGCTCATTTTGTGTGCAAAGTGGAGGACAATAGTCATATAATACCAGCCAAGTGGTGGAGTTCTATGGAAGCACTTTTTAAAAACTAAATTTATTTACACAAAGTTCTTTCCTTTAGCTTCTAAATAATCTATATAGTTTCAGCATAAGCCGATAGTCTTAAAAGTAAAGAGTTTTATTTAATTAAAAAAAATATGTTATGGGTGAAATTTTCTTCAAGGGTCTCTGAAGAATTATTTGATTGGTTGCTTAACACCCTCGACTTTTTCAAGGTATTTAACTCCACGATATCTAAAACTCTTAATACCTCACAAAAGCAAAGTGTTTGTAACTAGGGGCACCTGGTTGGCTCAGTCCTTAAGCATCTGCCTTAGACTCAGGTCATGATACCGGGGTCCTGGGATCGAGCCCTGCATCAGGTTTCCTGTTCAGCAGGAAGCCCGCTTTTCCCTCTCCCACCCCACCCCCGCTTGTGTTCTCTCTCTTGCTGTCTCTCTCTCTCTCTCTCTATGTTAAATAAGTAAATAAATTTTTTTAAAAAAGTGTTTGTAATTAAATCAACAATATATAGATCATCTGATTCAGTTAGACTACAAATTGTTTTGTTTTGTTTTATTTTGTCTTTTGTAGATTTTATTTATTTGACAGAGACAGAGAGAGAGAACAAGCAGTGAGGAGCAGAGGGAGAGGGAGAAGCAGGCTTCCTGAGGAGCACAGAGCCTGTTGTGGGGCTCGATCCCAGGACTCGATCCCAGGACTCTGGGATCATGACCTAAGCTGAAGGCAGAGGCCTAACCAACTGAGCCACCCAGGTTCCCCACAAATTAAGTATTTTATGTAGAAAAGCAAGAGTACTTGCTTCAGCAGCCCATATACTATATAGAAAAACAAGAATATATTTGTAGAAAATGAGAAAATTATGTTTTTTTTTTCCTTTACTGCAACTTTTTTTTTTCAGTCTTTTGATTAGACAATACAAAAGGCTTTAAAAATTTAAACAGTAATGTAGCACCTGGGTGTCAATCAGTTAAGTGGCTGACTCTTGCTCAGCTCAGGTCATGATCTCAAAGTTATGAGATCAATTCCCTCACTGACTTGTGTGGAGCCTGCCTAAGATTCTCTCTCTCCCTCTTCTGCAGCACCCCTCTCCCTCTGTGCACATATGCTCTCTCCTTCTCTTTCAAAAGAAAAATTAAACAGTAACTTAAAAAAACTAGAATGATATATTTGAAGTTACTGAAGAATATTGGGTTTCACACCTTAAAAAATAATACATACCTAGGAGTAAAAATAAGTCCAAATTAAATGCACATTGAATAACATTATTCATAGCACAAATATGAAATGCAAGGATAATGGAATCTGGAAAGAATAATAGAAATTAAGTTAATTAAATGAATGGAAAAATGGTAGCCATTTGGATCCATTTTTAAAATTCTCTAAGGCTGACATGTTTTGTGTGTGTGTTTTTTTTTTTTTTTAAGTGGTCTACACCCAGCATGGAACCCAATGCAGGGCTTAAACTCACGACCCTGAGACCAAGAGTCAGCCACCTAACCAACGAGCTACTCAGTGCCCCAAGACTTGCATTTTAAATTATACATTTAA
The DNA here is from genome assembly GCF_010015895.1 of Lontra canadensis. Classification (NCBI taxonomy): domain Eukaryota; kingdom Metazoa; phylum Chordata; class Mammalia; order Carnivora; family Mustelidae; genus Lontra; species Lontra canadensis. The sequence goes on from NW_022631038.1 coordinate 9,785,549, forward strand.
GAAGTTTTTAAAGCCTGATTTTAAATTGCTTTTTTAACACAGAAGAGCAGTTCAAAGATAGAAGGAGAAGAATATATCTTCAGTTCAAGAAGTGCATTGCTTTTCATGAGATGTAGGAAGTCTGTTACAGCACAGTTCAAAAGAAATGGTTTTCTGTTAGCATAAAGTACTTGCCATGGTGAAAGTTCTTTGTACTTTCACTAAAAATACAAACAAGAGATATGTGAAAAATAATTTCAAAATTTAGAATTTACACATGACCTTTCGTTCCATCCCGTTCACCTCCCCATGGAGAAACTCTCATTATCATGCTCTCTGAGTCAGGATCCTGATCGGCTCTCAGAACATGAGTTACTAGGTTCTGGCAGTGACTCTAATGATAATTTACAGCAGAGCAAAGCAACTTCCTTTACACAAGTTAAGAAAACTTGGGTGGTCTTCAAATCTTTCTGTTAAATTGGTATTTCTATCTGTTTACATGATATACTAATTAATGACAGAAGAGAAAATAGTACATGCACAAATAGTATAAATGCTGACTGTAAATGATGTTAAAGATGGTATTAAAACTGACTTTAAAGGAAATAATAAAAGCTAATCTCCATAAAGGTGAACTTCTTTTTCTCTTTTCTTTCTCTCTCTTTTTTTTTTTTCTTTCTAATTTTATTTGTCAGAGAGGGAGACAGCAAGCACAAGCAAGGGGAGTGGCAGGCAGAGGGAGAAGCAGACTCCGCTGCTGAGCAGGGATGCCAGACTCAATCCCAAGACCCTGGGATCAGACCTGAGCCAAAGGCAGATGCTTAACCAGCTGAGCCACCTGGGTGCCCCAAACTTCATTTTCTGTAAGTAATATTATTTACAGAACAGTTACTAAGCTAAATGTTTCTCTTCTTTAGAGAAAACAGCTAAACTAATTTTTTGATGTTCTAAGTCTAATGTTTTATTAATATTTCCAAAATCTTTTATCAGGGATCCTTTTATGTAAGGATTTTTTTTTCCTTTTTAAAGAAAAAAAAATAACATAAAATTTAATCTAATTTAAATAGACATGTGATTTACATGTGATGTAAAAATTTAGCAAATGCACTTAATAAAACTTAATAAAACAGTAACATAACTGGAATTATTTTGAACCTGTGACTCGGTCCTTAGCATCTAAATAAATGGTCCCACCTCTGTCTCTTCTTCCACCCCAGGAAGTGTATATTCTAAAAAGACTATACTCTTATTTCAACATTGTTCATTATTTAAATCTCCCCCACCCCCACCCCACCCCCCCTTTTTTTTTCCAATCTGGAAATGCCATTGCTGAGTGTGCCTCCCATCTCGTGGCACAACTTCATGCAAAATCTATCATTGGATCTATGATGATACCCTCTGTTCTTGAAAAACACCTTTCCCCGTGAAATGTGCTGTCCGGTGCTATCACATTTTTTCCCTCCTATTGTCCTCGAGGACCTCACAGTGATTCTTCCTCATCTGCGGGATATCCAACCCAGTTCCTGCACACGTCCACATGGACGAAACTTCCACGGCCTCTCTGCTCCTTGAGGGTCACATCCCAGTGAACGTCTCTTCTTATCTTCTCTGCCTACAGCCATGCTTGGGAGCTTTGTCTCACACAAAGTTACTAATTTCTACAGGCTGCACTGGCTTTCCTGATGTTGATCTTGTTTCATTCTAACTTATTTCCTGTCAGAGAAATTCTTTGGAAACGCAGTTCAGGACTTTCTAGTCCCTGCTCAAAATTGCCTCATAGCTACACATCGCACCAAGAATATAATCCTGTGTCCCTCCCAGCGGCCACAAACCATGCCCTGTGTGGTGCTTGGTTATGTCCTCAAGTCCTCATGCCCCACAGCCTCCCAATGCACCCCAGCTCCACAGGTCCCCTGCGGTGTCTCAGCCCACTCAGCATGGGCCTGTCTCTGGCCCCGTGCACTAGCTGATCCCGTAGCCTGACATTCTCTTGCCTGGTTCTTTAACTTCTTTTTGTTTCTGCTCAAATATCACCCCTGAAAAAGGTCTATGAGTTAGCATTCAAGGGCTTCTCTTGCTCCCTGATTGGCTTTATTTTCTTAGGATTTCTTCCCATGTAACATTATATGCTTATTTGTACATGTGTTTATTGTACATTTGAAGGTACAGTAAGCCTCCATGGGAACCGGGGCTTTATTTGCTTGGTTCCTTCACCTATCTTGAGCACTAAACCTAGCTAGAATTAATAAAAAAATTGTCAATGCAAAAAGGAAAAAAAGAAGGAAGAAGAGGTAAGAGTGACGGAGGAGGAAGAGAGAAAAGGAAAGAATCTTGTTTTCTGGAAACACTTCCTCTTCTTCCAGCTCACATGTACAGCTATTTCTCTAAGGCCATTTTTTTTTTAAATCTACACCAGAACATCAGTATATGAGTGTGCCACGTTCCCAACTCCTTCTGGATGCAGCTCGGTTAATGACGTATGTAGAACTGTTGCAAATACCAGTCTCTTTGTGCTGTGTTCAAGGCACCAGCTGACCTTAGATTGACTTTATGGTCTGCTTTGTCTGTGATTGTATCCACACAACTCATTACTTCTGTAGGGAATAAGAAAATAAAGCAAATGCTATTATCTTAAATATTCAGGGGATAGAATTGACAGAACTGGGTGCCAGACAAACTATGGGAGGTGGAGGCATGTGAGATAAGTGTCATTCTGACTTATGTGACTATATGTTGGGACCCTCTCTAGAAAAAAGTGATGGAAGATGACCAGGTTGGGGTAGGAAGCATTCACAAATTTGAGCTTGGCTTTGTGAATTTTGGTTCAATTTTGAGACATTCAACTGGTACTTATATTAAGAAAACATAGGGGTGCCTGGGTGGCTCAGTGGATTGAGACCTCTGCCTTCGGCTCAGGTCGTGATCTCAGGGTCCTGGAATCGAGTCCCACATCAGGCTCTCTGCTCAACAGGGAGTCTGCTTCCCTCCCTCTCTCTCTGCCTACCTCTCTGCCTGCTTGTGATCTCTCTCTCTGTAAAATAAATAAATAAATATTAAAAAAAAAGAAAACATTTAGTTACTTTGATCTGACTGCAAATGTGGGAAATTAATAATCTATGGGTGGCTATTAAAGATACAACCATGTACAAGACTGTATGAGTGGGAAGGGTAGAGTAAGAAGAGTAGATGGTCCAGGAGCTTGGAGGACCTCTGCATATAATGGCTACTAAAGAGGTAGAGGGGCTAGATGGACAGTTGACCATGTAAGTGATTGTTCCAAGAAGAGAGCACACAACAATATCAAATGCCACTGAGAGGTCAGGTAAGATGTGACCTGGAAAAGGTCTATTGGATTTAGCGACATAGTATGAACGGGATCCTCGGAGTGAGCCCTTTCAGGGAATGGCAAGAGAAGAAACCAGAATGGATTGGAATAACAAGTGAGTGAGAGGTGAGAAAACTGACATTAATTGCTAGGCCAGGAGAGAGAATAATTCGCAGGACCCCAAGCAGAAGCGGACCCCGCCCCCACTGTAATCTGAGAGAAGACAACGGTAGATTATAAATCTTGCTGCTAACCAGTCAGGGAGTTCCAGTGTATTGGTTTTAACTTTCAAGGAAGAGGGAATAACTTGTGCTGAGGGTAAGGAGGAAGATGTCTAGAAGGGGGAGTGGAGTCCCAGTCTAGGGTCCCTCCTGAGGGAGAGGAAGAAGCAGGATCCCCACTGCAGAGGGAGCTCAAAGCAGGGCTCAATCTCACAATCCCGGGATTCTGACACCTTACCTTACCTGACTGAGCCACCCAGGAGCCTCTAGGACCTTTAGATTAATAAAAAGTTTATAAATGGGACAAGGGAGTAAAATATTGAAGATCTTCCAAAGGTAATATTATTGTCTGAGATAGTAAACCACTGCAGATCTCCTGGTTAATGGAGATAACTTAACTTTTAAAACATACGATGGAAAGTTCAACTGATTATGAATGGTCTGATTTCCTCACTGCCTTCACAGCTCCTTGTTCAGAATCCAGCCCAAAGAGTAATGGCCATTTTCTCCAGAAAGTCACTTCTTCTATAACTGTTGTTCTGTATTCTTTGTCCACTTTCACAGTACCATGCAAATGTTTCCTTGTAATTCAGTTCTAAATTTTATTCACATTAACCCTAATATTTCAATGGAGTTTTTTTCTCATCACTAGAATGTATACTCAGTGACAGCTAGGACTATGTCTCTCTTCTTCCTATTATGCAGCAATGCTTACTGCAGGGCTTGGCACATGATAGGAACTCTACTAACACTTGCTGAATAAGTGAATGAATAAATCTGAAAATGTGCTTGGGAAAATCAGTATACATATTGGGTTATTTTTATTTTTTATGGTCGTCTTGATATAAGGGCAAGCCACAGTGTTCTAGAATTTACTGTATGATCACGTAAAAAAATTATGAAAAGAAATGACCTTTCTTTTTTTTCTGTAACCATGACTTTTATACCGAAGCCCTCAAAACGAAACCAAAAAACAAATGGAATCATAATACTGAGAAATCACATAATTCCTTTCTCCTCTCATTCTTGACTCCCTTCTCCTGGGGGACTTTAGCTGCCATGTTGTTCAGAAAATCAAGCGACCTCATGGAGAAGTCCATGCAATGAGGAGCTAAGCCTTCTGGCCACCCACCAGTGAAGGGCAGAAACTCTATGCCAATGGCCACGTGTGTGAGCCTTCTGAAGAACGGCACCCGGAGCCCCATTCAAGCCCTCCGAAGACTGTCAGGCCGGGCCCACTGTAATATCATTTTTAAACATGTTGCCTTGAGTCAGTTTTGAGGTCCTGGCTTAAGGCCAGTCAGTCCTTTTGGTGTGTGGCTATGTCTACACCCCAACTACCCCCTTATATCACACTCCGGAACAATATACACCGCCTTATCACCCCAGGGTCAGGTACCAGACTTCCGGGCTCCGATGCCCAGAACCCAGGGAAGTTATTTAAACTGCCCAGTCTTAAACTGGCTAACCCTGTGTCATTCCTCCCTTCCCTCAAAAACACAGTGAAGGCCTTTGCCTAAGTTCTGTCTCCCTCTGCCCTGTGACTCACCCTGGTGCCTTCCCTAAGTGGCCTTGCTTGGCACACTGCTCTCCCCAGGGAGCTGGGAGCAACAAAAGTCTCAAACCCTTTCCAGCTCCTCTCTCTTGATCTGAGCTGGGCCTCACGCTACCTCACTCAGTGTAACATGGTTAAAATACAGACATCTTGACTGCGGCCGCTTGAGAAACCCTGGCTAGAACCTTCTCGTTAAACTGTTCCCAGTTGTTAATCCTCAGAAGTTGTCTGAGAAAAGAAACGTTTGTTTTCAGCTGCCAAGTTTTGGGATAATTTGTTATGCAGCAATAGATAGCGATATCCAAGCTAACATTCTTCAAAACTGGCCTGATATTTGGGCTTTAACGCCCTCTCTGTTAAACCAGATTCCATTTGTCTGAAGGCTAATTTTCTCCAATGTCTCTCTCTCTCTCATATATATATTCTCCAGAAAGAGGAATGTATCTGGCAAGAGAACTATGTTTCTAATTCAGATAAAATTTTATAAATGATATCTTTGGAAATGATTCACCCATACATGTGCTTCCCAGATTTTTATATAATCAAAACATTTTGCCATAATTTGATTTCACCACAGTTCAATTCAATAAGAGTTAACTGAGTGAAAAGTGGCTGCCTGAAATTCTGGCTGGAACAGATGGAAATACAAAAAAAAAAAAAAAAAGTTTTTGGTCTCAAGGACATAATAGTTTAATCAGCTAGTTCTCAAATATTATTGGTAAACTTGATAAAAATACAAATTCTCATACCTCACCAAGATTCTGAGTCCAAAAGGATCTCCAATGGACACAGAAATTGAGGTTTTTAAAAGGTTTCTGAAAGAATTTTGGTACATATGTAAACCAGATAATTCCACGAAATACTGCTTTATTTTAAGAAGCATATAGGATAGTTTTTTTTAGAAGTTAATTTAATATCAGCAGAAACAAATCTAAAATATGTTTCATTGGAGTTATTTGAAGATAAATCACATTTTCAAACACGCAGTGGCAGGACTGCAGATCTGCATTAAAAATCTTGAGTTCTTGTTGGTCTGTCTCTCTCTCACACATTGAACAAAATTATTTTACTTCACTGGGCCTCAGATTCTTTACCTGTAAAATGAGAGAAGTGGATTAGCTGTGTCCTTAAAATACTCTTGGTTTTTAAAATTAGACAAATTCAGAAAGCAAGTTGCTAGACACCAGTGCACTATTTTTGTCACATTTTCCTAAGAGATGATATTTTCCATCCGGAATTTTTCTTAATCTGTTTTTTAATACAGTCAGATCTCAGAGATATTGAGGGTTGGGGTCCAGACCCCCAATAAAGCAAATATCTCAGTAAAGTCAATCAAGTGAATTTTGTGATTTCCTAGTGCATATAGAAGTTATGTTTACATCCTACCATAGTCTACTAAGTGTGCAATAACAGGATGTCTAAAAAAATGTACACAACTTAATTAAAAAATACTTTGTTATTAGAGAATGCTGCAATCAACTGAGCTTTCAGCAAGTCAAGATCATTTGCTGATGGAGGGTCCTGCCTTGATGCTCATGGCCACTGGCCGGTCAGGGCGGTGCTTGAAGTTCAGGATGGCTGTGGCGGTTTCTTCAAATCACCCAGCAAGGAAGCTGGCCCCGTCCATTAACTCGTCCTTTCATGAACAATTTCTCTGCAGCACACGATGCTGTTTGATCGCACATTACCCACAGTAGAACTTTTGAAATTGGGGCCAATCCTCTCCAAGCCTGGCTCTGCTTTATCAACTAAGTTTAGAGACTATCCTAAGTCCTTTGTTGTCATTTCACCCATCTTCAAAGCGTCTTCATCAAGAGTGGTTTCTATCTCAGGAAACTCCTTTCTTTGCTCATCCATAAGAAGCAACTCCTTGTCCTTTCAGGTTTTGTCACGAGGTTATAGCAATCCCGTCCCGTGTTCAGGCTCCACTTCTGCTTCTCGCTCTCTTGCTGTTCCCGCCCCATCGTCAGTGACTTCCCCCACTGACGTCTTGAACCTCCAATTTGTAAAAAATGCACATTTGTGAAGCACAATAAGCAAAAGAGTAGTAAAAGGAGGGATGCCTGCATATAAAACGGAGTGAATCGGGTATCATTCAGATGATTGTTAGAAGAATTAAATGAGACAAATTATGAAAAATTGCTTTTTAACCATAGAGAGCCTTTGCAGAGTACTCCCGGAGCTCTGTACTGACTGCCTGCCTCTTCTCGCTTAAACGTCACAACTGTCCTTTGCAGTTAGTAAATTTCACAACTGTCCTTTGCAGTTAGTAAATTTCCAACCCCATTTCTGCAGATGAGGACATCTATATTCAGAAAAGTTATATAACTAGCCCAGTGCCTCCGAGTGTGGACTCCAACCCAGGACCACTTCGCTCAAAAGTCTAGGCCATTATAGGAGAGAATCACTTTCTAGCCTACCTGTCTGCTGGTAACAATCACTCGATGTAGCGACCACGAACACCAAATTTCGGATTTCCTCCCAGCCCCTGAATCAGCATTTCCAGCACAAGCAATGACCAAGTGCCTTCAGTGGCTCTTATCATCAAGGTCTTAGGAAAACATGGTTCTGTCCATCTCTGTTTTCAATTTTTTTTTTTTTTAAGTTTAAAATGATCACTAACAAGAGAGATGATTTTCGTCTGGCTTTCTGGGGTTGACTGCATCCTCTGATAGAAAGCTCTGACCCAGGATGACGCCTGTGTCAGCGGGATGACCCCGCTCTTTCCTCCTGAGCCTTCTCGATGGCCAGCTGCCGGGAAATGGCTCAGTCTCATCCCCAACAGTCCCTAGATAAATGGCTGAACCACCACATGCGCTGTTTTTGAATTCCCTCATTGTCTATGGGAAACCTCTGGCTAGCTGTGACGGAAAGTCTGGAAACAGGTCAGCAAGAGAGGATCCAGGATTCCTTTCTGCAGTAGTCAGCCAGCTTGCTCCGGGCCTGGCTGGGCTCCAGGGATTCTAACGGAAGGGGTGCAGTTCTCTGAAAAAGTGCAAACGTCCTAGAGATTTCTCCCCACGTTTCGATTTTTATCCATGTTCCCATTTCCTGAATCACTACTAATATCTCCACTCTCATCAGTTTAAATGTGCTTTTGAAAATAAATATATCTCACTAGTGAGATACAGAGAATCCTTCAAAGATATTTAAACCCTATGAAGTAACGATTAAAATACAGAAAATAATTGAAGTAATAATTCCTAACTCTTAGACCTTTTCATTATGACTTTTCTTTGCATAAGGCTAGGTAAGCTCCATTTGGCTGGTAATTTTTTTTTTTTCCCACCTGTAGAGGTTTCCCCCAAACAGTGCCTGGCCCAGGGCATTCTTGATCGCTTAGTGAATATTTATTGAATACATGAAGGAAATAAAGTGTAGCACATTTCTGCTGATGTAAACATTATTATTTGAATATATCATCAATCTTTGACTGTTCCAGACTGAGCAGGGTCATAGCAGTAGATAACTTAAGAGAAAGAATAGTATTTTTCTCTCTCACATTAAAATGAAAGTTGATTTCCTGGGATAGAATTGGTCTAACAAAGATAAAATCAGGAAATTAATTTTCAGGGCATCCAGCTTCTAAATCAAAAGTTCAAGCCTTCCCTTGTATGATCCAAATTCAACCCACATTCTTATTTTATTTGGCCTTCATGGTGTTTAAAAAAAAAAAAAAAAGTAAGCCACTAAAAAAAAAAATCTCGCTATTTCACATATAAATCCAGATTTCTGGCTTTCTTTGCAAAAATCAGGCTATCTGGCTACTTGGGGCTCTGAATTCCACATACATTACCCAGTAGGAAGACAGTGTGGTGCCATGGTTGGTATGTAGGTTGTTTGAAGGATCACACGCTACATGCTCAGTAAGTGTCACTGTTACCACAAGCATTAGTACGTCAACATCATCTTCAATCTTATGATCACTATGTACTAACTCTGCACAGCCGGGGGACTTCCGCTATGAATATTATAACGTCTTTCTCCTTCCCTTCTCTATAGCGTTATCCAAGAGAACTTCTGCAACAAAGGAAGTGCTCTAATCTGTGGTATTCAAAATTATAGCTACTAATCACAAGTGTCATTAAATGTCCAAAATGTGTGCAGTGAAATTAGGAGACCACATTTTTTATTTTATTTCATTTTAATGAATTTTAATTTAAGTAACCGCTACTCTGGACAACACAGCTCTCTAACTTCACTCACATATATACCTTTTATCCTCCATCAAACTGCTCTCAGGATCAAAAACTAATTTATGTTCTATTGTAAGTGGCTGGCAATATTTTAAAAAGGTTCGCTCTCTAAGGGTAATTTGCCAGTTTTGCTTGATCAAAATGGCATTTAGAAATATGAATCCCTTGTATCCCCTTCCCCACCCATCATTCTAAGGTAGGATTTCATATTGTGTATTTTTAATAAGCACTTCTAGGTGATTTTTATAACCAGGCAAATTTAATAAATCCTGCCAAAGAAATAATTTTCAAAGAGGGATAAGAAAGAGGAGTCAGCTTGCATTATGCCATTTGTAGACATTTTTGAACAACTTACACTAACCTCCCACCCTTCTTCCTGCTATCCCAGCCCTACCTCAACCTCTCCCACCTCTACCTCCCACTACCAAATCCACTGCTTTCACTATGCCTCTCAGGGGAAGCATGACCCTCTGATATGTTAGTTTACAGTGGATTTTTTTTTAATATGAGCCTGCTCTGTTTTCTGATGATGATTGATACCCCAAACCCACAAATGTCATCCCCTATAGCAAGGTTCGAGCTACTTAACCCTGAACCTCTTTCCATCACTGTGTGAGTCAGGATGCAACCCTGACCATGCTGTGCAATCATCTTTTCTCTCCTGAGACTTTGAATCTGGAGTTCAAAAAGGATAATTTATTTCTGCCTGGTGGTAGAATGGAGGGGATATAAACTTGTGCAGAGGAATGGCCATATTTAGTCCTACCCCATGACAGGTCTGGTAAAGCTGATCCTCAAAAGCTAAAGAAGGAAGCAGAGGCTCAAAAGCAGAGAGAGGAGTCTCCAGGGCTTAGATGGGTGGAGAGAAAAGCCTTACTTCCTGGTGGCTTTCCAGTGAGGACGTCTACTGGCGCACATGGCAGCTGGATCTGACAAGCTGACAGCTACCAGGGAAGGTTGCAGGCTGAGATTATACAAGAACAGCCTGTTCTTCTGCTCACAGCTAACCTCACTATTTTCTGGGCAATCTGTAAAGAATTGCAAGTTGGCCCCTCACAGACCCAAGATGAACGTCTCTGCTACCTTTCATTTCATCAATTTGCCCCCAAAATGTGCAAAACAAGTCCCACTGTTCCCACATTGTCTTAGTTTTTCCTTTCTTCCCCATATTATACCTTCTATTTACCTCACTCATGTGTGAATAAACAATTAGCATGTAAAATAATCAAGTCAGCTAGAGAATAACTACCTCCCTACAAGTGTCCGGGCTGTTATGCAACACGGACTCTTATCCCTCATTAGACCCTGTGCTCCTGTCAGCCTGTGGATGGCTTGGTTACACACCCAGATACACCCTCAGACACATTGCCCCGGGTGTGTGGGCAAGAAAAGAATGAGAATTCTCGTCTTAGAACAGCGACTCTCAAAATTTGGGTGTGCACCTCAGCCACATCTGAAAAGTGCAGCTTACCCGATCATACACCCAGAGATTCTTAATCCATTAGGGCTGGGACAGATTTGAAAAACTGGCATTTTAACCAACACACTGATCTTTCTGATCTGTAGGGACTCAAGACTTTTCATTTGGAAGCGCTGTCCTAGAAGAAACATTTCAGAGAATAAGAAAGGTGCCCGGGGTGTGCATGGACGCATGCGTGTGTGCCCGTGTGCGTGAAGGGATAGGATTGTTTTAACATCAGAAGGGCATTTCTCACAACCCTAAAGCCACATCTTCCCTTTATTGTTTGGGGGAACTTACTGACTTACTGCCATTTGTGCCTGGAAATTCAGCCCTGGCTCTTATTTGAGGAGGCATAGCTGGGCTTAGGGGTGTCTTGGGTTGAGCAAAGAGAGACAGACCCAGTACTGGTAAACAGAAAGACATGTATGAACCAACTGGGTGATGGCTGGCTCTGGAACTAATAGCCAAGAGGTGATGGAAAGTCCGGGGTATAATTTAAGACTCGATTTGAACAACTACCAACAATATGAACATACTTTTTAGAGTCGGTGGACCAGGATGAGGTTTCTCAGACTCAGCAGTGTCAACATTCTAGGCAGGATAGTGTTTTATCTGGGGTCAGGGGCAGGCTGTTCTGTCTTTCGTAAGATGTCTAATCGCAACCCTGCCTTCTCCCCACTGGATGTCCACAGTCTTTCATCCCCCAGCAGGGACAATCAGAAATTTCCCCAGACACTTTCAGATCTGCCCCCGGTTGAGAACCACTAGTCTATGAGAGGGGGAAGGGAGAGGGGAAACAGCCCCATCTTGTGCTCCCCTTGTAAGTTTCACTTTGCCTAAAATTTTCTTTCATAGTGAAAGCAAAACTGTATGTTATGCAGATGTGGGAGCAAGGAACCCTCCCATTTATGAGCCCAGGGTTTTAGTAGACTTCTGGGGAAACTTCTTTCTCCAGAATTTGGCTGTGGTATTTTTAAATTTTTATAAATCCAGTTGCTGTCATACAGACTCTTGCTAGCCTGATAAACAAACTCAGGGCACACACAGCCACATCTTCATTAGCAACTCTGCAGGCAAATTCCCTGTCATTTTGAGATGTTTTGTATTCAAAGCAATTGCAGAAAGAGTATTTCTAGATTCTACTGCCTGCTTTAAATCTGTGGTTTTGTCTTTATTATTGGTGTGGCCTATTACTGCTGGCCAATTGTGCAATAAAATTTGCAGCTTAAGTTTAGTGTCGGTTTCTGTACACTCGCAGCTGCTATCTCTCCCAACTCTGGGGAAAACACTAGTTCTAACAGTCCTCATGGATCAATATAATATACATCTGGCCTTGGTAAGTGGTTCAGGAAATCTGCATCTGAGCTCTCACAGCCAAAACCACCTTAAGGAAGAGCTATGCTAAAGAAGAATAACAAAGTCACCCCCTGATCGGAATGCCTGCTTTTGGAGCAAGCCCATGCATTGGGGATCTGTGTGTGGTCAGCTGCTGAACGCACAGCAATTGCTTCTTGCATATCTTTTCCCCGATTGTTAAGAGTCCACCAGAATAACAGATCATGGACAAATAAGATTTCCGTCAAGGGACTTTACGTAGTGTTTTGGCTTGTATTACTGCTTCCATTTTATCTTCCTGTAAAGCCATATTGTATTTACCTTATGTTCTAAGGCTCAGGACTTGGAATTTACCTTTGGATCCACAGAATGAAAGACATAAAATTCTTGCAGAAATTCTCCTTAAAATGTTGGCCAACTTCCCAGTCTTAGTTTTCATTTGAATTAAGTCACCCCAAGAAAGCTCCAACTACTGATTGTGTGGTAACAAGCTTCTCAGCACAGTTGGAGTAGAAGAGTACCTGATTCTGCTTAGAACTCAGCAACCCACTTTAGACATTTATGACTTTTTCCTCTTCCACCATAAAATGAAGGTGATAATCCATGTTCAACATTCAACACACACTCAAGACAAAGTGCTGGGCTCTGGGTTAGGTGATGAGAAATTAAAAAAAAAAAAAATGAAAGACAGAAAAGAAATAGGAAGGGAGGAAAGAAGGAAGGAAGAAGACAGGCAGGCTCCTGGCTTGGGGAATCTAGTCCAGAAAACATCATCTCTGTTTTAAGTAGGATGGCTGAGGATAGGGCTGGAAGACTTTCAAATAAAGAAAACAAATTTTCATAAATTCTTTGAAATCACGAGCAAAAGTTCACATAGATTTAAGAAACTTTTATATAGTGGGAAATTCCTAGAGTGATAGACTGTACTGTTCTCCACTTATATTAAAATAAGATATCGCTCCAGGATTCTGAATTTAGCAATTCAGTTGGCATACGTGTCTCTTGCCACACTCATAAAGGTTTTTAATGTGCAATAACATAACATATAGCTCATCTCTTCTATGGTTGGATGCGTTATTTATAATAACTAACTTTGTACCATCTTCATGTGTGGAAGAAGCAATAATAGGAGCTATCCATTTTTTTGTCCACAAGAAACAAGACTGTATTTATTCTGCATAGTGCCATTTACATATCACCCCTTCTGCCAATGATTTGAATTGTTTAGCAATAGTTCTTATTTATCTCAACACACTCCCAACTGGGAGATGATGCCTGTTCAAAATGAATTAACCTGAAAGCTCATCTGGAAATACTGAGAAGTTAGGTGCATCCTGCTTCAGTGAAGATATGTGGGGTAAAACGGAAAGACCACAATGTCTGTCCCTAATTCATTCATCTACAAAGTGGAAATGATCATACTGATGTGAATAAACCTGAAAAAAAAATCGGAGGTAAGTTTAACTATTTGCCTAGTAGATGGTAAAGCTCATAAAAATTCATGATTCACTTTGCCCTGGCATCATGAGGAACTTTGGATCCACAGAATGAAAGAACCCTCACCCCGTGTTTTGTTCTGAGAAAGGGTCTGCATATTTACTCACTGTGTTTACTAACACTAATTCCTTGGCAGTTTCCAAAGCTCCTTTATGAAAAAATAACAGGAATCTCTGCATTTGGGCTCCTCTTTCCCCCAACCATCATGAGGCTGGAAGCCACACTGAGTCACATAAGGGACAATCCAGACACTTCTGGAGGAATTTCTGTACTTGGAGTTCAAAGGAGAACCCTTGCTTGAGAATGAACCTCAGTGGCAGAGGGAATGTTCTGTGGGAACCCAACTGTTAAAGGTCCAGCTCATTTCAAACGCAGATGTAGTGCTTACAGAAGGGATTGAGAAACTGCTAAGGACTTGAGGAACTTCGAGGAGAGCGCAGGAGTCAGGTGAAATATTAAGCACAAAACAAATGATCTGAATACTGAATATAGATACAAATCATAGAGTATTGGAATAATTCGTTCTTGCTAGGGAAACCTACAGAGACGTTTAAGCATCTGCGCTGAGACAAGGATGATGAAAGAACTGGGGTTCGCTGGGCAGAGGACACCACAGGGAAAAGAATGAGATAAGCATAGTTACAGGGGGACCAAAACAAAAGCAAGTTTGGCCATTTGGGTGAGGGGTAGGGTTCCGAAGAGGTCAAAGTGGAAGAGTAATGAGGTAAAAGCCACATTTCACCTCCAAGATAAGTTACTTGAAATTTCTTCTGCTAGTTATGGTCACCATTTAGTTCTACCAAGAAGTGATCTAAGCAAGGTTGCTCCTTTCTTAAGGGACGGATTTTACCAAATGGAATGGAGTTGGAGGGAAATGAAGCTATGACCAACCCCCAACCGAGGATGGGCTTGTTCATTTGTGAGGTTTGATGTTTCACTGGATTCCTGTGATTACGAAATCACTGTGATAGTTGACGTCAGACCCTGTAGGCTCAAGAGGAAGCGGAATTTCAGATTATCTGCGAGAAATTCCAAATGTCCAGTACAACAGGATTCACAGCTGCTCTAGCAAATCCGAACCCTGGAACTGCACACCGGCATCACAGTAACTGAGACACTGTCTCCCGTTTGTGGGTCTTCACCGAATTTCGCTTCTCATTTCTTTAATGAGAAAAAGATTCCTTCCACTTGTTTGTCTCACACCGTTTCAGATTTATACTGCCAGATAAATTATTTCAATCAATAAAACGGATCATCCTTTTTGTTTTCCTCTGATCTTTAGCATCTGAGCTCTGAAGTCATCCCATATTAACCTGGTATATCGATTTTGTCCTTCTAAGTGACAGCCTGTCTTTCCTTCTGTCCTCACCCGCTGCTCGTCCTAAGGGTAAGTCCCGACATCCCACAGCGTTACCCCGCCTGTTCCCGCTTCTCCCCGTACTTGTATCACGCCCAGAAACTCTCTCCGCGCCCCCCCCCCGCCCCAGCCCACCCGTCCGCCCTCCGATGACCAAAGGATAAATATCTGCAGGACCCAGGCAGTAGGGCGAGGTCTTCAGACAACTGCGCTTCTAAACGTCCCCCTCCCCACTGAGCCGCCAGAATTCGCGCTGCTCGAGACACCCACAGACTCGCTTTGGGATCCGGGGATGGGGCGTTTGGCGCGTCCGTGGCCCCGCCCTCCCTCCCGGCTTCCTGAATCGCAGTCTCTGTTCTCCCTAGAGCCCCCCGGGCCTAAGGCCCCGCCCACACCTCGTTCCCGCCCCGCCTTCGCCTCGCGTCACAGTCTCTCGCGCTCCCAGGTCCCGAGGCCCCGCCCCTGACCCCGCCTCCGTCTTGCTCCCGCCCCGCCCCCGTCCTGCTCCCGCCCCGCCCATTCCTCGCCTCCCCACCCATCCCCTTCCCGGGCCTGAGGCCCCGCCCCGGCCCCGCCCCCTTCTCGTTCCCGCCCCGCCCCCGGCCCGCATCGCTGTCTCTCGCCCTCCCCGGGCCGCACGGCCGGAGCTGGCACGGAGGAGCTGCGGCCGCAGCGGCATCGCGGCAGCGTCGCGGCCTGGGGACTCCAGCGCTCCGCTGGACTCAGCGCCCGCGAAAGCGCCCATCGCGCGCGGATCTGCCTTCCGCGGTGCGGGGCTGCCTGGAGCGTCCGGCGATCCCCGAGGGCAGGCGTGTCCTCGCGGCGCGGGGCGGGGGACAAGCGTGGGGCCGCAGCCTGTTGGAGCGCGGGGGGTGCCGTGCCCGGGGCGCGGGGAGCCCTGCGGGGGCGGCGCGGCCAGGCTTCCTGTGCGGAGCAGTTTTCTGCAACTCTGCACCTCCTCCTCCCTGGGCCCAGCGCAGCCGGGAGACCCTGCCCACATCTGCGGAAGGTAAGCGGACTTGGCCATTTAGGGGTCGTTGTCCCCAAACCACAGCCAGAGGTCGAGGCTGGGGAGCGAAGGCGGGGGGCGGTACGTTCGTAGGTTCGAGGAGGCGAACGAAAAAAAATGCAACAGGCGGGGCGGTTCAGGAAACTCCAGCGTTGATGTTTCCTACGGAGAGGAGACTTGTCCAAGACTGAAACTTGGTTAGGCTCTTCAAAACCGAAGACGGGCAAGGCGACGCTGCACCGTAGTCTGGGTCTGAGCTCCCTCTGGTGGCCTCTTGTGAGGATGGAAGCCGAGGCCGCAGGTGAGGTCGGAGCGCCGCTTGCTTGCTCCCACGCGTGGCCATCATTTCTCCTTTGAGAAACGTGACTGGTCGCAGTAGTTTCCCATACAAGGTGCCTTTTGATCCCATAAAGCGAATCCCTTAACCGGAATCAGAAAAGGTCTTTTCAACCTCTGCTCTTTG
This sequence comes from Lontra canadensis, assembly GCF_010015895.1. NCBI lineage: Eukaryota > Metazoa > Chordata > Mammalia > Carnivora > Mustelidae > Lontra > Lontra canadensis. The sequence goes on from NW_022631038.1 coordinate 9,801,948, forward strand.
TCCCTGATTTCTTTGCGACCAAATCAACAAGAATGATAGCAGGAATCTCATCTTTGTTTAACCGCCCTTGAATAAAAACACGTTAAACGAGTAAAACAAGCCACAGTTAAAATAAATGCTGCAGGAAAGTTGCATTTGTAGCTACTTGTCATCTGCCACCATTCATTGTTATCCTAATCTGTCCATTTAAAAGTGTAAGGAAAAAAAAAGGATCACTTGAGGTAACTTAGATTGTATTCAATTACAGATTTTCTTGTGATTCTAAAATTTCTGTCAAGAGATTGTAGAACCTGTAAGTCATCAGTTCATGTCCACTCCCGGCATATCCGTAGCCTCAGAGAATTTCTTTTTGTTTTTCCTCCAGAAAGGAGTGTCATGAAAAAGGAACAGAAAAGAACCGTCTCTCTTGGTGAATTGGGAGTTTTCTCTCCCAGTTGGTGGCTACTTCATGATTGGAAAAGAAGTACCTAGGTGGCTGAAGAGATTAGATTTTTGTAGTTGTACAGATGAAGCTGATAAAAGAAGACATGAAAATGCTTTCTCTGGGTCGTAATGGGTGATGAGTAAGTAAGCCTGAACGAGACAGATTTGGAGTGAGGGCAGAAATTTTAATTTTTTTAAAGCCAAGTAGGACTTCGAACACTTGTTGAGGATGTTCTTTTCCCAAAAATGGAAGAAGAAAAAATTTTCAAAGCAAAAGTGTAAAAAGTGGAAGGAGATAAGAACCAAGTCGACTTCAAGAATTTCAGTACATCATCAGCTCCTTTGGGCAGACGGGCACAAGCATCGTACATGTGGGTGATTTTATCACTAGAGATGGTTTCCTACCCTAGGAACGACTTTTTAATTCGGATTCTGGAGTGTTTACTCTTTTTCTTTCTTTTTTTTTTTTTTTTTTAACACTGTGTGTTTTGACTCTTCATGTTAGATAGATTTGTGTAAATGAAGTAAATCCTGAATTTATAGTATGTTTGACTATACCACTGTTTGCTATGTGATACAGAAACATTATACAGGTTTTAACGTTCCTTGAAGTTTTATTGGAAGTAGATCTGTGTCAGGGACACAGACAGTATAAGTTTTCTCTTTTTGGCAACCCAGCTTGCTTTGAATGAACCGAGCGTCAGCTGGATTTCACAGTATATATGATTTATAGTCTTTGTGTTATCAAGGCCTTAAATGTATGTTTTATTCCAGGCAGAGGGAAATACATTGAGCACTGTTTTTGACATGTCTGCCTAAGGAAGGAACTCCCCAATGGATCATGGCGTTAATGTTTACAGGACATTTCTTATTTTTAGCATTAGTGATGTTTGCTTTCTCTACTTTTGAGGAATCTGTGAGCAATTACTCTGACTGGGCAGTTTTCACAGATGATATAGATCAGTTTAAGACACAGAAAGTGCAAGATTTCGAACCCCATCAAAAGCTGAAAAAAAGTGTGCTTCATCCAAGTTTGTATTTCGATGCTGGAGAAATCCGGGCAATGAAACAGAAGTCCCGTACCAGCCATTTGCATCTCTTTAGAGCTATCAGAAGTGCAGTCACAGTTATGCTGTCCAACCCCACATACTACCTACCTCCACCCAAGCATGCTGATTTTGCTTCCAAGTGGAATGAGATTTATGGTAACAATCTGCCTCCTTTAGCATTGTACTGTTTGTTATGTCCAGAAGACAAAGTTGCCTTTGAGTTTGTCTTGGAATATATGGACAGGATGGTTGGCTACAAAGACTGGCTAGTTGAAAATGCACCAGGGGACGAGGTTCCCGTTGGCCATTCCTTAACAGGTTTTGCCACTGCCTTTGACTTTTTGTATAACCTACTGGATGATCATCGAAGACACAAATACCTGGAAAAAATATGGGCCGTTACAGAGGAAATGTATGAGTATTCCAAGGTCCGTTCATGGGGCAAACAACTTCTCCATAATCACCAGGCTACTAACATGATAGCGTTACTCACCGGGGCTTTGGTGACTGGGGTAGATAAAGGATCTAAAGCAAATATATGGAAACAGGTTGTAGTAGATGTGATGGAAAAGACGATGTTTCTGTTGAATCACATTGTCGATGGTTCTTTGGATGAAGGTGTGGCCTATGGAAGCTACACGGCTAAATCAGTCACACAGTATGTTTTTTTAGCCCAGCGTCATTTCAACATCAACAACTTGGATAATAACTGGTTAAAAATGCACTTTTGGTTCTATTATGCCACCCTTTTACCAGGCTTCCAAAGAACTGTGGGTATAGCAGATTCTAATTATAATTGGTTTTATGGTCCAGAGAGCCAGTTAGTGTTTTTGGATAAGTTTATCTTAAAGAATGGAGCTGGGAATTGGTTAGCTCAGCAAATTAGAAGGCACCGACCTAAAGATGGACCAATGGTCCCCTCCACTGCCCAGAGGTGGAGTACTCTTCACACCGAGTTCATCTGGTATGATCCCCAGCTCACCCCACAGCCTCCTGCTGAATATGGTACTGCGAAAATGCACACATTCCCTAACTGGGGTGTTGTCACCTATGGGGCTGGGTTGCCAAATACACAGACCAATACCTTTGTGTCTTTTAAATCTGGGAAGCTAGGGGGGCGAGCCGTGTATGACATAGTTCACTTTCAGCCGTACTCCTGGATTGATGGGTGGAGAAGCTTTAACCCAGGACACGAACATCCAGATCAGAACTCATTTACTTTCGCCCCCAATGGGCAAGTATTTGTTTCTGAAGCTCTCTATGGACCCAAACTGAGCCACCTTAACAACGTACTGGTGTTTGCTCCGTCCCCCACAAGCCAGTGTAATAAGCCCTGGGAAGGTCAGCTGGGAGAATGTGCGCAGTGGCTTAAGTGGACTGGTGAGGAGGCTGGTGATGCGGCAGGGGAGATCATTACTGCCTCTCAACATGGAGAAATGATATTTGTGAGTGGGGAAGCAGTGTCTGCTTACTCTTCAGCAATGAAGCTGAAAAGTGTCTATCGTGCTTTGCTCCTCTTAAATTCTCAAACTTTGCTAGTTGTCGATCACGTTGAGAGGCAAGACAGTTCCCCAATAAAATCTGTCAGTGCCTTCTTCCATAATCTGGACATTGATTTTAAGTACATCCCGTATAGGTTTCTGAACAGGTACAATGGCGCCATGATGGATGTGTGGGACGCACACTACAGAATGTTCTGGTTTGATCATCGTGGCAGCAGTCCCACTGCTAGCATCCAGGAAGCCGAGCAAGCTGCTGAATTTAAGAAACGGTGGACTCAGTTTGTTAATGTCACATTTCAGATGGAATCCACAATCACAAGGATTGCATATGTCTTTTATGGACCATATGTCAATGTTTCCAGCTGCAGATTTATTGATAATTCCAATTCTGGACTTCAGATTTCTCTCAATGTCAATAATACTGAGCACGTTGTGTCCATTGTAACTGACTACCGTAACTTGAAGACGAGATTCGATTACTTGGGTTTTGGTGGCTTTGCCAATGTGGCTGATCAGGGCCAAATAACCCGATTTGGTTTGGGCACTCAAGCAAGAGCAAAGCCCGTAAGACAAGATAGGGCTATTTTCCCCTTTGGATTTAAATTTAATATAGCAGTTGGGTTGATTTTGTGCATTAGCTTGGTGATTTTGACCTTTCAATGGCGGTTTTACCTTTCTTTTAGAAAGCTAATGCGGTGGATCTTAATTCTTGTCATTGCCTTGTGGTTTATTGAGCTGCTGGACGTGTGGAGCACTTGCACTCAGCCCCTCTGTGCAAAGTGGGCAAGGACGGAGGCCGAGGCAAGCTCGAAGTCTTCGTCTTCCCAGGGGCATCGCCTCGATCTTCCTGACGTTGTCATTACCTCACTTCCTGGTTCAGGAGCTGAAATTCTCAAACAACTTTTTTTCAACAGTAGTGATTTTCTCTACATCAGAGTTCCTACAACCTACATTGAAATTCCTGAAACTGAATTTGAAATGGACTCATTTGTAGATGCCTGTGAATGGAAGGCATCAGATATCCACAGTGTGCATTTCCGTTTACTCCGAGGCTGGTTGCAGTCCTTAGTTCGAGACACAAAACTGCATTTACAAAATATCCATCTGCATGAACCCAGTAGGGGTAAACTGGCCCAATATTTTACAGCAAATAAGGACAAAAAAAGAAAATTGAAAAGGAGAGAATCTTTGCTCGAACAAAGAAGTAGAATGAAAGGCACCTTTGATAGAGATGCTGAATATATTAGGGCTTTGAGGAGACACCTGGTCTATTACCCAAGCGCACGTCCTGTGCTCAGCTTAAGCAGCGGGAGCTGGACCTTAAAGCTTCATTTTTTTCAAGAAGTTTTAGGAGCTTCTATGAGGGCATTGTACATAGTAAGGGACCCGCGGGCATGGATTTATTCAATGCTGTACAGTAGTAAACCAAGTCTCTACTCTTTGAAAAATGTACCAGAGCACTTAACTAAGTTGTTTAAAATAGAGGGAGGTAAAGGCAAATGCAACTTAAATTCAGGCTATGCTTTCGAGTATGAATCGTTGAGGAGAGAATTATCAAAACCCAAGTCAGATGCAGTCTCCCTGTTGTCCCATTTGTGGCTGGCAAACACAGCCGCAGCCCTGAGAATAAATACAGATTTGCTGCCCACCAGCTACCAGCTGATCAAGTTTGAAGATATCGTACATTTTCCTCAGAAAACCACTGAAAGGATTTTTGCCTTTCTTGGAATACCTTTGTCTCCTGCTAGTTTAAACCAAATATTATTCGCCACCTCCACAAACCTTTTCTATCTTCCCTATGAAGGGGAAATATCGCCAACTAATACTAATGTTTGGAAACAAAACTTGCCTAGAGATGAAATTAAGCTGATTGAGAACATCTGCTGGACACTGATGGAGCGTCTAGGATACCCAAAGTTTATGGACTAAATGCTGCAGGTCAGCAGAAATTTGCACTAATCCTTTGCAGCCCGGTTTGTGGATGTGAAGAGTTTGTTTATTCTTGTACTTTGTGTGTGTGTGCGCGTGCGCGAGCGTGTTCGGTTTGTTACTTGCACAGAGATTATTTTAAAACTAGGCACCGTATTTGGCCTAGGAGGATTTATTTTTATGTCACTACTTTCCTTGCCTTTGTTTCTGAATTTTTTTTTTTTTTTTTTTTTCTGCTGCAATGTTCCTGCTAGAGGCATGGATGAGGTTATATGATGGTGGTCAGGGGACGTAAGAAGATTTTACAGGTCTTTGTCCAGCCGTCTCCCTCATCTGTAACTGTGCTGATCTATCGTGGAACCTCAAATACTGCTAAAGGCCTTTCAATTGCTGCTTTGCCCAAGCATCTCTTGCTTTCAAGATGGACTACAAAAGTTCCTTATCTTTTTTAAAAGATCTTCTAACACATTTATCTTGCACAAAAAAAAAAAAAAAATGTTTTTTTTTTTCCTGTGTATAATGTTCAGTGATATCACTGGGGAAATGGTGAGAGCTCCTATCAGAACTATAGAATTCCTTCTGGGAAATACAGATAAAAATACAGAATGAACATTTTTTTCAGGTCCGAAACAGTGATCTGAAAAGCCTCAAGTTTTTTACTTAGAAATAATAAGGAGTCAGTCTGAACAGTCTGGGTGCCAAGGGCTGGTAGAGTATTTTCAACTTGCTTGTCTGTTTAAAACTCTTCTCTTTCTTGCCTCCTTGAAGCTACAGCTGGTCCCATCACACCACTCACACCCTGTCCTTTCCATCACTGTCATGCAAAACAATCCATTATTACTAATTGTTGAAGTCCCGACATTTGTGGGAACTTTTTTTTTTTCCTGACGATTAATTTTGCATTAAAGCCTGACACTTAGAATCCGATTTCTTTTTGTGGAATTACCACTGTATGACTCAGAAAAAGCAACGCTGCTGCCGCCAGTGTTTTTTTAGACTGGAAACAGAATTGGAATACTGCCCGACTTATCCTGCATCCCTTTGAATGAGTTTACAGACTGCCAGTGTCTGCAAAAGTTAAAGGCAAATGGGAGATGATGTCAGAGGCATCTGTTTCCTTTACCATCTGCATCTTATTATAAATGTAGTCGTCATAAAATGTGGTTCATTTTTTTGGTAGGCTCTGAAATCAAAATGTCATGCCATTAGAAGCCAGTGGAGTAATTAGAATGCATTGGACGAAAACCATGAGGCAATGTCGAGACCTGATGAAAATCTCTGTACAGATTGCAGTCTTCCTGACGTTTCAAACTGTAGTTTCCCCAAGCTCTCCAACACGTGGGAGTCTGTCATTCTGACCTAGATAAAGGTGGTTCTTTCTCGGTAGTTTGTTATTATGTCAAAATGTGCCTCCAGAGTGATAAAGCTGTGGCTACGTTACGTTCCAGCGACACCTAACTTGGCTGTCATTTTTCTTCTGTGCTAGTGTGAATGCAGACTTCTCCTCCTCCCCTAGATCTACTTCCTTCCCACCACTCTCCCTGCCTTGTCTCTGCAATGTCAAAATGAATGAAATCCTGTTGTATTAATATAGGTTGAGAGAGCAGCTGGAGACCGGATTCTACACAGGTATTCTCAAGGAAGGTTATTCTAACCTATCTCAGGGTTATCAACAAGCAGGTAAAATTGCTACATGGATGGTAACACTCTTTCCATTATTGGTCATAGTATCAGCATTTGCTTTCAATGCCCACGATGTGTGATCTCAAATCAGATCAAATAGAAAGGCTTTGAGTTGGCAGTAATAGCAGGTTTGATGAAGGTAGGAATTGCACAGGTGTGCAGAACCTGTGCCACTGCCTTTTAATATTGCAGGAACACCCAGCAACCCCCCCCCCCCACCTGCCCTGGGGAAGGAGAGAACCAGGTGGAGTATGTGGAGGGGTTGGAGGAGAGGTGGAGAAAACGAAGAAGAGTATTCGTGTGAATGAGCATGGGAACGTTTACTGAGAGCTAAAGGAAGGGGCATATTTATCAAAGTGATCATCACAGGGAGTCCTAACTTTCAGCCCCACATGGCAATGCCAACATGAATTCCCCTGGCACTGGGCACCCACCCCCACCCCAAAGGAAAGTCTGCTGCAAGAGACCCCTATTTGCAGATTCCCCCGTGAGGAAACATTATGAGTGAGGGATGACCCAGCCATTGGATCTGTACGCAGATGTTCATGCTTGGGACCCTTTGCTTTATCATCATTTCCTGAGGTGACTTAACTCCCAGACCATCCGGGTCCTCTGTCCTTCGACTGTCAGCTTCAGAAAAATTGAAATAGCCTCCACACTTAATATTCTTCTTACCATCTTTAAGGGGATGATTGTCACTATGTGACACTTCTAAAGGAAACACCTGTCCTCTCTAAAATTAACTGCTTTATTAACTTCCTCAAGCCTAGGCCTAATTGGGATTAAAAACTGTTATTAAAATAATAGAATTTAAGTCTTGAAATTTAAAAAAAAGGTTTTGCTGACAGGAGTAACAGATGCAGTGGTAATAATATGGTTCTCAGTAGTTTGAAAGAATGCAAATTACTCACTTAGGATGAAAGAATAAGGCCATATCCAGAATTGAGTTGACGGTCCTGAAATACTGGAGAGGCTAGGAAGTGGGAAACTCTCTTCAGGAAAAGCAAGATGAATTTATGAATATGCTTAAATTTAATTGATAGAAACCTAGAGAGGCACAAGTTTTAAGCAAATGACAAGAAAATGTACATATTAGGCAAGGTCTTAAAAAAAAATACTAGATCTAGACCCCAAATATTAGTCCTCTGATTGACTGTCTTTTTAAGCCAATAGAGAAGTGTGAGTAAATGCCTGACAAGAATGGGATGTTAAACTCCCAGGCAATGGCGGAAGACTCACCACAAAATCTTCAGTTCCGTTCTACCCACACGAGTGCATCTTAAAAATTTTCCTTTTGTGGCAGTGTTACCCCTCTGCCACTTACTTTTGATTAACATTATCAGCACTTTTGGGTGTATCCTTGAAGATCCAGCCAATCTTGCTATGTAAAGGATATCCAGTTATCTGTGAGTAGACATTAGCAATGGTTTTAAAATCACTGCATTTGATCGGCTTGATTAGCTGATCATAATTAGATAACAATCCACTGATTAATTTAGGAAAAATGTAAATAGAAGGCAATACATAAATACCATTTCCAGAGGTAAAGATGCCTAATATAGGATATGTCAAGGAATTTAATATGTGGGCTATTTACTGCTTATTTAAGTATTAGCTAAAGCATGTCTAATATATATAAAAATGTCTGCTAAGGCAGTTTCTTCCATTATCTGACTAGTGTCATTATTCCCTTCATGTTGGCAGAAAAATTCAAGAACTAAATGACTGAATATTCTAAGAACTAAATGACTGAATTCTTGCACAAATGGTGATAGGAACTTCAAACAATACATTCTGACATTCTCTAACTTGTAGATGTTTGAGCTATAATTTACATGAGCTTGTGTTATATTTAGTCCACATGATGTATACGTATTAATTCCGTTTCCAAAGATCGGTTCAGCTAAGGCTTCCAAACTGGAGAGAGTTTCGTTTTCGTTTTTGTTTTTCTTCCACACTTACTCCATTCTTCAGTGAAGAAAAGATAGAGTGAGAATCATAAACTAGCTTATTGCAACTGTATGTATAACGAGACTCCATATTAATAAATAAAAAGCTAAAAGCAACTTGGCTATGGTTGGGATAATTTTGTAATAGCTCTTTTCAGATCTCTGGGCAACCCTGAGGATTTTATGTGCGGCGGAGAAGGCAGGGACTTGAAATGGGGTGGGGGGCTGCGCACTGAATACTGACATTCAGCCTCAGAACTTCAGCCACAAAACTTGATCCGTTAAGTGATGAGCTACCCTCTTTCCCCCTTACTTAATCCCAGTTCTGTCTCTGACTTGGACTCATTTCAGTCTTCTGCGTACATCATCCCACTTACTAAATGGCAAGAGCTTCCCTGTACTATGCACCTGTGCTTGGCGTCTGCCCCTTCTGCCATTGTAAGACCTTCATGCTGCGTGATGTGTTGCTCATGAGGAAGGTTACTTGAGACATTCTCAGTTTGGTGCATGGGACTGGCACAATGAAGGCTTGCTTCATTTTATTTATTTATTTTTTTTAAAGAGAAGGATCTATAGAGAATTAGTCTCCATGTGCTGCACATTGAACCATAAGGTTTTTCTATGGCTCGTTACAATCCTCACAACAACTCTCTACAGTACTTATTTTACCAATAGATTTGAAACTCCTATTACCGCTATAGGAAATGCATTTTTGTAAGGGAATTTTTAGTGCATTTACAATTCATCAGTTCATTTATTCACTCTACTTTTTGGGTATCTACTGTTGAGATACTAGTGTGAGGGAAGAACAGAAAAACCAGTTGACTGACCCTGCTGTGTGAGGAATTAACAGTCTTCCCAGACTTCAAAGCTAATAGGAATTCAACAAGAAGCAGAGAAGGGGGGGCATACCAGTTAGTGATTACCACCCAAGGAGGGGCACCAAACACTGTTGTCTTTCTCAGTAGACCTGGTTTGTTTATTTCTGAAATGGTGGTTGTGAAGGAAGAGAGTCATTTATTGAGTTAGAGGAAGTTATGCTTGGTAAACTTGGATGGAGATCACCACCTCTTTTTTTCTTGATTAGGTTTTGGCTCTCGTTGTCATAGGACATCCCATTAATGAGTAGCTTTTCCGAAAGAGCACTGCAAATAGAACAACACCAACATTCCCACTCACTCAGCTGCCCCAACACTACTCACAACAAAGAAATCTGGTTGTAGTTGAGTATCAAGAAATGCTCTGAAGAGAAAAGAATCCATGAGTATGGTCTGACTCGTGTGTTTACAGGTCATTGCTAGTAATGACAGAAAGAGAACACACGTCTTACATCCAGAGTCCAGCTGGCCAATAGCATCTTTTCCTGTCCCTCCTCTCTGAGTGCTTCCAGGTCCGTGGTGTCGGGCACAGATATCAATACTGGGAATGCAGGAGGGAACAGAGTCTATGAAGATGACAGTCTGGAGGGGACTAGAAAGAAACACATTTTGCATTTCATAGTGTTTCTAGCTCATAGGAGTCTACACCAAATGGAAGTGCCCACTCGTGTCACATCTGTGACTAACAAACAGATATATTCAAGTACAAATCATTTTAGGGGGAAAAAATCTGGTCTTTTCTTCTACCAAGTAAATAATACCAGCAGGAAGGGAGGGAAAGAGAAAAAAGGAAAGAAGGAAGAAAGGGAGGAAGGGAGGGAGGGAGGAATGGACTTAGGACACAGAAAGAAATGTGCACAAGGAGAATCACTCATAACAATTGTGTTAATTATTGCATGAACTATTTAAAAATCTCTTTGAAACCTTACTGCAGTTAAAACAAGAAAAAATATAATTTGAGCAAATGTTTTTCCTAATACACTGCGATTGTTGTTTCTGTTTTATTTCTTTATACTATTTTTGTATTGCACTCTCTCAAGATCAAACGTAATTTTTCTTTGCAGTGTATTAACACTGATGTTGAATTTTACTTACATGTCTCAGGTTTTCAAATGTCTGAGATAGGTGATGTTTTCCCTCTCTGTGTTGTCTTCCTATTTTGAATATATACATCGTTCTTAATGGTTTAAAGAAGCAAACTTTCTTTTACAATATCTGTGGTGCTTTCATTCTTTTTTTTTCTTTTTTTTGGAGACCGATTTAGATCCCAGTCACTGTACTTTTCTCATTTAGAACATTAGCAATGTCCCTGCATTAAAATCTAGCACCCCTTTATGCACGATGCATAACACACTTCTTATTTATTGCATGATGCAAATAAGGCTCTAAAACCTTATTGTACTACAGTGAAAGAATATTCTCCAGTTTTTCTGGTATTTATTTATTGTTTTAATTATGTATTCATATAATCCTTCACTTCGTTCCAAAAGACTGATTTTATTGTAGATGTGCTTAAAGTACATGAGATTTAAAAATATGGTTATTTTAAGTATATTAAGTCTTTTGATTTGATACCTTAATGTCATAACTTCACAAAACTTTGAAGGGGGGATTTATTTATATGTAAAAGAACACAGTGATACAACCAAGAAGTAATGAAATTGCTTTCGTAAGATACCCATAAAAAGAGAAATACGTACAAAGAATGCAGTAAAAGGTAGTTTTACTTTTCATTATCAGATGTTAACCTGAGCCCTATAGCTAATTCAGTGCTAACAGTTTACAGTGAGCTTATGAGCACCAACAAACTCATGGTTATTTGTCCAGATTTACCAAAATAAACTGAATTGCACACACATTCATTCATGACTTTGTCTTCTATCCAACACTAATTATAAAACTTAAAAATATCCCATTGTTGAACACATGAATAGAAAGGAACATGCTTGTATACACACATAACTTGGCAGAATTCCATGACCATAGAAGGCATAAGGTTTTTTCTGAATAACTAATGGACAACCCCTGGGCGTCTCCCACAGACCTTGTTTGTACCTTCCCACATTTCCTTGCTTAATTTGAAGAGGGCCATTTCTGTTAAAATGTTATATTTATATAACACTTTTATATATTATATAAATATATATATATATATATTTGGAAGTGGGAAAAAAAAATACAAAGCCCTAGGTCAGTAAATACTGACCAGGTGTGAGGTTTTGGGCAACTTTTTAAATTTTAAATCTCCATTTACTCTGTCAAACTTTCCTAGAGTCGATGCATGGATTAAATAAAATCACATGTAAAAAATGGTGGAACAGTACTTGTTTCCTCTTTGTGATCACCTAAAATTCTCTGGCCTTTTGTATTTTGCTTTAGCATTTAAAGTAGCATCCGTTTTAGTGTAGTATTTAATATATCAATTGAGTTGCACAAACATGTAAAATCCCAATCATACATTTAATACATGAATTGGAAACAGTGTTTTCTTTACGTTCACATTTCAAGAAAAAAATTTTGTTGCAGCTTTCACTTACTTCAGCTTCCATGTCTTTGTCATTTCCAGAGCCATGCCCCCCACTCTCCGAGCATATCATATTTGGAGTTTCATTGAGATCGAGACCATTTTTAATTTAGGTATGATGCAGTGGAAACTGTGTTCCATATTACAAGTGCCTTTTATATAACTTCAAGCATAACCTTCAGCCTATACCTTCATTCAATAGATACATAATTGTGATCTACATTGTAACCATTATATTTTTTCTATTTTATTTTCCCCACTTATTTATTATGAAATGAGCATGAAATCTGAGGTGTTTAAGAGTATATGTGAACATTCCATTTACTCCATGAACTATGATGACATAGGGAGAAGCCAATTGGAGGTAGCATATCCAAATTACATATATAATGATTGTTCACCTTAATACCATACTTAACAAAGATTGCATCAATATACAATTATCTGATCTGTGTAGAATATTTTTCTGTTAAATCACATGTGATTTAACACATATTCTTGGGTCAAGGTAAAATTCTACAATACCTTGTCCTATAGTTGATGTTTTCTAAGTTCAGATGCTTTCTTGCTTCCATGAATTTATAATAGAATCCAGGAACAAATTCTAGAGCCTCCAGCCAGAAACTCAGCCTTCCAGCAATGAATGAAAAAGAGAATGCCCATCTGTATTGGGTCCAACTGCCGCAGACCTATGGTAATAGGGTTCTTACCATTGATGGACAGGAATTCCATTTCTGTGAGTGGCTTTCCTTGGGTATTGCTGTCTACGCCATTACTAAGCATGGTTCAATGCATGCAAATTAGAAATCACTCTTGTGTTGACTCGTGCATATGCCAACTCCACTTCCCCCACTTACCAAACTATAAGTACTATGATTACTCAAAATAGGTTACAGTAATATGTTGACACTGAAAAGTTGAGTTGACCCTATCTGAGAAGTCAGAAGCCCTCGTCTGTGATATTGATGAGTTTCTGTGGCCAGACCTGGAACTTAAGAGTAAGAACTTACATACTTGCATACTCTATATATAGTACAAAACATATTTGATACAAAAGAAACTAATAAAATGAGTAAGAGTGTACCTGTCACCCACAAATTACACGAGTAGTTAAGCCTTCCCTTGGACATTCCATTATCACATTTTGGTGCTCCCAACAGTGATCCCAGAGGAAACATCTGTCCTGGTTTTGTGTTGACTGTTTCCTTGCTTTTCTTTATAGCTCTGCATATGTGTCTGTCCTTGTCAACATAACGTATATTTTTGTGTGGTTTCAAACATTATGTAAACAGTAAGATACTGCATACATTTTTATGCAACTTGCTTTTCCTTACTCAAAATTGTGTGTGTTTAATGCATATGGATGTTCATAGGTATAGATCACTTATTTTCAACATGGTAATATCCCATTATATGAATATGCCATTATCTGAACATGCCGTACTTTATCTTTTATCTAGCTGGATTTGGGAAATAAACATAACATATTTACAACAGGAAGTATTCAGACATTGCACGTAAAAATTGTATATGTTCTACGATACACCTATGTCAGAATTTTGTTATTGTGTTTTGTTTGTACCCAGAACCACCTTTCCACCCACCCCCTACTCCAACCTCCAACATTCTTCCTGGTGTGTGTGTGTGTGTGTGTGTGTGACTGAAAGCACATCCTGAACTATTCTAGGTGGTGCCAAGTTAGTGTTTTTCTAGATTGTACGAATTGACACTCCAGTCATTATAAGAACATTTCTGTTGCTCCAAGTTTTCTCCTATATTTGACATTTTCAGACCTTTTAAAGATTTTCCTGTCTGGTGGGGTAAAAAGGAGTCATGTTTTTAGTTTTGTTTTTCTGGATATGGAAGGACAAAGATGGGATTGCAGGGTGTCACATTTTTGTTTTTATTAGCAGTCCTCTGATTATTAATGACATTCAGCACATACACCTGATGTGTGTGTGCATATGTAATACTCCTTCCTATTTCCATTTGTTTCTTCTTTTGTGAAATGAAATCCATGCTCATGTCTTCCATCCATTTTTCTATTGAGTTCATTCTTTTCTCTTATTGACTCATTGGAGTTTACCATATATTAATAATACTAATCCTTTTTTGGCTGTCTGTCTTGTGAATAATTTTCAGTTTGTATTCTCATGATGCTTGTACTGTATGTAACTTTTGGGATGTATTTTGATGCACAAGTCATTTGAATGTAAGAAAATTTGTCAGTGTTTTTTATCTCTTATATATACTTTTTTTGCATTGTATTAAAGAATCTTCTCCAAGGTCTTAGCATAGAGAATGTTCTCCTCTATTTTATTTTGAGCATTTTAAATTTTTAATCATTATCTATTGCTGAAAAACAACATTACCACAAACATAATGGTTTAAAATAACCTATTTACTGTCTCACAGTTTCTGTGGGCCGGGAATCAGGCATGGCTTACCTGGGTCTTTGTTCAGGGTGTCTTACAGAGCTGCAAGCGAGGTGCTGCCCAGGATGGGGCTCTTACCTGAGACTCACTTGGAGAAGCGAGAGCTTTGGAGCTTTTATGGGCCTTGGCAGGAATCACTTCCTTGTGGGTTGTTGGACTAAAAGCCTCAGTTCTTTTCTGGCTTGGCTGGAAACCGTCCTCAGTCATTTACCATATGGGGTTATCCATATGTCAGTTTCCTTCACAAAAGACAGGATGAGAGAGAATCAGTAGAAAAAGTGCCAACCATGTAGCACATTCACCGAAGTGACACCTAGTCCGTTTTGGTTAGACGCCAAGTCACAGGTCCCAACCACCGCCAAAGGGAAAGAGTACACAGGGACATGAATACCGGGAGCTGTGGTAATTGGGGGCAATTTTAGACTCCATTTAACACAGATTTTGTTTTTTATATTTATTTAATCTGCTTTACATTAATGGTGTTGATTCTGAGATTTTTATTTATTTTTTCTGTATGAGTAATCTGCCATCCTAGACTGAAAAGATTAAATAACCTTTCCTTTCCCACCATCTTTTGGTGCCATCTCTACCACATATCAGGTCCTTATGTCTTGTGTGAGTCTCTTCTGAGCTCTCTGTTTCATTCTGCTGGCAAATTTGATTACGCCAATGATAGTACCACACTGTCTTAATTACTATTGTCTTCCTGTTAGCCTGAAATCTGGCAAGACAAGTCTTTTTATTTTCTCTTCCCTCCATATGCATTTTAGAATTAATTTGCACAGTTCCTCAAAATAAACAAACAAAGAACAATACATGTTAATTGTAAACGCATTACATCAATGTTAGAGAATTCACCTCTTAATTCACCTCTCCAGGAGCATGTTATTTCTCCTTTATATAATGCTACATTTGTTACTCTTTTGATAGATTTCAGTCTGAGCACTTTATATATTGTAATTACAGCAGATGCTATTTATTTTTAAGTATAAATGCTATTCGATGCTAGTATATAGAAAATGCAATTGATTTTTGTGTATTTCTGTTGTATCTGGGAACTTATTATATCCTCTTACTAATTTAATAATTTACCTGTAATTTTTTTCAGAATACTTACATGGAGGTTTGTGTAATGTGTAATTAATGAGAATTATATCCCCTTCCTTCTTACTACTTTTTAATGTCCTTAGTGCATTTGTTAGGGCCTCCTATGAAATACTAAATGGGTTTAGTCCTAGTGAATGTTCTTGTACCGCTCCTGATGTGAATGGAGTGCTTTTGCATTGCCATTGCATTGACTGAGCAAATGGATGCTGCGTGTGTCCATAGTTTCCCCTTCTCACCATGTGGTGTTCCCTTCTATTTCTAGTTTGAGAAATAACTTTTTATCATCAGGGCATGATGAGATTTATTCAGTGCTCTTCTCGGCATTTCTTTTGATAGCCACATGTTTCTTTGCCTTTATCTGTTACTGTAGTACAAATATATGAAAATATTTTTTTCTTTTGAGATTAAACCAAACTTGATTTGCAAGGATAAAACCAGGCTGGGAATGATTCATTATATCTCTGTATGTTGCCGGATTGTGTTTGCTAATATTTATGATGTTGACATCAACATTTGTAATTGTGATTTTCTCATACTGTACTTATCTAATTTTGAAGTCAGCTTACCTACATAGAATAAATTGAGGACACTCTATTTTTATATTCTCTGGAAGAGTTTGCATAAGATTGAAATGATCTAAAATTAAGAATGTTAGAACTTATTTGTAAAACCAACTGGTCATTGTGGTTTTTTTGTGGAAACATTTTGACTATGTATACAATCGTATTTGATGCTTATAGGCTTATTTTATTGAGGTCAGGTGTTAATTCTGAAGCCCATTTTGAACAAAGGAATTTGTTCTTTTAATGTTCACATATACTGTCCTAAATATGCTCAAAATGCATTCTACTACCTCTCTCTAATTATCCAACCCCAACAAATTTTTTTCATCCCTAGTATGTGTGCCTTCTTTCTTTTTGGTCCTTTATCAGGTCTTGCCTTTTATCTAAGTCTCTTCAAAGACTAACTTTTGGCTGTTTTTGTTCATCTTACTATTTTGTACTTATTTGATATCTCATAATTTTGGCTCTTGATCTTATATATTCCCTTCAAACTATTTTTATTTATTTTCTCTAATTTGCTGCTGTTGTTTTGTTTTGTGTCTTTAATCATATGGCTTTTTTTTTTTTTTTTTTTTTGTCAATGCCCACCACCCAAAAACCACCAGGAGAAAGAGGATTTATTGTTTATTACAGTAAAAGGGATGGAAATAGTACAACTTTGCTCTAAATGACCTGTTGTTAGGAAGTGGGGTAATTCTATGATTGAGTATCTGAATAAATTCTATCTAGAATTCTATCTAGAATAAATTCTATCTAGAAGGAGGGAAAATGAGAGGCAAACTTTGTAATTGGTTAAGAAGTAGCCGTAACTCCTATGAGCTAGAAGAGAGGGATGTGTATAGTGTTCTGTGGTTTGGAAAATATTCATGTTTTTTCTGTGTCCAGACAGACAGACAGTTATGGAGTGGCCTTGCTTTTGTCTTGACCCGTCTTAGTCACAGAGTTGCTCTGTTCTTGGAAATAGTTTATGGTCAATGGGAGGACACCAGACCTCCCCGATGACAGCCAGCCAGCTTCTAGAGGTCCAGAGCTGTTTTGTTTTGTTTTGTATTCTCATTGAAATATATTTATTCTCTTTATTATGTTAATCTAAGGCTACCAATTTACCTGTAAAATCCTGTTGGTTGTATTCACAAATTTTAATGTGTAGTTTTCCCACTATCCCTTCTAAGTATTTTCTCAATCCCAGCGTGATCTCTTATACAACCCTGCATATTCACATATTTATAGAGTTTCTCTGACTTATCTCTTGCTGTCACTTTTTATCTTCAGTGCATTGTAGTCAGAAACTCTGAGCTATATGGCACTAGTTTTGTTAGATGTAAGGCTCTCTGCCTGGATATGGACTGGTATCTGGTAAATTTTTATATAAATGCTCTATGTGTTGTGTAAAAATAGTGGATATTCTCCTCTTGTTGGGTAAGATACTCTGAAAATCTGCTGGGTCCAACTCGACAATTTTCTTATTCAAACATGTGTATCTGTATGAGTTTTTTCCTAATCTTCCAATTATATAAAAGCTTAATGTCATTAAAGGCATATGCATGTTATATTTAGTATTTATAAGACATTTTATGAATAAGCCTTAATATAGTGATTCTCTTTTCTCTAAAATTGCTTTGGGTTTAAACAGTGTTTTTTGGATGATACTAGATAACAAGTTTCCCCATCGTTTAGTATTAGCCTATCATGTAATTTTCATCTTAATGTCTTAAAACATTTATGGCCATTTATTTATTTAATTATGTGTTGAGAGAGAGCTGGGGGGAAGGGCAAAGGAAGAAAGATGATCTTAAGCAGGCTCCATGCCCACATCCGAGGCAGGGCTTGATCTCCCCATCTTGAGATCATGACCTGAGCTGAAACCAAGAGTCAGATGTTTAGCCAACTGAGCCACCCAGACCTCTGGCCTTATATTTTTAATATACAGTTTGTAAATACAATTAATTAGGTTTTTATTCCCATTCTAAAAATCATTATTTTTTTTTATCTCACGTGTTTAATCTTTTGATTTCATTGTGATTATTCATCTGCTTGGATTTATTTATAATAATTAGTATGTACTTTCTGTTTATACTTCTCTTTACTATATTCCTTTTTAATTTTCTTCTGTTTTGAATTATTTTGAAATAATTGTCCCTCCTTCCCTTTTGCAGGTTTAGAAGCAATGTATATTATGTCTGTTATTTTGAGGCTTATAGCAAAATGAAAAGCAAATACCCAATACTTGTTTATACTTATTCATGTGTTTACTATCTTTCCTTTCTATGCCATCTAACTGTCAGAGTTTTTCATCTGTATCTCTTTTTTTCCTATTTGAAGTGTATTTTAATATTTCTCTCAATTTTTTTTGGCCTAAAATTTGTTTTTGTCACTCACTCACAGAGGATTGTGGTTACAGTTGTAGGTTAACAGCACTTTGAATCCATTATCCCGGTAAGCACTTTGGCTACTTCTGTTTTCTTTGTGAGATAAGTAGCAAGATCGGGGTCAGAGGTATCGGAAATGGGAGCCGTAAGAGAAGGTATAGAATAGTCCTGTGGGAGATGAGAGTGTAAAGAGGGTGGGAGCAGAAGTGTTGCACCATGGCCCGCAGCACTCAGGACCCCCTCGATGGGAATGGCTCTGCATTTAGGCCCACAGTTTCTCCCAGCCTTGTTCAGCTTCACCCATGCAAGTGTGAAAAACAAAAACAAAAACAAAAACTGACAAGTTGGATCGACCAGAAAGTGGCAATGTCAGAGTGAGATGACAGGATAAAAGAATGTGAGATGAGGTTGTGAGTCGGGGGAGGGATTGTAGGGAGAGAGACTTAAGAGACAATAAGGTTTAGGACATAGAGTTATAAAGGACCCTAGATTCTGGTGGTACCAGAGACTTTTGTCAGAAACACATTGGGAAGGCAGGAAAAAATGCTTTAAGAGTAAGCTCTTGGAACTGAGATTACTGAAACCTAGAAATTACTGCTTACATTCAATCTAGGACACCTTCAAACCACGCAGGAGGAGAGCCCAAGAGAGCATAGCCAACCCTTGAATGAAGTTCAAAGAACAAATGCCTTCTGGGGTGAGCCAAATTAGAGTGGGGACAAGAAAGGAAAAGGCATGTGCAGAGGAGACATGGGGATGTGGAAGATTTTACTGGCTGAGTTCCCCAAGGCACAACGCGGAAGTTTCAGGAGCTGGAGAAGGGCGGGAAATAGTTTTGAACAGTATCACTTGGTTTTAGAGTGTAGCCGAAGAGAAGAATGCCACGCTCTTGGGATTGTTGGCTGAACGTCAGTAGCACACGTGTTTACCGTCCGCGAGCCGAACCAAGACAGCCCCACCAGGAGAACCTCAGCTGGGCGCACCTGGGGCCAGCGACTCAGGTTTTTTGCCCCTCTGTGCACATCCGCATAGGACACGTGTCTTGATCATTGATTTGGGGCTACCAAGTGTTAGAAAGTAAGCAAGTTTGCCAAGACAATCTGCAAATACCAAGGGTCCACTGTATCTCAGGTTTTTTTCTCTCCTAATCTGACTCTTTGGTCTTTCAAGGATCTCTGCCCGGAAAACAGCTTCCAAGCTACCCCCCTTCTGGGTGCCTGAGCGCTCCCTGACTCACTTGAACGTCACCAGAGGTTCTGCCCGGCTCTTTCTTTCTGTAACTTATGAAAATGTTTGTCTTGATCTTACCCTTTCCTTCATTTTTCAGCCCTTTTTAAGAGTGATATTCTTTATTCTCAATAAGCCATTGAGAGGGGACTTCTGATTTTTTTTTTAAGTGTTCTTTGCAGAAAGTCTTGAAAGTGCAGTCAAATTTGAAGATCACTCAAAAATCCCTCACTGAGAAACAGCTTCTATTAACATCTGACCATGTCCTTTTACTTTCAGGTTTATAAAGATGCAGTGTTCTGAACTGGGATCTAACTTGAATTCAATTTTCAATTAATAGGGTAAATATAGGCCCAGTGATATTAATTCTAACTATGGACCTAATTGCTCATTTCTTTAGGTATATTTTAAGTTTATCATTCTCAATGGCTTTCAAAAGTCATTGTTGTCAGTGAGTCCAGTTCAGTAATTAGAGGGTGAGGCATACTGTCCAGAGTAGGAACCAATTTTATTTTTCCCCCAAGTACCCTAAAATGTTTCAGATGCATTAACGATAGCAGTGTAAACACAGGCATTTCAAATGACAAAGAGGGAATAATTGTTCATACAATATCATGGGCGAAGAGGGCAGGACTAACTAATCATGGTATCAAAGACAGAAACCAGAAAAGACAGGACCAAGAGATTTGCACGAATATTTTTAAAATCTTCTCTATGTCAAAAACAAACTAATAACAATAAGAGCATTAAAAAAGATTAGAAAACACAATTTCACCATAAACAAGTAAAGATTTAAAGTCTTAGTGTAGAAAAATCTGTGTATTTGTAGACAAAAAATGATTATTGCAACTTTAAATGACAGAACTTAAAAGCGATAAAACATACATAAAGCGAATAATCTGTTTCACCAATTGCTAGTACAAATACTGTTACTTTCCTTTTAGTTTACAATTCATAGTTTAAACTTCAAATTATTTCTTCTTAAGACCAATCCTCCCACTACTAAGTAATGGGGGAAAAAAGAAATACAGGAAAAAATGTCTTAAAGTTCCTTGGGATTTAATTAAAAGATTTCAGAACTACTTCCAAACATAAAATGAAGAAAGAGCTATAATCCCTTGTGGCCAAAACTTTCCCTGCTTCTCACCGGTATAAAGTGTCGTTTAGTTGACTGGTCCTGCCGAACTCAACAAGTGACTCGTCTACAGGGGCTAGAATCGCGTGCTTACACTGTTTCTGTGCAGCTCATATTACTGACCCATGCACAAAAGCCTAATTCATTTCAGCTTTCACTCTCTTTCTTTCTTTCTTAATTATATTCTCTAAAGCACAACCTACTAGGCATTGCTATTGGGTCTAGAAAAGCTGTCTACATTAGGTACACGTCATGCAGAAACCACCATCCATCCCTCCCCAACCTTGAAAAAAAAAACAAAAACCAAAAACCCAGGTACTTCTGTTGAGCCTGAATCACCAGCCTCAAATCCCCTCCCATGGTAATCTGATTTCTGGTATTTTCTTGTCCTTTTCTACACATACAATAGTTTTTGGGGTCATGCTGAACGAAATGTCAAGGTCTCCCTACTTCCAAGTTTTGAAAAAGAAAGATTGATATAGGTCACTGCATTTTCACAAATGTCCTGGATCCTTCAATAAAGAAATCAGTAGTCATCATAGTGACTAGCTTGGTGTCCCAAAGCATGGGTGAGGGAATTTTCTCAACCCACAGAAGTTTCCTTGTCTCAAGCAAACAGGCTCCAATTTATGTTAACACACAGTTATGTTGAAACTGTGTTTCTGTTGCTTATTTCTTGATTTACACAGTATGAGAATAGAATGCATCCTCTGCCTGCATAAAGAGCAACTTGGAAAGTCAAAAGATACAACTGACCAGGAAATATTAACACCATCAATGCCATTATTAAGTACATAAATTCAAATTAAGAAGACACCAATATTACATCTTAGCTTATAGAGCAAGAAAAGACCACCCATTTTGCTGGATGTAGCAAAAAAGTAAATTATCAACTAAAGCTTTGGAAATATAAGTATAGATTATTTATTAAAACAAGTTGGCTGTATGCCAGGCATTTTAAAGTTCCTCTCTTTCACCACCATACATTGCCTTTTGGCCCAGAATTCTCATTTCAAGCATCTTATTCCATAGGAAAACAAAAAAGAAACATGAAAGATGTATATATAAGGATGTTCATCACAAGTGTCCTTCATCACATCAGGACATTGAAACGTCCTAAAGACACAAGAAAATCAATGAAGATACATAGTATCTGACTAGAAAAATCCATCTGATAACTTTTATTAATTAATTATGAGAAACAGCTATAAAAGAATATTATTTTAATATTGGATAAATTTATAGATTACACTGAAGTATGTCAATGTCATTCTAATAGGTCAACAATGATTAAATATCAGTAATTTCCAATTATTCAATCTAATATTATATGCGTCGATATCTGAATTATCTATACAGTCATATTTTATATACACATACTTATGGTTATTATAGGTCAAATGTTAGCATGGTTATCTTTGGGTATTGAAATTTCAGATGAGTGTTTTTAATTTTCTTTATGCTCATCTGTGATGCTATTAGAATAATTGTTTTAAAATGATGGGAGAAACTAATTGAAAACTTAAAGAAAAACATACCAAAGTATTTCCCCCCAAAATAGTATCCTCAGAGGATTGAATATAAAATTTAAAAACTGAGTTAAAAGGGCTATTAAGCAAATGAATAACTGTTCAATCTCAAAAGTTCTGAAAACAACTTGAAATCAGACCTTTTGCCCCAAAACAAAAAATTATTTTTAAAAATACAATGAAGACATACAAATGGCTATCAGACACATGAAAAAATGTCCATCATCACTAGCCATTAGGGAGATTCAAATTAAAACTACATTGAGATACCACCTTACACCAGTTAGAATGGCCAAAATTAGCAAGACAGGAAACAACATGTGTTGGAGGGGATGTGGAGAAAGGGGAACCCTCTTCCACTGTTGGTGGGAATGCAAGTTGTTGCAGCCACTTTGGAGAAGTGTGGAGATTCCTCAAGAAATTAAAAATAGAGCTACCCTATGACCCTGCAATTGCACTACTGGGTATTTACCCCAAAGATACAGATGTAGTGAAAAGAAGGGCCATCTGTACCCCAGTGTTTATAGCAGCTAAGGCCACGGTCGCCAAATGGTGGAAAGAACCAAGATGCCCTTCAAGGGATGAATGGATAAGGAAGATGTGGTCCATATACACTATGGAGTATTATGCCTCCATCAGAAAGGATGAATACCCAACTTTTGTAGCAACATGGATGGGACTGGAAGAGATTATGCTGAGTGAAATAAGTCAAGCAGAGAGTCAATTATCATATGGTTTCACTTATTTGTGGAGCATAACAAATAGCATGGAGGACAAGGGGAGTTAGGAGAAGGGAGTTGGGGAAATTGGAAGGGGAGGTGAACCATGAGAGACTATGGACTCTGAAAAACAATCTGAGGGGTTTGAAGGGGCGGGGGGTGGGAGGTTGGGGGAACCAGGTGGTGGGTATTGGAGAGGGCACGGATTGCATGGAGCACGGGGTGTGGTGCAAAAACAATGAATACTGTTATGCTGAAAATAAATGTAAAAAAATTTTTAAAAATATCAAAATCAAAAAAATAATAGATGACTTCATTTTTTAAATAAAGTAAGTGCTTTTACATAGTGCTGCTGTTCACAGAATTTTCATGAATAATAAATGGCAATAGATAGGAAAAGCCTAAAAGATGTGAATAGCCTTTCATTCAACACTTCCAGCTCAAATTAAATTACAAATAAATCTACTTCATTAATTTAAAACATACTTCAGAGGACATAATTTAAAGCTTGATTAGACTTATTTTGTGAAGTTTTCTTTTTATAATTTATAGAAATAGGAACATATTTAATTTCTTTTTTCCCTTTTTTTCTTTCCTTTTTCTTCCTCTTTTCCTTTAATGACCATTTAAGAAATGACAACTATGACCGGGTAAAGTGAAAGATTCATAAGGACATGATCTAGATTATTCCAGGAAACAGCTAAAAAATAAAAATGGCCAGAGAACAATCAAACCCAATCCCAGCCCATCTAATGGTCAGTAGTAAACAGAGTTTGAAGTCAGCACCAAACTTTGAAAATGAACTGGGTGACTGTTGTTTTAAGGTATTGTGAATGAAAAAGAAATGGATCAAAAATATCATTGTCAACCACGTCACTCCTGATTTATTACTTCGTATTCTGTTCTTATGGTAGGATTCTCCTAGAGTCCTAACTTTTCTCTTAGACCAGATGGTGAGGACAATGAATGTGATGGCGGTGAATTCTCTTCAGAGACACTTTTTAATTCTTGGTATTCTGAGTCACTCCTGCTTTTAAGAGGGGTACCCTGCAGCAGAACCAGACATGGCTAGGAGTAAATGATTATAGGTCCTTAGAACTTCTCTTTCTTTCATTATTACTTATTATCTAATTGTTAGATAGTCGGAAGTGTGTGTTTAGTTTTCAAATATTTAGAGGTTTCCTTTCATTTCTTTCTTTTATTATACATCTTATTTTATTGTGGGTAGATAAGATGCTTAGTACCATTTCAAGCCTAGAATGTGGTCTATCTTGTTAACTGTACTTTGTGCACTTGGAAAGAATGACTGTGCTGATATTATTAGGTGAAATATTTTATAGCTGTCAATTCCATCGAGTTTATTTATATAATGTATATCTTTACTATTCCCTTCAGCCTGAAGGACTTCCTTAAAACTCGTAGTACAAAGCTGCTGAGAAAGCATTCTCTCCCTCTTTTGCTCTCTCATTGGAAAATATTGTCATTTTCCTTTAATTTTTGAAAGATATTTTGAAAGAAATTTTGAAACATATCTTCTGGTTTCTGTTGATTTTGATGAAAGGTCATCAATCACTCCTATCACTGCCCCCATGTATTTTTAAAGTGTTAGTTTTAAATCTACACTTTGAAATTTTTCTTTCAGCTTGATTGGCAAAAGCTTAATATGATTTGCCTGTGGGTTATTTTCTTTGTATTTATGGTGCTTGACATTGACGAACCTCTTAAATATGTAAATGTGTGCCTTTCATCAAACAGAGAAATTTTGTCCACTGATTCTTCAGATATATTTCCCTTCCTATTCTAGGATTAAATTCACTTGCGTATTTAAACCTTTATTTTAAAAGGTTAGCTTGACTAAACTGAAACCACAAAGTCTGTCTTCCTGTTGTCAACAACCGCTGAAACATGCTTACAGTTCTTTTGTCCTTATCTGGTGTGCTCAAATTCTGTTATGTACCATCCTAGCTTTGGCTCTGCCAGAAATCTGGCTAGAGTTTATATGCAGAATTTGGTCTTGCTATCCCATGGTTTTCTTTCCTGTACTTTCACTTTCACTTTTTCACTTTGACTTTTTCACTTTCATTTTCACTTTCATTTTCTCTTTCTCTTTCTCTTCCTCTTTCCTCTGTCTCTCTCTCTTTCTCTCTCTCATTTTCTCAATTCAGGCATAGGCATGACATCTATTTTGTCATTCATCAAAAGGGTAAGCATGCAGTTTTCTGGCTAAGTCTTATTCACTGAATGTAAAGCTACCTTTCTTAGAGGTACACAGGGGTCTCCAAATATAAAATAATGTTTGTTTTCTTTAGTTGGTTGATGAGTACACGTTTATTCACATTTCCATTTATATTATTTTGTGTATATTTATGAGTTAGTGTATCTTAAGGCTACTTTATCAGGTTGCGAGTTTTTAATTTCTAGACAACAGTAAATAATAGTGTTCAACTGGAAAGAAATAATTTTAGAGTTGGAAGGAATCTTGGCAATCACCTCGTCTGACTATACAAAAAATAATACCTAGGTTACATAGGTGATCTTTCCAAATGGTACATTGTCATTTATAAAATTGGTATGTAAAAACATCCTGAAAATTACCCAAATACTTACTATTAAATAAAAATCCATGGATATCTTACATAGTCTTAAATCTATTTTATTTTATATTATTTTAGGCAATAAATCTGTGTTTTAAAGACAAAATATCTCCTGAATGTGACAGTTTATTACTGCAAGATGATAAGTATTCATTGTGAATTGAAAGGTTACAAATTTACAATTTATAGTTAAACTTGGATAAAAAAGTTGGTTTTCTGTCAAAATATATTTTTATTCTCACTAGCAACAAACTAGATTTAAAATGTTTCCTTATCATTATTTTTCAAGTGTCTTGAAACTATGGGGTTATCTTCTAGCAATGCCCTCTGGATATTATTCATCAGTTTTCCATTTGGCTGCACTCCTGTGATTCTTCAGTAACCTTGAAATAAAACTCATATCCCAGGATACGCTCCTTACTAGCCCCTTCCAGAGAAAATCTGCAATAAAAGAAAAAAAAAATCTTCCGAACGATTTGGAAGATTTTTGATATGCTAACGATATGCACTCTGCAGTTTATAAGGAACATTCAGTGTGGATTCACAAACCTATTCAAACAGACTCCGCTTACACAAGCATCCTGGGTATTCATGTTCTCACTTTCAGTAAAGAACTGGGACAATTAATGCAAAAAGAGGATAAATCCCAGGTCTCATCAACTTTGCCGCTTCTGTTCCTAGTTCTTTATTACCTTTCATAGAAATGATAGAGTAACTTCCAAATTGAATAATTTAGAGGATTCATGTTGTATATATCTCTTCCTGAGCCCAGATCGTTATTGATCAAATATTATTTTACCCCAGTTTTTTCAGCAGAGATGAACCTAGGTTACTTGCTATTGTAATTACGATACCTCTCCTAGTCACTGAAATATTATTTTATAATGCATTGTTGTAGGTAACTTACTTTGAAATATTAACAGGAGACTGATTGCACTTCTGCAACTAGCAGCAAAAGTATTTTTTATTTTTAACTGAGTGATATTGGTTTTGTGCTAAAAGTTCATGAAAGACTATGGTAGCTTTTGCTTGCAGCTGCAATATCAAAAAGAGATGTTCTGGCTCTGGCTCCAGCTTTGGCTCTGACAGCAGAGCTGCCCCCAGCCTCTCCTTCAGGAAATTCAGCTCCTTCGTATGCAGCACAGCACTAAGGCAGCAGGCTGCAGAGGACAAGATGACCGTTACCCAGATTTGTGTCCACAGTCTCTACTACAGTACATCACACATCGGTCCTCAAGGCAGATGGTGACCTAGGTCATTCCTGACTTCAGTCCCTCTCACAAGAAGAACAACCAGCAATGATTTGTAGAAAGGATACCATTATGAAGCTGTCAGAACATGGAGATGAAGCCACGACACCTCTCTGGACTCCAGGGTCTGAGAAGAAAAGCATTAGACATGTGCAAGAAGAGAAGCTACATTCTGACTGCATCCCCATCCCAAGGCTGGTGCATTGCCTCACTGAGTGGGGCCCCCGAGGCCTGTAGGTTGTCCACTGGGCCTAAAATGCATATTCAGTTTCCCCACATTGTACGCTGCTTCTCAGGATGTCACTCAGGTCTTGCCTCAAAGAGATCCCAGAAAAATCTGTGGGGCTCAATGAATGGGAATCAGGAAAAGACACAGAACAAGGGTGGGACTTCAGAGAAACCAGTAATCAGATCATGGTGGACTGCATTCCTGCTTGTCATAGTACCAGCCAGGGACTCTGCCCACCTATTGATTTCTAGAGAAATCAGGAACAGGAGGAAAGCTGGGAAATTCACAAATACATGGAAATCAAACAACACAATACTGAAATACCAATTCATCAAAGAAGAAATTTAAGAAAGGTATAAAAATATATCTTGAGAAAAATGAAGTGGAACACAACATACAAAAACCTGATAGATGCATCAAAAGCAGTTGTAAGAGGAAGGATTATAGCTATAAATAATTGCATTAAGAAAACAAAAGAGAAAGATCCTAAGTAAACAATCAACATTATATCTCAAGGAACTAGAGAAAGAACAAATTATGCCCAAATTTAGTAGATGGAAGAAAATAATAAAGATTTGTATAGAAATAAATGAGAGAATGGGAAACAATAGAAAAGATTAACAATGCTAAGTTACTAGTACACTAATACTAATGCTGTCTTTGAAAGACAAGCAAAATTGACAAACCTTTAGCTAAACTTACCAAGAAAAAAGCACTCAAATAAACAAAAGCAGATATGAAAGATAAGAAATCACCATCGCTGCCACAGAAATACAAAGGATTATGAGACACTACTGTAAACATCGATAGACCAGCAAATTGATCAACCTAGAAGAAAGAGATATATTTCTAAAAATATACAACCTACTTTATAAAGAAATATAAAATCTGAGTAGACCAATAATAACTAAGAAGTTTGCATTAGTAATCAAAAGACTCCTAATAAAGAAAAGCCTGACACCAGATGGTTTGTTTCACTGGTGAATTCCATCAAACATTTAAAGAGGAATTAACACTAGTCTTTCTCAAACTCTTCCAAAAAAAAAAAAAAAAAAAGAGGAGGGAACACTCCTGAACTCATTTTACCAGACCAGCATAACCCTGATACCAAAGTCAGACAAGGACACTGTAAGAAAGGAAAACTATAGGTCAATATCCTCAATATAAATGCAAAAATTCTCAATAAAACGCTAGCAAACAAATTCAACAGCATATTAAAAAGATCACACACCATGATCAATTGGATTCACCCTTGGGATACAGGAATGGT
Source organism: Lontra canadensis (assembly GCF_010015895.1). Taxonomy (NCBI): domain Eukaryota; kingdom Metazoa; phylum Chordata; class Mammalia; order Carnivora; family Mustelidae; genus Lontra; species Lontra canadensis. The sequence continues at coordinate 9,830,312 of NW_022631038.1, forward strand.
CAAATATGCAAAAATCCATAATCAGATACACCACATTAATAGAATGAATAAAAATCACATGATTATCTCAATAGATACAGAAAAAGCCTTTGACAAATGCAATTTCTTTCCAGATTAAAAACTCTGAACAAACTGGGTATGGAAATAAACATAATATAAAAATAAAATATAAAAATATAGAAATCAACATAATAAAGTCTGTATATGACAAGCCCACAGCTAACCTCATACCCACTGATGAACGATTGAGAGCTTTACTTCTAAGAGCAGGGACAAGACAAAGGGTGTCCACTCTCACCAAGTCTATTCATCGTAGTATTAGAAGCAATTCGGCAAAAATAAGAAGTTGAATGAAGGAGTAAAACTGTCTCTGTTTGTAGATGAAATTATTTTACATACCGAAAACCTTAAAGACTCCAGTAAAAACTGTTGGAAATAATCAATGAATTCAATAAAGTTGCAGGATATAAAATCAACATACAGAAATCTGTTGCATTTCTCTACATTAACAATGACATTTCTGAAAAAAGAAATAAAGGAAACAATCCCCTCACAATAGCCTTGAAAATGGTAAAATACTTAGGAGTAAATTTAACCAAGGAGGTGAAAGATCCATACACTGAAAACCACAAAACTCTTATGAAAGAAATATTACCATAAATGATAAGATTTATCATACTCATGGATTGGGAGAACTAATATTGTTTAAAATGTCCATACTCCCCAATCTCAGTCATACCTCAATAAACCTGGGGAAAAAAATAAAAACACAAACTGTAGATTATTAAAAAGGCAATGAAAGCTTGAAGAAAATAAATATGTGAGAGAGCATTAAGATAAATCTCTTTTAGTTAGAACGATGTGATTACTTTGAAATCTTGTCTTTATCCTGGATATCCATGCTTGAGTTCACTTCTCATAAAAGCCAAGTAAGCTCTGGTTTTATCAACCCACTTACAGATAGCAGCTATAAACTCCAGAGAAATTACAAAAATAAATGGTAAGTAAACAAGCACACAACCACTGGAAGACACTGGAGAACGATCCAAAGGTATCAGAACTTTCAAAGAGATTCTTCATTGGAAGGGGGAATGGACCTGGTGAGTTGGTTGGTCTCACCACTTCTAGCCAAGATGGTGGGACTCCCCTGTACTGCACATGGCCGCTACAAGGCCAAGAAAAAACTTCACTGGAGAGTGAACAAGGAAACTGGGAAAGGGGAGTATCAGAGATTGGGGCACAGATTCTGTGCATTAACTCTGCCTAAATATCTGGCTGAGCCTAAACACAAATGCCAAGGACAGAGTCTTAGTAGTTTACACGAAGACATAATAGCGGAGCAAAGTTGGCTGCTACTCAAAAGTCTGACTTTCAATCTGAGAACAACCAAATTAAACTACTAAAAACAAACAAAACAGAAAGTTTCTGTGGGGTAAAATAACAGAATCAGATTCCTACAAAATAAATTTCCCAAAGTTTAAGATACAACCTAAAATTCTAATACCTGAAGAAATATGGAGATGGAAACTATATTCAGTACAGAAGACGATTATGTGAGACTGACTATGAAAAGACCCAGATTTTGGAATTAGGAGACCAAGATTTAGAGATTGATTTATTTGAGAGAGAGAGAAAGAAATCGAGAGTGTGTGTGGGAGCCATGGGAGGGGCAAAGGAAGACAGAGAAAGCTGACTCCCCACTGAGCATGAAGCCCAGTGAGGGCTAGATCTCACAACCCTGAGCTCATTACCTGAGGTGAAGTCAAGAGTCAGATGCTTGACTGACTGAGCTACCCAGATGCCCTGAGACCCCCAAGGATTTTATTTTATTTTTAAATTTTTAAAAAAGATTTATTTATTTATTTAACAGACAGAGATCACAAGTAGGCAGAGAGGCAGGCAGAGAGAGGGGAGGGGGAAGAAGGCTCCCTGCTGAGCAGAGAGCCCGAGGCAGGGCTTGATCCCAGGACCCCCGGATCATGACCTGAGCCAAAGGCAGAGGCTTTAACCCACTGAGCCACCCAGGTGCTCCCCCCTGACCAAGGGTTTTATAAAGTAGTTATTATAATCATGTTTTGTGACATAAAAGAAAATTATTCTGGAATATCTGAAAAATGGATATCTCAATCAATAAATAAAACTAAAAAAAAGGCGATATTTGAATTTAAAAAGACCAAATAAAATTGTCTAATATTGTTATAGTAGAATGGGGAGAACAAAAGTTGTGAACTTGAAGACACATACATAGAAATGACTGAAAAAGTGAACAGAACATTAATAATATTTAGGGGCAATGACAGGCATATATTTGGAGTCCCTGAGGGGAAAAAAAAAGAAGAATGGGACCGAAAAGATATTAGAAAAATAATCACTGAAATTTTCTCAAATTTATTGCAAGTTAAATTTTTATTCAATGACTTCAGGAAACCTCAATCAGATTAAAAAGGGAAGAAAACTATGACTAGACCCACCATAGTCAAAACGAAGTAAATCAAAGAAAGATAACATCTAAATGCAGTGAGAGGAAAATGACACTACATATCAATGGAACAATATTTCAGAGGATTCATGGCTTCAAAAATAATGAATTTTAGAGGATATAGGACCAACATCTTTACAGTGATGAAAAAAAGAAAAAAAAAAGATACACCCACAAAAACAAAAAACCCAAACTGTCAACCTGGAATTCTATAAACCACTTCTAGCCTGAGGGTTGTCAAAGGAAAAAGAAAGAGTTGTCTCACAGTTGTCTCAGGAAAAAGGAAATAAAGACATTGTATCATAAATAAAACCTGAGAAAATGCTCTCCAACTCATTTGAGCTACGAGAAATGTTAAGGATGTACTTTAGGTTGAAAGTCAATGAAACAGATGGAAACATGTATTCAGGAAGGTATGAAAACCATCAAAAACAGCTAGTGCCTTTTGCCACATCTACTGTGAGAATGAAGCCCGTTCTCAGCAATCAGACTGTCGACATTCTGGAAAATGTCAACGTCACGCTGAAGGGACGCACTGTCATTGTGAAGGGCTCCAGAGGAACCCTCTGGAGGGACTTTAATCACATCAGCAGAGTATCCGGTCTCCTTGGGGGGGAAAAAAAAAGAGGCTCAGAATTGACAAATGGTGGGAAATAGAAAAGCACTGGCTACTGTCCATAGGATCTGTAATCATGTACACAACACAGTCAAGGGCGTTACACTGGGCCTCCCTTACAAGATGAGTCTGTCTAGGCTCACTGCCCCATCCACGTTGTTATTCAGGAGAGTGGTTCTCTTGTTGAAATCTGAAATTTGTGGCATGAAAAACATACCTGCAGGGCTCGGCTGAGGCCAGGTGTTAACTGTTCAGTGCCTGAAGTCCAGAAAGATGAGTTAATTCTTGAAGAAAATGATCTTAAACTTGTATCAAACTCAGCTGCTTTGATTCAGTAAGTCACACCGTTAAAAACAAGGATATAGAAAATGTTCAGATGGTATGTGTTTCTGGAAAAGGAATAGTTCACAGGCCGATGAATAAGATCTAAATTGTCCAGCTACAGAAAAACACAAGATTTCAGATGATTTTTCAGACTCATTTGTAATATTTCAAAGATGCAGTTAAAGCTATTGATTTGGGGTTTTTTCTTAAACAACATATATATATATATATATATATATATATATATATATATATATATAAATAAAGTAAAATGCTATTGCATCTGCCTTCTTAATCTATTGGAATTCATGTATAATAAAATAAAAATGTGATATATTTAACCACATACAACTAAAAAAAATGCATACCAAAACCATCAAAACAATACACAAAGAAAAATGGGAAATGAGGATATAAGTTACTATATCATTCATAAAGGACTAATACCCAGTAACAGGGAACTTATAAAAATGTGAGAAAAATTTACAAAAAACCTCCACCCTCTATAACAATGGATAAAAAACATAGATAATTTACTAAAAACATTTAAAAGTGATCTGAAAATACGGAAGTATGTTAAAAATCGCTCATACTCAAAAGATGCACAAAAACGATCATACCTATCAGAATGGCAAAAATTAAGAACTATAATAACACACTCTGCTAGCAAGAGTGTAGAGAAATGCGAAATTGTACATATCAAATAGGAAAAGCTTATTGGTAAAATCCATGGTAAGGAGAATTTGGAAATTTCTAACCAAACTAGATGTATGTTAACCTTTTGATCCTGCAATCCAAATTCTCGGAATTTGCCCTCGAGACACATCTCATTCAGTGGAAAAACAGGGGCTCCTGGGTGGCTCAGTTGGTTAAGCGACTCCTTTACCTCAGGTCATACTCCCAGGATCCTAGACCAGTCCTGCACCAGGCTCCTTGCTCAGCCCAGAGCCTGCTTCTCCCTCTCCCTCTGCCACTCCCCCTACTTATACTCTTCTGCTCTCTCTCTGTCAAATAAATGAAAGAAAAATACATGTGTGTTTTTTAAACATGTCGTACATTCTTTTCTATTTTATTTTATTTTATTTTATTTTATTTTATTTTATTTTATTTATTTGACAGATCACAAGTAGGCAGAGAGAGAGGGGAAAGCAGGCACCCTGCTGAGCAGAAAGCCTGATGCGGGGCTCAATCCCAAGACCCGGAGATCATATCCTGAGTCGAAGGCCGAGGCTTAACCCACTGAGCCACCCAGGCGCTCCTCTATTTTCTATTTATCAGAATTTCATCACTATTTTACATTCTGTATCTTTGTATGTGAAAGTAAAAACAAATCCCTACCCAGAAATTTGAAAATAGATCTGAATGAAGGAGAGTAGCCCTTGGAAGGAAACATCTGGTTGTGACACTAGCCTATGTTGATAACCAGCCTGGGATTTACTGTCTGTCAGCAGAATGGTCACAATGTAAGTTATTTCTTTTTGATATTTCTTTTTCTAAAACTTCCTTTACTCACTTCTGTTTCTACATACTTTCCCGCGTTTTCATACAGGTCTTAGGTGATGCGGAGTTTGGGTCTCTGGGAAAAGGCACACCTGAGGATTTCACCAGCGTCCATTACAGCTGTGTTGTCACAACCTTACGCGGTCGTGTTTCAGGGCCTGGGGCTTCTCCATTCTACGAGGTGTTGCGGGGAAGCCGTCCGCTCCAGGGAGTGCTTGTTTCCATTCTAATCACCCTGGCCCACCCAGGTCCCCGCTGCAGAGTTGCAGGCTCACCGGGGCTTCAAGTGCGGGCACCAGGGTCCCACGCCATAGACGTGGTCCCTCCCCCGCACAGCGTCACCGCGGAGGGGATGGTGGCAGCAGGAAGAACTTGAGCCGAGGACCCCTGAGAGCACCCAAAGCGGCCTTCTGCGGAGCTCTCGGACTTTGCTGGTAACCTCTTGGAGGTGGAGGTCAGTTTCGGGCGGTCGAACCATCGCATGTGAATAAAACCGAAATATGGATATAAAACCACGGCGTGATGCTCTTATTGTCCACCTTTGAGGAATGGGGAGATGGAGTCATGGAGAGAATCACTTGGGGCTGCCTACTGGGAACCCCCAAATTTCCTTAAAGTCTGATAAAACAAGTAAGTGCCGTATATGTATGCCATAATATAACAGATTTTTAACAGTGAGATTGTGAATTATTATTAATCTTAACATAGTCATGAGACATTTCTGTGGGGGGAAAATCAGTTAAATTTGAGAAGCCAAGAGGGGTGGCCGGTGCCCTGTGGCTTCATGCGTGGTCCCCTCCCCTCGCATCACGCACGCTGCTGCGCACCTGTGCGGAGAGCGTTCGGTATGAGTCCTGTTTCGTTAGCTGATGGAGAGGAGAGAGGAAAAGAGAAGAGGTGGAGAGTCCAAGGGGGAAAAAAAAAAAAAATGGAGAGCCGAGCTCCCGAGCGGGGAAGGCTGACTGACCTTCAGGCACAACAGAGGGGAGAGACGTGGAAGAGGACTGGGCACCAGGCTGTCATTCTCGCTGTCCTCCTGGAGAGCCACTAGCATCCAGAGTCAGCCTGTCCTCTGTCTAGCGTCATGCTGGCACAGGCAGGCTCTCATCCGTGCCCCAAACACGCTGCCCTGCTCTCCTCTTGCACCTAGAATCCGGTGGCCTTTCTTGACTGAGGGAAGCAGGACTGGAGATCCGGGTCACACGTGTGGCCTCCTGCCATTAGGTTTAGGACTTGGACAAATTGACTGCCTTTTGTGATGGCATGAAACATCCTTTACATCTGACAAAGGCAGAAATAAAAATAGAGTTTGAAGATGTTCATTGAGCCAGGAGAGTAGTAAAACAGAACACCCATAAACTTATTTTGCAAACTGCGTGTCTTTCTAATGGAATTTTTAGGACCTCCTGCTGCTAATTACAATGTCCACATAAGTCCAATTCAAATCTATAGGAGTGTGTGTGTGGTTTTTTTTTTTTTTAAGGTTTCCTTTTTCTCTGAAATGACACCACCAAGTTTTTAAAAAGTACCAGACTTCCGTTAGATTTCTATAAAATGTTGTCTGGGTTTTTACATAGCATGCCAGATGGTCAAAACCATTTTTTCTCTTAATTTTGTTTCTAATGCTTTAGTTATCACTCCCAGCTTGCTGCCATCTACAAATCTTAGAGCCATGCCCTTATCTGTCTTCCTCCTGGTTATTAATTAAATTTTTAACAAGACAGGGCTCAACGCCAACATACTGTGGGACTTCTCTAAAGACTACTCCGCTTTGTAGATTGATACTTATTAACATTCTTAGGGCATCTCACTACAATACAAGTTGATTTTTTTCTGTGAAAAACTATTAATCTTTCTATGGCTTTTTTCCCCTTTAATATGGAATGGATTTTATACTCTATTTCTTAAGCCATCTGTGGTACAGGACAGTTTACTTTTTCAATTTTTAAATGTCCGTGATCTACATATTTGTAAAACACAATGAAATATGAGATATAAAAAATGAAGTTTCTAGAAAAATTAAATATAAAAGAAAAATGAAAAAGAAACAATTTTATTATTGACCCAACAGACATAAAATCACATTCCAGGGGTGTCTGGGGCTCAGATGGTTAAGCATCTGCCTTCAGCTCAGGTCATGATCTCTAGGTCTGGGGATTGAGCTGCACCTTGGGCTCCCAGCTCAGCAGGGAGTCTCGTTCTCCCTCTCCCCCACCCCTCCTCTTGCTTGTGCTCTCTCGCTCTCTCTCTCTCTCAAATGAATAAATAAAATCTTTCAAAAATCACACTCCAAAAATCTCTCAAATGAATAAATAATATCTTTCAAAAAATCACACTCCAATAATCAGATCAAACACACAATATGGGAAAAAAAGGATTGCAAAATCTAGGCACATTATTCATTGAAATCATGGATGGAGACAATTAGTATTGGAAATACTATTACAGTTCTAACTTTTTTGTTGTTCTCCAACCTTGACCAAAGTCTCTGAGTCAAGTGACAATCCTCATATTAAACTCCCATGAGCACATTTTAAATCAGCTTCATGTATATTGATAATGTTTTTAATGTGACAGAGGAATTTGCATTTTGTTTGTTGATTCATCTAATTTCGATGGGATAAAAGACAGTGCCCTTTGTAGAAGTTAATGTCCACCCTAACCTTTGTGCTCTGATTTTATACCACTCATAGGGGAGAAGTCAGTCTTAAAGCAGCACCCAGACAGGACTGAAAGAGAAGAATTTGAGGTAAATCAATAACCTTAAAGAATTCCTTTTTAACTACCAAAAAGTGATTTTTTTTTTTTTTTGAGAGAAAGTGTGCATGTGTGTGAGTGGCAGGCAAAGATTGGGGGGTGGTTGACTGGGCAGAGGGCAAGGGAGAATCTTAAGTGACCTCTCTGCTTAACACGGAGCCCAACCCAGGGCTCCATCTCACAACCCTAAGATCATGACCTGAGCCAAAATCAAGAGTCTGATGCTCAACGGACTGAGCTACCTAGATGCCCCAGTGATCTTGTATTTTTATAATTTATCTTCAATCCTTCATTGGTAGTGATTTCCAAATATTAATCTTGTATATTTCAAATTATACTTCAATAAAAGAAATTGATTTTCTGTTTTTCTGGTGTGGCTCTTTGTTGGGAAAATAAAATTTAAAATATCTTATTAAATTTGTGTTTGGTGATAATTTTTCACAAGTGTGCAGAATCAAGATTTATTGCAGTAAGTGTGTGTGTGTGTGTGTGTGTGTGTGTGTGTGTTTCCTTCCAGGCATGGAAATATTAAGGTGATTTAAAAAATTCAAACGTTCTGGTACAGAGCAAAACTGTATCTGGTGCCCTGATCAGTTGGCAATACTGAACAGGGGATTCAAAAGTAAAATAGCATTCCTTTTTACATTATCTTAACAAATTTGAAAATATGGCTACATATCTGCGAAGGAATACTATTGTCGTATCTATATGCAGACATTTAGGTTGAAACCCTCACAAACATATCATTAATTTTCTCAGTGTGTTTCTGCACACCGTTATTTGAAGATAGTCTCCAGGGCGCTGGCTATCTCAGCGCTGAGTCACTAACGTATTAGACTCCATGTGACGAGGAGCTACTTCACATCAGGTATTAGAAAGTGTTCGTGTTTCTTGCTTCTTTTGACAGCGCTTAGCAGAAGTTGTTAAATCATAATGTTTATTTAAACATTTTTTAAAAAGTGTGCTCAAATTGCTTTTATTTTCATGGAGTTTATTCATAAAATCATCTCTTGTGGAAAACCAGAGGCTACATGAATTATACAAATTACCCATCTATAAATTGTTGCCACTTGAATTTAAATCTTTTGATATGTGATGAAAGATGAAGCTTATAATTGTGAAAATAATCACAACATCATGCCTAAATAATAGAACATTTCTGCTCATGAATGACTTTTGATTCTGGCCAGTCTTCATTAGGCATCCAAGCAGAACTCGGTACTTCCGTTTCTGTGCTTTCATAGAATTTTGGTCATACATGTATGTATAAGGTTATTATTGCTGCTGTAACATATTATACCATAAACTTGGTGTCCTAAAGCAACACATACTTGCTGTTTTTCAATTATAGAGAAGTCTGAAATGAGTCTCACTGGGCTAAAATAGAGGTGGTAGGAGTCTTCTATTTCTTTCTGGAGTGTCTAGGGGAGAATCTGTTTTCTTGCATTTTTAGGTTTCTAGAGGCCACCCATATCCTTTGGCTCATATCCCCACTTCCTCATTTTCAAAGCCATCAACAATGGGTCATGTCTTTTTCACACTGCCATCTCTTTACTTCTCCCTCCTCGTCAGTCTTTTCTACTTTTAAGGATCCCGTGAGAGAAATCTCACCTCTCCTGCTTCTCTGGGTAACAGTCGCCAATCTTATCTGCATGTCCAAGCTTGATATTTTTTCTGCTAGATTTCTCCTAAACTTATACAGAATCTTCCTTCAATTTTCTTGTACACCATTCATGAAAGATCATAATATCATGTAATATTTTCTTAACTTTCTGGGTTTACTTCAGGAGAATTTTAGCATTGTGCGGAATACTTAGTAAAGTTAAAAGTTAGTATAAGTTAAAAGTGAATAAGAGATTCTTTTTTGTCCCCCAGCTGTTGTCTCCTTACAGAAAATCTCTTCCATCTCCTCCTTCCCTGGATACCCGAGAAATCAAATTTCCAGTCTCTTTTGCATACCAAACAGAAGCTAGCATTAGCTACTGACACTTCACATCAAGGTCAGCTGAGAAAATAATTTATAACGTCATATTAATTAACTAATTAACTTAGATATTGGGACCATGAAAACAATCATGATACACACAGTCTCTATTCCCTAGGAAGCAAATTTTGAAATTTATATTATTTTTACTAGTTATGGATTTTTGTAGTTATTGACCACTTAGCTATCTAGTTTCTGAATAATATGAAGCAATCAAATCTTCATAGTATGATAGGACACAGATAAAAAGAAACTAATATTTATTAAACATTAATTTTTTAGCAGTTTGACTTTTTTCCAAGAGAATAAAGTTTTATGTACAGAAAAATACTATCTGCAACTCCTTGAGAGATAGATTGCTATTATTTTATTAAAGTGACACATAAAAATACTTCAGTTTACCTTTAAATTCAACTCAAAATCTCACTCGATTCATTTCATTTATAACGGTAATTATATTCCTTCATATATTTTAAATTGTATTTTCAGACCTAATATATATTATAGTTGCATTGCACTGTGTATGGATATAATATTGCTTAGGTGTAGCCAAAGATTCTTATAGATATTTTCATGTAATATAAGTAGTTTTGCATACCTCAGGTCTCTTTCTGGCTCTGTGGATGACAGTGCTCAAGTTCTGCGCATGCTGTAATTATGCGCATGATGGTGGGCATACATTAGATGATTTAAGTTCTGTATGTTCGGTGAAGTATGTACTGTCATTCCGTTTTCAAAAATTAGGAAAATGCCCTTGAAAATCTGAACAGCTTATACCATATCCTATGGCCCATGGATGGTAGGCAGGTATAGAAGCCCAGGCTGATCTGGTACAAAGTCAAAATCCTCTCCAGTAAAACATGGGGCTTTGTTCTTCTAATAGACATCAACAGAATATTGATTGAGATGCTATAGCCTAAGCCCAGATTTTCAGGAAGACAGAAAAAGATTTATCATCTGGTGGGAGGCTCCTTGGATACAGGGGAGCTTATAATACCATAATGGCTCTAGGGCAGAAAGACTGTGGTTAAACAGAGGAATGATGAAATTCATGTCCGTGTGGGTAACACTTGAGCCGCATTGTGTAGAGGAAAGTTCTGGATCTTAAGAGTTAGGCATTCTTAAAATAAAATACTTGCTTTATTTATTTGTAGTATGACTTGGGAAAGTTACTTAACTATTTTGAGCCATACTTTCCTCATCAGTAAAGTGAGAATCCTAGTATCTACTACTCAGTTTTATTGTAAGCAAAGGGACACAAAGGACACATTAAATGATGTGGGTGTATGTTTCCATGTGTTTGAAATGTGTACTTTTATAATTTTAATGAAGTCCACAAATTATCTTAATTATCTTTTCAATATGTGTATTTTTTCTGCACACTTCAATAAAACAATTATTATTATGCTTATTTTTTAAACATAATTTTGCCAGTTCTAGCCCTCTTAGAAAAAGTGACAAGTTCCCTGTACATGTATTTGGAGAAATTATGATGGAAAGCCAGTCTAAGTCACTTAGAAAATAAAAATATAAAATATGTCAAATAAGCTTAATATTATTAATTTCAAGTACAGAATAAGTCACATCTTTTTAAGACTTAGTCTTTATTCAAGAACGAAGTCGCTTTTGAATGTCCAACATACCCATTCTCTCTTTTCCATAAATACATGTATTTTTCTTACTGGTTCTCTCCATTTCTGAGTGTCTAAAAAATTAGTGTAGCTTGTATTGAAGTTCTTAATCCAAAGCACATTTGGGTAACACAAATTTTTATTCATATTTTATTTTTTAATGTGTGCTGATTTTTTTTTTCCTCTTCAAGGCAAGTATTTAAAAGCATGGTAATTTTCCTCTAAGATAATGGCAGTTGCAGAGCAGGACAGTTTTGACTGATAGAGAAAATAACTTCTTCCATGCCAGATGTATTTATGTAAACACGCAGTTTACTGTCCACCTAATCCACTCGCTGGTTGTGGTGTCCATGGGTCCTCCAAACCTCTTTTTATCCCTAAAGGACCACCATCTGGTAGCACCCAACAGTAAAATCAAACTTCGCAGAGCACGTGCAGAAAGCACTCCCTCATCCTCCCTCCTCCCAGTCAACATCTGCTTTTCTCCGCTCTGTGGAGTGACATTTTGAAGGGAAAAGCAAAAACCAGTAGTAATTTGAACTAGGTTAAGCAATTTTGATGCTTGATGAAGGCATCTGTAATGAGGATTTCAAATCACCAGTATAATCAGTGTTTTCTTATGTTAAAATTCTATGTCTTAGGCACTGAATATAGTTCCTAAAAATCATTTTCTTAATGTTTGTCACTAGTGCAGTAAATGCCTCTTGTGTACTGGTAGTTGTGAGTTTCAATGTTGGCTGGCTACGGCTTGTTTGCATTACATTTCTGAAGAAGTTGAGTTTTCTGAGCTATTAGAATTTCCTTCTTTATAAGTAAGAATACTCTTGGGCACGAGTAGTCACATACATCATCAAATATCTAGTATAGAACCACAAGTGAAAGTGATAACCTTTTACAATGAAATAAATACTCTGTAATTCTCTTTATTTAACTCATATCAGGTAACTCCTAAAATGCTAATTGTATTCCTCTTAAAATCTATTTTTTCTCTGGGTTAATTCTTAAAGTTTCCGAATTTATAGTTTCGCAAATCAAATAAAAATCAAATATAGTAACAATTTATTAAGGATGGAAGATTAGGGTTTTTTGTAAATGCATATTTTTGAGAATCTAAGACCTAAATTTCTGGAGTTGGAGGGATGTGTATCTGTGCATCTGCATCTGCTCTAGAGATGCTGAACATATTGGTACTAGTTTGGGGCAGGTATATACATGCTGTTTGGTGGCCAGATGTTTAGCAATTCGATTTCCTTTCTCAGATCAGACCACATCTCCCAACATCCCCAACTTCCATCAGAATAAAGTACGAGCAATGTGACTTGTGATTGAGTTTTGGACTACGAAGTATAGAGAGAAATAATCGTGGGGCCCTAAAATGGCCTGCAGGATCCTCATGGCTTCCCTCTCTCTTTCTTTATCCTTGTAACTGTTAAGTGAAGAACTTCAAAATGGCAGAGCCACAGAACTGAGAAAACACGGAATCCCTGCCCCTTGGGGAGAGCTAAGACTTTGTTCTGTGTCACGAGCTGGAAAAACCACTGATCTGGGGTGTTTGTTACAACAGCAGGCGTTACATATGCTGCTTGGTATAACAGGCACGTTCTTCGGTTTCATCTCTTCTGAATGTCGAGATGACTGAGTGATTGCTTGCTGTTTAGTGAATATTATCAGCAAGATGACAGAGAAGAAATATCTGCTGATGTGGTGAAAATTGAATCCAACTTCTCATGACATAATTAATGACTTTCTAAGGACTCCTCAGGAGATTACAACATAAGAGGTAGGCAGGCAACCCTCTTAAATAACTTAGTAACAGTCACGATTAGACAGATTCTTTTTAAATTATAGAAGGAAGTACAAATCTCTCCTTAAAAACACTAGACACAATATACCAGAATGTCAGGTAATTGCAGATAGATTTAACAAGACAGTCCTGACATAATCAAAAAGTAAATATCATTAAAATCCTGTTGATCAAATAAAAAGTCAGTCTATCATTAGAGGTAGTGCATTCCTAAGAGAAGTTGAGTCCCTCCCTGGCCAACTAATTCTATCAGGGGTACTTCAATCCTGATAAAAGATGAATTTTTCCATGGCACATATTTTCTACCTTTAAGTCATAACCTGAGCTTTCCAGATTGCTTGCTTGTTCATCTTTTCTTCTTGAATTTTGTTAAAAGGATAAGTGTTCCATGCCCTCTTTTATCACCTGGAGGTTTTCTAATTATCCTCCAAGTCCCAAAGTAACTACCCTCTTCTGCACGAAGCACTTCTGATTTCTGATCTCTAAGTAGTGCTCTGTGCTCTCTCCACCGTGCCATTAAAACAAATCATAAGTGCCTTCTCAGCACTTAATCCTTGCTGATATGATTTACGCCTGCCTTTCAGCCAAAGGTGTCTCCATTTATCCCTGGAACATGGAATATAGAAAGAAGTAAATTTATTTGCTCTATTTATTTGTCACCCAAATAAAGGTTTGCACCTTTCGTACTCCCATGATGGTACAGGACAACATTCAAGTAAAGTATAGAAGAAGAAACCCTCTCTCTCTCTCTCTCTCTCTGTATATATATATATATATATATATATATATATATATATATAGACATGTCTCATACATAGGTAAAAATATATGTGGGTGTAAATGCATGTAATCTTTTTTTTTTTTAGATTTTACTTATTTATTTGACAGAGAGAGAGAGAGATCACAAGTAGGCAGAGAGAGGAGGAAGCAGGCTCCCCACTGAGCAGAGAGCCCAATGCAGGCCTCGATCCCAGGACCCTGAGATCATGACCCAAGCCGAAGGCAGAGGCTTTAACCCACTGAGCCACCCAGGCGCCCCACATGTAGTCTTTAAACAAACATTCATATTCATATTCTCCCCACCTAAAGTTTAAAAAATTAAACTTTTGTATATCCTCTTCTGATTTTTAAGATAAACTTACAAACTAATGTCTTTCTTAAATATTACACCAGTTTCATTTTCTGACTCTTCTCCATCTTTCCAGAGGCAATGACTACTGTGAATTGATATATACCTTTTCCTTCCTTCCTTCCTTCCTTCCTTCCTTCCTTCCTTCCTTCCCTCCTTCTTTCCTTCCTTTTTTTTTTTTTTTCCTAGAGAGTGAAAGATTGCATCTTAAGCAGGTTCCATGCATGGCACAGAGCCGCATGCGGGGACTCAACCTCACAACCCTGAGCTCAGGACCTGAGCCAAAACCAAGTCAGTCACATTTTTAAAAGTATTTTCCATTTCTGGTTATTTAAAAAAAAGAAATACATGTGTTCATTCATACATTAAAAATGTGATGTGTATTTTATATTAAAACATGTGTAAGGGTGCCTGAGTGGCTCAGTTGGTTAAGTGACTGCCTTTGGCTCAGGTCATGATCCTGGGGTCCTGGGATTTAGTCCCCTATCAGGCTCCCTGCTGCGCGGGGAGCCTGCTTCTCCTGCTCCTTCTGCCCCTCCCCCTGCTTGTACTCTCCCCCTCTCTCTCTGCCAAATAAATTAATAAAATCTTTTTTTTTAAAGTACAAAATAAGCATACATTATATATTTTCAACCCCGAAGTAGGAAATATGTGTAACGGCTGCGTAGAATAAAATACAGAACACAGTAGTATGTCAGCTGCCTCATTACACCACTGTCTAAAAACAGGCATACCGACCATGAAACATACAACCATTATCTTGATTTGTGTTAAATTTTTCCTTTACCCCATTTTTTTTTTTACTTTACCTTATATTATTTTCTGCATTTTTCCGCATATGCATCCTTATTAACAATGAGGAATATATCACTTCCTGTTTCATAAGATTACTTTAAGGACTAACGACTTTTATAATCCACTTAAAATTAGCTTCTGCATATATTAAGCTTTTACGAGTATTATTTGTGATCTTGTTGTTGATCTTATTATTACTATTATTTAACATGATTCTCTGTGCACGGCATGGAATTTCTCAAGGGCATATATGTAGGCGTGCGATATTTGGGTTGTAGGACAGACGTTAAACATATTCAGCTATACCACCCAACGCAAAACCATTTACCGAAGGTACATACAGTAATTTCTGTTCTCATGAGCAGCAAAGAAAAGGATGTCTTAAAGCGATATGTCTTGTTCCATTTCCTCACAATACTTGATATTGTCAGACATTTTTGTATTTGTCGAACTGAAGAGTATTGAAATATATCTTGTGCGTTTAATTTGGACTCTCCTGGTGAGATGTTTAACCACCTTCTCTTTCATATGTTCATGGGTTCTCTGGGTTTTTGCTCTTTTGTGAAGAACCTCTTTAAGACTTTGGACAATTCAGTTGTGTTATTAGTATTGAGGCATGAAACTTCCATATATATTTTGTATATGCATCTTGTGTCAGTTTAAATATTGTGAATAATTTTTCTGAGGTTTTGTCAACTATTTTTGTACTCTTTATGGTGATATTTCATAAATATAAAATTTTACATTTCAGTACAGTTGAATTTATCATTCTTTCATTTTCCGTGTTTTGTATAAAAAGTACTTTACTAACCTCTTGCATTTTTCAATATTTTTAGAATTAGATACAAACAAAAGGGGAAATCACAAGAGAAAATTAATTATATGATGTAAGTAATATTTTCAATAGCCATACTTACACATAATTTAACCATATAATCTTTTGCATTATTATTTCTATTGGATTTTCTGATAGGAGAGTACACTACTCTAATGGATCACAGTAATTGCCACACCTAGATACATTGTTCTAGCATATTTTCATCCTAATAATACAAACAAAGATAAGAAATAGGGAATTCTGGGGTGAGGGAAGTGTTGCAGATAACAAAAATGTACATTTTTACAAAGGACTTTTTGTTAGGATTTCAATGGTTTTTCTAATGCATCTTATTTAGAGGACAATTTGGGTCAATAAAACCAGGTTGGCTAATTAAAAATAAACTCAAGTTAATTGACCAGGTAAGTATGGATTTATTTCTGGGCTGTCTATTCTAGTCCACTGATATGTGTATGACCTATATATCAAGACATAACTGTTGTGCTTGCTTCTTTTGAGAGCTTTGGGAGTTAACTTTTACCTTGAGTTTTATAAATTCCTCAATGTTAAGAGATTTTGACCTCTTTGGATTTTCAGCCAAGACTAGATGCCTAAAAATGACAAAATACTACAAGGAAACAGTCTTGTAATTTTCTGGCAGTTGCCCAGGATGTATATAATATAGGAAGCAAGACTCAAAAGTGCATTCTATGAAGAGCCACTGAAGTGATAATTTTTCAGATGTTGCTAAGTGGACTGAAAGACATGATGCAGGCTCAAAAGAAAGGCAAAAGAGAAAAATACTCACTTGCACCCAGGGAGTAACTTGCCAAGTGATGTATCAGTTTGGGAATACAGCAGAAAAAGAAATAGATTCAATCTGTGGAACTCTAAGAGATCTAGAGGTCATTTAGTATAGGCATTTCCTTTTGGTCTCCTGTTATAAGAGCTCAAAAACACATTTTATTAACACAAATATATTCTTATATATTACAAACTCAACCCATAAAGCATAAAATAAATATTCAGACTTGTGTACTGCTCTACATGTTAACCTACATGACAGGGTCAATTTATTTCCTACAACTTCTGAATTTATGTCAAGGCTTACTTTAAATTTTTAAGTTTTGAATTTACATATTCCTTTCAGTTTCATTTTCTCACAGAGTTCCAGGATAAATTTGATTATATTATGAAATCTACTTATTGGAAATGACTAATTTTTTAGCACTTAGTGATTTCTGCCTTGAATTTTATTTGCATTTACCTGGTATGATTTGCCTATAATGTTCCTTCTGCAAATTAGTGACCCTCTGTTTAAGGGATCTCACGAACTAGGATTTTGTTTAACCCCATCAGAGTCAGAGTTTCTTATTTGTCTCTTGTGTCTTGTTTGATTAGAAGGTTTATCTTACTTAACAACCATTGTTGTCACAGGGCTACTTGTCACAGATCTGTAACCTACAATTTCTTTATGTTTCCTTTGTTTTTATCTCTCGTCGTAGACAATTTCTTTTTATTAGTGTTTGTCTCCCCAATGTTTCAGAGGGTGAATATTCTGTTTTAAATTCTACTGTGGTTCTCTTTTATTTTTTCAAAGTGATTCTCTTTTCTTATTTATCAATGATAGGATTCAAAAGTAAGATTATAATTCCAGCAATGTCTGATAAACAGTATAGTCTTAACATCTGAAAACTTCTTCAAAAGCAACATTCCTTTCATTTCTCCAACCTGTCATTATAATTTCAAATATGGAATCTTGATTATTATTTTTGAATTATTATTTGACTAGCATGTGTTTTTACAGAAAAAAATTGGCACTTTACAATGTTTAGAAATCCTGTTTCCCTGCAGTTATTTTCAATCACACCCATTTTAATTGATTTCAAAGCCTATAATATGTCCATTTGATTAGAACACATTTTTAAGTATTTTTTAAAGGATGAACACATTGATGGTATATTTTGTGATCCCTCTTATGTCTAAATCCCTATAATCACAAAATCTGTCACTCACTTTCACATAAGAATAATTTATTGGCTCCTTGAAATTTTTCTTAGGTCATATTTTTCATGCAGTTCAAGAGTTTTCTTAATTTTGTATCAACCAACTGATTTCTTCTTTGCTAACGTCCTACCCAGTATCTATTGACTTCTTTTCTCCCAATTTTACTGAGACCATTTTGTATTCAAAATTATTTGCTCTCCCATTATTTGTCTGGGTTTCTGCAAGAAACAAGTATCAGTCACAAAAGGACTAGGTAAAGAAATAAAGGAACTATTTACAAAGGATTAAGGGAACCTGATGAGAGGAGCCAAAGACAAGAAGGGGTGGTGATTGCCCTACATCTCTGTGAGAGCTGAAGCTGAGGGAGAGAGCCAGGTGATGTGAGCTGTGGCCTTTGCAGGCAGGAGTCATCACTGCCAGACTGGGGCCACCCCAGGAGAGTCAGGGTAATGAGTGCTTCAGTCTCTCAGTCTCCTGCTGGCCCTTGCCTGGCCCCATATTCAGATGCCAAGAGGCAAGGGAGCTTGCGGAGATGGTCATTGTGCTCCCAGAGGTCAGCCATCAGTGGATATGTGGTGTACTTCTAATGAATGAAAGAGAAATCTAGGAGAAAATCAGGGAGGACAAAAGACGCTTGTGCAATTGTTTTCCTTTGCTGATAAATGGCACCAATGCTTCTCGTTTCAGCTCTTTTTGCGTCCCTCTTCTTCCTGTCTGGAAAGCAGCTATGAACCAAGGTCCCCAGCAGCAACATTGTGCAACTGTACCAGGCCCAGGTTGACTCTATTTGAATTTTTTTATATAAGAAAAAAAAACAAACTGGAACTTTATATTTAATATCCCTTGCTATTCTGCAACTCCAATGTATGACAATTTGCCTAATTCTGTTTTCTATCGTTGGAATAGTTTTTCTCATTTCCACTCCTATCTGACTTTCATTTTTCATCGTGTATAATGATAATTAGTTATTAACTTTTTTTAAGACTCTCCATTTTAAAATACCCTTTAAACTCTCTCCAATTTTTTATACTCTCCATTTTACCATTTAACTATGGATTAAATTAATCTTCCTGAAACACCATTTCCACCATACAATCCTCCTGACAAAAATCTCGGTAAATATTCTTGTCCTATAGAATTAATTACTATGCACTATAAGGACTTACATTATTTGGTTCTGACCTACCTGTTGGATCTTATCTCTTCACACTTCCTACATGTATTTGATATTCTGACACAGCCATTTTAATACCAAGCACATTTTGACATAATGGAGAGAGAATTTGGATAGATAAAATCAGGGAATAGATAGCTGTATTTATATTCCTTTCTAGCCTTTAAAGTTACTAGAAGCAAAAGACACATTGTCACTCTACTCATAACACCCTGAGCCGTATACACCAATTTACCCCCTTTCCTTTAGGGACATCACAGAAGAACAGAGTAAAAACCCATTGACATGACTCTGTCAATTGTTAAAATGCTGAAATAAATCCATACCTGTGCTTAAAAACAGTAACAGTAACAGTAACCTGTATTAAGCTGGAAAATTAATGAAATAAGCTCTCAGATGAACACATAGTTTATGGTAACAGATGTGGATGTCACAGGGACCCCATAAAGGTCCTCTGTCACAGCTAGATCAGAGTGTGTGCTCTGTTCTGCATTACAAGAGAGTTTGCGGGGTTACTATGGGAAGTATTGTTTTGGTGCTCATTCTCTAGGGACACTGCTTTAGAACTGTCGGTGTATTACTAGTCACAAAACACGTCACTGCTCCCACACTTCCAAATTGTTGAAAATGGGGCAATCCTTGTGTAAAAGCAATGTATACATCCTGAATGTATCAATTCAAGAATTCTAATAAAATATTAAAAACTAAAATCCAAAATAAAAAGACAATAAAGTTTGGATAAGATTGTGAGCATTTCTTTAAAGTATCATAAAAATAAATCTTTTGAATCTATGGAAGAACAGAAACTGTATTTATTTTTATTCAACTTCTATGCCCGGAACAGACAATAACCAAAATAATATATGAAACTGTATTGTTAGTACTGAAGACAAGTATTTCAATATGAAACATTCATATAAAGCCCTTATGACATTTTTATAATTTGTGCTGATGTAATGACAGAAGAAAGCCTGTCTTTTAGGGAAAAAAATGGATCTTTTAATTTGGCATTAACTCCCATACAATGATCAATTAAGTATGGATCATTCAATAAAAGATGTAAATCAGAAAAATTACCCAAAATCCTATCTTGACCAATTGTACATTTTTTCTATTATACACCAAGTAAATATCAGAGATTATTAAATAATAAATCTAAAGAGTTGACAGTTGAAATAATAAATTTGAAGATTATATCTCAAAAAGAGTTATGTAATGAAGAGATGCAAAAAGAGTTTCAGACATTCTTTTACCTTACGTTTTAATAGAAAATGTGAAATCAGAGTAATAAGCTTTCCAGAAATACGTGAGTATATAAGTAAGTATATATTATACATATAGTTAAGAAAGCTTAATTTCTAAGATTATATATTTAAAATTTTAGAAATTAACTACTGTCCAAAAAACGATATTAACAACTGTCATTCAAAAAAGTCAGTTAACTATTTTACTTAGAAAGGTAATGTTTCACTTATTCAAAATCAACTTAACCCAATAAATAATTGGTTATATATACAACTAAATAAAAGAAAAGCAGAAGTTGTAAAAATGGGGAAATGAGATATGTTTGAAAAAAAAAGCAAAAAGAAAACAGTTTTGAAAGAAAAAGCTATTAAATTGGCTAATATTATATGAAATGCATTCATTGTCTGATGAGAAGCATGTACAATTTAATAAATATTAAGGTCTTTCATTTTACTTAGTCCTAAAACTAGCAAAATGTTTATGAGATCCTGTGTATAATGTGAAAAAATTTATTAAAACTAAGAATCATTTACAAAAGGTTCTCATGAATAATTTTTGTGACTTAGTAAATGATAGAAATATTAAACACTCAAGTATATTTACACACAGTATACACATTGTGTGTTCTTGCTGTTATTTCAGAAGAATCTAAAAACAGACTCAGGTCTTAATAATATAATAAAATACAATATTTATACAACACTAACTCCATAATAATGTATGTGTCATATTTATAAAATGTAAAATGATTCTATGATAAAATACAATATCACAGATAATGAGGGGATTATCCTTTGGATTAAGACATCTTGTTTTCTAACCATTATAAATATAATGCAGAAATCTTGGGAAAAAAATTTAATATGTTTACCTACACCAACCTATACCTCAGATAGGATCATCCTTTGCTAGTGACAGCTAAGTCATACAAAAGATTACATTCACAAAAAAAAATTACTAAATGACTTAAGAGTTAATGATAGACAATTCTTGTTTTAACTTACCACTTAGTAAGATGCTTAATAATATGTGTGTATTTATACATATACACGTATATGTACATATGCGTGTATATGTATATATGTATATATACAGACAAATATGTATGTGTGTGTGTGTGTGTGTGTGTATATTTACAAGCCTATATGACTTATATATTGAATATTACCCACTGGGTATGAGCCAGTAAAGGATCACCTATGGGATGTAGATGGAACACTAAGTGTTATGAGTTTTGGCAATTTCTGTCAGGTAATCAGATGTAATCATGACTTATCTACTTCTTCTGATTATCTAAAAAAGAAATGCTCATTCTCTGAGCATATAAATGTTTCCAATAACCCATATTTTCTGATTTGTTGTTTTGTTGCAATCTGCTATGCTAATGCTCTTTTAATTAATAATGCATGTGGTGGATTAGTAATGGAATTTAGGTGAAAGAGGAATGAAAAACTTCATAACTGGGTCTTTTGTAATTATACAAGCAACATCTTCATAAAAGCAAAAAGATTAAAATGAATTTTGTGGGAAGCGAAGTCTGTTGTAATGGGAGAAATTAGTGTGAAATAAGGATCAAAATGTCTTTTTCATACATGATTTTGCGTTAAATCCCTGAATGACTTCATTTTGCCAGGGTCTTTTTGACCCAGCTGTATCCAAATAACAACATAAATATTTTGCCTGGGTCAAAAGTCTGGGTTCTCCCCAGTAGCACGTAGACTCACTCTATCAAACAAATGGTACCTTTGCCCAGGTCTTAACAGCTCTCCTTTGGTTGTTTAATATACCCAGTTCACTTTTTACATTCTCCTTATTATCCTACTTTAACCACTTACTTAACCTCTAAGAAAATAATGCCATTTATAACTTGTACCATTAATATTTACATTGAATTTTTAAACTGGTCTATATCTATATATATATGTTAGAGGGTAAACTGAGGCACATTAAAACTTTGAGTGGCTTATTAGCAAACATTGAAACAGGCAGCACCAAATGGAAAATGACGAGGGGCACTCCGGGGACTGGAGCTAGGGCGGACGTTTTCACAGAAATGAACAGATGCAAAGCAAGGACACTATCTGGCTAGAGCTCAGGCATTTGTCTTATTTGGGAAATTCTAAAATCCTTGAGGGAATGAATGAATGAATGAATCAATCAATCAAATGCTTGAGAGTTTTTAACTTGTTCATATGTCTAAACAATTCAGGTCATTCTAATTTTTAATTTAGTATTCTTGCCCTCACTACATAGAATAAATTTTGAGGAATTGTTTATTCATAGTACATATTTTTACCAAACAATATGCATGCATAGAGATAATAAGAAATGATTAACAATCCCATATATATATGAAGTGTAGGAGAGTCCATGCTTGTAATTCATGCACACACAATGCACTTATATGTGTACAATTATATTTGTACTTTTACATATTATACAATGTTGATCCTACTTAAAATTAGTGATCTATGATATCCTTTTGCAGATGTACTGATGTACCTGATTACAACCTTAGACCTTCCTGGGGTGGTAACAAAATAACAATATATGCTCGGATTACTTTCCTAAGGGTGAAACATTTACACTTCTGAGGTAGATCTGGCTGCAATGTATTTGGATAAGGATTGTAAACTGTGTCCATCTTTTACTGCAAGGATAGTACTGCTGATCTCATTTGTATGTCTTTGTGTCGCTTTATTTATTTATTTATTTATTTATTTATTTATTTATATTTTGATTTATTGGAGAGACAGAGCAGGCACAAGCCAGAGGGAGGGACAGAGGGAGAGGGAGAAGCAGTCTCCTGCTTAGCGGGGAGCCTGACATGGGGCTTGATCCAGGATCCCGGGATCATGACCTGAGCTGAAGACAGATGCTTTACCTATTGAGCCACCCAGCTGCCCCTTTTGCGTTGCTTTTAAAAGAGGTCTTCCGTTCTTCCTTTCCTCTCTTCTTTCTTCCCTCTATCTCTCCATTCCTCCCCTCCTCTCCATCTCAAAGGATTCTGTTGTGCAAAGTAAGAAGTAATACATGATCTCATAGTGGATTGCAGAACAAACGCAGTTATAAAAATTTAACATGTATATATTGTTTATAAGATCAGGGAAATAGCATAAAGAATGTAGTGGTCAAAAACACTTGAACTTATAAATAACTAGGCAATTACAGGAACCTGTAATTAATTATACAAATTGCTACCTGATATTTACTTGAACAGGTGTTAATAAGTAATGGGTAATGAAAGGTTGGAAAACTATTCCTTAAAACATAGCTGAGGACATTTTTTTTTCTTTTATAGGAAAAGTTCCAAAGAAATTACATATTAAAATTTAGATTCTGTTAAAGTGGAAATATACATGGTTTCTAAATGGAATTCATTCACTCATTCTATACATATGAAGGGAACACTTACTACCTATGAGAAGTTCAAATACTTGGAATATATTAGTAATCAGACAAAGATTTCTCCCTTCATTCTAGAGGATTGAGAAATTAGCAATTGGCCAAGTAAGTAAATTACATCGTATGTTAGTGGGTGATGAAAATCAAAGTCAAGAGTGTTTGAAAGTAAGGGATGGGATTTACTTCAAGTTTCAATGAAGTTCATACCAATGTCATTCAGAGATCACGCCAATGAATTGTTTCCAACATACACTAATAAACATCAATGAGAAAAGAAGAAAATGAGGTATATATATTTTCTCTCAATTTCATTCAATATTCATGAATAAGGAAAGAACTGATAAATTTAAATATCTCTTAACCTAGCTGGGTACTACATGCCATTACCTCAAGAGTGAATTCCATCCTAAAGAAGATTCAAGTTAGGAAAAGCCTTAAAGATATCATTATTTCTAGGTGAGGCTAGCAAATGCCAGGCTGACAATCAGGGAAGGTTTAAACTCTCTTTTCACTAATATTTTCATATTAGTTAGTCACACAAGGCCAAATAATCTACACCCCCATGAGGTGTAGAAATTTAGAAGTGGTAAGGGTAATATTATCACAGCTGGAAGAGATCTTTAAAAAGACCCATCCTAGACCCAGAAAATTAAATTACTTGTCAGCTCTCACTTCTCAGGCTCACACTCTCTGATTAGTACTTGCCCAGAAAGAAATGAGTGTGGAGAAAAGAAACACACCCTTTTCTGCCTTCCCATGTCTCCTCTGTCCATTCCCTTCCTTGTTTTGACTTGATTTTACTTCTTTTTCCCTCTTCACCTGCCCAGTTCATCCTCATCCTTTACTTTTTCAAATTTAGCATTGGATATTTGCCATCTCTTCTCTTTAGTTAATCCCCAAATATTAAGGAGTAAAAGAATGAGAGAAAAGAGGAAACTAGATATAATTTAATTTTAATGTTCTAATATTGGGCAAGGTCATGGGTTTCAGATGGTCAGCATATTAATTTTGGGAAAAAAAGAAGGAACTAGGGAGTATGAGAGGGAAGAGGAGAGAGACAGAAGGATGGAAGGAAGGAAGGAAGGAAGGAAGGAAGGAAGGAAAAAAAAGGAAGGAAGGAAAGAGGCTTTGTGTGTACTAATAATGACAGTTTGTCATAAAATAAGAATTGTTATTGTCATTAATAATATGCATTCAAGGTTATTTATAAGAAGGAGGAGAAAGAATAATGAAGAGGAAGACGAAGAACCCAGTCTCCTGAAATACAAGAGTAATTTCATCTTAAGAAAAAGGCAGCAACAACATTGTTAATGATACTGAGTGATCAATAACAATTTTAAAGTTCAGTAAGAAATATATCAAGGTTAGAACTAAAGATGTCTGGATGATCTAACTTGAAAGTTTTTACTGTTTTCTCACATTGGTATGCAAATTTAGTGGGCGATTACAGGAAGCAGCTATGGAGTTTCACAAAACAGTAGAATACATTTGAAAGGCTTTCAAAACCTCTTTTGCCAACTGAATCAAAGAGCTTTAATCATTTTTCTTAACTGCAATACAGAACAAATCATTCTGTCAAATGAAATGACTCTCCTAACATTTCTGCTTAATTAAGGCATAAGCCCCGTAGATTAGACTAACTAAAGTCTTATTTTTAGTGTTTTTTTTTAAATAAAAAATGTTAGTATTTGCATTAACCACCAGTGAATTTAATATATTATTAAATTTATTCCAGATTATCCAAATATTTTGTGTCTTGGCAATCATTTTCAGAATCTCCATCAAGCAATCATAATCATCAGAGGAAAAAAGTTGAAACAATATCTCCCTCTTTATTTTGTACCATTTATGATCAGCATTTTAATGCAGAACCTTACAGATTGCAGATTATATATCTCATTTTTAATTGTCCAATTTTACAATACAAATATTGTACTATCCCTTAGGCTTTGCAGTTTATACTAAGTTTCTTACATAAAGCTTTTGGACCATCTCCAAAATTCTGATTTTCTTTTATCATGTCAACGAAAGAAATAATCCCCATTTTCATTAGTTACCCCTTGACCTCAAGAAAAAGTGGTTAGACTTAACAGACTAAAGACAGAAATTTGTACTTATAATTTTATGGAGAAACTACTATAGTTTTTAAAACTTTATATATATTCTGCTTAAATACACTCATTATTTTGCCATTTTAATTTCAAAAAGAAATGTGTTAAGAAGTCTATAAAATCATTATGAATCCAAGAGTTCTGTTAATTAAAAAGTATGTATGATGGTGAAACTTATGGTGGCCTGATCATTTGAATCAGGATTAGTAAAGACAAATTATTTTGTCTTGAACCTACCAAAACAAAACAAAGCAACAACAACAAAAAGGAAGCATACTATTTGATAGGCTTCTTTGTGTTCTAGAGACATCATGTTTCACATTTAAATGTGTGCCCTGACTTAACATGGTGGATGATGTGAAAGGCTGCCAGCTTTCCATGGAACGAGACCTGGGTGTACTCCACATCAGGTCTACACAGCAGCTTGGGCCATATGGTAGACCTATGTTATCAATGTTATCACTGATGGGAAAAGATGCATGTAGTAAGACCTAAGGGAACAAATCACATCACTGACTGTGAGACTTTTTGATTTAGAACATGCCATCCACAATAGAGAATTGTACACCTTCTGAAGAAAACAGTTCCTGGCATTCTACTGGGCTTGGAAAGAATCAGAGATTTTGGGCTCTGTGACATACTCCAAATTTCAAAATACATTACTGAGTTTCATTAAAGGACAAATTGCAAACCATATCAAAGATATTTGAAGGCATTTTCCATAGAAGAAAAAGAGAAACAATCTCTTTTCCATTTCTTTAACCTTTATTTTATAGGTAATCCTGATGCAGTCAATGGTTTCTGAGCCCTTATATCTAAGCTCCTCATATTTCCATGAAGCCCTACAGTGAATGTCACAATTGAATATTAAACATGCATTGATGGCCATGGATGTATAATTGATACCATTGAAATAGTGACCCTTCTGTTCCTCCAAAGCTCTTTCTTGTTATAAAACATATAGAAGGATATTACAGTTTATTAGCAATCATTTTCCACTTTAAAAGTTTAACACTATCTAGAGGAAATTTCATGTGAAACTAGTAACAGTGAAATCCTTCCACAGAGATAACTAAATTTTCTTTCATTATAATTGCCTTTTTTTTTCCCACACATAAAAATCATGATCAGCAAACTATGCCAGGAGAAAACTTTAGAATACATTAAATAGCATCTGCTATTTAAGTATTTAAACTATCAAATTTGATAGGAAGTAATTAAACTATTTTCTTTTCCCAGTGACATTCTGACTCTCTGTAAAAGTGAAACTTGCAGGTTCTTACTTGCGATGACTTCATTTTGTTCCCACAAAAACAACTCTTAAAAGTCTAATGCAAGGCCAGAAGCAAGATTTGTTTGGTAAGTCAGGAGCCCACCTGGATAAGTGTTATAAAGAGAATAAGAAAAATCCAGTTTAGGGCAAATAATTGAATTTGAAGAGCACTGTGTCAATCAGGCAGGCTCTAGGACACAGGCAGGTGCTCTGATGGGTAAAAAGATCTGGTCAGCAATTAGAAGTCAAGGAATTCCCATTTCCTAAAAATACAATCTGTGATATGGATGCAGGATGTCTATACCCTAAGCCCCCAGAATCAGGTCTGGTCCATGGAGCACTTGGTCTATGAGTCTTAATATAATAACAATTTTTAGAAAAACAAGTTCTTTCCTCTCATCCTCAGAGATGGTTCTAGTAATTTCACTTTCCTGAGCTACTGCTAGGCACCAATATAAAAAATAATATAAAGTCAAGTTTCATTAATTTTACAAATAATGATACTTGTGAGTTAACACACAAAGAAACGGTTGGTTCTCGGTTTTGCACTCATTCATATACTCCATTTTCCTTTATGTTTGATGTCCCATGGTCATTAATATGGATAAAATTGATATTCTTAGAAATTGTTTCCACCAATTATTATTTCATTAAAAATGTTTATCTCTTTGGATTTCTTGCGAGGGTGCTGGAGTGTTCTAGCAACTAGCTCCACAAAACAACTTCTCTTAATCCCTCATATGCATTGAAGAATCTAATCTCCCATGTAGACAATCTAGAAGTTGCAAAGAGACGCATTTAACTTTAGGAGCTGTAATATATTGTTTCTTGATGTCATCATGACAGTCATGGCAACAACCCAAGAATTAGTGTATTCCCTTCATATAGAGCAAGAACGTTTCTTTGTGTGTTAACTAAAAAATATCATTGTTTGTAAAGTTAATGAAACTTTTTATTCTTTCTAATCTTGGTGCCTAGCAATAGCTCAAGGAAGTGAAATTACTATAGTGATTTTCCCTAGTGAACTTAAACCTAAGGAAGAATTAGTAATAATGTGAAAAAAAAGGGAAAGTCAGAAGTCTATAATCTTAAAACAGTAAAGAGAAAATGTATGACTAAACGTATGATTTTCTTCCCATGTAGAGTAGATGAGGGTGTGGCATAGAGGAGAATATTTTTCCATTGGTCTGGGGGAAACTCTATTCGGTGCTCCTGCGGATTTTCCAAATATCTTGGGTTAGTATTTCACTTCTCTGTACCAATTACTTCTGAAACTTCTCGAAACAAGTTTAAGATGTGGAATAAGTGCAAATTCCAATTCTTGTTGGATCTGTGGTCATTTTAGTTGAGAAACAGGTGTCCAAGGAAAAACTTCTCATTATTTAACTTCTGTGTTGGAGATAAGAGTCTTTGATAAGGGCTTTTTCAGCAGGTTTCAATTAACCTCTCTCCGGTGTCTTCTAAAGGATATTAGTTCACCCGATCTTAGGTAATGTGAGGGGCTGATTAGGTGATTTTTTTTTAAAGATTTTATTTATTTATTTGACAGAGACAGATCACAAGTAGGCAGAGAGGCAGGCAGAGAGAGAGAGAGAGGGAAGCAGGACCCCGCTGAGCAGAGAGCCCGATTCGGGCTCTGAGATCATGACCTGAGCTGAGGCAGTGGCTTAACCCACTGAGTCACCCAGGTGCCCCTGGTTAGGTGATTTTTGAGGAAAGGCAACGTATACCTGTTAATGGTAGAACCAATTATATTTAATTATCCCTCTACAATGATTAACAAGATGAATATTTAAGTTGTTGGAATCCAATATGAGTGGCAATATTTCTAGATATCTTTTGACTGACTTATGAAGATATAATCTATGAATGCTTGAAAGTCAAGACCGCAGGGTCGTATGAGCTAAGGGTAGTATTTAAACCATAGAAATTCAATGGTATCTGATCAATTAGGTAATTTTAGTTTAAATGTTTATTTTTTCCACTTTTCCCAAGTTTTGGGATTGATAGGACAATAAATCTTTTCATAGTTCATAAACAACTGTCACAGTAAAATATATTCCTCTATCACTAGGTAGATAAATTTGAATGTCCCAGCTAGGAAATGCAAAATCAAAATCTTTTTTTGCCAGGGAGAGAGGGGTTAGACCTACAGAATTGTGAGCATTGTAGCCCTACAGAAAAATGGACCAACCAATCCAGATAATAAACTATTATTAGGATATTGCCATAACCATAAAGGAAAGAAATTATATAAAATCTATTTGAGGAGGCTGAAAGGATCCTTTAGGACACGGCCCAGTACAGTCTCACCTTTACTTTTTCCTGAACTATGTCAGTCACAGTAAAGTCATGAACTCCCATGCTCTGCTCTTTTAGAAAAGTAATATTTCCCAGTGTTTAGAGTTTACAATTAGTCTACTGTGTTGCTTCAAGGAGGGTTTCAGCAAATGTCAGTTTGAGGTTTAACCTGGGACAATCAAATGGCTATTCTGTCATTGCCCGTTCTTATCTTAATGGATTTGCAACAAAATCATTTCAAATTTGGGGTCACATTTCATAAATTTATGATGGAATTTGTGATCCCTTCCATGCATTAGCATTTATATTCATAAAAGTTTCTTGCATAAAGACTTAGCCAAAGTACCCTAGTTAGGATGATAATCTGCTAAAAATATTGTGTCTAGACTCCATTTTCTCTTTTTCACTATTGACTTTTACCTTAATGACAAAAAGCATCATCACATAGTTATTACTCCAAATGTTTACTTTTAGTGTATATAGTTATCCTTTTATTTACAGAAAATGGACATACTGTAGAAAGGGCAAACTTTTGAACACTCAAACCTATTTTGTTCCTGCTTAGGAATGGAACTCTACATGAGACTAATTATGTGTAGCCAGGCTGGTATCAACTCATTTTATTTTTAAGATAATTGCTGGGGAAGAGGGGCACCTGGGTGGCTCAGTTGGTTAAGCCTCTGCCTTCGGCCTGGGTCATGATCTTGGGGTCCTGGGATCGAGCCCCACATTAGGCTCTCCGCTCAGCAGGGAGCCTGCTTCCCCCCCTCTCTGCCTACTTGTGATCTCTCTCTCTCTGTCAAATAAATAAAAAAAGACTTAAGAATAAAAAAGATATTTGCCATGAAGAAAAACTGTAAGACTTATTTTGTCTTGCTGATGAACATGTCTTTTCCTAGCACAGGTAGCCCTCTGCAAAATCACAACCATGAGATTCTTATTCATTGTATACGATTTACAGGGTTGCTTGATTTAAGAGTGTCACACTAGAGAATGGCAATAGGAGAAAAATATAATAATCATATCATTAATTAATTAGAAAAAGAAGTTGTGCATGTTTCAATAGCCAGAGAAATTCATTAAATATAGAAGCTCTGGATCTAAAGATGATTCTAGTACGAGACATGAAAATGCTTTGACTAATTTAGCGGAGGACTGTAATTGCTCTGAGGCAGGAGGTAGAAGTTTTGGCTATTGGATCAGGGATCAGTTTTCATAGAAAATGGGTCTTTGATGTGGGCCCGGAGTTAATACCCTAAGAGCATAATCTAAACCTCCTTATATTCATACAAAAATAAAGATTTACATTAATCTAAGAAGAATCAATCTGGATTCTTTTTTTTTTTTTTCCAATTATTCTGTCTATGCCCCATTAGCTTTTCTCCTCCCATAAGGATTCTGGGATTTTGGGTAATTTTTTGTTCATTATTTTTTGTCTCATACATAATGTAGGCATTCTAATTCCTAGATCAGCTATAATTTGATTACATGCAGATAAATTAAAGGAAGTTCTAATGTATTTTATCTGGCAGTTCTATTTGCAGAGTAAATCCTGCTTATTAAATTTTTACAGGTTATATCAAAAAAAGAAAGACATATTCTTTTGATAATAGTCCTCAAATTGAAGGGCCATGTTAAAAATTGAAAAGATTTTAGGGCTGTTAGAAAGTTCCATTACTTGAGTGATTCTAGTAAACTAGAGAAAGTAAAGTTAGTCTCTACAGGTTCATTCTCCCCATACTTTCTATACACAAAAATTTGTCACTTGCTATTTTTCTACATATCCTGGGACAAAGAGATATTTTACTTTAAAACAAACTTACTCTCTTTTCTCCTTTTATACTTATTACAATTTGTCTTCATTCTTAGTTTTTCCAAACAATCTTAACATATTCTTTAAATAATACACTGTTCTATGGAATGCGTATTAATTATGAACAGTGTAAACTCTAAATTCATGAGTATATTGTCATATACCTATATTTGTAGACAATGCCATTTGGAAA
The DNA here is from genome assembly GCF_010015895.1 of Lontra canadensis. Lineage (NCBI taxonomy): Eukaryota > Metazoa > Chordata > Mammalia > Carnivora > Mustelidae > Lontra > Lontra canadensis. The sequence continues at coordinate 9,861,670 of NW_022631038.1, forward strand.
TTAAGGAAAATGACAAAAAGCTCTCAAAGCGATGTAACTGAATAGTTTTTGATGGTCATTCAAATGTTTTTTTTTTTATCAATATCGGAAAAGGATCTTCTAATAGCCCTTTGCTTGCAATAAATTTACATGTAACCTCATCTGTTGGCTCTTAATTCTTAGAAAACAGAGGAAATTTGGCCTTACATTTCATTCATAAACTGGTTGTTTTCTCCAGAGTTAAATTTACTTTTTAATAAGGATCTCCAAAATTTTGATTATTTTCCAAATTGTAAATTGCATTTCGATTTTGATTTTTCTGACTAAATTTCTTTTTTCACACTTGAGTTCATTTTTGAAAGAAGCACCCATTTTTCCTTTATGTAAGCTGCTCAATCTACCTGAGCTTTGAGTCTACCGAAAGTCATTTTTAATCTTTATTGAGTTTATTTTTGAGTCATTGGTTGGTCTTTGCAAAACAAGCAAACAAAAAACACTTCTTAAATTGCATCATAAAGTGACTTACTGGCCTTTAAAGGCAACAAATAATTTTACCATTTAGATTATTTAAACCTTACTTTTACTGTGCTTTTTTTTTTACATTTTTTCCTTGAGTCTCATTAATTAGACTAGTTGCTATATATCTGTAATGCAAAATGATACATATCCAATAAATCCTGAATTCTGCAGCAAAATTCTGTATTTCTTCTTGCAGTTTAGGAAAATTTTAATTATAGTCCTCAAGTTGGCTTGTGAGCCAAATACTAAAGATATCGGAGGAGAAAAATACAAAAGTCATTGGTTAACAACTTCACAGAGTACCCTGCAATACCAACCTTTGAACAGTTACCTCTGGTCTCCTTTACATGAAAGAATAAATGTGATTTCTGAAGTCAATATAATTGGGCCATCCACTAACAACTGATTCTGAATTCCAACTAATACAAAATTTTAAAGTAAATACAAGTGAATCTTAAATAAATACAAGCAAGAATGGCAGGTTAATAAAAGGCAGGTTAATAGGTTTAAAACAAAATAAGACAGCGACAGCAACTAGACAGAAATACTTTGGACAGCATACATGAAAAAGAAGAGAGAAATTGTTCAGGTTGCTTCATACCCAGTGATGGAGTTGCATGAGGGGGTGAGGAAAAATCTATCCTAACAAAATACACAGAAAGATTCCACATTTGGATATAGTCCAGCGATGCTCCTCTTTCTGTGAGTGAGATCATTGTTCCAAAATATAAGCAGAAGTGAAGACATGAATCTCTGCTTTCCCTAATGAAATAAGGACCTCTTTTCTAAAGGAAGTGTCTCTCTCCTTTCTTCCTTTCCTCCTTTCTCTCTCTCTCTTTCTTTCTTCTCTTCTTTCTTTCTTTCTTTCTTTCTTTCTTTAAGATTAAGAATGTGGTACATCTGAATATTTTTGAAAACCTTATTCAGTGTTCTCTGATAGTTGAAAAATCAGAAGAACTTATCATACACTTCTGTGAAGTGTAGCATGGAACAGCCACAAATGAAAACCAAAATTTTCTCTTTTTTCTTCCTGCTCCTTTTCCCTCATTTTTATTACTAATGTTTATCTTAGTTATGTGATTTCCTTTTAGGTTGATAACTATTTCTTAATTGTAGATTACAGATTTGGACAAATTGATATTTGTGAACTCTTCTAGTTCTGACCTTTTATAATGTTACGTTCCACATCTACAACTGTGAGAAAATAGGATAATATTTTCATAAGTAATAATTAGAAAAAAAAGACTTCTTTAAAATTTATAGGAAATAATGGAAACTGTAACCCCACCTCTTATTCATTACTAAATTATAATGAGTGGGGGTAAGGTACTTTTTCAGATGGGACAGTTCTTTATAGAGATTTTGCCATAAACCTAATTTAAATAGATTTGTTTTAAATAAGACTGCTTGGCATACTTTTTAAATACTACATATATGCTATATATTTTTATACATACAAATACATATACTTTATGTAAAGTATTTTAAATGCTACATATGTCATATAATAATATGTTGTGCATATGAATATATGTACTATATATTATATATAATTTAGTATATATATTTAGTATATATTTATTAATCATTTATTCATTCATTAACAAATCTAATTAAATCTAAATTAAACTCTTCCTGTACACTAGACACTATTCTATGCATATTAGTCACTTTTGCACTTCTCTTTGCCCAGACACACACATCTCTGTGACCTCTTCTCCAGCTTTGAGACAATTCCTGCCCTCCTGTTGGGGTGAAGAATACATCCTCTATTTTATAAACAAAGAATGTCAGTCTGTTAAGAATAATCCGAAGTGGTCTCACCCACACCGTTCAATTATCTGAGGTGAAGAGTATTAGTGTTCTGCTCAGTTACTTTTATTTTAATCACCACAGTCACATCATTAGTGTACAGCTTTTTCATGAAGTCAATCTTATGCCATGAAAGAAGAGCCAAGTTTTGACACATTCCTGGTACATATTCAGTATTTTTAAGGAAATTAATTTTACCAAAAACTAAAATCTTTTTCCTATTCTAATTTGTTCTTGAAAGTATTCTTTCTTAGTTCTATTTCCTGACCAAAATGCACAGATAAAAAAGGAATCAGTGTCTGGGGTGTGTGTGTGTGTGTGCGTGTGTGTGTGTCTATGCACATTTGTATGAAAGTTGTGTTTTTGTTTTGTTTACATTTTCATTTCTTTTTTTTTAAAGATTTATTTATTTATTTGACAGACAGAGACCACAAGCAGGCAGAGAGAGAGAAGGAAGCAGGCTCCCTGCTGAGCAGTGAGCCCAATACGGGGGCTCGATCCCAGGACCCCGAGACCATGACCCGAGCCGAAGGCAGAGGCCTCAACATTTTCTACACACAGACTTTTCCAGTCTCTTTAGATGCACACCCTTTTTCAGGTCGTTTCTATAATTCCTGACTTTTGAGAACTTAGAAAAGAAGGGAAAAAATGAGTATACTTTAAAGGTGGTTTATTTCTTTACGAAGGACCTTTTTGATGCCTAAGTTCTCTGATCATACTTCTTGCTAACTAATAATTATAAAGTTTCATAATTTGTTTGTTTCAAAGTTCTAGGATTTAAGTAGTATTTTTGTCGAATTAAGAAGAATTACTGGATTGCCTACCCATTAACAGTGAGTCTTCAGTAATGAAATTCCTTCTAGAAGATCCTTCCATCATTTGCATAGATTTCAACATAACTTCCTACTTTTTTTTTTTTTTTTTAATTAAGTAAGCTCCATGCCCAGGGTAGAGGCCAACACTGGGACTTGAACAAATCACAACCCTGAGATAAAGATCTGAGCAGAGATGAAGAGTTGGGAGGCTTAACCAACTGAGTCACCCAGGCACCCCATAACATTTTTTTAAATAGTAGGCTACCAAACTACTAAAACTTACCAAAGTGACATACATAAAACTTTAATGAATTCTACATTTATGCCGCTATACTGCTTTTTTATTTCCCAAAGTTGACTTTAAGATATTAATTTCTTAGGGAAACCATTAAGCTTTGGACTGAAGTTGTGGGTTTTTTTGTTCTATTAGAGTTGGATCTTCATAAAAACTCAGGCTTTACTAGTCTCCAGGGACTAATGAAGTCCAATTAAAATTAATGAGCAGATTGCATTGGATAACTGCATTCTCTGTATTAGGACTTCCGAGAGTCCACTTAAGCTTTAGAACCAAAGTATGTGTTTTCCTCCTGCCACCAGTCTCCTGTTAATTTCCCAGCCCAGGCTATTCCTAGATCCCACAGTTCTGAGCAAAAAAATATAAAATACAGGTTCAGATCTTTGCTAGCCATTATGCCTACCAAGACTTTCAACACTGAGACTGACCAGAGCTATGGTAAATTGAGCAGGAGAATAACCGTCCTTCCTTTGTGTCTCCCTATTGAAAGGGTGCATGATGTCACTCAATTTAGAAGACAGTTGTTTTAGATTTGCCTTCACTATTCTTCCCAAGACACATACACACTTCTGAGGTGACAGTGCTGGACAGCGTTCAAATAGCAATAGCTAGGTTGTCAAAATATCATCCTGTTCTGTGTTCCACAAGTTTTATTGCTGAATCTTGCTTCATTTTGGCCAATATCTTCTTTGTAATAAATCTTTTTTAAACTCTGGCTTCTGTCACTCTGCTCCTCCATTTCCCCAAGTGTTTCCCAGTTATAGCTCTGGCCCTCCATTGCTGACTTTGTTCATATACCAGTTCCTTTGGAAAGTGTGTGTATGTGTGTTTATTTATTACATTTTTTTTGTAGGACCATAAGGATTAAAGTCAATTTTTTTAATAAATGGCCTCTTTTATGTATGCTTGTATGCATTTATCTACCATTTCAAAAGTGTGGGTGTGAGAGAAAGACAGCACGATTATTTTGGGTGCTAGTTTGTATATATGTGTGTGTGCGTGTGTGTGTGTGTGTTCTGTTATTCTATTCTGGGAAAACATAGGTTTCTCTAAATGAAATCAACAATGATTAAATATAATAGTTTCACAAATTAGCTGGCTTAGAATCTTTTTACTAAAACACCTATTATTTTTGGTTATTTATGTTCAGATTGCATTTCAAGAGAAATTTAGAAGTCTACATAACATGGTTATAGTGTTCTAGGTCCCAGTTTCTAATTATAGCCCCCCAAAGTACAAGTATATTCCTTATGTTGGAAACAATTCATTATTATTCTTATGAAAATTAGTAAAAAATCTTAATTTTTTAAAGTAAACTCTATCCACAAGGGGCTCAAACTCACAACTGTGATCAAAATGTAAATGCTTTACCAACTGAGGCAGCCAGGCCCACTAGTTTTATTTCTTTATTTATTTTTGAGAGAGAAAGAGAGAGGGAGAGAGTGAGCAAGCTCAAGCTTACACACGCAGTGGGGAGGGGAAGAGGGAGAAGGAGAGAGAATCTTAAGCAGGTTCCAAGCCCAGTGCCAAGCCCCATGCTTGGGCTCGATCTCACCATCCTGAGATCATGATCTGAACCCAAATCAAGAGATGGATGCTTCAGTGACTGAACCACCCAGGTGCTCATCACAAGTTTTAATTTATAGAAAATCTCCTCTAAAGGCAGGTTCTCAAATAATGTTAGGAATAGTGTGTGTGTTCTAGTTTAAAGTTACAGAAACCAAAATAAATGAAGTGAAATAAAGTATTTTTTATTACTATTTCTATTTCTTCTTCTTCTTCTTCTTCTTCTTCTTCTTCTTCTCCTTCTTCTTCTTCTTCAATAGAAACAGTATTTCCATTAAAAAACGTTTATTTCTCCCACCAAACCTTCATTAGATTTTGAGTCTCTGTGCTAAGATTCCCCAGTAACTAATTTTAGTGCAAAAACAATAAAAGTTTTTGGTCGTTTGATTCCCCATGGTGAATCACATGGATAGAGGCCCCAATTTATGCCCTAAAATTTTCACTCTGAAACACCTAAGAATCCTCATGCAAAAGAACAAAAAACAAAAACAGAAACAGAAACAAAAACAAAAACTCTCCCCATATCAATTTGAAAGACCTGTGATCTGGTAATGAGAGGTTATTCACAGCTTTGAGAGCTTAGCTTAACTCGGGACACCAATTCATAGTCAAGTGAAGTGTCCTTGAATCCAATCCTGCTTCCAGCAGATTCCAGCAGACACACTTTGAAAGCAAAAAAACCAAAATCTTTTGCCATAGACCTTTTATATTTAAGATTTTATTTATGTATTTGAGAGAGAGAAAGCGAGAGCACAAGCAGGGGGAGGGACAGAAGGAAAAGCAGGCTTCTCACTGAGCAGGGAGCCAGATGCGGGGCTCAATCCCAGGATCCTGGGATCATGACCCCAGACAAAGGTAGATGCCCAACCGACTGAGCCACATAGGCACCCCTCCCCACAGACCATTTATTTCAATTCCTTTTAATATTGAAATTTCCCTTTATCTATCCCTGAAAAACATACAAACAATATTTAGATTAAAAAATGTCATTTTCCTTGAATGATTAAAAAAAACTTATGAGGGGTGGGGAAATAACATAAATATATGACTTCTTTGCTATCCTGTGCTCAAAAAATTGTATGACCTTGTAGTAATTATTGTTTAGAATCTCTAAACTTAGACATTCATGGAAAACAAATGAAATAAAACATATTATTTTTCCAGCTTCATTGAGATATAACACATAACACTGTGTAAATTTAAGGTCTACAACATGTTGATTTGATACACTTACATATTGTGATATGATTACCACTTTAGCATCAGGTAACATTTTCTTCATATTACATTAACTACCATTTCTTTTTTGTGATAAAAATATTCAGGATTTTCACTCTTAGAAACTCTCAAGTACATAGTACACTGTTGTTATCTGTAATCACAATGCTATGCATTAGGTTACCCCAGACGTTTTTCATCATCTAACTAGAAGTTTGCACTCTTTGACCAACATCTCCCCATTTTCACCTCCCAGCAGCCCCTGGCAACCACTTTGTTTTTATGAATTAGACTTTTTTTTTCTAAGTTTTCTTCTGAAAGTGGTATTATGCAGTATTTGTCTTTCTCTGACTTAATTCACTTAGCATAATGCCCTAAGATCCATCTATGTTGTTGCAAATGGTAAAATTTTGCTCCTTTTCATGTCTTAGTACCATTCCATTGTGTGTGTGTGTGTGTGTGTGTGTGTGTGTGTTAAAACAGCACAAATTCAGGCCTAAGATTTGGAAATAGCATTTAATATATTATTACTTGTCGCTGTTTGAAATGATTAAAATGTACTTTTAGATCTCTCTATCACCCTAGAGCTGTTTTTCTGTTTGATATATGGGACTTCATTGAAGAGAGCCAGGGGAGGGGTAGTATTCTCTGGTTAAAAATTGTTCAGTTTTGTGACTACCTTTTTAATTTAATAAGACATAATCTCAGAAAAAAATTAAACAACTCTGACAGAGTAGAAGAGACTTCCAAATTAATGGAAATATTTCAAAACCTCCTGAGCTGTGAATTTGAAAGCAGTAGATAGCCATTTGCCTAATAAACTTTATGTATGTTGATTTATTTATTAAAACAATCAAATATACATCAGATAATGTTTGCTGTTCAAAAGTATCAACCAGAAGTTTGGGAAAGATAAAGCCAATGATAGCTGATTTACTCATCACATTTTTCTCCACTGAGTCAAATATAGGAGCTCCCGATCCAAGGATAGGGAACTCTATGGGGACAGAGGTTTCTCACACAGTTATATTATTTTGACTTTTCTGGAAAGTTTATCACAAATTGACTTAAACTTGGTTAAAAGCCCTTTGGACAATATGACTGTTCCTTTAATACAGCTCAAATCTTATTTCCCTTAGCTCTTCCTGATATTGACCAAATCATGCACTGGAATATGCACAAGGAACACAAAATATATATATTTCAGTGTGGAGGGTTTTGAATTGTTTTGAGTTGTTCGTGTTCTTTTTTGAAGGGAAAATTGAAAAGTGAAATGACTTCCCAAGCTCTCCCCAGTCAGAAAAGTACTTTTACTCCATGTTTCTGTGCCGACAATGAGCATGTCACGTGCAAGTCAGCTATGTCATCTCTAACCACTTTTACATATTAGCATAGGCATGTTTGAAAATGAGCCTGCCTTCATTTTTCTCTACCATGCATTAGAGCATGCTGTTTTATAAAGATCATTCTTCGAATTATGGTGCCCAATTTTTATAGATTCCAACAGCAACTGACACTTAAAAATAACTCCCCACCAGCCCAAATCCATTGATCTTTGACCAGAATGAAAGTGGCATTCAGACAAGAGCCTTTGATAAAGAAATGAAGTAATGCAGGGGATGAATATGTTTAATTATAGAAAAATAAATCAATATTTAAAATTGGACCAATACACAAATGGCAATTTTCACTTATAAACAAGTGACATAATTTGCTCTTATGCTACAGGGCATATGCTGAAAACTCTTGGATTTGGCAGTACACTGGTTGGTTACTACTAACAAGATCTTATAGTATAGAAATGTCTGGGGTTCATTGCCTTGTTATTTCTGCTAAGATATTTAAAAATATATAAAGAAGGAAAAAAATAAGTGAGATCCCTGACCTTCATCAAACCATTTAATATTTTTTATTTAATAAAATTTTCTAGGAATGTCCTATTTTATACTTTACTAGTATTGCATTATTGCACCCCTCTAGGGTATTTCAAAGCATATATTCTCTTCTAAGGTTTTATTCACTAACTTGAAAAGACTGATTTCATATTATGAAACTCATCTAAGACTTAAAAACCCTTAAAGAAGACTCTCTATGTATGCATTATATGCTTGTTTGAAGCTGAATTTTGCCTTTGAAGACTTTAGCATCTTTGAACAGAGCCTTTGCTAATATATTTGTAATCAAAAATGATTGAAAGTGTTGGTTGTCTTTTATCACTGGAGACTTGGCATTAAAAATTACTTTATTGAGACTATATACAATTTATGGTTTAAATTTTTCATTAGTAGCCTGGATTCCTTTTTTCAAAAGTATCCCCCCACATGCCATGCAGAATGCAAGTTTATATAATGTTTTTTTTCCCCCTACCAAGTATTAATCCATCATTCATTTTTAAATTAACCTATTAAAAGATATTAACTAGGGCTCACTTAGTGTACTTAGTGTCAGGATTTTAGCTGAAAACAAAGAAGACATATAAGTAGTAGTTGCAGGTAACAAAGCCAAAGAAAGAAAATTGCAACACAGTGCTTGAGGTTTTCTTGACTGGGGTATGCACAAAATGCTACATGAATAGAGAAGAGGGGCAATCATTCTCTGTGGACATCTTAAGTTTCTGCACATCTTGCAAAGACAGCCTCTGTTCTGGATTACCTTTCCAAGGATACTTGTAAAACAAACATCCTTGTAAGTTAGAAATAGTGTCTCCTTCTGGAGTAAAAGGCAGGATGCTTGATGTCCAATATTGTAAAGATATTGCTTTTCTTTAGGTTAAATTTCAGGCATGCTTACTACTGACTATATAAGATTTGGGTACTCTAAACTCAGAGATCTTGTCCTAAAACCCAACTCACTATGTGTGCAGGCATCATCTAGCCCTATTTATTTCATCTTATTGGAAGTGATCTTCTACTGCTGTGAATATTATACTTTCTTTCATTTCTGACTCTGGGATCTCATGTCTTCTGCCAGTATCCATGGACCTGAGGCAGGCTAAGATGTTACCCTTCCAGTAGGGCAACATATCTGACCCCTCACAGCTTTTGTCAATGGGGCATAGATTCTTGAAGCCTGATATTCTTGAGTTTGGATGTCAAAAATGCCTGCTGAATCCCATCTACTCTTATTAGTATTGCATATATATTTTTAAAATATAAATAAATAGAGTCTGAATAAATTTCTTTCTTTTTTGTCACCTGAAATTCATAACTTAAAATATTTACAAAGGGAGTATGGTTAAATGTTAAGGTTTAATCCTTAAGGTTTTAAACACAACTACTTTAAAAGTTTTTTTTAAGTTTTGTTGTTGTTGTTGTTGTTGTTGTTGTTTATTTGTTTTAAATCACATTAGGACACATGTAATAAAATGTTAAGGCATTGAGTCTGGCTCATTAGCAGAGAGTTATGTTGACTTTTCATTCTCATCTTGGCTAACCCCCAAGTTTTTCTTCAATCATACTTTTATTTTTAACATTGCTTTTAATTTTGATAGAACTATTAATCAGATTATCTTTCTGGAATTTATAGCATCAGCATAATGATTCAAGACCCTAAACTAATTCATTTGCATATTGCCACCTTAAAGGAATTCATTACCTATTGTTCCTTAGAAATTGTTCCTTATGCAAAATCTAGAATAATTCCTTAGTTCGCCTTTCTGTTTCCTGCCTGGTCAGCTTTCTCTTTTCAGTTAAAATAATCCTACTATTATTCCTATAAATATTAGCTGTCCTTCTCTCCTCCACTTGTTTTTTTCTTTAAGTTGACCACATTAATTTTAAATTGTTTTTAACCAAAAATTCATAAGGATACATTGGGAATTTCTTAAAGTTCTGTTTGTGTTATCTTACTCTGATAAATAATAAAAGTAAAATAAATTAGAGACTGAGCATGAATTTCAATTATGACAGGAAAGATATACTTAAAGCCCCATACAAATTATTTAGAAGCCAGTAACAAATTGTTTTGCTCAAATTGTTATTAAACTTCATCCTCCTAGGGTGGACAACACTGTTGAACCCAATTAGAGTCAAATTTCTAAAATGAGGAATTTAGGAGTAAATAAGTCAATGAGAATTTATATACCGGTTTCTGTTGTAAAACCACTTGGAGATATAATAGCAAGATTCAGCAGGTGCTTCTGAAAATAGAACTGGGGTTGGGGAGGGGTATGATACCATATGTGGATGGAATTCAGAGGACGTATTGTGACAGTGGCTGCTGTGAACACCCTGCTTGTTTGTATGAGACTGATGGCCATCTAAGCTATGGATCTTTTCCATTTTGAATAAGCATCAAAGCCTCGATCCTAGAGATGCTGCTAGCATTTTCTCAAGTACTTAAAAGATAACACCTAAAATTGGAATGAAGGGGAAAAAATTAAATGTCTGGGAGTTTGGTGCCACTGATTCCTTCTTTGGTTATATATATATATATATATACATATATATATATATATATATAGTAAAATACTTGTTCTTTATAAAATCTTGGGATTAAAAATGTTCAATTCAATCAATATACAGATTGGTTGGGGGGAAAAATATAAAACCACCTGCATCTATATTCCTTCCCTGATGATAATATCTCCAGCTAAATCAGAGATAAATGGCACACCTAGGACACACATCCTGTATTTTCACATGCCCTTTGGAATAGCTCTTAAACCTACTTATATTAGTTACACTTTGCCCCTTCCAGTGGTATGGGGACTGTGTGGTAGTGTGTCGTTGTATTTGCATACACGTACAGGTGTTCCAGAAATTGTATTAAATTCCTAAAGTCCAGTATGTTCTAGTATAATGTTATCATCCTAATTCCAGTTATTTTACAATGTTAAGTGTCATAGAAATAACCAAAGTTCCTTGTCAAGTCCATTCTAATGAACTCTGATCAAATATTTAATAATAGATTTTTTTAAAGAGTCCTTTTATCACATACAGGAAGTGATATTTTACTCAGATTTTTCTTTTGCAAAAATATCCCTGAAAAGGTGCTTCTTCAAGGAAATTTATGGAAAAGACACTGGCAAACACAGAGTCTTTAAGATCATAAAAATAAACAATTTTCAAACAGAATGAAAATTAGTAACATGGGACTGAATGAACTTAAGAGTAGGATATAGTATTTGTGGCTTCTTGATGAAACATTGCTGATCTTTAACATCTGTTTTTCCAAATTAAGGAAATCTCTTTTCTAAAGCTATGTATGCCTCACAACAATTTAGTAATTATACCTGTTAAACAAAAGGAAACATTTATTTTTTTCTCCCTACCTGATATCTGCACAATTCAGAAAATCTTGAGTATTTTTTTTTTTTTTTTTTTACAAAGTAGTTATTTACATAGATTCAATGAGAATCTACTTTCCATATAACAGGACACAATTGGAAACTAGTTAGATTACTAAGGCTTTGACTGGAATGTTATAATTGAGAGATGTGCATGGATTCAGATATAATCAGGCAGTTTTAAAGAACTAAGGTTGCTCTACAGAGTCAATAAAGTCCCTTGGGAAAAATCGACCTGTTATATTGCTTATGAAGTTGCAGCAAAGGAGTCTTTAAAAAAAAAGGTTATATGGTCAATCACTGTTCTTGCCACATCTACATAAATAATCAGGCCAAGTTTAATGCAAACCAAATTAGTTTTGCTGTGATTATCCTTGGGAAAAATGGGGCTAACTGTAGAGAGAAATATTGTGTTTATACCTTTGTAGATACTAGATTCTGATCCTGTTAACTGGCTTTGAGGTTTTGCAATATACCTGTCTTGAATTCTTCCAGTTTCCTCAAATATTTGGCTACAATCCCCAAACCAATGTTTCCAATTTTCTCCCACTCTTCTGATTTGAAATCACTAAGAACAAAGACTACCTTTAAATCTTAAAAAGGACTATACCAGTTTTCCTCTCTACCCAGAGAGCAGCCAAACTTCAGGGACTAGAACCTCAGACAAATAATTTACAGTGAGAAAAGTCTTTGCCTTACATCTGGTCCTATGCAAACACTGGAGACCTTCAAATGAAATTGACAAGGATGAGAAGTGGTTGACATTGATGCAGACTGCTTCCTCCAAGACACAATCAAGACTTTATTATAACTAAACCTGAAACCGTTTGTTATTCTATTTCTTTTCTTTACACTGGCATTTCCCTGAAAGATACCACCATCATCTGTATGTCAAGGCCATTGTTAAGGGCTGGGGGCTATCTCTGTTAGCAATCCTAAACCCGGGAAAATAGGCATCTGTACAAAGAAAGGGACATAACATGGTCAGGGATAACGAGAGCAAAACTTCTTCTGTGGTCTGGAGACCCTTAAATTTTACTGGCCTCCATGGATGTCACCTTTCCAGTCCTTGGTCATAGATGCATATAGGAATTACCAGGAGGCATTCATGATTCAAAATTAGTTTCCTTTGGTTGATCACTGCTCTCCTGCCTAGGAAGAAATTGGAATGAGACTCTGATCAGGAAGGAACCGCTCCTCATTGTGGAAATCTCTGGTAAAACAACAGCTGTTCAACAAAAATACTTAGACTCTGTCCCAAATTGTTCTTTAACTTAATTATCTCTTAGTTGAGCAAGAAGCTGTCTCTGCTATAGCTAACACAACCTACTGCACCTGGAGTAGCACTTGTAGGGAAGTCGAAACTCAGTTCTCCAAGATCATGGAGCAAGCCATTTGCATGTAAAAGGTGACTACTTTGATGGGGTTTTTCTTTGACTTATTAAATTTTGACTGGTTTGAAGCTCAGGACCATGGCTCCAAAGTACACTCCAAACACTGATGTACAGGTGTTCCAGAAATTGTATTTAAAATGTATTGTATTAAGTATTAAGTTGTACTTAATAAATTGTATTAAGTATCCTGCTTATAATAATCATATTAGTCTCCCTGATGTGTTGTGCTCTCTCATAAGCTTTAGGTGGAGGTTTGTGGCTGCTAACAACTGAGCAAATCATCTCCCTAAGACTGAGATGTCATAAAAGGAGCAAAAAGAACGACTGATGTCAAATTGTGAACCTAAAGCTGTGACTGGTGAAGATCACAGAGATTAAGGAAAAATCATTCCAACCTATAAGTACCACACAGAAGGTCAAGAAAAACTGTGAGAACTCCGGAGAGGTAACTGCTAATGTCTTACATTTTGATCACATCTCTCAGTTAAGCTGAGAGTCTGATCAGAAGGCAGAAATTGTTAAAAAAAAAAAAAAAAAAAAGACAACAGGCCTAAAATGGAATCATTTGTGCTAAGCCCCATATCAGCAAACCAAGACTTAATACCTAAACTAATTGGAGTTTTAACCTCTCCCAGGACTGGAATCTTAAAATAGTAAATCTGGAAATTCCTGGGCAGCACTGGCATGGTAATCCACCCAACAGACCCCTTCCAATCCCCAAAGAAAGATGAGGGAAACTGTTCTTTCCTTTCCCTGCCCCATTCTGCAGATAAAAGTCTTCAATTTTGTTCAGCTTTTCAGAATTCCTTTCTATTTGCCAATGGGATGCTGCCCAGTTCATGAATCATTGAATAAAGCCAAAATGATCTTTAAATTTATTCAGTTGACTTTTGTGTTTTAACAATACCCTCTACTATCTATTTTGAAATGGCTTTTTTATTGTTTTTGTAAAGGAACTGTCTAAAGGCTAAGGTTTGCTGGGGGTAGTCTCATAATAGAAAATGATCATATTCTTGCCAGGCGGGCAGCTCTCTTAATAAATATTAAATCATTTTTAGGTACAAGCCCTGTTGTTTTTTGTTTATGAAACATTCCTGGTGGGATCCTCTTCCATCCCCTTTTTCTGGCTATGTCTTCCTCTTCTTCCAGGTCTCAGATAAAATATTACCTTGTGAATTAGAGCCCCTCACTGCTATGCTCTATCAGAGTACTGTACTTATGATTTCTAATTCTTTTTAATAATCATAAATTAATGTTCCCACTTCTACCACCTACAAAAAAGCACACTTTGAAAAGTAATTTTTAGGAGAACAGGAACCACCTCTCTCCTGTTTTTCATTCTCCCCAGACCTCAGGGCAGTGCCTGGAAACCTGTTAGGTGTTCAACACATATTTATTGAATACTTAAATGAATCAAATACTTTCTGAATATTTTCCTATTTAAACACCAATTACTTTGTAAAGCAATTTAGTAATGTGATTCCCACATTTGTTAATCTAGCAGTTCCTATAATTAACTACTACTTTCAACACAGGAGTTCTATTTTTATAAATGAAGCTATGTTTCTTATTTTCTTGGCATTTCTATTGAGTGTTCTCCAACAGGACTCTTTTGCTATCTGGTGGTTATACAATGAATTATAAGTGAAAGTTGTAGGGGACATTTGGGCTATAATATAATCTCTTTCTAGAGAATTTTCCATCTTTATCTCAATGAATCAACAAGGCATTACATCACATCTGAATCTAATTATGCATTTTTCTTAATTGGATATAATGTGTGAACATTTATTGAGATTTACTGTCATTGCTGTTGATGTTAGTAAAGATTTAATCAAATGTATGATTAAGGCAATGCTTGCAAATTCAATGCATAAAAAAAGACAAACTATTATTTTTCTACAAACTTAGGAATAGGTTTGCCTAGTACAAATCAACATGTTTTGGTGAAGAAATTCTTATTAATTTTCCATGAACAATAATATAGCTACGATTTTCCCAAACTTGGGGAATCTGTGGAAACTTTTCAGAACAGACATTGATGGCAACAATTTTTTATAACCAATTCACAACACATATAGTACATTTTACATAGCAGGCATCTAAAAATAACAACAACCAAATCACTGGATAAGTGCCAGTCGAGACAGCTGACTTCCTTCTTAGGTTCTACGTATTGCACTAGGGGGGCGATTGCCGTATCTGCCCATTCAGTGTGGAGTTTAAGATGTTCTGTTTGTGCAGAGGTCAAATAAAACTAGCCACCAAGCAAGTTAAGTTTTTCTTTTTTCTCCTTTTAATCATCACGTAGGAAAGATTTAGAACAACAAAAGCAGTGGAGGTTGGCTTTTCAATCCACAGCATGGTAATTCAGTAACAACAAGATTGAAAGCTGACATTGTTGACTATTAAGATTACTGGGTCGTCAGCTAGACGGGAAGAAACAACATGTAACATGTTTCCCTACCTGACTTGTGTTTCTAGTTCCTGTAAAACGCCAAATTGAAAGTGATCAGGAGCAACATTCCTACTTCAAAATGTAACACAAAAGGCTCAGCCATGTGGCCTGCAAAGACTTGTAGGACATAATTTTTACTGACAGCAAAACAAAGACTTTGGTTGTGTTATGTTTCCATAAACACAAATTCAAATAAAACTATTGCATTTTTTATTACATTTATTTTCAAAAAGTCAAACTTACTGTTAATATCTTTTTGGGATATAGCTATTATTCTGTATTAACATATATATGAGATATTTGCCTAGATAGAGGAACCCATCTATTACTGATTTAATAGACTGTAAGGGAGCAGTAGTTCAGCTACTTTGATAAATCATTTTTTTCAAGGTGGTTTAGAACACATTCTTCCTAAACATATTTGTTTTTTTTTTCACCTATTCCTCTGTGGAAAAAAAAAAAAAAAAGGAAAAAAGAGAGGTGTCACCAGTTATGTGCTAAGCTTTGCATAAATCTGTGGCAAGATATAATGCAATACAAAGAAGTCGCTGTCATTAAGAAGCTATTTCCTTACGGAGAAATGTTATCACAAGACAGAGGGAGAAATACTTAAACAGGGGCATATGTGAGCACTGAGGAAGGGCATTAACTTCTGCGGTGCATGAGGGAAAGATTTCCACAGTTAGTAATGCCAGATTTACACAGTCATGAGCTTTGCCAGTATAGCAGCTACCAAAATAAATTATGCCCTGTGAGCTTAGACTTCCTTTCCATTATTTTATAATTATTGAATGTTTCCTGACCAGCTATATTTTGACAGCCTGATGGTCTATATTAGGAACTGGTGGAGGATTTGAAGACCTTTGTCACACAATGATCTGAGAGATTGGTTTTTGGTTTTATTCAAATATATTTTAAAAAGAAGGCCAGCCATCTAGTTAACAAGATAGTTAATCTTTTATTTGTTAATCTTTTATTTGTTCAATTTCCATATTTAAACTGATATCTTATTGGGTTGGAGAATATATATATATATAATCTTTCAAATAAACTGGACCACAATATCTAGTCTCACATTTAATTTAGGGGATGGGGAAGCATCAGCACAGAATGTATCAATTCCTACTCTACTTTTAGAGGTAGAGCGGTAACTGTCATGTTGGTTTCCCTTCTCCACTGTGTTACCTGGCAAACCCTAGTACCCTGAATGTAAATCACCTCACTTCTAACAGGGTCAGGTAGAATGATGACTCATACACCTGTTTCCAACAAATCCACAAAAGTTTCAGTTCTTCCCCACATCTAATTACCCTGGTGTGGAGGATAGATGTGTATAGACTTCAATCCTTCATGAACACAGGAGACCTTAGACTCACCTTCAATTTCCTTTCCCCTGAAGTCAGGTGAGGTAGGGCCGTATCACTGGACAGAGAGGGAGAGCAGGCCTCTTCCGTGAGCAACCTGGATTCACTTCCAACCGTTCGCAGCCTGGTGTTACTTGCCGCTCAGCCAATAACTGTCTAATGCTTTTCTTGCTTCCAAAGCCATATATTGGCTGGGTGGGTGGTAACATTGTCATTCCATACATCCTGGATCTTACCTTCAGGAGCCCCTTAATGCAGCAATCACAACCAAAAACATAGCACTTTCCCTCTGGGACCCTGGAGTTTGCTCCCTCTAGATATCCTGAGTGTGACTCTCACCTTGTTTTTTGGGGGGAAGCACATTAATCTGATTAATCACATTAATCTGAAGAATCTGCTCTCATTAGCATGATAACATCTCTTCAGTTTATGCCTGGGTTTGATTTTGGAGCTGAGGGAATTTCCCAAAGTGGTCAAATCAACAAGAGTTTATCTAGAATTTTTGGGTTTAGTTTCTCAGTTGCCGGTGGCTCACCTTCATCAACCCTGTGAACACAACCCAAGGGACTGCAGCCTAAACATGAGTCAGTGGCTAGTCATTGATGGTTTTATCATTAAAAAAAAAAAAAAAAAAGTCCGAGACGTTTTACTGTAACTGGCAAGTAGATCTAAGGGGGGCATGGTAGATTGCCGGAGGGGCTGAGCCCTAAGATGGCCTCAGTGCTGCCATTCTTCCCTAACATTCAGCAAGCCCCTCACTGTCTCATTTCTCTATGGAACCAGACGAATTTCTAATAATGCGCCTAGTTACTGCACACAGCCGCTTACAAGTTTCCATCCATTCTCAGTGCTCATCTATTGAATGTTTTGTTTGTTTCTGAAAGAAGTGGGAAGCTTTCTGCCTCCCACAATGAATCTTACTACTGTTGTTAAAATAGACCTGGGGTCACCTGAGAGTTTGGTAAGGATGCTTTCACTCACCCAAAAGAGAGTGAACAACAAGCAGGGCAACATGCAGGTAACTGTCTTTGAAATACCTTCTCGCATCTCTCATCGAGAGGACAACTTATTACCTGATTGACCAGATATTTTGGTCAATGTGTTTATTACCAGTTCTCATGGACTTTCCTCAAGCCATGCCAATCAGCCTGTGAGTTTCTCATCCTTCACTTTTAGAAATTCATGTTCCTCTCAGCATCGCATCCTCATCACCAAAATTGCTAAGAACTATGGAGAACTGAGATTGTATTTGACCTATGAGCTAACACATCAGGCTGCTGCAGTTTCATGAATGAGGATAAAAGACAGGAGAGTCCCAGGTCAAAGACAAAGGACTTTATTACTCACACCAACAGCCATGTATCCGAAGTATTAGCATATCATTATGCCAGTTCTTAGTGCTCCAATTCCCTCTGGGTGTTATAAACAGGGCCAGGTGAGCCCTACACACAAAGTCGGGTATATTACAGGGAAGGGACCCTGAATCTTTGGTAACAGGCATTTACCCTGACTGTCTTCTGCTTCAGAAGCCCCTTCCAGAAGCCCCTTCCAGAAGCTCCAGAAGGAGATATTGTAGTTATTATACTGGTTGGTAAGCATGTCTACCTTTTGCTTCAGAAGAAGACAGTACTTCTACCTTTCAATATTTTCTCATTCCTATCAGTTCAATATGGTATTGAGCAATGCCCTTTCTCCACAATGATGGTACTCTTTACCCCCATATTCCTCATTTATGGTAAACTATCACATCTTGAACTCTCTAAAGAGGTTGGGGTTTTAGTTGGTCATGGTTTTTTGTTGTTTTTCTGTTTTTTGTTTTGTTTTGTGTTGTTGTTGTTTTTACCATTGGCCCTCATCTTTTGAGACAACAAATTGTAAGTTGATCTGGTTTCAAAATATCTGCCTAACATGTTGTAACTATTAGCAAATACTATTAGATCTTCATCTTCTCAAGGAAAAAAAAAATGAGGAATACGGAGAAAGTTTGAATCAACTAATAGTAGAAAACGGAGGAAGAAAATACAAAAGAATATGCATATGAAACTGCTTAAGTGCATAAAGTTGAACAGACACCAAAATGGCACTAATGCTTCACTGAAGCTTGATTTTAAACTAACATTTTTCATCTCTTCAGCAAACATCCCCTCCTCCCCTCTTAGCCTTTTCTTTTAGGAACACGGTACCACTCTAAAGAACCCGCAAAGAAGGTCAGTCCCCATGCTCAATTCCTGTCAAAACCAGCTAGACCCTGTATTTTCTGTAAGACCCCTTACCCCACACCCTCCCTCCTGAGGGTTTGCAGTTTTTGAAGGACTTAGCCTGCTGCAGCTTCCTTTACCTGACAAAGCAATAAAGCCATTGTTCCTATTTATCCCAAACTCTGTCTTTGAGTTATATTGTTATATTTTGGCTCCAGAAGCACTGGAGGTATGTATTGGATAACATATACACTAAACAAATTTGTGAATGCTGTGTGTGTCTGTGTGTGTGTGTGTGTGTGTGTGTGTGTGTGTGTGTGTTGAGAGAACAAGAGGAAGAGAGGGAAGAAGGAGAGGGGAAGAAAGCAAAGGAAAGGAGAGGCAATGATGCAAATCTACTGATGTAAGGATGATACATAAAGAGAATTCTAGAACTGTGTTAAGACTTCTGGTTCCTGATTTTCATATATATTTGATTCTGTGAAGCCAGGTGTTTGGTGTTAGCTCAGATTCCCTAAAATTTTTCTTTTCCTTAAATGATAAATTCTTTAAATGACCTTCTATTATATGAGATTAATTAATAAATTATCATTTCTTATAGAACAAAAAGAGTTTAACATTGATGGGCAGCCTGACATTACTTTGCTTTGCATGATACTCTAACTAAAATTGTTATTGTGGGGGGCGCCTGGGTGACTCAGTGGGTTAAAGCCTCTGCCTTCGGCTCAGGTCATGATCCCAGGGTCCTGGGATGGAGGCCCACATCGGGCTCTCTGCTCAGGGGGGATCCTGCTTCTTCCTCTCTCTCTCTGCCTGCCTCTCTGCCTACTTGTGATTTCTCTCTCTCTGTCAAATAAATAAAATCTTAAAAAAAAATTTAAAAAAATTGTTATTGTGGGTATTGAAAGGGAATTGGGTGAATTTGTTTATAGCACACACTTTATACATGTAAAAAATCCTCAGTTAAACGTTGTTTCCAAAGTCCCTCGTGTTTGCATAGCTATCCAGAATTTTTTTTCTTCCTGTTTTGTTTCAAATGTGGAGTCTTTTTTTTTTAATATATTCTTAGCTCCATCCTAGATTTTCCATATAAATACTTTGTGTTCTTGTGTGTGGCTTATAGGGCCACTCAGTTCTTACTCAGTTCCTAATCCCAATACTTCTGTAGTATAATTTGTTCTAGGTACTCATCCAGACAAATGTGTTTCTAGATTCTTCTTGGAAGGCAGTTGGGAGGTCATTAGTAATATTTCAGTCCAGAGCATATTGTCACAGTATTTCTTCCCAAACCATAGAGCTTTTTTTTTCTCAAATAGAAATTATTGAGTGTGAAGTATTTTTATTCCATTATTCACAAAATTTCATTTAGCTTTGAACTTTCAGTGAAATCATATAATTTATATTTAAATAAATATAGTTTATATTTTACAAACCATATAGTTTATATTTTACAAACCATATAGTTTATATTTTATAGTTTACACTTAAATAGAGTTTATATTTATGTGGTTCATATTTTAATAACAATTAAATTGTCTATAGCTTATAGTAAAGAAATAGTATTTGTAGTTTAACACATATTTTAATAAAAGTAAAATTGGAATATTTGCAGAGAGTATTTCAAAAGGAGTGAACTTCAGTGTACTGAGTAGAATAAAATAAAATCCCCTCATCTGTTCTATACATTTATAAGAAGTTAAAAATGAATAAAACTGAATAGCAGACCTTGGGAAATATACTGATGCTGAGACTATTTGACAAAGATGTATTTGAACTGTGTGAAAGGAAACTAGAATCTGGTGGGAATTTCTCCACTGGGAGAAATGTGTGCTACCATGTGACAGAATAGTTTATAAGAAAAAGTGAATACAAAAGAAAATTATTTATTTAAATATTTCTAAGCTACTTATGTATTTCAGTTGACTTAACAAGTGAATACCAAACATGAAAAAGATAAAGAAAAAAGTCCCTTTGATTTGGGTGTGTGGACAGAAGGAAAAGAAAGAATCAGTATTATTATCTTACCCCAATAACCCTCCCTACAGTCTACTGTAGAAAAATCTTACCATCTAGGCAGGCATTATCCTCTTGGACAGACCCTGGTGTCTGGGGGCATACATTTTTATTACTTGCCTAATTATGGTGAAGAATACAGTTTGCTAAAAATAAATAAATAAATAAATAAGTAAAAATAAAAAATAAAAAAATTTAAACAAAACCAAACCCTGAGTCTGCAAATTACTTATAGTAGCTGCCAACTTTTGACTCAAGGGTAATAACCTCTGTTACTTTCGGTCTTTGGTGAAGTGGACTCTAAGATAGGAATTATTGCTAAAGTAGGAATAAATATATAAGAGATTTATTAGGGAAACTCCTGCAAAAAGGTAAAGTGCGAGGAAGAGAAAGTCAAGAGAAGCCTCTAGCCACATGTTCTTGGGCAGAGAGAGGGAAAGAATTGGTTAGAAAGCTTCAGACCATAGCATAGTTCCTAGCAAGTTTTTGGCAGGCTTCTGGGGAGTATGAGTGAAGGTTGCCTTCAATCAGCCTCATGTTGGAGTGGGGTGAGCCAGTCATAGCACTCTTGCTGTGATGCGGCCTTGGCTGGAAGAGCCCAGGTTTTAGCTGTTGGCCATCAGTCAGTTATACCCTCAGAAGCAGGTTCCCTTAAAGTAGATGGGAGTGAAGCCCTTCCATATCCACCACAACCCACATCAAGAGCTCTCCCTACCCTGTCCTATGTTATATTAGAACTAAGTCTCCCTTGTGTGATGTTCTGGCTTCCTCCGCTTCTTGATGTCTAAGATGTCCTTTTCTTGTCTTTATCTGCGGTGACACAATATAAATCTTTGTTCTTAATCCTCAATGCAGATATCATTTGCACCAAGCATTTTGGGATTTTTATACACTTTACACAAAGAACTTTCTAAGGGTCCTGAAGAAGATTCATTTCTCATAACAATGTCCCTGGGACCATCCCCCTGCCTGCCATATCCATTCTCTATCTCCCCACTTTTAATCACTTCTCTCCAGGTTGGTGTCCTACATTCTCCTACTTCAATTATCTAGAAAACTGTCTCCTCTCATTGACACAAACCACAAAAGACTGAGTGATATTCGAAATTCAACCCAAAACTATTATTAATTTGTGCATCCCAGAAAACTTTTTTTTTCCCAAAGAGGACCTCTGTCACAATTGCTAATATAATATACTATCATGCTCAACCAGAGACTTGTAACTTTAGAATTGTAATCATAATAATTTTCACCTCTATAAATTTTATTCTATTGCATGGCTAATTTAAATTCTTATTCAGAGTTTAGACAGTTTTGGGTCCTACATGCACAGGAAAGCAGAGATAAGCACACTTTTTGTTGCTCATTCCGGGCTTGAAATAATTATTTTGCTAATTAAATTTTTATTTCCAACTTTAAGACCTGTTACTCTAGTCCAAATAGCATACATTCTACTCCCTGTTGTGGAATATCTGCTGCTCCTGTTGCTGCCTAAAACATATAACCCACAAGAAATAATAAGAATAAAATCAAACAGTCCTGTCGGTTTATCATGGAGGAAAGCAGAGGTTTGTTCACTCCAGTCATTGGAGATTTGGAAAAACGAAGTATCGTTAGTTGCTTGGCAACCATTTTGATATTGAAATACTACATGTGTAGCGAATTCACATTTCAGTTGTTGTTTGCGACAGAAAATTAATCTCATGGATGGAGGTTTGAAATCCACACTTTTTAATAAAAGTGGATTTTGAAAGTCAAGGAGAAAAATAAGCTTCTCACCTTTTTTTGTTCTTCAGAGACTGAGGAAGGTTAAGCTCCTTCACCCTGGAGAGTCAAAACAAGCAGAGTTAGTGATGGCAATGGGAAAATCCCCTGCAAGGCACCCTTGACATGACTCCTCATTCTGGAGTACTTCCATGATAGTTACAGCGGGACTGTACCAGGCAGAGAGAGACAGTCCCATGTTCCTTAGTTGCTCACTGTTTTCTAGAACCAAAGGTTCTTTTCTTTTTAAAGATGGAAAAAGGAGAGAAACATTTGATGATGGAAGAGACTTCTTCAGTACGGAAAAAAAAAAAAACCTACCGCCTGTCTTCTTACTCTCTCAAAGGTAATAAAATAAGGAAAAGAGAATATCTTGGGACATTTTATTTAATTAAAGTTAACCAGTTAAAGGTCACAGTTGGGAAAATCTTTAAAATCCATGGTGTGGGGGCGCCTGGGTGGCTCAGTGGGTTAAGTCTTTGCTTTCGGCTCAGGTCATGATCTCAGGATCCTGGAATCGAGCCCCACCTTGGGTTCTCTGCTCAGCAGGGAGCCTGTTTCCCTGCCTCTCTGCCTACTTGTGATCTCTGTCTGTCAAATAAAATCTTAAAAAAAAAAAAAAATCCATGGTGTGTTCTAAAATAGTATTTTGCAACTGTCAATTTCTATATTAATGTTGATAACTTACTCAACATTCTCTGTTATTCTAAAACCTTTTCCTCCTTTGGTGTTATTATTAATTTCTCATGTGAGCAAAATTACCATTTACCTAAAAAAAACCCTCAAACAATGAATAATTCCCTCAAAATTGAGGCCTAAGTCAGAAACACAGATTTACTCATATAGTTAATACACATCAATACCATCATTATTTACTACAGATTTATAGTTTTAAAATAGAATTTTTTAAAAAAAAACTTACTAAGATGATTGTTACAAGTAAATTTCAGACATCGTGTTATTTTCTACTTATGATAATAAAAGACCTGGTGCCACCACAGTTGAACAATATTTGGACATTTAACAGATATTTGAATGCCTTCATGCTGCTCAAAAGAAATCTTTTTCTGGATATACTTTCCTACTGGCCATGTGATAAGGGCTAGAAAAACCATAACCTGAAGATTGCCTATCACCTGGAGATATGATTTTATTACCATGCATGTGACTCAATAAAGTGAAATTGATGTCTTCTTGACAGATTATTCTCTAATTTAGAAAATAAAATAAAAAAATCTTAGTAAGTTATCTGCTTTAAGAAATTTACATTTTTAAGGGTGCCTGGGTGGCTCAGTGGGTTAAAGCCTCTGCCTTCAGCTCAGGTCATGATGCCAGGGTCCTGGGATTAAGCCCCACATCAGCAGGAGTCTGTTTCCTCCTCTCTCTCTCTGCCTGCCTCTCTGCCTCCTTGTGATCTGTCTGTCAAATAGGTAAATAAAATCTTAAAAAAAAAAAAAAAGAAATTTACATTTTTAAATACATTTTCAGCA
Source organism: Lontra canadensis (assembly GCF_010015895.1). NCBI lineage: Eukaryota > Metazoa > Chordata > Mammalia > Carnivora > Mustelidae > Lontra > Lontra canadensis. The sequence goes on from NW_022631038.1 coordinate 9,885,842, forward strand.
CCCATAAGTCAGAGTGGAAATTTCCATTTTGCGTACTGGAGTGGTGGGTTTGATGTGAGGGAGTGTATTTCAGGTAGCAAAGGAGGCATGAACTGGTGTGGATAGGATGATGCTCAGGACTTGATGGGCTATGTTTGGATGAGAATAATGTGTATGGACCATAATTTCAGAAAAAAGTAACCACATAGCTATCATGTGGTTTAATCACCCACTTTAGAGGTGAGGAAATTGAGAGAGTCTAGAATTAAGTAATAAACCCAAGGTCATTGTGTTGGGTCCGTTTATCAAAGGAATGAGGCTGAGACAAAGTGAAAGTTATGTAAAGCTTTATTCTATGCCAAGCATTAGAAGTCAGACTGACCGGCCAGGGCCGCCTCCAAAGACAGTGACCATCCCTTGGTCTTACAGGCTAGTTTTATAGGGCACAACCGCAGACCTCTACATATGTGGCTTTGGCTGATTGGATGTTTCCACCTGTCTGGCCTTGTTTTAGGTGTGTGTTTTAGTAACAGTTACCTGGAACCGATATCAATAACTGTTGAGGCATTTATTAAACAAAATGGCCTTGTTTTAGGCGTGTGTTTTAGCAACGGTTACCTGGAACTGATATCAGTAACTGCTGAGGCATTTATTAAACAACAAAATGTCTACCTAGGCAACATGGAGTCACTATGGCTAACTAAGTAGGCTCAGGCAGGCCCTAGGGGTTTAACAGGTTTTAATGTGGAATTGGCCCCAACAATTGTAATCAGTCATTGCCAAAAAAGGAATACAGTCACACTCTTCAACTCCCACTGTAGGGCACAAGTCTGAAAACTAACGTCTTTGTGCATCCGGAGAATCAACCACAACCTATTTTTCAGTATTGTTATCATAAAAAATGATTTAATTCCTATCAAGACAACAGTACTTATTGAACGACAAAATATATTATTTGGATTTCAAGAAGGGTGGACATTCTCAACATTTAGGAACTTAAGACTGGTTTTAGAGTCACCAGGCTGTGGCAGGATTTGGGGGGTCAGAGGGTGGTTGGTGGCAGATTAGGGGCAGAAGAGTAGGTGGAGTTTGCTATAAAGGAAATAAATGAGGCAGTAGGAGAAGGAACAACACCCATTTCTGAAATACTAGAATAACAATACAGCGGCACTTACGATAGACAGCAAGAGAGGGAAGGCATCCACAGGGAGTAAACTTGATGGAGTAAGTGGGGAAAGACTTGAACTGAGTTCTTTTGCCAGACTATGTTATAGAATATCTATATCTATATCTATATCTATATCTATATAGATATAGATATATAGAGATATATATAGGAAGCAATTGTATACTGCTTTTAAGAAAACTACTTTATAATAGAAAAGAAATCACTGTTATTATCAGATGATATGATTGTTTACTGGAAGATAATGAGAGGTAATGTAAAACTGTTAGAAGTAGAGAGAATTTAGTAGTCAGTTATAAATAAGTAAGTAAATAAATAAGTAACCAAAAACTTCCCCCAAATTCTTTAAAACTCTATAAGAAAATAAAACAAACAATGACATTCATACTAGAAACAGATATAAAAATCCCTAAAATAAACGTAGCATGAGGCTTGAGAAAATGGAGAAAATATTTTATTGGATGATAACATTTAATATAATAATTATATGGGTTAATCTCAAAGTGATATGTAAAAGAAAAGCAATTATAAGAATATTTCAGACAATTTTAAATAAAAATGATAACCACTATACACCTGTTAGAATGCCCAAAAACCAACAACACCAAACACACAAGGATGTGGAGTAATAAGAATTCTCATTTAGTGCTAGTGGGAATGCAAGAGTACAGTCACTTTGAATGTCAGTTTGGTGGTTTCTTATAAAACGAAATATACTCATTGTGCAGTCTGGCAATCACACTCCTTGGTATTTCTCCAGAGGAGCTGAAAACTTAAAACCACACAAAAACCTATACACAGATGTTCATAGCAGCTTTATTCCTAGTTGCCCAAACTTGGAAGCAACGAAGATGTCTTTCAGTAGGTGAATGAGTAAATCGTGTTGTGTCCAGATAATGGAATCTCATTCAGTTCTAAAAAGAAAGGAGCTATCAAGCCATGAAAAGATGTAGAGGAAACTTAAATACATAGTAATAGGCAGAAGATGCCAGTAGCTACACTACAACGATAAGAGAAGCATTAATTATGATTTTTATTATAAAATATATTTATGAGGTGTGAGCAAAAGAATAAGTTCACCAGCATTATGTAAATTACTATATCTTTTTTGTAAAGGGAGATATGTTAAAATAGTAAAAACTGTTCTTTGTGGGTAGGAACTGTAGGGGTGGAATTTTCTATCATTCTGTTTCTTCTATGCAATTTTTCCCTCTTAAATCAAACATGTACTGCTTTTATATCAGAAATCATGCATTTTAATTAAAAGTAGTTTTATTCGACTTATCAATTGAGAAACTAAATGAGGTCACTTGAAGCTTTAGGCACTCATAAGAGATATTATATTAACTTAAAAAAATATTCATGATCCAGAGATGCTGATGGGTGTTCCAGGTGAGAAAACTTAAAAAAAAAAAAAAAAAAAAAGTTGAATTATGGGAGCTTGGGAGAAGTAATAGTATCAACAGGGAAAAAAAATCCATATTTGAATCTGACCAATAAGTTAATATGCCAGTGGAAATTAAATATATTATAAAGTATTATTCAAGGGTACTTGGGTTAGAAAGAAACAAACAACAAACAGTGGTGTTCATAAAAACCCAGTTCCACACACTCAAAGATAGACTTGCTGCTTCATCTTATCACTGACGTTAATTAAGTGCCGATTACTCTGCTCATTCCCAGTTAAACATAGGTTTCTTCAAATACTGATTTACACCACCTGCAGCCTAAGTCAAGCACTCATCTGGCAGTCTGTCTTCTTTTTAAATAAAAATCAATTGTTTCTGTATGGGAAATGGTTATCTACTATGGGCCAGGAATAGGGTGAGGCAAGTGAAGTCGTCACCTTGGGTACAAAATTTTAGGAAGGGTACCAAGATATTCAGTAATCAAGGTAAATGGAATTTAATTTAATTTAATTTAATTTAATTTAATTTAGGGGAGCAGGACAGAAGGCCAGGGAGAGAGAGAATCTGAAGCAAGTTCCATGCTCAGCACGGAGCCTGATGTAGGGCTCGATCTCACAACCCTGAGATCATGACCTGAGCCAAAATCAAAAGTCGGAAATCAAAAGCTTAACTAATTGAGACACCCAGGTGCCCCAAGGTAAATGATATTTTAATTCAGTTTTTCTTAAATCTAAATTATTCAAATCTCTGTAATGAACAAAATATCAACATTTCAAATAAACTATGAGCTGAGTGCAGATAGTTCTGATTCCTTTCCACTTCTTTCATTTCTATGGCTAAAGAAACATTTGCAAAGAGAGGCTCCCACTTATTTAGAAAGTCTGTAGCAGAGTATGTGCTGGTACTTTAAAGTATCGGGGGAGAGAGCACACATGTCTCCCCTAATATGCGTGCTTGCCACTCTGTAATGGGATTTCCTGTAGCATCACAGTTGCACATATCTGTGTTCTGTGTTTTAGTACAAGATCAGGCCTATGGCAGGTTTCATTGTGTCCCCACCTATATGTTCTATAGCAAATTGATACTTATATCAAGGAAGAGATGTAAAAGTCTATGGATAAATTTTGCATATTTGCATATTTGTGGATTAAGATTATGTCTAACAAGTTACAACAGTTTAGAAAAAATTAACAATGATCTCACCAAAACTTCAGATCTATCACATTGAAGTAAGATTATTCACAATAAGTGAATTAATTAACATAACAAAGGTTAAATATAACCAACCTCATGTAATAACTCACTGAGAAAGTACCCTTAGCTTTATTATTAAAATTGACATTAATCTAATTTTCAATAAAATTTTTAATCTAATATCTAACTAATTGAAATTAATCTAATAAAATGTAGATGTGGATACATTTTTAATATATGCATCAAAATGATGCAAGCAATGGTTAATTCTTAAATTAGTTTGATGCTCTATTATTTGAAATTAGTGATAATTCACTTTTTATCATCTCTTTATACACAACTTATCTAGGAGAAAGTTAAAATATTTAGCATAACACATTCCAATTATTGAGTCATTAAAGCATCAGAAATTATTCTGAAGAATAAATTAGATCTCTTTACATTATCTGTATTTTAAAAAATTCTCTATTTCATAGATGCTTCCATTATTTTGAGAAATATTTATGTATTTAAAATGTGTTTGTTTAATAAAATAGATTTTATTTTTCCTCTCAATTTTTTCAATCGTCTCCAGAATCTCACTTTAAGGTTTTTCTCACAAATCAGATATAAAAACAACACTTACTTCTGCTAAAATTATTTAAGAAGTATCTGTAGATATGTTAAATGACCTAATGGACACAGAAAAATGACAGATCTTTAAATTATTACATGACACTCAGTGACTTTTTGTAGAACCCCAAAGGCATTCAGAGACTTTGGCGAGGATAACCTGTCCTGCATGAAATAGGATGGGAAATTCTGTAACTTCACAATTCACATGAAAACCTGATTTTATTAAACAAATATGTTATGAAAAATAGTTCAGTTCAACTGGTGAGGAAATGCCGAGTACTGCCTGTCTTGATCTCTACCCTTAAATCATGTTTTTATCTTACAATGGTAATAGAACTGGACCTTGATTATTTCTATTTCCCACTTGTTCCTGTTTTTAAATAAATCTCTATCTTGGTTCTGTCTTTTGTTTGTGATTCTTCCCACAAACAAAAGTTGATGCATTTGAAATGTTTCTCTCATTTCCTGGGAACTTCAGCGTGGATTTTCCCTTCCAGGATTCCTCAGTTTGGACAACTTCAGTGTGTGTGAAAACTTTGGGTTCACACTTTGGCTCAATAGGAGGAAGTCACTGAAACTGTCTCACTCAATTTGAGGTGGAGCTTTTTGGTCTTGGGGGCCATCCTTCCATGTACCCCTGGAACTGTGTAGCTCCAGTGACATTTATGTATTTTGTAGATTGCAGCGAAAGTGTTGAAAATGATATTAGCATTCATTTTAAAAAGCTTTACATCTCTGAGACACTAGAACCAAGGAGAGCTGCTTCTCAAAAAAACTTCTACAGTTTCCTCATTGGTTTAGAAGTTGTGGGATTTGGTTATTTTGTTATTGATAAGAGCTTTAAACATTCATGATCCTGGTCTAGGACTGATACTATGGTGCCATTTTCTTCTTGCTCACTAGAGTGGTTCTCTACAGTGGTCAAAGTGAGCTGTTCAGAATGGTGATCTTTCTGAAGTTGTAAACATCAAGTCAATCCATCCTGCTGAGTTCTTTCAGAAGACAAGTTTTCCTTCTCAGGAAGCTTCTCTGCCACGTGGTGTTGAGGATGATGATAACAATTTTGCTGTCTTGGACAGTGAGAAGATTGTCCAGTGGCTCCAATACTCTAGTGTGGACCTGCTGGATCAACTGGGTCACAAGCCAGGGCCTCATGGCCACGCAGTTCAGGGCCCAGGCTTGCCTCCTCTGGTTGGAGGACTAGCAGCACACCATCACCAGCTCGAGCAGCATGCTCAGCATGCCTGTGTCAGTGGCCCCCTGGGTCTGGTGACCCATTCCAGTGACAATGTTCCCTACAGTGTGAAAAGAGGGGATCAAAAGTTCAAGTTCTAAGAGCTGTTTATTAGTTGGCCAGGCAGGACCCTGTGCCAAATACTTGGACTAGTACTCGTTGAAGCCATAGGTGAGGCAGGATAGGGACCAGCAGGTGCCCAAGAGAATATTGCTATCACAGGTGCTATCACAGAAGATAGAAGCAGATTGGCAACATTGGCTTCAGTGTTTGTTTGTTTGTTTGTTTTAAAGGGTTTGTGTTCTTACTTTGACACAAGGTGGACAAAGTCCATGTGATTTTCTGCAGAAACGTGAAACCAGGGTCAGCAAATGAAGGAAACATTGCTTGAGACCAGTTCTCTCAACTCTGGGCTGTCTCCTGCTTTGTTACCAAGAACCCATCCTGCCTATGAACATATACAGTCCTGTGGAGGGAAGACAGGAGCTCAGTCAAGGACCAGACAGCTCTCTTCCACAATGGCGGCAATCTGCTCTGAAGTCCCTGAAACAATGTTGGTCAGAATCCAGACTACCTCAAACTGCAAGCAGGGGTGAAGTGATGACTCCAGGAACTTGAACAGCCTAGAAATGAGCCTTCCTTCTACAGACCATGTTAGAAGATGGTTCCTTTCCCAGGATGGCATTTTCCTGGCTGCCTGGATGGCCTAGAAACTTAAGTCTGCATGTGAGGCATTCACACCATTGATTACTTCATGCATGGTGAGGCTGACTGGTTTGTGGCCTTTCAGAAGCTGGATCAGGGGAGAGATTGCTGATGTTCCTTCTCTAAAGCTTATTCACCTTTCTCAGCCTTCCAGAACCTCAGGCTGACAGCCATCTGCTGGTGCTATCTCACATATACATCTCTGCCTTGGTACTTCCATTTTCTCAGCCTCTCTTCTGGAGGTTCTGAAGTCATTAGTATTGACAGGAAGAAGTAAATCACCTGACAGAAAACCATTGTGATTGATGAGATAGAAAGAAAACAATATTCAAAGCCCAAAACCCAAGTTCTAATGTGTAACTGAATAGAATGTAAATTTTACTATCATCTACAATGTTATTTAACTTTCTCAGGGATCAGTTCTTTCATCTATAGATTAATGGTAATACCTGACTCTACTAAAGTTATAGACTATTTTGAAAGAAGAAAATTATTAAAATGCATTAAAAATGTAAATATAATTCCCATTAATAGTACTTGGTTCCCATTAATTACTATTAATAGCCCATTAATAGGCAGTGCAATGCATTTTTATCATTATGTCAGCAAAAATTGTTTGAACTAGACATGCTAAGGGTGACTCACTCTAGAAAAGAAAGGTATACTCTTACAGTGATATTTTTGAGCTTCTCAGAAGTCTTTCAGGGGCTT